>NC_062290.1:19871844-20486010 GCF_902655055.1 Lutra lutra
ATGCATGGTTTTGAGCTATACAGTAAATAATAGGGTTAAGTAGCAAGAGCAAATTTCATTTTTGTTTTTAGCCAGAAGAAAGTTCCTCCCAAGAGATTGCTTGAGTCTGAAAATACCAGGCATTAGGTTTATACTAAAAAGACCAATACTACCTTCCAAGTCGAAAAGCAACAGAATCTCTCAAGAGTGGTTTTCGTATTTCCTTGCCTGTTTTCTGCTGTCAGTGACAGTATGAGTAGATAAGAGAACAGGCAGATTTATCTATGTGGGAACAAATGTCTGTCATAAGGAAATCTGAAGTATATGCTCTTGGCTAAAAATAAAATAACCAACATTGATTTCTTGAAAAAAAAGTATTCAACATTATATATATTAGGTAAATTTCTGAATTAAATATCAGGGTTTTAAAGTCTGCAGTTATATTTTAAGTAGCTTGTCTTTGGGTGGTAGAAAGAAAGAGTAATTGTGATTAACAATTAAGAATTATTTTATCTTTTCCATTTGTCACTTTTTTTTAAAAGAACCATCGTTATTTAAAATTCTGGGAAATTTCAAAGTGATACTTCAAGTCATCTATTAATACAATATGGAAAGGTCTGAAATTTTAACTTTAAAAAATGTTTTGACATCTTTATTCATTTTACTGTTCAATCTATTACTTTAATACCTTCAGAAAAATGGGGGAAAATCTAAGGATTTTAAATGACTGGAAAGGGAAGGCGTATAAATGATCTGTTGCCAGAGTTGTAAAAATACATCTCCTTAAAGGTATGATGTTAAGACTGTGGTGTTGGTGGCTTCAGGGGCAGGTGTGGGGAGATGAGGGGCGGCGATGGGGGGAGTATACAAAAATGGAAAGGAGGTAGGGACGTGTTAATGCTAATCTGCAGTTTTCTGTTATCCTGTCTATGCCTTGTCTTCCTTCCTTTCTTCCCTCCTCCCTTTTCTTCCCTCTTTAAATGGAGAATGAAACAATTTCTTACAATTTTGAGAATGGGTTCCATGTGAGTTAGTGGGGAATTGGAAAGACCTGATAAACTACAGGCACATATAGGATTTAGGAGATTCCTGAAATGCATCTAGAGTCTGCTTTTAGTCCTTTTCTGGAAAGGCATCATTTATCATTGTTTATCACATCGGGAGGCCCTATGCAAATAACTTGTTGGTTATATTTATATGGACAAAATAATGGACTTGAGCACTGTTGGCGATGCATTTCCCCCATTTTGACAAGTGATGGCAGTCCTCGGGGAAAAAGAAATTCAGAGGCAGTTTTCTGTTTGCCTGTCCTAGAGAAACCCATTTGGCCTGCTGTCCTCTTTTCTCAGACTCTGAACTACATTATTTTTCTTGGTGAATAGTTGACCTTCCAGAATAAACCATAATAAGAATCTAAAAATCAGGTTGGTTGAATGAAGCTTTGTTTAAAAAAAAAAAATTCTCCCTTCCTGTTCTCCACCATGGCGGATCAAGGTGAGAAGGAGAACCCCATGCGGGAACTTCGCATCCACAAGCTCTGCCTCAACATCTGTGTGGGGGAGAGTGGAGACAGACTGACCCGGGCAGCCAAGGTGCTGGAGCAGCTCACAGGCCAGACCCCCATGTTCTCCAAAGCTAGATACATGGTTAGATCCTTTGGTATCAGGAGAAATGAAAAGATTGCTGTCCATTGCACAGTCCGTGGGGCCAAGGCAGAAGAAATCCTGGAGAAAGGTCTAAAGGTTCGAGAGTATGAGTTAAGAAAAAATAACTTCTCTGATACTGGAAACTTCGGCTTTGGGATCCAGGAGCACATCGATCTTGGTATCAAGTATGACCCAAGCATTGGGATCTACGGCCTGGACTTCTATGTGGTGCTGGGTAGGCCAGGTTTCAGCATCGCAGACAAAAGCGCAGGACAGGCTGCATTGGGGCCAAACACAGAATCAGCAAAGAGGAGGCCATGCGCTGGTTCCAGCAGAAGTATGATGGGATCATCCTTCCTGGCAAATAAATTCCCGTTTCTATCCAAAAGGCCAATAAAAACTTTTCAGTGAAAAAAAAAAAAATTCTATCCTGCTTGTGTTCAACCAATTAATCCGTCAACTCCACCACTTCATAGTCTCTTGGAGTCGATTATCCCAAGTGTTTATTCTCAGAGAATGCAGAAATCAGGAGGGGACCACCCCCAGTTTCCTTCCCTGCCATAGTTCCTGCAGATTGCTCTCTGTCTACACTTATCTTCTTGGATCCTATGTCAGAACATGAGGCTGATCTTTGATTTGAATTCTGTGTCTTCCTAGGGTGTGCCCCTTGTTCATCAATTTTGCTCTCTCCCCCCACCCCACTCCCAGCTTCCATATGTAAGGTTCAGCTATTCTCTTGTGAATGGCTCTTTCCTGTAGCCAAAGAAAGATGCTTTCCTACACAACAATAAAATGAAACTTCCTTTAAATGTATGTGTGCCTCTAATTGTCATCCCATTGCTCTCCCTCACAGTTCATCTCTTTGAAAAATTAGGCATCTAGGGGTGCCTGGGTGGGTGGCCCAGTCAGTTGAGCATCTGACTCTTGATTTCAGCTCAGGTCATGATCTTAGGGTCACAAGATGAAGCCCTGCGTTGGGCTTTGTCCTGGGCGTAGAGCTTAGGCGTAGAGCGTAGAGTTTAGGATTCTCTCTCTCCCTCTGCCCCCCTCCCAACCAAATTAGGCACCTTGCATCTCCTCCTCTCTCTGATACCATTTAGTTTCACTTCTCTCCTTTCTATTGCATCTACTTTTGCCAGAGTCCACAAATAATGTCACATCTAATTGGCACTTTCCAGTCTTCGCCTTATTACCTCTGTTTGATTTCATGCCTTTGGCCACTCACTCTTAACACCTTCACCTTCCTGGGCATCCGCAACAATTGTTCCTTCTGATTTTCCTCCGAAATCTCTGAATGCAGTTTCTCTTTCTTCTTTATATATTCCCCCCATTCTGCTGTCCCCATGGAGAGAATGCCACTGTGGACCACCCACGTCCCCCTTAGGAATGAAGGACTATTCCGCGCATTCGTTGGAAGTGCTGCCAGAAGTTGGCCATCAGCTGACAGCCCTCTCTGCGCACTCTCTTGATTGCAAAGTCCTGCTTCACCTGAGGTCACACCTCATCAAGGGAGAGCCTACAGCTAAGCACTGATCAACACAGGGGCATAAATGCTCCCTAACCCCAAATCTGAAGAATTATTCCAGCTCTCTTGAGTTTGCTGATAAGTCACCTACAACTGTATGCTCCTCACCTTTATCCTTTGTTGAATCATACTTCCTTCTACAGGTGCACATCCCACAAGACCTTTCTAATAAATATCCTGCATGCTCATCTCTATCTCAGGGCAGAAATGTTTGACTTAGTGGATCACTAAATAATTTTAATAAATAATCTGCAAATTGGTGACCTGGATTTATCAGAAATGAGGTGCTGTCTTAGAGTTTCTGCACTTCAATGTTTTACAATCCATTGAGAGAGAAATGCTTAAAAGATGTTAAAAAAATTAAGATGTCCAAAAAAGTAAAAATCATAATTTTTCAAAGGGCTGTGTCACTTTTAATGTATTTTAGAGACTTCAAATTCCTTTATAATTTACAAGACAGACTAAAGGTAATAAAGATGCCAAAGGATAACTGAAGTATGTCAGAGTGCGTAGTTATAATAACTTCTACAAAGAACTATGCAGGTTCTAATGAACTTGCACTGGTGTTCTCTCATTTGGTTGTTAAACCATTGCTTGGAGTGTGGTGTTTTTTTTTTTTTTTTTTTTTTTTTTTAGATTTTATTTATTTATCTGTCAGAGAGGGAGAGAGGGAGAGAGAGTGAGCACAGGCAGACAGAATGGCAGGCAGAGGCAGAGGGAGAAGCAGGCTCCCTGATGAGCAAGGAGCCCGATGTGGGACTCCATCCCAGGACGCTGGGATCATGACCTGATCCAAAGGCAGCTGCTTAACCAACTGAGCCACCCAGGCGTCCCTGGAGTGTGGTTATTAGCACAAGATTATGAGTGACAAAGTGAACCCTGAGAGTTTAAGTAATCTAACTGAGACCACACAGCTAGGAAATAAAGCAGAGCATGTGCAGAGCAGGGAGAGAATGAGAAGAGCTGCATTCCTACAAGCTTCTGTCATTTGTCCATTCTGTTATGGCACTGGATCCGTGTGGCTGGGAATGGCGTGTGCTACTGATTCTCCGATTAGCCTTTGTCTCATCTCTCCTTTGACAATATATTATATGAGAAGAGAAAAAGTCCTCAGTCAGTATCCTGGCCCTCCTCAAGATCTAACGATCTTGGTCCTTTTTTTCAAGATGTCTGTCTAGGTTTTGTTTTGTGTTCATTTGTACCATTGCTTATCTCTTCATCAACACCCTCTTCTCTTTTACTCACAACATTAAGCCAGTATTGTTCTATAGAACCTTTTGTGACCATGACAGTGTTCTGTATCTTCACCCATCAGTACGGTAGCCACTCGTCTCTGGGACTATCAAGTACTTAGAATGTGGTTAGTGGACTCTGTAATTTCATTCCACTTTAATTGATTTACATTTACATCTAAGTAGCCACATGGGGTTAGTGGCTCCTGTGTTAGATAGTCAGTGTATAGTCTACACTCTCTGGTGCCAGAGCCCGGCTGCTTCTCAAATCCTCCAGTTTCCTTCTTCCATCCTGATTTTCCATATGAAGAGGCTACAATTCTACCCTTTCTCTTCTTATCCTGCTCTTTGCCTGTCTAGCCAACACTGCCGTGGGCACCAGTTCTCACTGCGAGGAACAAATGGGGCTGCTCTGGATGTGGATACCAGGCTTGTGCCGCTGCTGTTGAGGATACTTGGTCCCTGGGTAGCACTTTTACTTTCAAATATTGTAGAAATACTCTGAAATTCATCTTTATTTGTTTCTCATGGTATGAAAAAAAAAAAAAAAGAGGGGCACCTAGGTGGCTCAGTGGGTTGAGGCTTCTGCCTTTGGCTCAGGTCATGATCTCAGGGTCCTGAGATCGAGCCCCGCATCGGGCTCTCTGCTCAGCGGGGAGCCTACTTCCCCTCCTCTCTCTGCCTGCCTCTCTGCCTACTTGTGATCTCTCTCTCTGTCAAATAAATAAATAAAATCTAAAAAAAAAAGCCTTCCCTGGTTTATGTAGATACTATACGTGACTGGTTAGTTCATCATCACTTCAAATAAATGATTTTACATCTCTGAATCACATGTTGACTATTCTGCTTAGCAGGGAGCCTTCTCATCTGTCTCTATCTAAACTCAGAATAGCCCCTTTACCTAGTGTTTCTCTTCCTGAATTAATGACCCATTTCTGTGTGTCTTCATAGCTCTCTGTTGCCTCGCTCATTACAGCCTAAATCAGATGATAAGGATTTGTGTATCTTTACATTACTGAATTGTGGACTCTTTAAGGACAGGATGATGCTGTGTGCTTCTTTGTATCCATCACTGTGAGAGAGGATGCTTGACATGAAGTAGGACCTCAGTAAGTCTTCATAGAGTCCATATATCCACTTGGGCTCTGAAAGTCATACCTTCTCTTCACTGGTCCATCTACATCCTTTTCCTGAGGTTCCACTCTAAAAAATGGTATTCTGAGATAAGAATTCTTTTCACATATTACCTGAATTGCTCTCCCACTGGTGCAGGGTAGATTCCATTTAAATACATGTGGATCCTCTAGGATTTTTATGGGTTCATGTCAGTAACTTCTTTGACATTGGCCATAGCAAATATGTCTCCTGAGGCAAGGGAAACAAAAGCAAAACTAAACTATTGGGACTTCATGGAAATAAAAAGTTCCTGCACAGTGAATGAAACGGTCAACAAAAACTAAAAGGAAACCTACAGAATGGGAGAAGATATTTGATATATCAGTTAAAGAGTTCATATCTAAAATCTGTAAAGAACTTATCAAACTCAACACCCCAACTATGAATAATCCAATTAAAAATGGGCAGAAGACATGAATAGACATTTCTCCAGAGGAGATGGCCAACAGATACATGAAAATCAACATCACTGGTCATCAGGGAAATACAAATCAAAACTACAGTGAGATGTCATCCTACGCCTGTCAGAATGGCTAAAAGCAACAACACAAGAAACAAGAGGCATTGGGGAGGATGTGGAGAAAGGGGAACTCTCTTGCACTGTCAGTGGGAAGGCAAACTGGTACAGCCACTCTGGAAAATAGTATAGAAGTTCCTCAAAAATTTAAAAATAGAGCTACCCAATAATCCAGCAATTGCATCACTGGGCATTTACCCAAAGTATTAAAAAAATATTAATTCAGAGAGATGCATGCACCCCAATGTTTATACTAGCATTCTATGATAGACAAACTATGGAAGGAGCCCAAGTGTCCATTGACTGCTGAATTGATAAAGAACAAGTGAACTATGGAATATTACTCAGCCATGAAAAGAATGAAATCTTGCCATTTACAACAACATGGATGGAGCTAGAGAGTATAATGCTAAGTGCAGTAAGTCAGAGAAAGACAAATATCATGAATGTCCCTTATATGTGGAATTTAAGAAACAAAACAAATGAGCAAAGGGAAAAAAAGTGAGGTGGGGGCAAACCAAGAAACAGACTCTTACCTGTAGAGAACGAACTGACGGTTACCGGAGACAAGATTCGATAGGAGGGTGTGGGGGTTAAGTAAGTGATGGGGATTAAGAGATGTACTTGTGATGAGCACCAGGTGATGTATGGAAGTGTTAAATATTGTATACCTGAAACTAATATAACACTATGTTAACTAACTGGGGTTAAAACAAAAACTTCATAAATAAATAAATACGGGCCCTAGAACATTTGTTTATTGACTTATTTATCTCTGTGTATATGTTACAGTTTTATTTTATTCATTTCTGATATTTTTGTTACTTCTTTCTTTTTATTTCTCACAAATACAACAATGGAAGCAACAGTATCTGTTAAACTTCTCCAACAGTTGGAACACTATTGAATGGCTTGACGTCGTTTTTACAATCTTTGTGTATCTCATCTTGCCTCCACCCCTTCTGTTTTTCATCACTATCCTTAAATTACGTGAATAAGACCCATGATGTTCTGCTCCAATTGTAAATTCTCAGTAATTATTAGTTCCTGAATATGCCAAAGGTATGTAAATTCGCAAAAGCCCAATATACATTTGACAAGTTGTTAAATATGAAATCAAAATGTGCTTTAACACCTACACACATGAACTGCTGCCGTAAATAAGTTTCTTATGAAGAAACTTATTTATCCTCTTTGATAATTTCAATGAAATCATTTTAGATGTGGAATCTGAAATACTCCTTTTCCCAATCCTAGCTGCCTTTCCTTGGTAGCGGGAATATGACTCTTGGATCCCTTTGATTCATAACAGAAAGCCGTATTGAATATTTTCTTATTTGCAAGCTTGATTTTTATCCACATTCAGGCTTATCTCATTGTGCATTGTTATTATACCTGTCAACAGAGTATACCTGCAGTTGCCCCCTTTTGAACGTGGGTCAATTTGGTGATCTGCAGGAGTGATACTTGAAATATATCAACAGGGAGCATGGCATCAACCAGTTAGACTGGACCCCTGCAGGAGCAGGTTGGGTTCTGGAGGCCCCCTGCTGGACCAGGCTTTACCCCTTTAGCTGCAAGAGAGTTCTTGTGAGTATCCAAGGTGAGATGTCAAGGCAGCCAAGGGAATGAGTGGTGGATGACAGTCAGGGTGAGATTAGCTGCTTTTACCGACTGGTATGGAGTAGTGCAATATCAGTGCATGCCTGCTGAATATCAGCCTTGGTGATGTGTCTGTCCAGGAGCCAACAGAAAAGAAAATAGTTGTTCACATGCTTAGAATATGTGTTGGAAGAGCTGATGCTCATCTATTTCTAAACTTTTTGATTTGCACAATTGCATTCGTCATTAAACAGTTAAAAGAGGACATGTTCTGCCTGGAGCAGAATTCACCTTGTTGTTCTGGGAGTGAGTTAGTACCTTGGCAGATGAGAAACCTGAACACCCAGACTCACCTTTCAGAACTCAGGTAGCAGTTGGGAAGCTTTTGCTAACTGACCCATGTTCCTGAGTCCAAGTGATAAATAGGACTGAGCTCAGCACGGGGGACAAGGGAGTAGAAGGAAGAATGATCCAGGAAGAGTGAGCATTATGTGCAGAGGCACAGAAGGGAGAAGGATTGTGTCACGTCAAGTTTAGACAACCTTCCGGTAGGTTCAAGTTGCTGGAGGGATGGAGTAAGGAATGATCTCAAGCAGGGTAGGTGAGATGCAAGGCTGGAAAGGCGTACAGGAGCTGGGTATAAAAAGTCATAAGGAGAAAAAAATGTTCATTCATTGTAAGACAACAGTGATTAAAAGATTTGGAGCAAACAGGAAGAAATTTGTCTTGATACAGAACATAATGCCAGAGCCTTAAAGTGGGGCTCAGAGATGATAAGCCTTCCATATGGAGAGAGACAGGAATTGCCTCTTTTCATTTGTAAAATCAGAACTTTCCACAACTTTTATTAGCAGAGGTTTCCTACAGAAGCTTTTTATAACCACTGAATGGCCTTGGGGAAGTACTAGTGTGAAGCTTTATGGTTGAGTTAAACCCTATTTATTGTTTAAAAAAAAAAAGAGTCTTTAGGCATGAGGCCAAGATGTTGGAGGCTATTACACAGTCTAAAAAGATCTATTTGATCACCTCCATCTGAGGCATAACCCAGGCCACTAATAACATGAAAACTCTCTCCCAGCATGACTTTCTCCTTCCAGCAGGGCTCAGTCAGATGCAGGCAGCCCACTGCCCAGTGATCAGAACCCATTTGCAGCTGGAGTTCTGTTTGTGCAACTCTGCACAGACAAGGTATAGAGCCCTGCCTCATGACCAGATTAACAAGGAGTTTATCCTCTTCTCTCTGGGCTCCGGCATTAGCATCTCTGATGATAACTTGGAGATGCTGAGCCCCTGAAGGGGAGGAAACATCCCCTGAGGAGGTTAAGTGTAAACCAATTAGCTTCCCAGTGCAAATTTAACAGAAATACCACTTGGTTTCCTAAATGCTAGTAGGGCTGAGCTGTTGTAAAAATCAAGTAATTAGATTAATAGCTCACTTTTGACTATTTGCACACTTTCAGATGGTAATAATTGTTTGCCTCAGTAGAATGAGGCAAAGTAAGAGTTAATTAAAATGGTCCTTTCATTGCAGTGCCTAATAAAATTTAGATTGCCTTTTTAAAATAATTGTATTGTTCACCAAATGGGTCAAATATCAGTTCACAGTTTACATATATGAGATATATTTTATTCTACTTAACAAACCTTTACATATCATTTCTCATGTTCTACAGACTTTTTAAATAGTTGCTCTAATCTTCAGTGTTTCTGTACAGTTTATTTCTGAGCAATGCCTTGACCTTATCCATCTAGGCCTTGCTCTGGCTCTGGCTACTTCCTTGACCACATCTAGAAAGATCAAGACTCATGGTAATTTTTGTCATGCCAGGCTACCTAAGGCTTCATCTGCTCAATGAACTATTGAGGTATTTATTTTCCATTATTATTATTATAATTACCACCATTATTTTAGAGAGGGGGAGGGGAAGGAGAGAGGGAGAAGTGGAGAGAGAGAATCTTAAGCAGACTCCATACCCAGCGCGGAGTCCAACGTGGGGCTTAATCTCACAACCCTGAGATCATGACCTGAGCTGAACTCAAGAGTTGAATGCTTAACCACCTAGGTTAGGATGACACCTAGGCATCCTAAAGTGATATCTCTGCAGTGAGAATCCATACAGCAAAAATGTTTTAGGCCCTTTCTTTATACAGCCACTCTTTTAGGCACTGGAAACCAGTCATTAAATATAGGCAGGAAATTTCCATTCTAATGGAGCATATAGGTAATAAACAATTATCAAGATAGTGATAAAGAGTTGGGGCCCTTCACTATATCTACTTTTATCCCTTAGCTTGGGTTCTCTACAAAAGCACAGGCTGAACCAACAACTTGTGTGCTGGAGATGATCCTGAGAACTTAGAGTGAGAGGATCAAGAGAGTGTAACAGAGGAGGAAAAGTCAATATAAGCATACACAACCAAGTTGATGACCACAGTGGACACCAAGGACTTGATTTTGCCTATGTTTTCTGAGAAGATTATAGAATGTCTTTCAAGTTTTCCACTTAAGCTTTGAAAGGGAAAAGTAGGTATATACCAGTTCCTGCTCCCCATTCTTTGAGATATACCCCCAATTATTTGAGGTAGCTCTTTCCCATTCCAGGCTGTCCATGCCAGCTTACCAAGTAATAGCAAGATGCTGTCATTGTGTTGTGTGTTGAGATTCACATGGAACTGTTCAATAGAGCCATGGCTAGAAGAAGAGGTAAGGCCAAAGTGAGGAGGCAGATAAACATGTGTTTGATACAGTTCAGTTTATACTGCCCATACCCATACATGCTTACCTTAACTCAAGGATTCAAGGTGGTAGCCTCTTCCAGTCACTCCAGATTCTTAACACAAAGATTGGTGGAGTAAGTTCCAGTTTTTGTAGGTGTAAATGGTCCAAGGGCTGTCAGTGATACTCAGCTATCTCTCTCCTCAACTCTTCATTTTAGATTCACTTCAGCTGGTCTGAGTTGCCTGATAGGGTGAGCCAGACCTTCATTCCTGAAGGGTTTGAGGCTTTAGTCCCTTCCATTGTCTGGAGATGTTTGTTACAGTCATTTGCTCATTACCAGGACCAGGAATGAAAACAAAAACAGACCAGTGAAGGTTACCAGACATGCCTCTGTCAGCCCCTGTTTTATAGCAGCACCCCTCCCTCCTCTTGTCATTCTGTGTCAAGATTAACTTCTTTTGTTGTTATTATTTTGGTTTTGGTGGCTGACCTACCAACATAAGTTCCTTGATGTGACCAGGTTCAATGGGATTGTTGCTGTGTTTTTTGACAGAAGCATGCCTTCCCTGGAAACTATGGTGACTAATTGAGAAGATCTTAAGATTTGGGGACAGGAAGTGGTAATTTCTCAGTGGGTCAGTCAAAGAATTATTCAGATAAGCAACCTCTACCCTTTGATTCCTGGATTCATGTAGTCTAGACTTTGGGGCCAGAGTGCTAGATATTGGTTATCGGCCTTGTGCTCTGCTATATCAGGAGGATAGAACCCAACACTGCAGACTATATCCCTCAAGCTGGCACCTTCATTATCCTTGTCTTATAGGTACCTCCTTCTGATCAGGTAATATACAGCAGGACTAGTGGCTCCTGTGATCATAGCCCAATAGCTCACCTTCCTTGCCATAAAATGGGCCCCTTTCTTTAAGACAGTATTGTGTGTGATGACTCCAGAGGGCAAGTCATCCTGTCCACCTGATTGTTTAGTGGCTCCTCTGCAGTGTGTGATTTGTGGTGAGCACTACCCTGAAACACAATAACCCACAGATTGTGTGCCTTCACCAGTAGGTCCACACAGAACTGTCTGCCGTGCCACGGCTGGAATCAGAGGCGAGACTGAAAGGAATGTGAGGGGGACAGAAGAGACATCTGACATAGTGCTGTGTTAAATCACCTATTTACTTTACTATATCGATCCCTGGATGGTGAGGCCATTTAGGGGGGAAGCTATGTCACATTCATCTTGGTGTAGCCAGCACACCTAGCAGAGTGTTTGGGATTTAGTGAGCACTTAAGTCATTTCATTTGGTAACACGAAGCATGCATGCTAATGTGCTTAGAGATATTTTGGGTCTGCCTCTCTTATGAATAAGGGAGATAAATAAGGGCTAATAATGAGAAGGGACTTGTCTAAGTTCCTCTATCCACTTCAGGGACAACTCTTCAGTCTGATCCCAGGCCATAAATCTTCATCATACTAAAATCTTCTTGGCGGAGACTGGGCATAGTTTCTAACAAGCCAAGACAACCAAAGAGATATTGGTTTATGAGAACAAGATGAGTTATAAAACTATAAAGGATTATGGAATGAATATGTTCTGATACATAAATTGTATATTCATATTATATATTCTTTCATTATAACTTTTCTTTAAACCAAAGAGGAGTTGAGATTACTAAAGTTGTACACTGAGAGAAAAGAGTTGAGGGAGTGTTCCAGAGGGAGAAAGCATGGGGTAATGATTGAGAACAAAATGTCATTCTGCAAAGCAATCCGACAATTTTTAGTCAGATTAAATATTCTTATAAACCGTGACCCATAACTCTACTCTAGGGTACCCGGCTTAGATAAAGTCTTAGATAGATTTGTAAGGGGAATGTGTGAAGACACATACAGCATTGTTAGCCCAGTGGTGGGGACTTAGAGCAAATTCAGTGTTTCTCACCAGAGAAATGGATACTGTATTTGTTTGAATACCAATACAATTGCACTAAGAAATGCCAAAATAATTGTGGCCTAAACAAGATAGAATGTATTTATCTGTACATAGTAGATCTCTGAATTTCAGTTGTCCAGAGCTAATAGGGCAACTCCATGGTGTCTCTGGCAAATATTCTTTCTATTTTGATTCTCTGCTATCCCAATACGTACTTCCGCCTTGTGGTGTAGAATGATTGCTCTGGCTCTAGCCAGTGGAAACACAAGAAAGGAAAAGTGGAGGGTCTACCACCTCTGGTTAGAAGCTCAATCCAGAAGTCTGACATATTACAAATATTCATATGTCATTATTCAGAACATAAGTCACATGGCCACATGTAGCTTAAGGGTACTCTGAGAAATGTGGTTTCTACTGGACAGCCAGGTTCTCAGCTGTCCACTATTAGTAAGGGAAGGAGGAATGAATATTGGAGGAGAATTAGCCCCCTTCAGCATTGTACGATTATAATAAATATATATTTTTTAATAAAGTGCAACAGTAGTTAGAATCAATGAGCTCTGTGTTCTAACGAGATTGATAGTTCTTAAAGACAGAATGCTGAGTGAGGAAAAAAAGAAAGACAGAATGAGAATGGGCTATAAGAGAATACTTTAATAAATATGCATCAATATACAAATAATTCTTACAAAAAATTATAGGTCATTGAAAGGACAAACAATAATACTGTGCTAAGAAATAAAAGTTTAATGAGTCACATGAACATACTCAATCTAGTTCTAGCCATATGGTCTACTGAAAGTTACATAAATGCCCTAAGGCCATTTTTTTCATGATCTGAAAATGGCAATTATAATATGCTTATCTTTTAGAAGACCTTGTATTCTTAAAGCATTTCTTATGGTGCTTGACACACAGTAAATTCTCAGTAGAGATTAGCTGCTGTTTCTCTATTGTTATTATAGTTGAAGACATTGCATAAAGATTGCATGTGAGATCAGGGTTTATGTACAGTTGGCCCTTGATAAATTTTGGCTGGATTCACAATGAAAGAGAGTGTGTTGATCACAACTGTTAGAGAAGAATGAACTGGGTATATTCAGTCATATTTATTAACTGTCTCTTATTTGTCAGGCCCCTAGGTAATGAAGGTAAGTAAGAACTAGCATGAACCCTACCCAGTGAAGGAGAAGGCAATTAAAAAAAAAAAAATCATACAAACACATGTAAAATTTCAAGTGCTATAAATATAGTAAAGGTTAGAGATACTCATGAGTGTCTATCATCCAGCTATCTAGCTAGTTAGCTATATACATATGTATGGAGATTTGATCCACTTGGTTGAGAAAAAGTCTTTCTGAGGAAGTGATGCTTGAATTGATGTAGATTAGGGATTATCTAGAAAAATGTTAAATGAAAGAGCTTTCAAGGAGGAAGTAATAGCATATGGAAAGGCCCTGTGACATCCAAGTCTTGGAAAATAGAGTGGACTGAAGGAAATAAAGTGGGACCAGGGCAGAAAGAAAAAGGATCATTGATATGAGTTGACTTGGGAGCATAAGTAGAAGCAAGACCATACAAGGGGCATAAGCCATGTCAAGGGATTCTGTCTTTACCTCATTGGGAAGAACACTGTATTAGCTTTCCAGTGCTACTATAAAAAAAATTACCACAAACAGTGGTTTAAGACAACACAAATTTATTCTCTTACAGTTCTAGAGCTCTGAAGTCCAAAGTCTGTCTCACTGGGTTAAAGTCAAGGTGTCATCAGGTGTGGTTCTCCCTGCGAGATTCTGTTTCCTTGCATTTGCATGTTTGGGCCACCTACATTCCTTGGCTTGTGGCCCTTTCTCCACCTTCAAAGTACATTATTCCATTCTCTGCTTCTGCTCTGACCCTGAACTATCCTGTATCTTTCTTCTATGAACGATGATGATTATATCAGGCCCAACTAGATAACATAATCTACTCATCTCAACATCCTTAATTAATAACATTTTCAAAGTCCTTTCACCATATAAAACAATATTCCCGAAGTCTGATAATAGGACAGAGACAATCACTCAGCCTACCATAAAGCCTTTGCATTTGTTTAAGCAGGGAAAAAATAAAAGGCCTGTTCCAAATTGTATCTTTAAAAGATTACCCTAGGTGCCTTTTGAAGGACAAGTAGGAAGAAGACCATGTTCCTATCGGTGAGCCAGTTGGGAGACAAAAACAGTCATTCTGGGAAGAAGAGAAGGAAAATAATTTCACCCAGGAGATATGAGCTCTAACGTCGTGGCTAAAGGAGTCCTAGACTGGTAGCATTAGTAAGAATCTTAGAGTACTGTTATTGTCTACTGGGACTGGCTTGTACTGGCTTTCAAGAGCTGATAGGAGGGTGCCTGGGTGGCTCAGTGGGTTAAAGCCTCTGCCTTCAGCTCAGGTCATGATCCCAGAGTCCTGGGATTGAGCCCCGCATTGGGCTCTCTGCTCAGCAGGGAGCCTGCTTCCTCCTCTCTCTCTGCCTACTTCTCTGCCTACTTGCGATCTCTGTCAAATAAATAAATAAAATATTTAAAAAAAAAAAAAGAGCTGATAGGTGCCTCTAGTCAAACTCCACATTCAGTGCAATGGTAATGGCCTGGAATCAAGCCAAGGTGAGAGTATTTACCTCATGGAAATTAGCTGACACCGTGAGACTTCCCCAACCTTCTGACTCTGAGATCCAGTTTACCGATACCTCACAGACTCTACCTAACTTGTGAAATGGGCTAAGTGGTCTCCCTGCCTTCTCAGGCTTTCCTTCAATAATATCAAGCTCATTCCTCATTCTACTCTTGACCAGTTCTGATCCTTAGACATTTCTTTGTAGAGACAGATAAATGGTATAGAGGCTGATTTTTAGGAATGATCTCTCTCTCCCATTTCAGTAATTTTTTATGAGTTTTCCAACAAATAGGCACTATTTTTATAATTACAAACAGTGTCAACTTTACCTTTTGAAAGATTTTTAAAGATTTTTAAAGATTTTATTTACTTATTTGGGAGAGAGAGAAAGCACACAAGTGCGGAGAAGGGCAGAGGAAGAAGGAGAAACAGGACTCCCCACTGAGTGGGGAGCCTGATGTGATGCTGGATCCTGGTGTCTGGGGTCGTCACCTGAGCCCAAGGCAGCTGCTTAACGGACTGAGCCACCCAGACGTCCCTCAACTTAACCTTTTAAATGTCAATTTTAAAAACACATGTGAATGAGGACACTGTGGAACCCTTGTTTTATGTGTCAGTTGCTAAGCTGTGACCTAATCACTACAAAGGTGAATTCTTGACTCTAATTATGTACAAATTCCTCTCGGTTTTCTGGGGAATTTGTTACAGAGCTTGTCTCTTGATTTGTTCCCTATAGGAAGGAAGGGGACAAAATGATGAAAATGTAAACAATGAAAAATACTTAAAAGTAATGAGCATTCAAGCATATGGAATTATACGCTATTAAACATATCATGAGAGATTTTGTAAAAGAAATTGTTTCTTGGTATTATACCTGGTCTTGAGTAGGAAGTGTCTAAGGGTGGACTCTTTAGAATAAGACTTTCTGGGTTCAAATCCCATTTGCTATCTGTGCTCTCTGCAAACCTTATCTGCCTCAGTGTCTTCATTGCATTTGTGAAATGGGGAGATTGATAATTACTCTTGGCATCGGTGTTTGTGAGATTTGAATCAGTAACCTCCCACGAACCCCTCAGAAGAGTGCTTGGCACGTATTAAGCACCCAAGAAGTGTCAGCTATTATCTGTTGATATTCAGCTGTGCATATCCTTATTTATTTCAACATAGATTTTCTTATAAGAAGAGCATTTTATAGATTTACTGTAATGATAGCACTCTGCCTCTCCCCTTTGTTCCCCAGTTGGTCTGCCCAGCTGAGAAAATGAGTGACATAATCCAGTACATTTATGTAAAAAGTGTCCCAAATAATGCCAGATACTTGTTTTTATTTCACATTTGTATATTGAACTCTCATCTGTCTCCATAGGCTTCACTCACAACTTAGGAGAATTATTGCTAATCTGGCTATTAAAACCCCGAAGAATGTTACTGCAGCAATTCGATTCAGGTGTTTCTTCCTCTGCATTTCCTCCCCGATTAAATGCACACACACCCATCACTCCTCATCTCTCCTGGCAAGTTTTCTGAGGTGTGTACCAACTTCCTGAAGAGCTGAATATCATCTTGCCTTGAGTTAAACAGGAGACAGCTGGCACCATTTATCTCTTCAAATTACAAGAAAATGTGAGAAACAACAGGGTGTCTATATGGGGTTGGATAGAGCCCGAAAGGGCAGCTGTGCGTGAAAGAGAGTATCACGGCAATGAGCTTGAGAATTAGGTGTAGTTCTAGAAGGTTCACACTCCACAAGACAACTTAGCTCAATGTGATTTTGTGATCAGATTTAAAAAAAAATATGTTTACCTTACCTAGCTGCACCTTCAAAAGTTCAGTATTTCCATGATAATGATAGTAGTGGAGGAAAGTAATTTTTTTTAACTTTTGTGTTACAATCAATACACAGTTATTTGATGGCTTCCCCAAATCCTGGACGGTATCGACATTTAAGTTTTCTAATTATTTGTTATTTTTGTCAAATCACATCATATCATCTTTTATGCAGGTTGATTTTGGTAATGCATCACTTTGAAAAGAAACAGACACTCCTTTATAAGCATTTTATGTCTCATATGAGTTTAATATCAGTGAAAATTCGTGAAGGATTTTTATTCCAGTCAAAATGTTATAAAGTAATCTGTTTGAAACCACATACAGAAAGATTAGCCAAGATGAATGTATGCATGGTATTTTTAGAAAGTAGAAATAAGTAGAAATTTTTCTTAGCACTTCTTTTTGTGTATGCCTTAGTGAGAGAAGAAATTACATAAGAAAAACTATAAATTTAAAGTCTGCATTATTAGGAAGCATAGAGGTTCATCCTAGAAGAGTCTTTTTTCACATATTCTTTCTTATTACTACATGTAAGAAAACATCAGAATACAAGGACAGATGATTTTCTTGAAAATGTGCATAATTGTAGAATGTGAGTGAGGTGGTGAAAGTAGGTATGACCTTGAAAAGGGGTTATACGTTTCTAAATGAAAGAAAACTTCAGGAATTGTTGTTTTCTCTGTTGAATGAAGAAATAGGCATTATATATATTTCAGAGACTAGTTCATGAATTAGTATAATAAAAGAAGAAAGAACTTCTCTCTACTATACTGAATTCTCTAAGAACATGAATAAAGAAAATGTGTACACATCTTTATTTTTTACAAAGGACAAGTCTTATATTTATAGAGAAGTCAGTTTAACCTTGATACATGGGCAGATCCTGGAACTAATAATCATCGGATAGTTTGTAATCCCCTATCAAAGCACAACCTTCTGGGTCACAATCAACATCACTTTCCAGAAAGTAGACTTTTGCCAACATTATTCCAGTATGACATAATTGTATTTTGGAATACACTACAGAACTAAAAATCTACAATAAAGTTGCAAGTGTAGTTTTCAGAATTTTGATTCACTTCCATATGCTGTTCTTAATCAGCACGCTACAATTCACCGTAGGCCCGCATATTGCTAGAACAGTGGTTCTCAAACTTTTCGGTCTCAGGGCCCTTTTATCATCTTAAAAATTATTGTGAAGCTCAATGAGATTTTCTTTATGTGAAATATTTATCAATATTTGCTGAGTATTTATCAATAGTCACTGAATTAGTAATAAAAACGGGAATTCTTAAAACACAGCACACACACATTCCAATAGCCATGAATTGACAATATCATCATGCCAGGTAGCTCTCTAGAAAACTGCACTAGGCACTCAGGAGGGAATAAGAGTGAAAAGACAAATAAGTTCCTAATATTACTATGAAAATAGTTTTGACCTCACAGATCTCTGGCTCTCGGGGACCCCTCGTGGTCCCTGGAACACACTTTGAGAACTGCTGTGCTGCAGTATTACTGCTGGAGGATTATTAGGATTTGGTAACAGGAACTCTAAGTGACCCAAGAGGAAAAAAATGATCAAATAGCATCCTTCAGGGTGTAAATTCTGACTGACTGAAACTCAGTGTTTCTATGAAAGATCCCTGGATAATATCTTTAAGCATATGCTTTTTATTTAGGGAATAAAATACTGATATTAAAAGGCAAGGGATGGGGGAGAAGGATCCAGGCATTATCTGATGAATATTTATGTATAACAGGCATTGGAGAGATGAAAAATATCTTAAAGATGTGGTCCTGTCCCTTGACATGTTACATAATCAAGAGAGAGAGAGATCACAAATAAATGCTCCAGTAGAGTTAAGAAAATTCTCAGACATCTCAGTAGAGGGAAAAATGATTCCCAACAAGCCATTTCAGTAAGTTTCCATAGAAGATCCACAGAAGAAGGGACAGTTGTGACCAGGTACACACAGGGAGTGCATAGTTAGCTCACACTGTAAGCAGAGGCGGAACTCTGGGTAAAAAGACATGGAAGGTCATGGCTTCTGTGCTCTCAGGAACTTTGATGTGGGATGGAAGGAGCAGGACAAATGGTGTGCATGGGAGAGGTTAGGCTGGACTGCAGACGGCCTTATGCGCTCACTGGAAAAACTGAGCATTGCCCTCTAGGTAATGGGAAGCTGCTCAAGTTTTTTAAGCAGAAGGATAGCTTGTTCAGAATTATATTTCAGAGTTCCAGCTTTATTGCCTTGGCCATCAGGGTGAAACTACAGGATGGAAGTGCCCTTCAGAGTGTTTTGCAGTAATCCACGTGAGAAGAAAGCTTGTATATATTCTCTGGTTCAAACACTGATGTCTCCCTTGGTTTGGGGACCTCAAAAATTACCTAATTTAAATGTGCCTTAATTTATTCATCTATAGAGTAGAAGAATAATGGTCCACCTTACCAACTTGTAATGATGGAATTGTTTGATGCAATTAAATAGAAAAACATGGAATAAAACAAAGCAGCATGAATACATTTCAGTTTGCAATATTAGTAATATTAGTAATATTTTTTTAAAGATTTTATTTATTTATTTGACAGACAGAGATCACAAGTAGGCAGAGAGGTGGGCAGAGAGAGAGAGGAGGAAGCAGCCTTCCTCTTGAGCAGAGAGCCTGATACGGGCTGGATCCCAGGACCCTGAGATCATGACCCGAACCGAAGGCAGAGGCTTTAACCCACTGAGCCACCCAGGTGCCCCAGTAATATTAGTAATATTATTATTAGTAGTAGTAGTAGCAATATTTGCAATATTAGTAATCATTAGAGGTACATAAAATAAGAGGGAAGAAGGCAAAGGGAACACATTCTGAAGATACTTTGGAGTTTAGATTCACAGGATTTCTGTGACATTGTTGTGTAGTGGTGAGAGAGAGTGAAATTGGTTCAAATGTTTAAATTCAACAGACTCCAGGGAGTGTTAGGTGATAATGGCGAAGGCCTAGGACAGAGGGCGCAGGGAGAATGAAGAGAAAGTAGGCCTGTTTTCACACAAATATCTTTTACAAAAATGGTGGGAAATGCTTACCACAGTTACCTCACATAATATGAAGGTGTGGTATGTGATAGCCAGCAAGCTCTAAGGAGCAAGACAGAAGGATTCAGTTGTGGCCAAGCGTTCAGACCAATTCAAGAGAAAAACAGAGTTAACTAGGCCTCTAACAAAAATAAGGAATTTCTCATTAGAATCAGGCGCTCTCCTCGAGAGAACTGCAGCGTGAGGCACAGCCTTTAAGAAAGAGAATAGGTACACATGAGGAGAAAAGCTGGGAATTAAAGCTGGATAAGAGTTCTTTCCTTAGCATGAAAAAAAAAAAAGATTATCAACATATTACAAGGAGGATGAAGTACTGAAATCAAGGCAGCCAAAAAGACCCGGATTAGGTAAATTTCTGTTATAATAGGGTCAGATCTGGAGTAAAAAGAGGTATTGGGCAAGAGAAAGTTTTTATTTGCCTGGATGGCCAAAAGATGCTAATTTAAAAGAAACAGAGATTCTCTTGGGGTGCCTAGAGGGAGCTGGACTCTTGGTTTTGGCTCAGATCATGATCTCAGGGTCCTGAGATCAAGCCCCACATGGAGGGGGGCTCTGCTTGAGTTTTTCTCTCCCTCTTCCCTTCCCCCCACCCTGCCACTCACTTGAGCTCTCTCTCTCAAATATATAAATAAATCTTAGAAAGAAGAAACAGATTCTCTAAATGATGTGCAAACTCTATCATAGTTCAATAAGAAGTGAAAAACAAGTGAGCGAAAGGTAGAACAGAACTGCTGTTTCTCCAGCACAAATAATCAATGACGTAAAATGCCCAAGATAGCTCAGGAACACGTAACATAGGCGTCTCTCCATACCATGCTTATGTTAACTGTTTGTGAAGATGTGGGGGAAATCCACACAAAACTAATTACTTCCCAACCTCAGAATAAGGTAGAGGGGAATATAAACAGATTAAGTGGGGGGACTTACGTTATAGTAATAATATTTTGGATCACTTGTTTTTTTCAGAAAGGAAAGGTAAGGAGAGTGGGGAAGCATCCTCTTTAAAATTAGAGTATCTCATAGAAGAACTGAGCTCATAACATACTAAGGCAGATCTGCGATGGTTCACAGACCCTTCGCCTTCAGATGCTAGTCAGATTTTTATAGTCACATGTGAATGCACAAAATATGGCACCTTTTGTTTTTGTAGTTGAATGGAATAACCTCCCTCCCCCACTGCTAAAATGTAATATTTAGCTTCAGAGAACATTGCATATGTGTTCTCTGAGTGGAGGAAGACCTAAATGATAGTATTACAAACTAGAGGCTGGTCTTGAGGCTTAGAGATGATCATCAGGTATGTCTAGAAAACACTTTCTTCTTTCCTCTTCTGTTCCTTTCCTGAATTCCCACTGATCAGTGCTTAAAATGGGAATTTGGATCCGAAAATGTCTTGGTGAGTGAGAGGCTGCCATAGGAAGGTGCTACTTTCCTACCCCAGTATGAATTCACAGTGTCTGGGATAGATGAAGCGCCTCACACTTGTTCCTATCTCTGCCCCCCAAACCCATATGCATGCCCTTCTTTCTGGTAAGCCCTCCTCAGGGTTATAAAATGGGTAAGATCTTTCTGAGATCTAAATATACAGGAACACAATTTTAACATATTGTGTCATTAAGAAGTTTAGGAGCTTTTAGACACAATCTGGAGGTAGTGGAAAATTAGATGCAGTGTTGCATTAGACATGTTTTTAGTATTTTCTTCTTTTTGTAAAAGCTGTAATTTTCAGAGTTTAGAACCAATTTAATGTCCCTGGAGTTACAGCTTTTTTGTATCCATTGTCCATTAGGTGAATTACTAAGCCAAGAATGGAATCCATTTATAATGTATAAAATACCGTGAAATGTCTTAAAAACAGTCTTTGCAGGGGGAAAAAAAGCATTGGGAGTCCATTAAATTTGAAGACAGTGAGTTCTGAGGTTCTTCTTATAATCATATAATGGTTTTTTGTGCTTTGATAATATGATGCATTAGATATTGGAAGATTTATTTAAAAGTTTGAATTCAATGAAAATTTATATAGAACTAATGCAAAATGCATTATGTTTGACATTCCAGACAGCTTTCAAAAGTGAATGTATTACATAAAAAAACTTTAATAATATTTATTATCTTTTAAGGCAAATTAATAAATAACCAATAAAACACTACTAAATCTCTTATCAGTGATCGTGTAACTATTACTAGCATGTAATAAACCTAGGAGATTTGGTTTTTTAAATTCTTATGTTGAAGGATTTCTAGTGTAGCCTGGAAGTTAAAATAATTTGGTCTAAGGAGAATCTTTAGAAGATATAATGATATACATGTATGTATGTCTGATATGTCTAGATACACCAAGCCATTTCCAGTGATCAGATTTTAATCAGTAATACATTGAGGATTCAGGGTGTGTGTGTGTGTGTGTGTGCACCGTGTTGGGTGGGTGCTATGAGATCTCAAACCATAAACAATTTGAAGTTTTGTTTAACTTTCCTTTCATGTGTCAGAGGAAAATTTCAGGAAAACAAGTAAATTTCAAAATTTTATTAAAAAAAACAGATCTGCTAGATAAATAAAAAATGTAATTGTTACCTCTAGAGTATGTCCTGGGATCCACACAGCAGCTGACAAATCTTAGAAACTTCTAAACACCTATAGCAACAGGGCTATATACTCTGTTGAACCTTGTGGAGTTGTCACCTATGTTGCTGAAGAATAGGAATCCAGTAGCCAATTCATGAGCTTTAACCCACATCTTTGGTGTTCAGAGAGACAAGCCCATGGCACTAAATTATGGTTGAAGTATAAAAAAAAAGTCAGACCTGTGATTTCTGTAGTCACTGAAGCAGAGAAATGTGACATTATTTAACACAAATTCTAATAAAATTTGCTACAAAAAGCACTTTCCCTAACTTTACTAGTAGGATTTTTTAAACAGGAAATCCTGATAATTTCCCATGTGTCTGCTTACACGTTCATGTTTACTACCATATCAAAAAAATTTTTTAAGCTGTCTGTTTCAGAAAACCCAGGTACGCATGGCTTAAGTAAATATGGGTTGGTTTTTCTCACATAGCAATAATCTGGAGGTAGAAAGCCCAGGGTGGGTGTGACAGCATTGTGATGTGATCACGGACCCAACTTCTTTTTATCCTTCTGATCGGCATTTTTAACCTTTTAGCCAGCTGACAGCTATAGCATCAAACCCAGGACAGGAAGAAGAGAGAAAACATAGTATGGTACCAGCCTCATCTACCCCTTTTATTAAGAGAACAAATGTCTTTCCAGAAGCCCCAGCTTAGATCGTGTATGTTGGAAAAATGCCATAGAACTATACTTTGACCGTGGCTAGAAAAGTAAATTTTCTTTTCCAAACTCTGGAGGAAGTCTGAGGGAGCAGAGCTGGAGAAATATTAGGGAAGTGTTGGAATGCTAATCAATAATCAACATCATTTTTCAAAGTTCACTAATTTTTCTTTTCTATTCTTTCTCATGTTGGCTAACCTGGGCTAGCCATAGACTGAACCATATAAAATTCCTAATATCGCTGCATTGTTTCTTTGTAAAAATAACACGTTCATACGTTTTAATCGAACACTTACATTAAAAGTTGTTGATTGAGGCACCTCTCTGGTTGCCAAGTTCCCAGAAAATAAACTATAAAACCTTAATATCAAATGCTGTGCAGTCCATTTTAATTTTCTAATATCTTTGGGAAAAATTCATATTTGAGTATATTTCATAAAGAATAGATGAATTTTTTAAAGATTTTTTTTATTCAAGAGATAGATCAGGAGTAGGTGGGAAGGGCAGAGGGGAGAAGCAGACTCCCCCCAGAGCAGGGATCCTGATGAGGGACTAGATCTCAGGTCTCTGAGACCATGACCAAGCCGAAGGCAGATGCTTAACTGACTGACCCACCCAGGCACCCTAGAGTAAATGAATTTAATGAAGTTCAAAAATGCCATGCATTTTGTTGTGAGGTCATGCCAGGCCCATTATACTAGGCAAATAATGCATGTTTATTCAAGTCTGAGTAAAATGCTAAACAACAGATAGATTTTGATCAAAATGCAATTTTTTAGTTTAAGCCTTACCATCTCTTCAGACTTTAGTCACTGGGAGTGATTTCCCCCTATTGATAGATGGAAATTCAGGCAGGCCAGTGATTGTTAGGTGTTGGAAGCTCCTATAGTCATGTTAGGTCAAAAACACAGTCTCGATTCAGAAATTCAGATGTTTAAACCTGCAAAGATTTTGAACTTCTCCTCTTCCCTTGTTTAGGCTTGCTTCAGACTGAAAATCTACCTGAGGGAGAAAGGCTCTATCACTTACCTCCTGCTGTGTAATAAATTGACCCAGAACCTAGTGACTTCCAACAATCATCATTATTTGTCTATAGTCTATGGATCAGCGGCTTGGGTGAGGTTCAGAGACCTGGCTCTTTCACGGTTCTCCATTGCACTCATTCATGGTTCAGCAGTCAGCTGGGAGTCAAAGACCTCACTTATATATCTGGTTTTTGCCTAGCTATTGGCTGGGGCCCTGTGATCCATATTTCTTATCCTCTAGCCAGCTGACCCAGTCTCATTCACAGGGTGGTAGTCACAGGATTTCCAAGACCAAGAAGGGAGAGCAAGTCCCACATGTAACCATCTTCCAGACTTGGGTCAATCAAGTCAATCAGTCAACCCTGACTCAAGGTGTGGAGACAGAGATTCCACCTTTGGATGAGAGAATGTGTAATACCACATTTCAGGAGGGAGGATATGTGGCTAATTTTACAATCTACTACAAAGAATTTGAGCTTCTGTTCAACATTTGTGCCTGTCAGGTACTGTCCTTTTCTCTGGCTACTACTCACTCTCAGCCAGGGTGAAAAAGGAGATGGGTAGGTACTCAGCTAGGTGGCTTCTGATTCCCTGGATCTGGTACGTGGTTAAAATTGACTCTTGTGTGGGGGCACAGTTATACTTTCCTCAGTGAATCTCTTTACTAGAGAACTCTCTCTTATCCTTGACTTTGGACAGATGAACTTGTCATCTTGGTAGTTACTTCTGATTTCTCCCTTGGCCCCAGGCAATCCAGTTTCATACCTCAGCCTCTCAACTAGGACTCAGGACAACTTGATGCCTACTTGCTCTCTGCACCATGGCACATGTCCATTCGCTAGAATACACTAGCACATCTCTGTTCTGACACATTCCAAAAATGCAGGACAACCTCAACACAGCAACAGATCTGCCATCGAAATAGTTCAGCAGCCTTTCTTTTGCTCTCTAGATTTCATGGGTAAGCATCAGACCTCAGTTCTCAGTCTCTGTTAGCTTTGTTGATCATGAGAATAGCACCAAGTCTTTGTTTCTCCCATGGGAACAAATTCAGAGCTTTCAGTGTGTCCCTTCAGGCTTTGGGTTAGAAAGTGGCACTCTCATCCACTCCTTTTCCAAAAGAAGGAACAGGGACTTTCCGCTTAGAGACTCTCTGAAGACATCTTTTCACCAGTCTGTTCTCTTTAATTTTTTTTTTTTTCCTGATCCCTGTTATGTCTTTGATCTGCCTGAGGGGTACAGGAGTCATGGAACAGATTCCATTTGTAAATTCTGCATATGGTGTGTTTATTGGCAGGGACTCTTCATTCCTTTTGTGAATTCTGCATATGGTGTGTGTGCAGAGGGGGAAGGGTATCATATTGGTGTCTTAGTGAAAATGACTGAGGCAGGAAGGATTCCATCCTGACAGGAAGGAAGGAAAGAAAGATGGAAGGAAGGAAGGAGGGGAGGCCCAGAGGGATGGTTGGAGGGAGGGAGTTCACTTTTTCAGAATCTCATCCTAGAGCCTGCTTGTCTTTATGGTGGATATTGACTTCAGTACACAGAGCAAAGAAAGTGATTACACACATATACTTTATAGACTTCCATCTTCAGTGCTGAAATCTTTATTTTGTTTCCTAAGATGAGACATATCTTGGCCCTTTTTTATGTGATACTAAAATCCCCAGAACCACCAAGACAGACTGGAAAATTCCTTCATCTGAACAACTCATGGGTCTCAACTTGCAGCAGTCTGAAAAGAAGGGCTATTTAGGGATGCCCAATCATGCAGGCAGGCCTAAGGAACAATTGCGTGGAAACTCATGTGAAGTTAAATTGGCAATCAGCTCTAGCATTTCCTATGGCAGAGCTGCCTATTGGGTAAATAATATGCATTTTATAAAAACATTCATAAGTGTAAATTCACACAGGAGACTGAAATGGCTCCTTAGGGTTAAATGAAATACATATTAACCACACTTATGAATAGTAAATAGCATGCACTTTTAAAAAGTGCTCAATGTGTATTTACATAATAGCCTGTAAGAGTTCCACTGTCAAGTAAATAATACTGTAGTTGCCCTTAAAAGTCTTTAATTACCTACGGTATTTGTGAAGCATGCTGTAATGGATTTCTGGTTTGTGTTAGCACTCCACTCTCTTCTCAGATTTGTTCCTTTTCTTTTCTTTGCTGGTTTCAAACACATATATATTTATGAAAATAATTTCAAATTGGCACTGAAAGAAACCACCCATCTAGATAGAATGGCCTTGAATGGTTTCACTTGTGTGAGAAGGAAACTTTTAAAGCAAGATGGCAATATCACACTGACAGCAAACCCACAAAGAGCATCTTATAAATGAAAACAAGTAAACAGAAATGAGAGCCCCCAAGGGGTGCTGGAGCGGTGCGTGGTGGGCAGACCATGCTTTGGTGAACTGGAGTGAATGTGTCAGTCCTTGCCTGTGTGGTTGTGGGACCTGGTAGTTCTCAGATTCATCTTATGTTGTTCCGTTGTATCAGAGGGATCGAACCCCTGAAAACTGATTTCCAGTCTCTGCTACCAGCTAGTTTCTGACTCTGGGGCAGTGGGGAGGACTGGCTAGAGGCTGGAAGAAGATACGAATCAAAGATTTCTTCCCTATTCTCTCTTCTTCAGGTGCGTATCACAATGGCTGTGGTACCACATACCTCTTTCCCACCTGTCCCCCCCCATAGTTCTACCATGGTTCCATGTCCATATGTGGCCCAGACTTCTGGACTCCAGTTCTAGTGCCTCCCCTCTCCAGGCCTCATGTTGATAGCAGCTTCCTATAGTTGCTAATCTCTGTGTTACCTCACCTTCTCTTGGTTGGTCTTCCAATTCTTCTTACCTTTAGCAACCTGTCACCTAGATTAAGTGATCCCTGTTGGATTTACCTGGTATGATGAGCTTTATTTACTTGGATAGTTGCTGATAAAACTAGCATATGGAAGCTTTCACCTCTGAAGAAGTTGTCTAGGAGCAGTCAAAGAAATATTTGTCCCCTTTCCTATTCCAGGCAAGATGTCCCTTGGAACTTCCCATTAAATCTTGTAGAGCCCATCTGATACTGGGGTCTTTTTAAGAGGAAGGAGACAGATTTAGATGCTACGTTGGACAGAGTCTAAATATTCAGACCCAACCACTTAAGACAGCATTGCTCTAGAAATATCATCAGTGAAAATGGTGGCTATTGCATTTGGCCAGTTTTGGTCTTGCCTTACTCCTTTAACATCCCTGGCTGTTAGAGGTTCCTGACTGTAAGAATTTGGCTTCCAGCTTTTTGGCAATATTACCACTCTCAAGCCATGTAGTTGCAATCTGAAATGACCTGTGGACACATAAGGGTACCCATATGGGTATATAATGGAGTCAGTGAAAAGGAGGGGGATATTGATAAGATGATGTGCCTTGACTAGAGGCACTGAGTTTCTGTTTCTAAACTAATGACTCCATGTGAGCCACAAAAAACAACTTTTGCTAGGTTTGGCCCTCCGACCTGCCAGTTTGAGACTTAAGTTGGCTGTTTCATTTGGCAAGAAGCACTCACCTGCCTTACTTGCCTACTCCCGTTCTCTCTGTGCCACCCTTCCTACCCCCACAACACAGATTCACGGGTCCGGCCTCATCCCAGCCAGTTAATACCCTATTGCCCTCATACCTGTGCTCAGTCTCAATTGTGCTCATGTTTCCTCAATTCTTCACCTTCCCAACCTGTCATGAGATACAGGTGGCACTTGAAAGTCCCCTCATAGAAATTATTTTGAAAGTTTATCATATTTAAAAATGTCACCCTTCTTTTATTAAAACACACTTGACTATTCCCCATTGCATATAATAAGTATATCAAATGTCACCATGTTCAGGGGAAATGGAGAAAACATAGGGTAAGTTACTAGGAGCTAGGCACAGTTTTACATATCTTAATTCGTTCCATCTCATGTTACCCTTAGTCCCAAATCTTCCTCTCTGTGTGATTGTAACTGAGAACAGTGCCTCTGGGACCAAGAGGTTATATCTAGAATAGGCAGGGGGTAGGGCAGGTGAAGAAAGACACTACAAACAACTTGTCTAGCTCATGGCATTGCATGAGCAGAGAGACATCCTAGTTAGGGAGGCATGGGCTCCCAGACTACTGCTGGGACTGGGATGGCCCAAAACCATCCTTGAGCCCAGTATCCATTATTCATCCATATTTGTTAAGGATCTGCTCTCTACTAGTTACTCTCCTAAATGTTGGGAATAAACTGGTGAGAAAGGCATACAGACTGTTTTCCTTATGGGAACTGATTCTGTGGGGGAAGAGGACATCGAACAAGTACACCATTGAATTAAAAAGATCTTTTTTTTTAATATTTTATTTATTTACTTGAGAGAGAGAAAGAGAAAGAGCACATGAGAGGTGGGTGGTCAGAGGGAGAAGCAGGCTCCCCGCTGAGCAAGGAGCCTGATGTGGGACTCGATCCCGGGACTCCATGATTATGACCTGAGCCGAGGGCAGTCGCCTAACCAACTGAGCTGCCCAGGCACCCTAAAAAGATCATTTTTGGAAGGGCAGTTAATAAAAATGGATTGCCATAGGAAACAACATTAATGGAGCAAGGAGCAACACTGGATTGTGTGATAAAGTAGAGCCTCTGAGAAGATCATGTTTGAATGATAGGAAGAAACAGCCACGCAAAGCTCTAGGGCAGAACAGTGCCACATGGCAAGAAAAGCAAGTTCAAAGTCCCTGAATCCAGACAAGGGCAGCAGATTCGCAGGACAGGAAGGCCAGCATGGCTGGAATCACAGGTAGAGAGGCATAGGAACAGATGTTAAAGTTGGAGGGACCATCAGGTGATAAATCAGGTGGTGATTTTTTAGGACAGGTAAGTTGTCTGGATTGCATTCTAGGTGCATAGGGACAGGGAAGCTGAGACTCCAAGAGATGAAGTGACTTAACTGGATTTGACATGGTTTCATAGTCAGAGAGACAAAAACTTGGCCTGGGATTCTTAATTCAGTGTTTGCCACCTGTATTATATCTGAAGTATTGATCTCGATGTATTTACCTGCTTAAAAATAACAATCACCACAACAAGATTCTCTTGGCTGATGTAACATTTATTTATGCATTTATTTATTTATTATATATTTTTTTCATTTTTAGTTTTCTCGACTGTAGAGGTCCTTTGGTAGCTGAGAGAGCAAAGGCTTGGTGGTCCCTCTGCATGGGAGCACTCTAGGAAGCGCACAGGGGCTGTTGGGAGCTCGGAGTGCGTGTAAATCAGTAAGTGGCTTTTAGGTGTCATCCATCCCCTGGAGTTTGTTCAGAGCACTAATCAGAGCTGCCCTCTGAAGATAACAGCCTCCACCTGGGCTGTAAATCTGAGGCCAGCCTTGCTTGTGATTATTAGCGATCCCCTGGCAATTTTTTGTAAGAGATGAGGTGTTAATTCCAATGCCCTGGCCCAAATCCAACCCAGGAAATTACTCTTTGCCTACCTAAATTACATTTAGACTTCCAATTGGAAATTAATTCTCAAGTTCTTTTCTCAAAAACATTACTGTTGCAGCTCTGCAAGGAGTCCCAGCGTGCCCAAGAATTTCCTTGTCCTCCAGCTCCATCCTCCACCACCTTCCCCAGCCCACTCCCCACCACGTGTGCACCTAGCCAGAGTGGTATGATTTGGATGTACCCGGAAACCAATCTGTGCAGCAAAGTGGGGCAATTACCTATGATTCTGTGTGTTTCTGGGTATAAGTTAATCCTCTTTCCGTCAACACTATTACCTGCCTTAGAATCATTAAAGATAACTCAGTATGTTTTTTGTTCTTATTTAGATCAGTCTCCATAAGGAGGCAGGAAGCAAAAGTCATGTCTTTTCTCCTGGATTATTCTATATTCTTTTCCATCTCTGTTTTTCTCTCTCTCTGAAACACACTTGCACACACACACACACACACACGCACACACGCACACACCCTTACAGAGCCCAGAACCTACTTCTCTTTTCTGCATTGTCAGTTCTTTTCTCCCAAAAGCATTTCTTGTCATCTAGCATATTTTATATGTTAACCATTTATTTATTCTCCAACCCGCCTTGGAAGATAAGCACTATAAATGAGGGGGTTTTCTTTCCTGTCCATATCCCAGTATTTAAAATACTGGCTGGCATATAGTAGGTGCTCAATAAGTACTTGTTAAATAAATGAACCGTTAAATAGCTACCCCCAGCCCAGTTCTTTGGGTAACAGCTGAGAGATATAATTGTTTAGACACTGGAAGTATTGTTTGTTCATTTATTCATTCATTATTCACTCATTTGATAAACATTTATTAGTGCCTACTATATCAAGGAAAGTGCAACACTAGGAAGCTGAACAGACATATTCTAATTCTCACAGAGCTCGTAATCTAAATAAGGAAAAACACATGTAAGGAGCTAACTAAAGACCTAACTATAAACCAGGGAGATAAAAGCCAATCTCCTGATATGTTGGAGGGTGGTAAAGGCTGTAGAATTATGACTCAGTGCTGTTCCTGGATAGCTCCATTTGATAAATTCCTTTTAGAATTTAATAGCAGAGAAAAACTCTCTTTCCTAAAGAGAGTCAAGATTTTTCTTTTTTTAATCAGAGAACAATCTCTGGCATGTTTCCCTCTTTGCTTTAGTGGCTAATCAATTAAAATCTAAGTGTAATAATCAATTGAAGTCAGAACTGTATAATGAGTATCCAGTAGACCTGGTTTCAGATACCCTACTTTATATGATTTCTGAATTGCTTTTCCTATCTGCATGTTAATTGTTGTAAGTACACACACACATACACACACACACGTTTTTGCATTTGCTGCCATTTAATCATTTGTAAATTCTCTGTGGTAGCCACAGGGCATAGATAATAAAGCTTTATCAATACAGATGCTGGAAATGAAATGGTTGACCCTGCTGGCCCATGCTAAAATATTAAACACATGAAAATCTAAGGTGCTATGCCCATATCTAGGCTCCAGATCTTTGTGTCACAATCAAAGTTCGGGGATTTACTCCAGTTTTTTGCAATATACATTTTTAGGCTGTGATAAACCTTTATGTCACCTCTTTTCCTATAGTAGCTCTTGTTGTTTATTTTTTTTTTAAAGATTTGATTTATTTATTTGACAGACAGAGATCACAAGCAGGCAGAGAGGCAGGCAGAGAGACGGAGAGGAAGAAGTAGGCTGCCTGCCAAGCAGAGAGCCCGATACGGGACTCCATTCGGGACTCGATTCCAGGACCCTGAGATCATGACCTGAGCTGAAGGCAGAGGCTTAACCCACTGAGCCACCCAGGCATCCCTCTTGTTGTTTATTTTAAACCACTTTGTGCACATGCAAATAGTGCAAGTTGGAGAGAGAGGGAAAGTGTAAAATAATTTATTCCACACAGTACCCCAGGATTGGCTTTGTGTCCCAGCCTCTGCAAAGAGCCTCAGTACTTCTCGTCTACAGGTATGGGCTTTTTTGTATTAGTTTCCCCCATGCCAATATTTCACTTTCTCAGTTTAATTTTCTCTCTTTTTAAATTTGCTCTAAATTGGTCTAGCTGTGTTTTATGTGTTCCGGTAAGGTGCCTTAAATCCTTTCTGAAACAAGGTGGAAAATAAACAACCAATCAAATAAATAAAGCCTTGTAAAATAATGGTATCTGAAACCATGTCTACCCTTTGAAATACAAAGTAAGAATAGAGCTTCCAAGATAGCATCCTAGACCTACTTATTCAATGATCAGTTCTGAAAACCTGTATTTCCAGGTATGAGAGCTATCTGATGTATAGACATTATCTTTGTCTGGGCTGCTATAACAATAACATAGACTGGGTGGCTTGTAAAAACAGAAATTTATTTCTCACAATTCTGGAGGCTGAAAGTTTCAAGATCAGACTTCGCATCCTGCCTCCTGATCTTGAAAATCTGGCAGGTTTGGTGTCTGGTGAGGGTCCACTTCCTGGTTCATAGCTGTCTTCTCTCTGTGTCCTCACATAGTAGAGGGAGTGAAGGAGCTCTCTAAAATCTCTTTTATAAGGATTCTAATCCCATTCATGAGGGCTCTGCGCTCATGAACTACTCATTTTACAAGGCTCCCCCTTCTCATACCAACACTTTAAGGGTTAGGTTTCAATTTAGGAATTTTAGGGAAACACAAACTTTGTGTATGTAGCATTCTACCTCTTGTCCTTCAAATTCCTGTCTTTCTCCCATGCAAAATATATCCAGTACATCCTAACAGCACCAAAGTCTTAACTTATTCCAGTATGAACTCTAAAGTTTAAAATCTGTAGTCTCGTCTAAATATCATCTAAATCAGATATGGATGAGATTCAAGGTATGATTCATCCTGAGGCAAATTGTTATCCAGCTGTGAACCTATGAAACCATATAAGTCACGCACTTCCAAAATGCAGTGGTGGGACAGGCATAGGATAGACGTTTCATTTCAAAAGGGAGAAATAGGAAATAAGGAATAATTGATCCCCAGTAAGCCCACACTTATAAAGCAAACTCTATGAGATCTTAAAGCTCAAGAATAAGTCTCTTTGCTTCAGTGGTCTATCCTACAGGTCTTGGAGTAAAGGTCCCAATTTTTGGACCCACTGGGGTAGTAGTTCTGCCTCCACAGATTTGCTGGGTAGGGGTTGGGCCCCAAGGCTCCACATGGCCATGCCCCAACACCTTTGGATGGGGGCATCTAGTCTCTTAAAAAAAATGACCATGGTTCCCCACTTTGAAACCAAGGAGACAGCCCTGATGATTCCTGAATTGTCTTGGAGTCTTTCTTCCATTATCTAGGAGAAGAGCTCTTGGCTTGCATTGAAATGGCTGATTCATACTCATCTCTTTATCAGATAGATGATCATTCGGCCACACCCTTAGTGTTTTCATCGCACTATGCTTTTTCATTTTTCTTGCAGTATGGATAGGCTGAGAATTTCCCAGATCTTTAAGTTCTGCTTCCTTTTTGCCTAACAATTCCATAATTCCATCTTTAAGTCATTTCTCTCTTCTTTTTTTTTTTTTTAAGATTTTATTTATTTATTTGACAGAGAGAGATCACAGGTAGGCAGAGAGGCAGGCAGAGAGAGAGGAAGAAACAGGCTCCCTGATGAGCGGAGAGCCCAATGTGGGACTCGATCCCAGGACCCTGAGATCATGACCTGAGCCGAAGGCAGAGGCGTAACCCACTGAGCCACACAGACGCCCCCCTTTTTTTTTTTTAATTTGGGTACAAATGACGCACAGTGTTAGTTTCAAGTACACTACATAATGATTCATTAACTCTGTACAGTCCTATGCTCACCACATGTGTAGCTATCATCTTTCAACATGCAACACTCTTACAATACCAATGACCATATTCACTTTGCTGTAACTTTTATTCCCATAACTTCCTCATTCCATCACCGGAAGCCTATTATCTCCCACTCCTGTTCACCCATTTTGCCCACCCTCCTCACCCCTTTCCTTTCTGGCCACCATCTATTTGTTCTCTGTATTTATAGGTCTGATTCTGTTTTTCATCATTTCTGTCTTGTATTTTTATAGTAAATAGTCAGGAGGAGCCAAGCCATACCTTCAACCTTTTGCAAAGAAATAGCTTCAGCTAAATATCCAATTTCATAATTCACAAATTCTACCTTTGGTAAAATGCTAGAACATGAACACAATTCAGCCAAATTGTTTATCACTTTATAACCAGGATCACCTCATTTTCTATTAATGTGTTCCTCATTTCCATCTCAAGCCTCATCAAAATAACCTTACCATTTATATTTCAACTGATATTCTGTCCAGGATGACTTTTCTCTAAGACATTTAAAGCTTTCTCTGAAGCTTGTTACCTTCAAAAATCTGTTCATAACAATGTGGGATTTTCCAGCATACACCTCAAAACTCTTCCAGTCTCCACCCATTACCCAGTTCCAAAACCACTTCCATATATTTTTAGGTATTTGTTATAGCAACACCCCACTTGTTGGTACCAATTTCTTAATCCATTCAGGTTGCTATAACAAAACACCATAGACTGGGTGGCTTACAAGAACAGAAATGTATTTCTCACAGTTGTAGAGACTGACAGTTCAAGATCAAAGTGCTGAGAGATTTGGTGTCTGGTGAGGGCCCTGGTACGTAGCTATCTTCTCTCTGTGTCCTCACATGGCAGAAATGGTAAAGGAGTTCTCTAGGATTTCTTTTATAAGGACACTAGTCCCCTTCACAGGGCTCTGTCCTTATGACCTAATCACTTTCCAAAGGCTGCACCTTCTAACACCATTACATTACAAGTTAGGTTTCGATGTATGAATTTTGGAGGATGCAAACATTCACTCTGTAGCCAGCATGAATCGGCTGCCTGGGTGATTCAGATCCCAGGATGAATCATTCCTCAAATCTGTGGATGGTAGAAACATCCCTTTACTTCACAGTAAATCCATCCCCTTTCTACTAGGACTCAACATGTGTACCATCTAGCCTGTAACTAACTTGCAGGTGAAACATTGACAATTGTGCGTATTTCTATAAATTCAAGTTGTTTGGGCTTTAATAGCATCATAACTCTCATCTGATTGCATTGGCTATACTTCTAACAATGTTAAACAATAATTCTTGAGTTCAAGGAAATGTCCATGATATTTCCTCATTGAATACTGTATTTCCCCATTTAGAACAGAAGTATATTTCTTCATTTCCCTCTCTATCTCTGTATGAATATACTTTATAGATAATCATGTTATGATAGTATTCATAAATTCCTATTTTTATTGAGTTTTTAAATAGGAATTATGGTTGAATTTTGTTCACCTGTTTATCAGCATCTAGAGAGCTAATCATGTGAGTTTTTTTTTTCCTTTGAGCTCTAAATATGGTAAATATATCACAGGATTTTCTGTATTTGGACCATCCCTGAATTTCTAGAAGAATACATATATTTAATATGTTGTTTGCTTTTATTTAATATTTTATTTAAAAGGTTTTGTATACATGTTTGGCTATATATTCATCTACAGATTTGTGTGTGCATGTGTGTGTGAGCTAACTTTATCAGTTCTAAACCCAGCATCTAATTTAATGAGGAAACACTAGAAATATTTTCCTCCAGTCAAGAAAAGGCAATGATACTATCTTTACTACTGTGTAAAAAAATTAGAGGTGTGAGAATTGGAAAAGAAGGAAAGTTACCTCTTTTTGCACATGAGATGACAGTTGACCTGGAGAATTCATGAGAATTAATGACGAAATTAACACAAACAATCAGCAAGTCATTAGGTAGTATACCATAAAATTAACAGAAAGTACCATTGCTTTGTATAAACTATAATCCTTTGGAAGATACAATAGAAGAAAACCCCCATTGCATAATAGTGACAAAATTCTTAGGAATGAAGTTAGCATGAAATAGACAAAATCTATCTATAAATCTATAATCTATAACTTCAAAATATTCTGGAAAGACACAAAACTGGCCTTGCATAAATAGAAAGACTTACCTTGTTCTTGGTGAGCATCTCACCATTATAAATGGTATTTCTCCTCAAGTTGATACATAAATTTAATATAGTCTCAGTAAAACACAAGTATTGCTTGGTTTGGTTTGGTTTTGGTTTGATGTTAGAGTTAGACAACCTGGTCATGAAGTTCACATGGAAAAGAAATTTTGAAAAATCACTTGAAACAGCCCTCAGAACAACAATGAGAAACGAGGTTTACCAGATATTGCAATGTAGTATAAAGTTCCTGTAACAGTATGGTATTGGCTCACGAATAGACAAACACAATAATGAACATAAACAAAGATCTAGAAATGGGCCCAGTTTATTTAATTCATAATGAAAACGGCATCTGAAATTATTGAGAAAGAGAAAAATAGACTCGAACCTCAGAAATGTCTACCAAAATGCACTGCTAATCATCAGAGAGCTAAATGTAGGGAATGAAATCATGTGAGTACTACAAGAAAACATCAGTGAACTCCCATATAACGTAGTTGTAGAGAAACCATGTCTAGCTATCCCTAAAAAAAAACAGAGGCAGTAAGAGAAAAAATTGCTAAGTTCAATTAAATGTAAGGTTTAATTGACATGCAAAGAACAGTATAAGCAAAATCAAAATACAGGACAAGTGGCAGGTAGATGGCTTTTACACGTTGGTGTCCTTGGCCTCTAGGACCTTGAATAAGGTAGGACTCTCCTTGGCAGTGACAAATGATGGGTCTCAAGAGTTGTTAACCATTCTGAGTCTCACTCTTGAGGATAGAGGTTTCTTCTAGGGGGATGTAAGGAGAAAGGATGCAGTGTGGAGAAAATGCCCACTCATGTTTCTGTAGAGCTAGAGATCTTTTATTCCGAGGATCATTGCACTGGTGTTTCGTTTCTTATATTTCTATGCATTATACACCTGTGTTTTGCATTTTCTGCTTTCAGTGTATGTAATTCACAGTAATTAACATCTTTAAGGAACTAACTTTACATTCTCTATTGCTTGCTGATGAATTACAGTTTCTCTTTTTATTATTTAGTAATTCGGATATCTCAACTAAGTTTCAAATGATCCTAAGTCAAATGTCCTGTTACATAGTGTTGACTTTAAAAAGCAAAATGCAAAACTGTATGTACATAAAAGCCTAATTCTTAAAAATATTCTTCTCTAAAACAACACCAAAATACTTTATAATAGTTGCCGCTTCTCTACTATGTCTCTGTAACTGAAAGGAAATTATATATATACAAATAAAAATAACTGTCGCCTAAGAAATATAGAACAAATTGATTCTTAGAGATTAGACTTCGTTTTCTGAGGAAAAGGAATTTCCCCATCTTACCTTTACCCTGTGCTTCTGTTCAGAGATATCTCCAGTTCAGAAAAAGCACTCTCTGAAGAAGAAAAATAAATATTTTTAAACAACTTGTGCTTTAAAAAATTTTTCTCACATATATTGTTGTACTTCATCATCACGTGGATTCTCTTGGCTCAGCAGAGCAGAAAATGTACTGATGAAGATTTGATAAAACTCACGCCTTATTGGATGTTTATTGGGTTCGGTTCCAGTCACTTTCCTAGGCCTTTATATGATCTCATTATTCCTCTCAGCATCCTATAAAGTAGGTGCCGGTTTCCATTTTATGCATGAAGAAACTGAGGATTTAAAGAGGTTAAGAATTGTGCCTTAGGTCACACAGCTGCTAAATAGCAGAGCCAGAGTTGGGATCTCAGTCTGACTCCAAATGCCACACTCCTTTTGCAAGGCTCCTCATTGAGCTATGACCAGAATGCAAACCTCCCTGGGAATGCCAAGCCTGCATTTTCTCCATGTCTTGCAGACTCCCTGCCGTGCTAAGATAATGCTCTTAGAAACATCTTTAATGGTTGTTTTGACACCTTGTTAAACAGAATTTTGTTCCGACTAAACATTCTTGGCTAGGCAGTGGTTCATCCAAGTGCTTTGTTAATTTGAAAGTGCAGTAGAGGCGGAAGCCCTTATTACAGGAGGTAGGGCAGGGCAGTGGAAAGAGAACTTGGCACAGTCAAAAGCTCTTAAGGATCCTCACTTTTGCTAACTCACTTTGTAACATCAGGGGGTGCACTTAACAGCTAAGCATGAGGGACCCGCCTACTTACCTACTTACTTCGCACCTCCTCCTCTCCTTCCTTCCTTCACAGGGTTGTGAGTGTAATTGGTGCAATGCACAGCCTTGGCTGCATAAGGGTACCCGGGAAAGAGTTGGGTTTCTTTCCATCTTTGCTTTCATGCTTGCTCTTTTGAACTTTCTCTTTATATGGCTTGATTATATCTGGAGCCTGTGCCATAAGCTACCCTTGGTATTAGAACAGTCTTATCTTGATATTATTAATATTGAAATATGAAGAACATCCAGCCTAGTCTTTAAATGTCCATCTTACATCCAGTGTAAGGCTTTTCTCTTCCATGCCCTTTGGGTGTTCTGCCTCTTCCATTCTTCCTTCCATTCTTCCTTCCTTCCTTCCTTCTCCCCTTTCCTTCCTTTCATCCTTCCTTTTCCCCCCTCCCCCTTCTTCGCTTCCTCCCTCCCTTCCCATCCCTCTGAATTAGGCATTAGATAAGAGAATTTAAGCAGAGAGTCTTCCACCCACCATGTTGCCCGCCATTGGGAGGACAACATCCCAATGCTGCTTTCCCCTGGGGCAGCTGTGTAGGTTCTTCAGGACAAATGCTCCCTTCACAGGTCCTTGTTATGAATATGCTCTCCAACTGACCTCCTCAGTTACTCTCTTCAGTTCCAGGTCACCAAGAAACCCCCCACAACTCAGTTTTTACTGCTGGAGCCCTCCTGAGTGGGGCATCAGCAAGATGGCTCCAAGTGGTCCACTAGAAAATGGACCATGGGAAAATCCCATGTCTCGACTTGTCGGAGACAAAAATAGAATCTACTCCTTATTTACACTTTCTCTCTCATCACCCTGAAGTCTGTCTTCTGGTCTCTACTTTTTTCTCTCTCTCTTGCTGTCCAGAGATTTTGCTTTAGTTATAAGACAATGAAAGAGTTCCATGTAAAATTTTGTTACATTAGGATCAGCAGATAGTTTTTCTCATGAACTAAGGTAAAAATGCCAGTGGTTGATACCAGAAAGCATTCCTGTTGCTTGTCTCCCAAAAGTGATTTGTTCAATGAACATTTATGCATTAAATACCACATAAAACACTGAATATACAATAATAAGTAAGCCATATCCTTATTCTCAAGGATCCTGCATGGACTATTTCAAGAATCCAATAAGCACGTTAAAATGAACTTTATTGGTATGAGTCTAGAAACCTATTTAGTTTAGGTAATAGCAGAGAGGTAATAGTTTAGTTTAATGATATTGTCAAGGAAAACTACTATTATTATTTCATAAATTTGAAGTTACATTTTATAAATTTGAAGTGTTCAGTGTGCTACTTTGATACATTTGTATATTGTAATACTATTGCCAGTGAAGCAATATTTTCCCAGTACATCATTATAGTACAGTATCATTTTACAATATTCATTAAACTGTGCATTAGACCTCTGTGGCTTATTTTCCACTCATTACAAGTTCATACCCTTAAACACTATCAGTCTTACCCCCCACCCTGACTCATCATCTCCTGATTACCACTGTATTCTGTTTTTTCAGAAGTTTGATTTTTTAAGATTCCACATGTAAATAATATCATGACTTGCCTCACTTAGCATAATGTGCTCAAGGTCCACCCATGTTGTCACAAAGAGCAGAATAGCCTTCTTTTATGGCTGAATAATATTTCATCATGTATGTATATCATATCTTTTTATCCATTCATCTGTTAATGGGCCTTTTGGTTGTTTCCATATCTTGGCTATTGTGAATAATGCCACAATAAACATGGGTGTGCATTTATCTCTTTAAAATCCTGGTTTTAATTCCTTTGGGTATATGCAAAGAAGTAGAATTGCAGATCTATTTTTAATTTTTGAGGCACCTCCATATTGTTTTCCATAGTGGATGGATTAATTTACATTGTTACCAACACTATATAAGTGTTCCCTTTTTACCACATCCTTGCCAGCACTTGTTGTTTCCTGTCTTCTTGACTGTACTCATTCTTACAGGGGTAACTGGTTTTATTGACTTGTGTTTTGTGTTTTGATGACTTGTGATGTTGAGCATCTTTTCATGGTAGGACATTTAGATGTCCTCTTTAAAAAAATGTCTGTTTAGTTCTTCTGCACATTTTTAAATGGGATTATTTGTTTTTTTATTATTAAGTAGTGTTAGTTCTTTACATATTTTGGGTATTAATCCCTTATCTAATATTAACACCTTATCTAATATGATATAGTTGCAAAAATTTTCTCCTATTCTGTAGGCTGTTTCATTTTGTTAATTGTTTCTTCTGCTGTGTGGAAAGGAGGATTTGAGTTGAACATATTCTTATTTGTTGATTTTTACTTTTGTTGTTTGTGCTTTTGACCTCATGTCCAAAGAATCACTACCAGAATCAAGATCAATGAGCTTCTTCCCTATGTTTTTTATGCAGTTTTTGATATCAGGTCTTATGTTTAAGACTTCGATCCATTTCACGTTTAATTCTTGTAAGTGAGGTGAGACAGAGGTTCAATTTCATTGTTAGGTTCTGCATGTGTTTCTCCAGTTTTCCCACACCATTTGTTGAAGAGACTATTTTTCCCCATTGGGCATTCTTGGCTCCTTTGCTGAGTATTAGTTTAAAACCAGTGTGATAACTCTGAATTCGTTCTTTTTTCTTGGAATGCTTTGGCTATTTGAAGTCTTTTGTGGTTCCACACAGATTTTACGATTGTTTCTTCCGTCTGTGAAGAAAGTCTTTGACATTTTTATGGAGATTGCCTTGAATCTGTAGAGGACTTTGTGGTAGTATGGCCTTTTTCACAATATTTATTCTGCTGATCCATGAACACAGGCTATCTTTTCATTTGTTTGTATCTTCTTCAGTTTCTTTCTGAAAAGTCTTATAGTTTTCATCATACAGATCTTTCACTTCCTTAATTAAATTTAGTACTAAGTATTTTATTGTATTTGATGCTATTCTAATTTGGATGGTTTTCTTTATTTCTTTTTCTGATGCTTCATTTTTAGTGTAAAGGAATTCCACTGCTTTCCAAGAGTTGACTTTGTAACCTGCCAATCCACTGAAATCATTCATTAATTCTAACAATTTTTTGATTGACTCTTTTGGATTCTCTGTATTTAAGACAGCAAATAGTGACAGTTTTACTAAGGAAGACTATTTTGAGAAATATTAGTGCTGTTAATATTATTACTACTTCAAACAACAATTTTAAAAAAATAACAATAATAATAACATACAGTTATCAGTTATTGAATATTGACCATACGAAGAGTGACTGAACATTTTATATGAAGTATATATATCTTATGTATATGTATATTATGTAGTCATCACAATCATCCAGTATGAGGTAGAGACTCAATGGAAACTAGAAAACTAAGACTAAATAAAGAGCGAATGAGTTTTTCAGTGTAAGTTTTTCTACTATTCCCACACTTATAACCATTAATACTGTCTCCCTTGGAACCGTGGTTTAAAGGCATCTTGTGAGGTGCATGCTTTTTGCTGCAGTGGTGTTAAATAATACCTAAAATGATATGGAGTATAATAGAAGGTTCAGTAGGACCTCCAATAGGTAATCTGGATGTAAGAAGAATGACTGGAGGTGGGTCCCATCCCCCTTTCAACAGGACCATCTAAAAGATGAGTTGCACAAAATAGTCTTCATTTAAGTCTATTCTTTACAGGCAAGGAGGGGTTGACTTCCAGAAATTTGCCTTCCATTGTCTGCTTCCTGTTCATTCTAACCAGTTGCTAGAGCAGCATATTCGAAATCTGAGTTTCTGCTCTTCTTGAACTTTACAAAATGTGAGGTTGCCAGTTACTATAAGTTGAAAATAGCACCAGTATTTAGCCAAGAGTTTTCAGAATTGGAAAAAGACTCTTTGGGTTTTTTTTTTTTTTTTTTTAAGAGCAAATGAAAAGAGGTAGAATTTTCAATAATGCCTAATAGTAAAAAGAACTGAAGAAATGAGACTAATATTGTAAAACACACACACACAGAGTATGCTAAATTGTATCAATAGTCCCTGTTTTCTTAGCTCACTAAAAATAATTTCCCAGAACCTCTGAAAGAGAAAATAGGTACTAAATCTGACTTCCTCGAAATCCTTTTCACTTGAAATTTTATGAAGGTGCTTTATGCAATGCTGAATAAGTTGAGTTTTCTAAAAGGGTAGGTTCCGTAGCAGAAGGAACACTGTCAGAGTTGCAAATGGTGGATGTTTAAGAGTTATCACTGCCAAAAATTTAATCTAACAATTTAAACTAGCACAGCCCCAAAGGCCAAACATGGAATGAAATCAGGCTGTGAATCCTGTCTCCTGGAAGGAGCACTTCTGTAGATTTGCAGAATGCTAAAGCTACAAAGGAATTCAGGATTCCACTACCTTAATTATTTGCTTAATAGATAAGAACCTGAGTTACCGAGAAGCTACTTGAATTGCTCAAAGACAACATGTTTGTAAGAGAACCAGGAAAAGAACCAAGATCTCATAACTCCTAGTATATTATTAACCTGGAAGACAGCACAGTGTTTCCCCATTTAATAGGTATTGACGTCCACGAACATAGTGCTCTAGTCCTGCTGTGTGATATAAACATGTTTTGTTCCAGTAAACTAGATGGCAGGGGAGGCAGTTAAAAAAAAAATTCTTTTCATGACTATATATTACAAAGGGAAAATAATAATACATCTTTCTCTTTTTGTTCTTTCTTTTGTTCCTATATTTGGCATATTTACTAATAAATATTACCCTACTGAGAATTGTCAGTATTTCATTGGAAGTTTTATTTTAAAAGTCTTTGATCTTGCAATAATTTAATGATGTTTGAAATGAAAATATCACTCAAGAATTACATTGTGCCATACAAGGGCTTATAGTCGCATAATAAAATATTGATCACAGCCTCTGGCTGACACACCAGCTCCATGTCACTGACCCTCCCCTTCCATTTGTCTTATCCACCATCCTTAGAACATGGCTTTCATTCCCATGGTCACCCCAGCGTCATGCAATGGCAGTCTCACCTCTAGTCTGCATTATAGGCATGTAGAAAAAGAAAACAATAAAGAACAAGAGATGAAACATCATTTCACAAGGAAATTTACCCTGAAATTGCCTTCACATTTTGGCTTTTAACCCGTTGTCCAGAATTTCATCTCATGAACAATCTTAGACAGGGGAAACTGAGTAATGTAGGTTAATGGCTAAGCATATTACTGCCTCTCCCCTCCACACCAATATTATAGTCGAGTTATTAAAAAGAAGAGGAGGATGGATATTTGGTAGCATCTCCTATGAAGGAGAAGCAAATCTGGCACTCCTCCAGGATTGAAGACACTTGCATAATAATGGCTCCAGACTCTCAGATTTGAGTTATTTTGCTTCATGTCCTTGGATTAATTGCTGACCTCTTTAAATATATATATTTTTTCATTTCACTTTTAAAGTGTGATAATTTTTGGACACCTGGGTGGCTCAGTTGGTTAAGTGTCTGCCTTTGGCTCAGGTCATAATCTCAGGGTCCTGGGATCTAGCCCCACGCTGGTGGTGGGGGCAGAAGGGGAGGGTCCTTACTCAGCAGGGAGCCTGCTTCTCCCTCTCCCCCTACTGCTCCCCCTGTTGTGCTCTCGCTCTCTGTCAAATAAATAATACTAATAAAGTGTGATAACACAAGATTAAGAATAATCTTTAGGGTAACTTCAAGAGTTAGAAATTCAGATATCTGTTACAAAGATCTGTGTGGTCCAATAAAATAACCAGTAACCACACAACACTATTAGTAAGTCTGAACTGAGATGTTATTATATACACACTTGATACTGAAGACTTGGTATGATGAAAGTAACAAAACCTGATTAATAATTTTTATATTGATCACATGTTGAAATGATACTACCTCTAATATGTTAGATGAACTAAAATGCATTATTAAAATTAATGTCACCTGTTGCCCTCACCACTCAAAAGAAAGTAGAGAACCACAAAGGTAGTACCTTCTCCTTTCTTTCTTCTTCCATCCCATCCCTGTGCCTAATAGTCCCCTTTCTTCCCCGCTCTCCTATTATCTCTTCATCCTCTGGCTCTCATCAGTCTGTTCTCCTTCCACTCACCCCAGAGGAGCTCTGCTGTCTCTCTGAGTCTCCTGGTACAATGTCTTCCATGAATGTGAGCTTTACCAAGCCTGGAAAAGCATCTGTACTCAAACATCTGATTTTCCAACTGTCCCCAAACCAAAAGCGTAACCAAGCTCTTGGCATGAAAAAAGGAAAATACAAAGAATATACAGCCTTCCTGATTTTTTGTTTCACAATGGTTAATATAAGTCATTAAATAATCATTCAGGAATTTACCTGCCACACAAACTAAGATTTTCTCTTCCTTTTGGGAATCTAATAATTTCTAGTCTTCTTTAATTTTAGCATAGATCTAACCCAACAAACTCAGTAGTTTCTGCTTTTTTCTTTTAATTGGGATCTTTATTCTCTTTCTCTCTTTCTCTCTCAGTATATATGTGTGTGTGTGTGTGTGTGTGTGTGTGTGTATGCGTGCATGCACTGTGTGATAGTTTTGTTTTGTTTTATTTCCCTTTTCTGCTGAGAGTGAAACCTAAGGGTGTCTAAGAGGTGAAAATATGATTCAGAAGAGGGCAGGAAACTATCCCTTCTCAATTCAGAATAACTGAACATCTTGTCTCAGGCAGTGACTGTGCTCTCATTTGTGATTTCCCTGTATTTCCATCTAAGTTCTCCTTCTTCCCTGAAAGAAAAAAAAATATTCCAAATTAAGTCAAGATACAGTATGAACAACATACCACATGTTGGTCACCACATGTTTTGTCACTCAAAGTGAAAGGAAAATGGTGACAGTGGGTGCATGGTCTATGATAAATGCATTGTGAAAAAGCATTTGAGATAGTGAAGAAAGCAAGTTGTAGATTCGTGTGGGTACTATGATATCAATTCTAGAAAATAAGCTAATGAAGGAGACAAGAAAATAATATGCAGAATGTATATAGCAATTGTGATGAGGTATTAGAATTATAGTAGAAACTCCCCCTGGTTCTGAAGTATTTTGTAGTGATAATAAGAAAGAAAGAAGGCAACACAATGGGGGGGGGGGCGGTGGATTAAGGACATTAGAGCCAGCTTAACTAGGTTCCCAGCTCAGCCTTGTTATAACTGTGGCTTTCTGCATCGGAACTAGTTTAGCTTCTTTGAGCTTCATTCTAACTTCTGTAAACTGGGAATAATAGCAAAAGCATAGTTCTTGTGAGGATGAGAAATTGAGATAACATATCGTCTGTGTCTAGTACACATTAAGTGTCTAATAAACACAAACTTATTGGCAATTATTTTAAAAGCTTTCTCCCGTGAATGCATCAAAAAAGAAAATAAGATGTTTGATGCATGCAGCTCATGTGTGATGTGTTACAGACAGAAAAAATTTCTACCGGAACTCCATCCGGAAACAAGGGGAAGATTGTCATTAGTTAAGAATTGTCATTCTTAGTTAAGAATTCAGACAGAATCTGAAACGCGTTCCTTTCTCTATCAAATCTGCAAAAATGTACTGAGCACAGCTACACAACAAGCATGTACTTGGTGGCATATGGCACGCTAAGCTAGATGAGGCACAGCCCCTGGCTTCCAAGAGTTCCCTGTCTAGTGGAACATGCACGTTTGTTCACAAATAACCACAGGACAAAGAAGAAAATGATTACCGAGGAGCACTAATGTTCACTGACTTCTTACTTGATGTCAAGCATTAGTTAAACAATTACATAGAAGGAGATGTTATTATCCTCAGTTACCTAGGCCTGCAAAAGGCTAGATAAATTCTCTGAACTGCTGTTGGTACCATGACATGTTGCAGGGAGATGGACCCGAAGAAACTGAGGTCATACATAGACTGACCTCTCATAGGAGGAGACAGAAGACAGAATAATTAATTCAGACTTTGGAGAGGTGAGTAAGAAAGAGAGAACTGAGGAGCAAAAAGCCCTTCAGTTGAGTTTTTGAAGAATGGGAGTATTTTGATAATAATGATGGGGGAAATACGTGGCTTGGGAAAGGAATAGCATGAGGAGGGCCAGAAAGGCATGAGGATATGGAGTGCAGCTAATAGTAATAGCCAGAACGTAGCATAGCTTGATTTCCAGCTTCACGGAAGAGGGTCAAGGGGTGAAACTGGCCCCATAAATTCTTAATCTCACGTCCCATCGGTTCACACGTTTTATTTCTGAAGAAATAATCAAGATTAATGGGATCGCTCTTGGAAACATTCTAAATCTTTCTTTCACAACTAAAATAAAATTTAGAAATTTAATCTGTGGAAGGATACGTTAAACAATCAAGGAAATAAAAAAAAACAATCAAGGAAATATTTTCATAGCTGGAAAAAAAGGAAAAGCATATATTTTTAAAAAATCTTGTACAAGGGCATTTACTCTGAACTCTTTAAAACAGAAACCCATACGTTAGAAAGATATGTTTGTTTCTTGGTGGCTGCGGGGGGTTGAATAGTGTCTCCCCCAAATTCATGCCTACCAAGAACCCCAGAATGTGACCTTATTGGGAAATAGGGTCGTTGTAGCTGTAATGGTTGAAAAGAAGTCATGGTGAATTGGGGTGGGTCCTAAATCTAGTGAATGGTGTCCTCAGAAGAAGGTCACGTGGAGAACAGAATTGCCAGCAGAGGGAAGATGGCCGTGTAAAGACGGAGGCAGAAATTGGAATGTTGCATTTACAAGCCAAGAAAACCATGGTTTTCTGGCAATTGCCAAAAGCTAAGAAGAAGAGAGGAAAGATTCTTCCTTAGACTCTTCAGAGACAATATGACCCTTTTGGAACTTCAATATTAGACTCCTGGTCTCCAGAAGCACGAGAGAATACATTTTCTGTTATTTTAAGCCACCCAGGTTTGTGATATTTTATTATGGTAACCCTAGCAAGCCAATATAGTGGGCTACCAAAAATCTGGAGTAATCCATAACAAAATTAATTTGGTCATAAATAGGACAATGTTAGCTGAGATTCATAGGAGTTAGAAGCTGTAGGAGAGTCACGGACTTCATGAAGACAGGTGCTTCAAAGCCCCACACAGCTGTCTATCAGCAGCAGCATGGAAATTTGGATTCAGGAAATAGTTTTCTCTTTTCTTTGTCTGTGAGACCTTTCCCATGTGTTCTCTAATAGCTGGTTCTAAGATCATCCCAAGGCTAGACAAAAATGCGGTAACCTTGCTCTCAATCTCCCTCCCTCCCCCTCCCCCGTTCATCCATGCAACCATCCGTCCGTTCATCCATCTACATAACATGGAGGGGAAGTGAAATATGTCAGTGACACTGAATCTGTAGGCATCCATGGACTAAGAATCAATACTGTCAGTGGCTAGGAAAAAAAGAAAATGACTTTAAAGACAGCTTTCAGCCAATCAGAAATTAGTCTCATGTAGGGTCCCATGCAGAGAAAGTTCATGTTGCTCTAAGTGCTGAAATTATCGTCATGTCTGAGTGGAAAGGGGCCACAGCAGGGGAAAAACAACAATCCGGGCGTTCTATAATGAGAGCTGTGCCAAGCACAGGAGCCTCAAAGTCCTGTGAAACTCTGAAACTCTCTTGGGCTGGAATTCTACTTCTCACCAACTTTCTTTCACTTCATCTGCCAGTCCCTCTTCTCTCCCAGCTATGAATTCACAGTCAGGCAGCGTCAGTATATGCGCTGTGTTGCAGTGAAAATGCAAACACATTTTCTATAATGAACATATGGGAGACTCCAGTTGAAAAGAGTTCCGATTCTATCCCAAGCATGTTATTGGCCAGGACTGCAGAGAAGCAGGCAGCAGACGGAATCAGGAAGCGTGGAGGCAAGAAAGGAAGGATGTATACTTGACTGCTGTTTCGAGATCCTGAGTCCTGCCATGCCATGCTGCAGCCTCTTTCAAAAAGCAAACTGGTTTCAGTGGTTGCTTTCCTGGTTTTTACTACTTCTCTTTCATTCCATGGTCCAGGGCCTTATATAAGGGCAGGGAAGTGTAAGGGAGAGGGAATCTTCATGCGAATCGTTTGTGCCTTAGAATTTCAATATAAATATTAGTGTTTCAATTTTTTCATTATAAAAGTTCAGCATTCAAAAGTTGAAATCAATGCATAAGTAACTCCATTTCTAAACCGAGGCTGAACAATTGGTTCTGTTTCCTATTTTGTTCTTCATACATATGGGTTCTCTAGGTATATAAATGCGTACTTGTGCAAAGATACACATCCAAACCCATACACATGTGTATCTAGTATAAAACCATGTTAATTTAGTACGCCCCATCCTTGAAAGCAAGGACATTTCTCATACACAACCTCTGTACAAGACACAGGTATTGGGGCACCTGGGTGGCTCAGTGGGTTAAGCCGCTGCCTTCGGCTCAGGTCATGATCTCAGGGTCCTGGGATCGAGTCCCGCATCGGGCGCTCTGCTCAGCGGGGAGCCTGCTTCCCTCTCTCTCTCTCTCTCTGCCTGCCTCTCTGCCTACTTGTGATCTGTCCCTAAATAAATAAAATCTTTAAAAAAAAAAAGACAGGTATTTTTGAAAGGCTTTATTTTGCCTTGCTCTTGGTTTCAGTAGGATGATAGAGATTCAAAATGACAATAAATTAAAATTATTCCTCTCCCCCCAAAATCAAATTACTTGTTTAAATGTCAACTCAAGAGTGTTTTCCTTCAAGATTCATCTTTTCATTCTGATGTGAAGTAAGACATATATCTGTACAGATCTGTCAGTGACGAGCATAACCACGGGATACGCTGGGAGTCAAAGAAATAGCATCACTGTTGACTTCGCTGAAATAAGTAAAGGTCATCGAAGCAGCGGTCAGGTTCATCTGTCAGAAAACCACAGCCATATACTTAGTCAAGGATATTAGTGCCCAAATAAAATTGCGCCTGCTGATGTGTAGTAATTTCTCCTCCAGCAAGAAGGTTTTCTGCAGTCTAATGGGATGCTTGGGATAGATGTCCAAGAGCTTATAACAGTCTCTCTTAAATTTGTAGGGAATTTCTTTATTTGTGTTGCTAGAGGTCTGTTGTCTCTGTTGTGCACAGCAGAGAATGAGACTGTGCAGAGGAGTGAGAGAGGTCACAGTAAGTGTAAGACACGGTGCAAGACGGAACCAAATTCAGGGCGCATTGCTCTGTATTTCCTGGGACTGGAAAACTGCTTGGTGGCCTCTCTGAAGTAGAAAAGTCATCTTTAAATTTGCTTTCTTACTGAACGTCTCAGAGGACATTACTGTCTGCCTGTTCTATCTGTTCACTATTTCTTTGTAGGAACTTTGCTTAAATACCAGTTGCACTGGATTCTTGAATTAGGAGTGATATTTTTCAAGGGGAATAAAGGAAGACTTCTTCTAGGAATCCTTTTTCTCCCCGCATTTAGATGTGAGATTTTAAACTTTGTGAGCAGCGACGCGACACCAGTGAGGCATGGGTCCTGTGCAGGGAGCTGCGTTCTGGAGGCTTTCTCCTTAGTGACCTTTACACTCTGTGCCAGGCTCGTTTCAGCTCTATGTGCAAATCTCAGTGCATGAAGTATCAGGAAGGAGTGGCTGCTATGGGCCTGTGAGTAGGAAAACTTGAGTAACCAACATAAAAAGTTGTATAGACTAAATCTTTTCTAACTTTCCCCATCTTGTCTTTCTGCATTTCTATTTAATCTTTGGACTCTTAAATCACATTTCAGATATTTTCCTTACAACTACATGGGGAAAAGGGTCTATTTTATGAATAGGAGCTTCTCAGAAGGGTTAAGTTCTATTTATATGATAGCTATCTCTGCATACATAATGATTTTTACCTTCTATGATAAAACTAACTTTCCAAACTCTTTTCTATCTGCAAAAATGGTCTGAACTGGCATCATTACAGGGCTTATCATGAAACATCTTACCTACTTATGCAATTTCAAAGTCTGGGAAGCTACAGTGAATATAGGAGACCTTCAGCATTCAAGATTGAGCATTCACAATTTTGATTATCCTTACAGAATACTCAAGGTCCGTGATAGAGAGTTACTGATAATTTCGCTGCGACAAGAAATTAAATTGGCATAGACCGAGATGCTAGTTTGTATGAAAGTCACTTTACTAGTGAAAATTACTAGCTAACTATTGCACAGCATCTGCATCTCAACATGACTTTATGTTCGTCACTCAGTCTCATATATGTGCTAACACAAATGTATTATTGGAGAAAAAATGCAAGTCAGCTGAAAAAAATAAATCTTCAATAAAAGTTGAAAATACTGTTACATTGTCATGTAAGGATATATGGTAAAAGCCAGGAGCCAAGGGTCTTCTGTAATTGGTTGTGTTGGTAACATGATCCCATTAATGGTGTGTGCATATTGATATCTTCAGTAGATGGAATAATGGGAACAGACCTCCATCTGCTTTCCAAAATCTGATATCACAAAACAGGAACTTTAATACTAAGTTAGTCTTCTGGGGAACAATCTGTTTTATCAGTTACAACTGCCAGGATAGCTATAGTACCCCACCTTGCCCTTTCCAAGCTGCTGGGGATGGGGTTGTAGCCAGACCATCTAATAAGATTTGTTCTAAAGTAAGGATAGCAATGGAGTAAGAAATCGAAGGGGGCAGTGAAGAGGAAAACTATACAGGATCAGAGAGTAAACAGAATGCTCGGAATGGCACCCATCAGAGGGGTGTCTAGGTGGTTTAGTCAGTTAAGTGTCTGACTCTTGATTTAGTCTCGGGTCATAATCTCAGGGTTGTGAGATCAAGCCCTGTGTGGGGGCTCCGTTCAGAGTCTGGAGCCTGTTTGAGATTCTCTCCCTCTCCCTCTGTCCCCTTGCCTTCCACCACCCCCTACCCAGCTCTCGTAGGCTCTCTCTAAAAAAAGAAAATTAAAAAGAGAATTGCACCTATCAGAAATAAACTTAGTAAACAAAAATGGAAGGTAGCATTGAAGACAAATTTTTTTTAGAACTGAAAAGGCAAAGAAGAAAGGAATGTAGCACACAAGAAAAAGATAATCTACTCTAGCAAAATATTTAACCCAAGAAACAAAAGAAGATTGTGAACAACAAATGCATTTCTCATGGAAATCAGAGAGAACATAGACTCTGCAAGGGGACCGATGTAGAAAAGGAAGAGATCAAGAATGAGCTTGTCTGACAACAAAATAAAGCTGGCAGAGCAAAGAAAAGGACCACGTGAATATCTTAGTCCATTTGGGTTGCTATAATAAAATACCATACACAAGGTGGCCTTTAAACTACAGAAATTTATTTCTCACATATCTCCAGAATCCTTGTTTGGATTGATCTTGGATCTTGGATCCAAGTCCAAGATCAAGGCACCAGATTTGGTGTCTGGTGAGATCCTGCTTCCTGGGTCATAGAAAGATGGCTATCTTCTCATTGTGTCTTCACATGGTGGAAGAGATGAGAGGGCTTTCTGGGGCCTTTGTTATAGGGCACTAAATTCATTCATGAAGGCTCCACCCTCAAGGTATAATCATCTCCCAGAGGCTCCCACCTCCCAACATCATCACTTTGTGGGGTAGGACCTCAACATGTGAACTTTAGGAGGGCCCAAACATTCAGTCCATAGCTATGACAATGGAAGATCTCCCACTCATAAGAACAACAAGAAAAATACCTAGAAATAAACCAAATGCAGAAAGCTAACATTCTGTTGAGGCACATGGAGGAAGAATTGGCTAAATGTATAAATATATATTGTCCATGAATAAGAAGACTCAATAAAATGAAGATCCTCATATCTTGTAAATATCGTCCAACATCAACTACAACCAGAAAGACTTCTAATATTGTGGTAAGATGACAGAATTTCCAAATTCTGAAATTTACCTGGAAGCATAAATGAGCAGTAGCTGGAAACTCTTTGAAGGGAAAAGTAATGAGTTAAAGCTAGTTTTACCGTATATTAAAATATAGAGCCACATAAACGGCATAATCGTGGATCCAAGTATATATATAAGTGTATACTTAAGTTTAGAGTAAAAAGAGGTTAGCACTTCCCTCTGATTTCAATAGCCATCCCAAGATGGAATTATATCTCCAGAATGTTTTTGGTCTTTTTTTCTTTTTTAAAGATTTTATTATTATTATTATTTTAATTTTTTTTTTTTTTTGACAGAGAGAGATCGCAAGTAGGCAGAGAGGCAGGCAGAGAGAGAGAGAGAGGAGGAAGCAGGCTCCCTGCCTAGCAGATAGCCGGATGTGGGACTCGATCCCAGGACCCTGAGATCATGACCTGAGCTGAAGGCAGAGGCTTAACCCACTGAGCCACCCAGGCGCCCTTTGGTCTTCTTTACATCTCTTTGCAAGAGATGATCCCTTCAGTTTAAGTTCATGCCCGTCAATCCCTCTATTCACAGAAATTAAAATAATACAGTGCTAAATCACTTTGTCATCAATATTCTGTGTATCTCAAATTTGTATTTGCTCCTAGTTGCCACTGTAACAAATTACCACAAAGTTAGTAGCGTGAAACAATACAAATTAATTTTCTTAGCGTTCTGGAGGCCACATTCTGAGTCTGCATGGAGCTAAAATCTCAAGGTCTCAGCAGAGATGATTCATTCTGGAGACTCCAAGGGAGAGTCTGTTCCTTGTCCCTCCCAACTTCTAGAAGCTATCCTCAGTCTTTCACTCTTGGCTTCACATCGTATAGTCTTTTTTTTACACTGGTTCTATCATCATATTAGCCTCTCTCTGTGATTCTGACTCTCTTGCCTGCCTCTTCTAAGGACCCTTGTGATTATATTGGACCCACCTAGATAATACAGGATAATCTCCCCCTTCCAAGCTCCCAATTTAATCACATCTATTAAAGTCCCTTTTACCATGGAAGATAATATATTCACAGATTCCATGGATTAGGACATGGACATCTTTGGGGGGAAGCATTATTTAGCCTGCTACATTCTCCTTTGTTATCCTGGTTACCTAGTTTCCAAAAAAAAAAAAAAAAAAAAAAAGGCTGGAGAAATAGATGCTAATTAAATTCACATAGGCATGTGCATTTGTGACAGTGGAGCAGTAATAAAAAATGTCCTGGATCCTGAATTGCATGTGGTTTGTTCAGCTCTCTTTTCTAAGAAATTGATAAGATGGTAAAAACCTAAGTTGTTCATTAACAAAAGTATGAAGTATTTTGTTTTCCATTCTTTTGGTCATTCATCCTTATATATTGAATACCTAATAATTATAATTAGTATGATTAGAATAATAGTAGCTGTCACTTATTAAGTGCTTTCTGTGGGCCAGTCATTGTACTAAATTGCTTGAATTATCTCATTTATTCTTAATTGTCCTGTAATCAGGTATTATTATTTTCTACAATTTACAGATAAAGAAATTAAGACTAAAAGAGCTGGCAAGGGTTGCCCAAAGTCACACGGCCAGCAGGTGTGAAAAACAGTATTTGAACTCAGTGATTCCAAAGACCTTAACTAGCCGTCATTAGCTTGGTTCCCAGTACTGAGCAAGGCACTCAGCAGCAGGGACCCATGGGGTGGCCCGTTGCCCCCTGCTTCATTCACAGGAGATCCAGGCTAATAGGCAAGAACAAAAGGATTAAATGTATGATGATGGAAGAGATTAGGATGTAACAGGAACCCATGAGTGAACATCTAACTCAGATAAAGATGGGGATTCACTTTTCAAGGGAGAAGCTGAGGAATGAAAAACTGCTCTCCGGGAGCAGTTTGGTAAGGACTTCAGACTGATTCAATAAAAGGAACAAATGCTTGGAGGCAAGAGAACATGGAGCGCTTCCAGGATTAAAAGAAATTCATTATGGCTGGATGATAAATGTCAGGGAGAAGATAGCAAATGGCTGGGGAGACCAGCCTGGGCCAAATTATGCAAGACCTAATAAATCACGGTAGGGAGTTTGAACTTCATCACAACTTCATCAAATGGCCTATCCCTTTAGCAAGTGTAAGCAAAGGGATGACTTGATCAAATTTGCATTGTAGGATGTTATGAAGCATACTTTGGATATGTCAGTACTGGGAATGTAGAGGCCAGCCAATAGACTAGTGTAGGACTTTCATTATTACAGAGATATTAGAATTAATATTTTAATATTAAAACATGTGGAAATATTGTAAAGAATGTAAAATTTACATGCATTTTTAAACTTCAAGGAAATTTCACATTTGCAACACAATCCTTAAGTCTCTTCCTCCAGCTTCCTTTTCAGACCTCCCCTCTCCCTTCCTCACCCTTACTTCACCCCAAGTATCTTCTGCTCTGTTAAAAGGACATTGGTAAGCCTGTAGAAGCACAAGTATTGTGCATGGATAGCCCAAGGATTCCCATAAAGCGGAGCAGGAGACAGAAGCTTGCATGAAGGCAGGTGGCTTGGGAATGATCTTAAGAAAAGCAGGAGTGAGGGGCAGGAGAGTGGAGTAGATGAGGAAAGGAAAAACAAGAATGCCTCTTCAGTTTGGTGGAAACTTCTGAATGCCTAATGAAATGCATCCTCTAAGGAGATGAACTAGGAAGTGCATTTATCTTCCACCGCCCATTGCTCAGGGTGGTGACTCCCTAAATGAGGGCCTAGCAGGCTATTATGGGCATCCAAGCCCAGAAGATTTAAGGCAGGCAGCAGGCCTACAGGAAGGCACCAGGAAGCTTTGCTTATGTGAAGCGTGCTGGAGCTGGCTGAGCGGTCATTGCCATAGCCATAGCCAGGTGTGGAGTTAGTTGCGATTTGCAATAGCCCTGGCTTGCTGTCTGAAGTCACTTCTTGGTTGGATATGATACATGTGGGCTGCCTTTTTCACCATTTATATTGCAAAATGAAATTGCCTTTTTTTTTATTGCCTATCACTTAAGCCCTAGAAGACTTCTGGTTTAAGCATATTTAAATTGATGACTCTTAAGTCCTCTAAGTGTCTGCGATATACAGGGTCACCTCCTTGAGACTAGGGTCCCGATTAAGTTTTGGGGGGTTCTTCTCTACTTTTATAGCTACAATTCACCCAGTGTGTTGCTTGGGAGATACTCCAGCTATCGCAGATTGGACAGGAGCAAGGGTTGGAAGGCAACTAACTATAAACAGGTCACAAGAAATCCCAGCCCCCAGTAGGTACTCTATTCTTAGAGTTATTCCAGATTGGATAACTCCCAAATAGCCAATGAAATCCCAGTCTTTGGAAAATATCCATCCCAAAAGGAAAAGGGGCTTCACTCAGCTTCATGTTTTCCCCCTGACTCATGCTGGGCTACTTCTGTCCATCTCTGAGACAGGAACCCTGAAACGAGGAACAAGTGTGCTGATGATAAGGAAAGGGACATCGGCCCGAATTAGCCCACCAACGATTTCTGTACAAATTGATTCTTGCAAAGAGTGAATTTGTATTCTGTTTATAGAAATGGTCACACCACTATTGTGTTGTGTATCTGTTCCTGACCACATTTAAATTATAGAATTAAAAGAGATTTATTTTTTTTTTTTAAGATTTCCCCATTTATTTTAGAGAGGGTGTGTGTGTTTGAGTGAGGGAAGAGGCAGAGAGCGAGAGAAAGAGAGAGAGACAAGTCAACTCTCCCTCTAAGTGCAAAACCCAACACAGGGCTCAATATGGGGCTTGATCCCAGGACCCTGAGATCACAACCTGAGCCAAAACCAAGAGTCAGACACTTAACCGACTGAGCCACCCAGGTGCCCTAGAATAAAAAGAAATTTAGATATAACTTTTGTTTACGATCTTCCTCCTTCCCCACCATTGCCCCGTATTTGGCCAGGAGGAAATTAAGATCCAGAAAGGTGAAGTGATTACTCTTACGTTACCCAGCTATTTTGTGACAGAAACAAAATGAGAGTCATTCTGTGTGGTATAGTTCTTTTTCCAGAGCAATTCAACAGAGTGTGGGTTACTGATAATGCTAAAGTAGCAGGTTGGATTTTTTGTGTATAGGCCATGGATTCTTCCCTCCATCCACCGACCTCCCTAAAACACACAAACTAGCTTGAAAATGCCTTGAGGGTTAGAAATGTATCTTTTCACCAGAGCCTGGCACAATGTAGGATCACAAAAAACATTTGTTGTAAAATGAATTTCTATAGCGGTGGTATTAGTCATCCCAAAGGAGGATAATAACCTTTTCCCCAAAATACATTTTTCTCTGCTATCCTGGTTACTTTTGTCTGGCTTTGTTTATAGTCAATCAATATCACTATTAAGGTGCCTCAGCCTGGTTGTATTCTGGTCTGGAGCGTTGTCTGTTGGACACCCTGACTTACCGCGGAGATACCAAACACCCTTTCAAAATCTATTACTGGGTCAAGCCTCAACACCACTGCTTTAAACATCATTTCTTCAAAGTTTACTTTGAAGTTTTCTTTCTCTCTATGTCAGCAGGATAGCTGTGAATTTCTTATTTTCAGCAGGCCCTTCTTGGAGTAACGGTGACCTAGTAAGAGGGGTTTTCATGTTCACTTTTAAAATCTTGCTGTCAGAGGTTTAAGCTTTCCCCATTAATCTAGCAGGGAAAAGGACTCTTTTTTTTTTTTTTTTGGTTCAGTTTCTATAATTGTCATTATGGCCTTGACTAATGTCTATTTTGAAGTCTAGCTCTAGCCTTAAAGGGGAGACAAAGCTAAACGGAGTATAAACAGAGAATTTCATCACAAGATAAAAACTGCTTTTTAAATGTTGTTGTGTTGTGGGTATTAAGGAGGGCACGAATTGCATGGAGCACTGGGTGTGGTACATAAACAATGAATCTTGGAACACTGCAAAAATAAAATAAAAAATAAATAAACCTAAGAAAAAAAAAGACAATCTGCCTTGTTAGGTAATGAAGAAGCTGTGTTATCAAGGAATATGTTTAATAGCATAATTTTTAAAGTAAAATCCTAGTTGTGTAAAACTTTGAATTTAGAGTTTATATATTATCTTGTGTATTGATTTGTTTGTTTCCCCTATATTTCTATGACATAAACAAAGCAGGCATAGCTCTCTTTGGGAGCATCCACCCCCCAAAAAAACAAAACGAGGACAATGGAAAGGGAAATGAGGGAAGTGTTCCAGAAGACAAACTTTAAGTCTTAGCTAACCCAGTGACTTTTCTCTGCAAAAGGTCCTATTATCGTGCAGTCTGTTGTAATAACTGACATATCGATGGAGATTCTCTAAGCATAACTGGGGAAGCACTTTGGACAGCGCAGGTAATAAAATGTGCTTCTAGAGGTCTTTTATAAAATAGCCTCTCTAAGGGTAAACTGATCTAAGCTGTGAAATCAGTTACTTAGAAAATCCATGGGTTTCTGATCAGAATGCTTGCAGATAACATTCTCCAAGTTGGGAAGAACCATTCGTTCTAGAAGAGAAATAGGATTCATAACATTGAAATAGTATTTTTGAGATTATTGGGTGTGACTACATACCTTGGTAAAATCTTAATGTCTGATAGATAAGGCTGGGTGGTGGGTATTGCTTGTGGAAGAGAGGGTATTTCTAAGTTCTGATCTATAAGTTGAAGAGAGTTTTATGCAACTTCTGGGTTCTACAGTGGGCCTTTTCTCTTTATCCTATGCCTTCTTCTTCCACTACCCCAGGCAGGGGTGGTCTCCCTGATGCATGTCAGGGGAATGGAGAGGAAGATGTCACAAGTGGCCACAAGAGGCCCTAACTCAAGACATTTACATAGGCAACCAGTAGAGTGAGTGTTCCCATTTGTCAAGACATGATTTCCTCCAGCCAGTTATGCCAGTGTAGAGAACAGATAATACCACAGTGAAATCCAGCCACCTGGTTCGAAGAACAGATAGATGCCAGATCCAACACTTGACAGTTCTGTAGTCTTGGATGAACCCTTATAAACATGACTTAACTTCTTTCCCTCATGACCTTTCCTATGTGACATAAACCCCTCCAAAATCCCTGCCCAGATCTTTCACCCTAAAATACTTCCCCCACTAATTACTGTTTATTTAATTTACATGTCTGTCTTTCTCATTCATGTGCTAGTAGCATGTAGTGATAGCCTTGTGAGCCAGGGGTAATAAGTGGTTTTATATGCGTGTAACCTTTACTATAACTTAAACTCAACTTGACAAAAGTACCATATATAAATACATATATATTTTTATATATATATAAATAACTTTTTTTTTTAATTAGCAGAGTCGTGGCTCAAACCTAAAACTATCTGATTTGATGACCATGCCCTATTGGTAAAAGAAGTAAGAAGTACCATATGCCATCCTTTTTCTCTTTTTCTTTAAAGATTTTATTTTTAAGTAATCTCTACACCCAACATGAGATCAAGAGTCACATACTGTACTGAACCAGCTAGGTGCCCCCTTATCCTTAATAATATACACAAACCAAGAGAGGTGAGATGAAAAGGTGAGCATTGATCAAGAATCACAGCATTTTCAGAAGAACAGTAGACTGAATGGGAGACACAAGCAGAAGGACTAAACCTTTAGGAAAACAGAATTCATAATCTAATCCAAGGGAGAGTTTAAAAGAACTACAGAAAGTATCCACAGAGGAATCTGAGATAAAGAATATATATAAAAATATGTAAAAGTTTTAAATTATTGGAGCATCTGGGTGGCTCAGTGGGTTAAAGCTTCTGCCTTCAGCTTGGGTCGTGGTCTCAGGGTCCTGGGATTGAGCCCTCTCTGCTCTCTGCTTACTGGGGAGCCTTTTTCCCTTCCTCTCTCTCTGCCTACCTGTGATTTCTCTCTCTCTCTCTGTCAAAAAATAAACAATAAAAATTTTTTTAGAAAGTATTAAATTATTGAGTTTAATAAAATTAAATATTAGTTTAAAATAATAATGAATGTTAAAATTATTAAAGCATTAAATTATGATTCCACATTGTTAAATTATAGATGTGTGTATGCATATATACACATATGTAAGTGAACATATATTAATATACACACATATAAATATGTAATATATACACACATAGATAAATATATACAATATTAACACACACACACACATATAAAAATCAGCCTTAAAAAAGGAGGAAATCCTACCATTTGCAACAACATGGATTGATCTGGAAGACATTATGCTAAGTGAAATGTCAGTCGCCAAAGGACAAATACTGCACGATTCCACTTATATGAGGTATCTGAAAATAGTCACACTTATAGAAGCAGAAAATAAGATGTGGTTGCCAGGGACTGGCAGAGAAATCAGGAGATTTTATTCAATGGGTATGAAGTGACAGGTATATAAGATGAATAAGTTCTGGAATCTGCTGTACATTATAGTGCATCTAGTTAACAAGGGGGTGGGTGTACACTGAAGAATGTTTTAAGAGGCCATCTCATGCTACATGTTCTTAACATACACACACACACACACACACACAAGGCTAAGGAATATAAGAGAACTCTGAAAGTGCTGGGTATGTTTATTACCATACGGTAGTGAGGATATCCACGGGTACAAGGCATACGTCCAGACTCATCAAATGGTAACTTTAAATATGAACAGCTATTTATTTTTTATTTTTATTTTCCATATGTCAGTGATACCTTAATAGAGCTGTAAAAAATACAAAAACATCAACTTTTATCGGATAAACTACATATCTGTTATGCTTGGTCACAAACAATTAGTAAAAACTCATTCCTTTAATATCAGCAGACCTTAAAAGTTCTCAGCTGCTTGCTCTGATCTGCTAGTAGCCTCCCCTATCTTGATTTTCTGTCCGTGCCTCTGCCTACCTTGCTCCTTCTTTCTGGTTCTCTCAATGAAATGGCACCTGAAGAACAAATTGCTTCTTTTGTCTGCAGCTGACTTGTTCACAGTGGGGCTTTTGATTTGAACAAACCGGAAGATGTCAGGCTGTATAAACACTCAGGGAAAGATATGTTCACAAAGGTTCCTGCTCTAGAAAATTATACACCACTTTCGAAATGCTTTGCCACATTTAAAAGTATAATTATACCTTTCTTCCTAATGACTGACATGACATATGTTTACACATGTTTTAGCTGACTTATGACAGTACACAGTAGTGTGTTGTACATTTGGTGGCAACATCTAAGATTTTATGGGAAAAACATCTGAAGCTGTCTGTTGTTGCCCAAGTGTTTTAAAACAAATAATGAAACTTGCAAATTTTGCAGTACTTTTTAATCTTTGCGTTAATAAATTCATTGTCACTTTCCCCTTGTTGGCTGCAAGAACTCTTTGCACAACCACCCTGACCTTGGATTTCCTTGTTTTTCTTTGTTTATTTAGTTGGGTTTTCTACATATTGTCCAACAGAACTTACTGTGATAATAAAAATGTTTTATATCTGCATTGTTGAGTTTGGTAACCATTAGCCACATGTAGCTAGTGAGTGCATGAAATTTGTCTGGTACAAATGAGGGATTGAAAAATTTAGTTTTAGTTAATGTGAAATTAAATTTAAATAGCCATATGAAGCAAGTAATGCTGTCCAGCAGAAATATATTGTAAGCTACATGTGTACAATTTTAAAATAGCCACATTTTTAAAAAGGAAAAGGAAAAAGAAATTTTAAAGATCTATTTTATTTAAGGAGTGACTGGGTGGCTCAGTCGCTTGAGCATCTGACTCTTAATCAGCTCAGGTCATGATCTCAGGGTCCTGAGATTGAAACCTGCATCAGGCTCCAAACTGGGCATGGAGGATGCTTAAGATTTTCTCTATCCCTCTCCCTCTGACCCTCCCCCCTACCAAAACAGGCTCTCTCTTTCTAAAAAAAAAAAACCCCAAAACCAAAAAATCAAAACTGATGATCTACTGTATTTGGCCCAATTAACCCAAACAAGTGTCATTTAAACCTACAGCAGTCAAATTCATAGAGATAGGAAGTGCAGTGGTGTTTGCCAGGGGCTTGTGATCAGAAAGTAGAAAATTGTTGTTTAATGGGGAAGGTTCAGTTTTGCAGGATGAGAAAAGTCCTGTGGATAAATGATAGTTATGGTTGCACAATAGTGTGAACATACTGAATTCCAGTAAATGTATATACACTTAAAAATGGTTAAAATGGTATTTTTTATTATATGTATGCTTTACCTCAATTTTTTAAAATTAAAAAATGAAAATAAATGATCATTTCAACAAGTACCCAACACAAAATAATGTGACATTTTATGTTCTTACTTTTTCTTCTTACATCTTCAAAATCTGGTGCTTGTCTTATAGCTTTTTTATAGTTAAAACATCTCAGACCAGCCATGTTCATATACTTAGTGGCTGCAAGTGGCTAGTGGCCATTCTATTGGACAGAGCTCATTTAGAGTTGCTAATTAGGGGCACATGGGTGGCCCAATGGGTTAAGCGTCTGACTCTTAGTTCTGACTCAGGTCATAAGCTCAGGGTCCTGGGATCAAGCCCCGCATCCGATTCCCTGCTTAGTGATGAGTCTGCTTGTCCCCCTCCCTCTTACTCCTTCTCATGAGCTCTCCCTATATATATAAAGTAAATAAATAAATCTTTTAACAATGTTACTAATTAGTTTTCTATCTTCTTCCTACACTCCATTTGGGACCAAGTGATTTTTAACTTATACAATTGTTCCCCTATAGAATGTAGATTTATTATCTGCAGCAAATGTACCACTCTGGTGGGAGATGTTGATTATAGGGGAGGCTGTGTGTGTTGGGGAACCAGAGAGTAGATGGGAACTGTGTACTTTCTGCTCAACTTTGCTATGAATCTACAACAACGCTAAGTAATAAGTCTACAGGAGGAAGAGGAGGTGGAGGAGGAGGAGGAGTGGTAGTGGTAGTAGTTCTGGTGCATGGATGAACCTTGGGGACATTAGGCTAGGTCACAAAAAGACAAATGTATGATTTCACTTATATGAGGTGCATAGACTAGTCAGATTCACAGAGACAAAGTAGATGGTGGGCTCCAGGGGCTAAAGGGAGAGGGGAGTTGGGAGAGTTAGTGTTTCATGAGTATGGAGTTTCAGTTTGGGAAGATGGAAAAGTTCTGAAGATGAATGATGGTGATGTTGGCACAATGATGTGAATATACTTAATGCCTCTGAACTAACAGTGGTTAAGATGGAAATGTTATGTTATATATATTTTACCAGAGTAATCAAATGTCCACGTCTCTCCATCATTATCATTACCTCAGCCTGTTCCCATCTTGGGGCTTTTCTGCTTATTTCTCTCTCAGCCCATAGACTGCTGACCTTCATAGGACTGGCCCTTTCTTGTTATTCAGGCTTTATCTTCCCAGACACTTTCTCAAAAGGTCTTTAGTAACCACTTTCTAAAGCAGCCATTCATTTCAAAGTTTCACTGAATACTTACTACTTTCTGAGATGTACATATTTCCCTCTTTGTCTTGTCTTTCTGTCTACCATAATACAAATTCTGTGAGTATAAAGACCTTTTGAACCTTACTACTGCAATTTCTCCCCCCTCTAGCTCAGTGTGTGGTATATACTTGGCACTTAACACATATTCTTTTTAAATAATCAAATGAATGAAATTGCCAGATTTTTAGTTTTCACTCTGTTGAAAGTAGGTAATTATAATATCAACCTCATAGGTCGAGTTTGAGTATTACATAAAATAATACCTGTAAAAGTGCTTAGGACAGTGCCTGAGGCACAGTCAGCACACAGCAAAGGTTAACTGCTATGGTCATGACTATTAATATCATCACTAGGCAAATTATAAAGTGATCTTGGTGTCTTGGGGCATTGCTATCACCAGTTATTTTAGTACCTGGGAAGCAGGAAAGTGACAGCTAAAAGAGAATCCTCTTGACCCATAGAATGTAGTAGACTATTTCTTATAAAAAGATCAGTGTCTTAAGCCAGATGCATGAGAACTTTATTGGCCAAGGAAAGTAGGTTGGACATGGAGGAGGTATATATTTATTATGTGAAATTTAATAAACAAGGGTGTCTTATTTGGATATCAAACAGGGATCAATAGAGTGCTTGAAAGCTTAACTGTGTATTTTTTATATGCATTATCTGATGTTCCCCATTGCAGTAATGCTGTGAAAAGGCCAAATAGATATTAATACCCCTTTTAAAGGAACACCTTGAAAGATTATGGACATATTGCAACTAGGTTCCAAAGCCAAAATTTGAATGCAGATTATGCATCTCAAGTCTTATCATTAAAATCAAAACAATATGTAGTTTTTAGATAGAAAACATAGAAACACTCAGATTTATATACAGTTTGGGTATAACCATTTAGTATTCTTTCAAGATAGATTAATATTTTTAATGAGATATTGAAATTCAATTTTGTCTGGGTCTGAAAAGAAATCATACAGAATCCCTAATATTCAAACTTGTCTATATGAGTTTGAAGGATTTTAGATTGCTATTTGGGGCTATAAAATCCTCTTCCTTGTATTGAGCCAAAAATCCTCATGTAAAAATATCGGTTACCCAAGCTGTACTTGTTATACAAGACACTTTTTTCCCTTCTCCCTTAAGGTTTCCTATAAAGTTGCTCATCTTCTCTTGAAAAGAACAAAATCCTGGATTACATCAGTTCACCTTGGCAAAAAGAAAAATGAGAAGTTTCATAATGTTAACAGAAATGAAATCTTTCATTCCATTTATGAATTTCGCTAAAGAAAGAGCATTTCAGAATTTAAGATGTTGCAAATTTTTAAAAAATATGGAAACATCAATGAAGTACTTTTCCCTTTTGGTTAATTGTTAAAAGCATTTGATTAAAAAAACATTTGGTTGATAACTTGGTTTCATGTACAATACCATCCTATACCTTTTCAGCTGAAAAGGCATGTGGGTGGGAGGAAACAGGTGAAAAAAGGAGTAGAAAATGAAAAGGATGGTCTAGACAGTCTGGTTATCCAGGATGGGTATTGATTTAAGTAATCTGTGGGGGATGAAGAGAAAAGCAAAGCCACGGAAAGAAGTGTAGCCTTAGCTGAGAAAGACAGGAATGTGAACATAATGAAAATAATCAGGAATTAAAGGTAGAAGGTACCCTACCAGTTAAGTAACTGGGGAAGTAGAGAACACTTCAAGCAAGAAAGCATTGAACAAGTAAGAGACGGGGATTCAGGGTCCTATGTGTGTGTGACCAAGACATACAATGGACTGTGTACCCCTAGCACTGGTGGAATCACCATAGAGGCACTGTTGCTAGCCTGCATTCATTTGTGAGTATGAGAAAGAGTATTTGTAGAGAGCTGTATTTCCATTGTCATAATTTAATGATATGATAAACAATATTATATTCTGAGCTATTTAGTACCAAGGGTTATTTTGTGAATGTATGTTAATGACCACACTTTTAATTCTAAAAGTGATACCTCTTCACTATATAGAACTTAGAAATTTTTTAAAAAAATTAATGAACAGAATATTCTATGCAACCCCAGCATTCAGAAAAAGGCCTTCTTAACAAGTTACAGAGATGGATATAGGGAAATATACATGTACTTATACCTTAAATCTATGTGACCACAATATATTGTTTGATACTTTTTTACTATTTGATACTTCTAGTAAAATTTTAATTGTGACTTGATAAAGTAATGTGATTTCACACGCAATTAATTTTTCAAAAAAGATCATTTTAAAGATTACATAATATTCTATTAAAATATTTTGGGTCTTTATACTGCTTCCATTTTTTTACATGGAATCTAGTAATCAGCAACTTTGTAAATTAATGTCTATCTCTGTTTTGTAAAAGTGAAATTACTGGTTTATATTTTTCAAAGGCCTTTGGCATATTGTTAAATTGGCTTCCAGAAAGTTACATAAATATCCACTACTTACAATGTGAAACTTGGATATAGAATGAATTCAGATAATAGTTATCTTTGCTATTTGAACTATCACAATGAAAATTTGGGAATTAGATAGTGAAGCACTTTTGCACATGTATTTTCAGAAACTTAGAATTGCATGATGAATGCAGTTTTATATCTTGATTCTTCTTTCACAATTATAGAGTAAAATGACAATTATAGTGACAGCAGATTTTTATTAGCAGTAATAGACGCTAGAAAACAATGAAGTAGTATCTTCAAAGTATAAGGAAAAATAAACTGTCAAGTTAGAATTAAATATGCAGCTAAACTGTCATTCAAGAGTAAAGGCAAAATAATGACCTTTTTTTATACCTAAAAGGTAAGATTTCCTAAAAACCCTAAAAAGATCCTACAATACTGAATATACTTTGCAAAAAGATTAATAGGGAGAAGAACTGAAATGTATAAAGAAATGGTAAGTGTAGACATTTGGGAAATGTCTATAAATCTAATTAATTATTGACTAAAAGTGATGAAAATTTTACATATTTAAAAGGTACTACTAGATAACATGAAAAAAAAAACCCTAACTATAAAATGGCTGTGTATTCCAGATTAACGTAGCAAACATCTTCATAAATGTGTAATACAACTCATAAGTTCTATTTATGAGTATTTTCTGGGCCCAAAACCAAAATTGAAATAAAAGCCTGAGTATAAGGACAATGGGTTAGCAGCACAAAAAGAAGCATGGTGTGGTTTTTGAAGACTTAATTATGTACAAAGAGGGAAAGGCGATGAAGATTTCATCAGAAAAGATGGAGAATTTAAATAGACAGCTCACATAAATCTAGGGAATGTACTTTTAGTTTTAAAAAAAAAAAAAAAGAAAAGAAAGCCTAAGTAATTCTTCCCACAGCTGGCTTAGAAAGACATGGAGTTTGTTTGTCACTCATGCTAGGCATCTAAGTAGGGGCAAAATAAACAAACAAACAAACAAAAAACTTTATAACCAAGAGCCTACGACCATGTCATACTGGTTAAATTAAAATCTTGATGTGGAATCTACAATCTAAGAAATTAACCCAATAGAAGGGTCACAGGCTTGTGATATACCTGGGCTATTTGGAAAAATATAGATAAAATTGCTCTGGAGAGCTACACCCTAATACATCTCACAAGATCTTACTTGATGAAACCCTGCTAAAGATGAACTCACTATTATTATAAAACATAAACAAAAACAATTCACCTTAAGCAAAAGGAAGTAATCATAACTGTAGGATTAGACTGAAAATGTCAGATAATAGGGCCTGTGAAATAAATATATGTAAAAAAAGATTAGTGTTATAAAAAGAAGATAAGAGCATAGAAGAACATGACTCTAATGACAAAACACAGATGCTTTAGAAATGAAAAACAATTTATGAAATAAAATTTCAGTGAACAGTTTAAACTTTGAACTTTGTCCAGGTTAAGCAAAACTGAACAAAGAACTAGTGAATAGAAATACAGCTCTTGGGGTGCCTGGGTGGCTCAGTCAGTTAAGTGTCTGCCTTTGGCTGAGGTTATGATCCTAGGGTCCTGGGATGGAGCCCCATATGGGAGGGTCCCTGCTCAGTGGAGAGCCTGCTTCTTCCTCTTTCCCTCCCCCTGCTTGTCTCTGTGTCAAAGAAATAAGTAAAATATTGAAAAAAAGAAAGAAATACAGATCTTCAGCGGAGAGCCTGCTTCTCCCTCTCCCCCTCTCCCTGCTTGTCTCTATGTCAAATAAGTAAATAAAATATTGGAAATAAAAAGAAAGAAAGAAATACAGATCTTAGAGATGTGAGGGCCATCTGGCTGCAACATCTGTCACCCCATCAATTGCCAGGGTTGATTTGACTGATCTGGCTTGGCTGGGCAGGGATCCCGGTCCTCCCTCACCACTCTAGTTATATCCCTCCCAAATCTGAGTTCTGGGTTGAAGAGACAACCTTTTCCAATGGAGGTGGATAGTTTTTTTGGTCAAGGGTATACCAGTAGCTGAGCCTCCCCAAACAAGCTTTCAAGGTCCATTAGTAGGAGAATGTAGGGTAGTCAAGCTTTCAAGACTCCAGATACATCCAAATGAGGTACTGCATGTGGCAGTCTGCCTTTCTTAAGGAAGGAAAGAAGGGAGGGAGGGAAGGAAGGAAGGAAGGAAGGGAGAAAGAGAGAGAGGGAAGGGAAGAGAAAGGAAGGATGGAAGGAAGGAAGAAAGGGACATGTAGATCTTGGGAAATTACCGGAAGGCAAAGCAGAGAAAAAAGAAAAGATTTTTTAAAAAGAGATTAACATATATGAAAGATGTATATAGAAAATCCAATATATGTTAATAAAATTTCTTAGAGAACAAAACAGAGATAATGGGTAAGAAGTAGTAAAGTGATTATTTTCCAGAATTGGGAAAAGTCATGAATAAGCATATTATAAACATAATACACTTATTTCTTAGTGTAGTAAAATGAAATGTGCTCCTAGACTCACTCTGCTTTGTCATATAGACAAATATCTTAATGGTAATACCAAAAAAAAAAGGAGTGTTCCTTCAAAGAGCAATTAGTTAAAAAAAAAAAAAGGACATCTAAACTTTACCTAAATTAGAAGTCAGAAGATAATATCATTATGCCAAAAGGTAGTGAGGGAAAATAAACTATGATCCAAATTCCATACCCAGCTAAACTGTAAAGGAAGAACAAGGCCAAGTAAAATCACTTTCAGACACACACACAGGGAGGTTACTAACAATAGACTCAAAGAAGGAGTTACAAAAATATGTATTTCAGGGAGAAACTGATTATAGCCAGGAAGAAGAATTGAATTTCAAGAAAAGATGTTTATTTAAGAAACTGTTAAACATTAGTGAATCTAACAAACTTTGTATAAAATAATGATATTGAATAACTTCAAGGTTATTGATCAAGATGGAACTTGATGGTATGGAGAACATGCCATTTAAGAGCACAGTGGCTGAGGTTGAAAACCTTCAGATTCTGATACTGTTTAGAATTTAAGTCTATTTACTAACTTCCCTATGTGTACATTAAGTTAAATGTGCATGTTAAAATGTCTAAGGTTACTTTTAAGGCAACAGATGTATCTGGTATAATTTCTAAACCGCAGTTCACATTAGAACAAAAAGAAAGCAAAATACAGATAATTAAAAAAATACTGTAAAGCAGGTTGTAAATAAGGAAAAGGATTTAAAAATCTTGGTTATACAGGAAGCATTAAATAAAAATGACAGAAATAAATCTAAAAATATCCTTTTCATAGTGTCTTAACTCACTGAAGTGTAAATATTCTCAAAGTGGGTAAGTGTGTACATATGTACATGTATGTATATAAAATTTTGCTGTATGCTATATATGACATGAACATATAAAGCGTAAGAACACAGAAAAGGTGAAAGTAAAGAACAAAGGATATGTTTCATGCAAATAATTAATAAAAGATAAAGCCTGGTAAAGGTCAATTATCATCAAACAGTGTAAGAAATAGAATATTATTAGTGTAAGAAATATGGCAAATATTTACTAAAAGAAGGTGGAACAATAATACTTTCTAAAAGTATTATTAGGGATAAAGCGGAACATCACATAATGTTAAAAAGAAGCACTTCTCTAAGAAAACATAAGCATCATTAACTTATGTGGACTTAACAACAAGACTTTGAACTGTATAAAGGAATAGCTGACTAAATTAAAGAAACAAATTCCCAATAATAATGGAGGATCTTAACATTCCTGTTACAGAAACTAGCCAATAGAGGGAACAGACCAAACCACACCAACCAACCAAAGAAACCTATTATGTAGACAGCCTGGATAGCATTAACAGGCTGATTGGCTATATTTAGTTGGTTTAAAGAGGTGTTTTTTGGTTTTGTTTTGTTTTGTTTTTAATTAAAGTTGGCTTGGGGCACCTGGGTGGCTCAGTCAGTTAAGTGTCAGACTCTTGATTTCAGTTCAGGTCAAGATCTCAAGGTCCTGGGATCCAGCCCCATGTGGGGCTTTGCACTTAGCCAGGAGCCAGCTCAAGGATTCTTTCTCGCCCTCTCCCTCTGCCCCTTCCCCTGTGTGATGGTTCTGTTTCTCTCTCTCTCAGATAAATCACTCTTTTAAAAAAAATAAGCATTGGTTTAAAAACTTTGGAACTATTAGAAAAAAATCTAATTGTGTTTATGAATCTGTTTCACAAAGGATTTTTAAAAATATTCCAAAAAGGTAGAAATTATATGAGGAAAAACTGATACTTTAACCAAATCAAAATTTAAAACTTTTAGAAAATAAAAGAAACCATAGTATAACAAAGGTGTAAAAGCTGAAAAATATTGGAAGAATATATTCGCAAAATATAAAACATGCAAGGACCAGAAATAACAAAAGTATATACAGAACACCAAGGATAACTAAGAAATCGATAACAGGAAAGGAAAATGAATAGAGTTCACATATACAAAAATCAGAAGACACCCAGTCGGACAATAGATATATAAAAATTATCAAAAGCTAGCAACTTTAGAAGTGACACATCACCAGTATAGCCCCATTGGCTTGGCAAATTTTTATTAATATGATAATACCGGTTATTATCAAGGATGGACAGAAAAAGGGAATGTCAAGCGTGCCTGCTAGAAACATCGATATCAGTTCAGCAGATCTAATAAAGCTGACCAAGTCCTCAGTCTCTCTCAGTAATTTCTTTTCTAGGTTATGCCCCTTAGAGCAGCAGTTTTTTGAGTGCAGTCCACAGGCCCCTGGCAGCCCCTTTCAAGTAAACTTGAAACCACCTTGATGACCATAAGATGACCTTATTTGTCACTTTGTCTGTGTTGACTTTCACACTGGTGGTGTAAAAGCAAAGAAAGATAAAACTGTTGATACCCTCACCCATATCAAGGCAGAACATCAAAATGTATCAGTTGACTATGTAGTCTTCACCACCAGGCCCTCGCAGTTAAACAATAAAGTGCTAGTTTTACCGAAGAATGTCCTTGGTAAATCAGTGAAAAGTATGAAATCTCTTAAATCCTGACTCTTGAGTGCACATCTCTTTAATATTCTGTGTGATAAAATTGCAATTAAACATGAAGTATTTCTGCTGCGTGCTGCAGAGCGAAGAACAGCACGTACATGATTGACTTACTAGCTGAAATCGCTATTTTTATTTATGGAACACTATTTTTATTTGAAAGAATGACTGACAGACAAACTCCAATTATTCAGGAGGTTATGGCAGACACTTTCATGAAAAAGAACAAAGTGAGTTGGTCCTTTCAAGGAAAACAATTGATAATATTTGTACCGATAATAAAATGCAAGTTTCTATGGGAAAAATTAGAATTTTGGAAAACTTGTATTAGCTTCTGTGAGCTTAACAGCTTCCTAATATTTAAATCTTTTTTGAAGAGATATTAACAAATGGGATTTTAAAATGTTGGTTAATGAGATGTGTTCTCATTTGGAAGATCCGTAGACTCAGTGAACCAGTGTTTTCCAAATGATCAGTGCATGATGTTATGAAATCGTGCCACGGTTAAAGATCAATTCAATGTGCAGGAGAAACCAACAGATTTTAATAAAACAGAGTATGAAAACTTCAGTGTATGGTTTCACATTCCATATTGTAGTGAACCTTTTAGAAACTGCCATTTGTTGATGTTTAGTATAACTTCTTTTTTAAGATTTTATTTATTTGAGAGAGAGAGAGAGAGCACAAACCAGGGGAAGGAGCAGGGGAAGAAGGAAAAGCAGACTCCTGCCTAGCAGGGAGCCCAATCTGGGGCTCCATCCCAGGGTCCTGGGATCATGACTCAAGCGAAAGGCAGATGCTCAATGAGCTGAACCACCCAGGCGCCCCTGTTTGGTATAATATTAAGGAAGAATATCTAGAATAACTTTATAAGTCCACTGAAATATAGTTCCCTTTCTAACAACACATGTGTGTGGTATAAGATTTGTTTTAACCACAACTACATATCACTATAGGGTGAATGCAGAAGCAGATATTATGACCTAGCTATTAAAGAGTTTTCAAAAACGCGAAACATTATACTCTTCTATTTGGAGGGTGGGGAGAATATAGTTATTTTTATAAAATACACTACTTAAGATATAATGGATTTATTATTTTAAATAGATTCATCAGTATTTTTTAAATTTTCTATTTAAATTCTAATATAATAAATATTGGTAAATACAATCCACAAAAAACCCTCTTTGGCATTTTTTTTTTTTTTAAGATTTCATTCATTTATTTGACAGACAGAGATTACAAGCAGGCAGAGAGGCAGTCAGAGATAGGAGGAAGCAGTCTCCCTGCTGAGCAGAGAGCCCGATGTGGGGCTCAATCCCAGGACCCTGGGATCATGACCTGAGCTGAAGGCAGAGGCTTTCACCCACTGAGCCACCCAGGCGCCCCCCTCTTTGGCATTCTTGATAATGTCTGAGAGTGTAGAGGGGTCCTGGACCAAAGAGTTTGTGAACTATTGTGTTAAAAAAATACTGACACAGAGCAGAAGACATCTTTTATTATAATATTATGATATTATTTCAGTGAAAATTTGGGAACAGTTCAAATGGCTCATAGAGAATGGGTAGAAAATGTAGTATATTTACAGAGTGGAGTACTGTAGTGAAAAGTAAATAAATTAGATCCATGTGTGTTAATAGAGTTAGTTCTTAAAAATATAGTACTAAATAAAAAAGCAAATTAGCTTATTACATGTCATTCGGTAAAAATAATTAAAATTACATATATTATTTGTGAGTTATTTATTAGGAATTACATATGTATTTGAAAATTTATCATCATAATAACTGCCACTGGAGAGGGAGAAAGAAAAACAATCTGACTACAAGATTTCAAATTTAAAATATTTTAGGTACATGAAAAAAATGAAAAGAATAGCAAGCCTTTTTCTCTTTTTCTGGAGGACTTATTTAAATATATTCCATCGTATTTCAGTTTTTTTAGTAGTTTTCATTGTTATTAAAAACAAATGCTTTAACATTTATTGCAGATGTCGTTACTGTCTTAGAATAAATTTCTCTTACTGGAAGTATTACGGGTTTGTCTCTATGGTTCTTGATGTATTTTCTCCAACACAAAGTTTACATAAATATAACAAGCAACATAGTAAGAGTACCAGGTTCTAGGCAAGCTTGGCAAGTCTGTCGAATCTAATTTTTAAAGTTTTTTTTTTCCAGTTTTATAGGGAAAGGTGACACATGATTGACTTTATTATTTAATTCTTATTTTATATTTTTCCCATCCCTAGACCTGAAGTTTAGGAATGGGAAAAATACAAATTATAAAAGTAAGATTACTTCTACTTCAGAAACATGAAAACTCAGGCCAGTAGTCCCGTCTTTGGAGTTCATTCCACACTTGGGCAATGGTAGGTACAAAGAGAAATTGAAGACTGTGGTCTTTAGTTGCAGAGCACTGGGAGAGGTTGCATTCATAGTTTTTCTGCCCACCATTTCTCACTAGAGAGAATTGGCTTTGCAATTTTGTGACCATAGACTGCTCAGTGTCTGCAAAAGGGGCAATAAGTATGGGAAATCAAGAACTTCCCAATATGTGTATTTGGATTTCCATATCTGTACACACCCTAAATCCTCTACTTCTGTTTCCATTCCTTTATCTCTCCATGTTTCTACCTAGTCCCTTCTTGGAGACATTACATCATGAGTCTATATGAGTTCCCCAGTGTGGGTTCCTTTCAACGGCTAGCACTATAATATGGGGAGTGTTTTTCAGTGACCGAGCCCTTGCTTTGGTGCCTCTGAAGTTCACTGTGTGATGATTCTCTTGCTTGTTAATGTCTTCTAGACTGTATGATGTCCTCTGAGAGCAAAACCATGCTGAAAGTCAGCAATTCCCTTTATGTTACCACTGCTTTGATGCTATACAGGGTGAAACAACTATTTGTTTCCCATAATCCTTGTTCTTTTCGGTGGTACCTTCTGGCAGAAACCAGTATAATTCATTATACATATTCCTTTTTAGAACAGGACTAAACATTAAATAATTTCATATCTTCTTCCATCATTTTAACTTGTATTTCTTTTTCATACTTTGACCAATTTTTATTCCATCTTACATTCTTTGCTTCCCAATTTTAAGAACTCTTACATATATCTCACAGGAATCTTGAACTAAATTAATTTGTCAAATTTGTGGCATATATTTTACTACATGTTCTAAATTCCCTTTAAGTTTCTTTATGATCTTAATTTTGCATTCAGTTTAAATTTTATTTATAGATACAATATATTAGCTTTCTAAATGTGTACTTTCTTCCATTGCTTTATTATTTTTTCCTTTTAAGACCTGCTCAGGATTCATCTGTAAATTCTATTTTTCTTTGTTTTCATTTTTCTACTTGACTCAAGTCACAAGGAATTTATTTAGTGTATATTGTGAGCTCGAAACTGTCTTTGATTTCATTTTTTTTTCCAGTTCTGATGAATTTTGCCTGAAACAAAGAAGGGGGAAAAGAAAATTAATTTTTCCACTAATTATGATACCACTTCTGTCATATATTTAATCTTTACATAGAAAAACATTTGACTTCTGGACTTTTTATTCGGATTAGCTCATCTCTCTTTGGATTCCTAAATAACTAACATACTGTTCTGATATTGTACTTCTAGGTTTCCTTACTTGTAGGATATATTTCTTTTCTCTTCCTTTTTATTCCTGAAGATTTTTTTCCACTCTTATCTGTTTTTCCTAACGTGCCTCAGGATCTTTTCTATAAAATTTTTTAGTATTTCAATTGGAATTGGCATTAATAAGTTAATTTGAACATACTTAGTGACATTACTATTTCTCTTGAGGATCCCAGCCTCTTTAATCACTTCCTTACTTCTTATATAGCAGAGTTATGTCACATAACTCTTGTTGATATAACTTCTACCTAGTTATCACTGCTAATATGATAGGGTAGTTTGACTCATTGTATTTTCTAAGTGGCGTATATAAAAGCCATTAAATCTTGTAGTTTTATTTTGTATTGTGTATTTTTTAGAAATAAAAACATCCCCCTATTTACAGTTGCCTTACATTATTTGTTCACATGTGTTTTTTGGGGGGGGATTTTAAATGAAAAACATTGTAAGCAATCTAAAGGTCTGCTCAAAGTTCCCTGGATAGATGAATTATTTTTCTTAAAATAATAATAATAATAATGATATCTATCCTGAAGAAATTATTATGTACTAGGCATTACCTATATGCTTTATATGCATTATTTTTATTTATCCATGCAGCCATTCTAATGCTGTAGTTACTTTTATTACCCTTATTTTATACCTGAGAAAACTAGTATTTAAAGAGATTAAATTCAAGTTCATATAAGTAGCAAGGGACAGAGCTATGATTCATATCAATGTCATTCTGATTTCAGATTCTTGCTCTTAACCATGGTACAGGAGAGGAAGCAATTCAGAATTCCATAATATCCAAATTTGATGTATAGGCTTTTGTTGTTACCATTACTATTAAAGTTCATATTATCAGATATTAACATATTGGGTGAAAACTAGGATATTGACCTGAGTACACCAATCAACAAATATTTACTGGCTACCGCTCAGATGTCAGTATTGTGCTAGACATTTCTTAGGATAAAATGTGATTATTGCCTTCAAGAATCCAATTATCTACCAAGAAAGTGAGAATAACTATGTGAGAAATAATTAAGCTCTAAACAATAAGATACTAAGAATAAATTCAATGGGAGTTCAGAGAAAGAAGGTCATTGGTCACAGGCCATAGGCAAAGAAGAGCTTCATGAAACCATTGAAATAAATTTGAAGAATAAAGAGGATTGAGCATGACTTAGCAACTTAAGGATTCATAGCTTAATTTGATGATTCAATTAAAAAAACACATTTTTCTAATGCAGACTATATTCAAGGAATTCGACAAGGCTCCAGACACCCCCTTAGGAATTCAAATAGTTTTTTTTAATATATAATGCAAAATATTACATTGTGGGTTTATATAAAGTGCTGTAGACAAATGTAAGAGGCACTTAAGCCTGTCTGTAAGAGTCAGAGAAAGATCTAAAAATTTCAGAGAGCAAATGGCTCTCAAGCTGGCCATAAAGAGTGAGGTAGCGGCAGTTGGCTCTGTTATCCTTATGCTGCTGGGTGGACCCAACCCTTCTGGGTGCTGGTAAGGGCATGCCAGCACTCCACTGCCATTTCTCCTACTGTGCTAACCTGATCAGAGTCTAAGGGAGAATAAAATGGTGTTAAGTACTGAAGAAATTCTTGAATTTAAGTATGAACATTTATAAAATTACCTACATTCCCTATTTTGTTCACTCTCTTTCTTCCATCTAGATTTCTGTCTGTTTTCCTTCAGTCAGCATTAGAGTATCACAAACACTGTTAGGCTCCACTTCTTCAATTTCTTTCTATTTTTATGGCTTTGCAAGATAGGGAGGGATTTGGTGTCCCAGACAACCTTATTTGGCACCTGCATAGTCCTTCTTTGATGGCAGCACTTAATTATTTTAAAGCTGGTTGGTTTCCTTCCAAGTGCACTGCAAACCATATTGTTAATCTTGTAAATGCCAGTTGGGGTTAAGCTGACTTGACTTTTTTTTTTTTTTTCCCACTGTCCTTGTACTTTGGGTTCAGCTTATTTGGCAAGGCTGATTTTTCTTTACTTATGTCTATTTCTAATGTACTATTGGAAGACTTAAAAAAAAATTTATATCCTATCAGCAGTTCTCCAGGAGCACAGATTTGCAGAATAGCAGTCCAGGTAGAAAGGTAAGCAAAGGCACAGGGTTGGAAAAGACCCATCGACAGAACATGAGGTTTTCGGAGTAGGTAGAGGAAAAGCCTGTTAGGAATGGAGATCAAGATGGAAAAGAAGCCTGGGCGCCTGGGTGGCTCAGTAGGTTAAGCCTCTGCCTTCTGCTCAGGTCATGATCTCAGAGTCCTGGGATCGAGCCCCGTGTTGGGCTCTCTGCTAGGCAGGGAGCCTGCTTCCCCCCACTCTGCCTACTTCTGCCTACTTGTGATTTCTCTGTCTGCTGCATAAATACATGAAAAATCTTAAAAATTTTTAAATAAAAAGATGGAAAAGAAGCCAATGGTCAGGTTATACATAAAGACAAGGAGTTTGGACTTTATTCCATTGAGTAAATGCAATAGTGACTGATCTGCAAGTTGTGAAATTACTCTGTTAACAGAATAGGGGATGGATTAGAAGGAGGAAAATTGCAATATAGTGTTAGAGGCACTGGTTTTAAGGTTGACATGAATGGGTGGGTGCCTGGCTGCCTGTTGGTAGAGCATGTGACTCTTAATCTCAGGGTCATGAGTTCGAGCCCCATGTTGGGTATAGAGATTACTTTAAGAAAGAAAATAATAATAATAATTTAAAAAGTCAACATGAAAAAATATTGTTATTGACTTACTGACAAAAATATAGTATCTTTACCAACATACAATGTAAAGATTGTAACCTACCTTTTGCTGTCATTTTTTTTCTCCTTTAATATTATTACCTTTCCCTCCCCTCACATGGAAAAATCAGGAAATTACTTACCAAACTTTTATAGGAATTGATTTGTGTTCTATGAGTTACTCCCTTCTTTTTGTATTATTTCCCTTTTGCTTCGCTCAAGCCTCTTATTCAAGAAACCTACAAAACTTTGAAAAAATAATAAGATTAAATCACACACACACACACCCCCATCCCCACCATATTGGCAATCTTGTGTCCACATTAACCAAGGTTGGATTTACCTACAGTCATCTCAGATTTTACTGTTGCTATTTTTTTTTTAAAGATTTTATTTATTTAGTTGACAGAGAGAGATCACAAGCAGGCAGAGAGGCAGGCAGAGAGAGAGGAGGAAGCAGGCTCCCCGCTGAGCAGAGAGCCCAACGCGGGGCTCGATCCCAGGACCCTGAGATCATGACCTGAGCTGAAGGCAGAAGCTTAACCCACTGAGCCACCCAGGCGCCCCTTACTGTTGCTATTTTATACATCACATTTTCATGTAGCACATTCTACATTCAGACTCTGCTATGAATATTTTATCTCTAATTACTCACAAGAACCCTGAAGGGATTGTGAGTGAATTATACCTCAAAAAAATAGAAATAAAGAAATGCAGACCTGATGCTACAAGGTACTGTTTATCACTAGAGTGTACAAATTGAGGCTATCCAAAGTGCAGGTGTTTTGCTCAGAACCAGACCTAGGGGATCACAAATCACTGGGGGAAAATGATGACTCAATAAGGAATTACTGAAAAATTTGTTATGTATTTAGGAAAAAAAAGGGTTATCTAAACACATACCTCACAGGATATGTAAAAAAGTTACAGATGGTTTAGGGAGTAAAAGAAAAAAAAAAAACAACCTCAAACTATGAAAAAGAAACTTTAATGAAAAGGCAGTGAATTCTTATAGTTCTGGAAAGGTGGAGAACTTTCCAAGTTGAGAATTGATGAAAGTTGTCCCAGAGGAAAGTGTTAATAGATTTAACTCTGTGCAATTGACAGCTTCTCTTTGCTATCAGAAAATCAGAATGAGACAGTAAACCTCATACCTAGCCACAAGATTATTTTTAATAGGAGAAATATAAAAATAAACCTGAAATTAATAATAGAGGGTAGATCAAAGAAATTATAATCCACCCAGTTAATGGAATATTATAGATACAAGTGATATTTATAAAGAATTTATAATGATACGTGAAGGCCATATGTTTTAACATGAAAAATAATGGATTTTTTAAAAGCTAAATATACCAAATGAATATAAATATGTAAAATTACTTCTGATATTTTTAGTTTTAAAGTTAACATATATATGTTAATATATATATTACAGGATAGTAACCACTTTTCACTTTTTTCATTTTTCTTTCTCAAGTCGCATTTAGGGAAAATCTCACCCCAAAATCTTTTTGTTGATGTTTTAGATTACTTCTCCTATTTTTGTTTGTTTTAGTGAACTCATTTTTTTAAGTCAAATTTGAAACTATTTAAACCTTCCCAATCAGGTATTAAAAGCAGATTAAATGGATGCCATGGTTTAAAATTCAGGGGACACAAATTCTTTTCTCTCCTGGATTCTTGGTTATCTTCCTGGGGGAAGATCGCTTGGCATTTATTTGCCATACCTTATTATGTCTTTCTTTTAACTCAGCATATTGTTCTGGAGCTTGTCAATTCTGTCTCCTGTAATTCCAAACAGAATCTCCTTATTCCAAACAGAACCGATACTGACCCAGGAGCCAACACCTCCAGGGAGATCTTAGAACCCGGGAGCAGAAATCATTAACCCTATGGGTGCCATCAACACTGAAAACCTCTTTAGTCCTGTAGCACGGGGATTTACAGGGCCCAGGGAAGACTTGGATTTCCATATTAGGTCAGCCACTTCAAACAAATGCACACGAAACAGAAAAGGATATGGCAGACAATGATAGAAACACAGCGTGGAAAAATCATAAAAATATTACATATTCCTGGGGCGTCTGGGTGGCTCAGTGGGTGAAGCCTCTGCCTTTGGCTCAGGTCATGGTCTCAGGGTCCTGGGATTGAGCCCCACATTGGGCTTTCTGCTCAGCAGGGAGCCTGCTTCCTCCTCTCTGTCTGCCTGCCTCTCTGCCTGCTTGTGATCTCTGCCTGTCAAAAAAGAAAAAAAAAAAAAAACTCAAAAAAATATTACATATTCTTTTTTACCTTTGTACTTTATTCCTAATTTTTACAATGACTGCACTGTCTCGCTCAAATATTTATTGAGCACCTGCTACATTCCCGGCCTTCTGGGATACAGAATTGAATCCAGCATAGTTCCTTTCTGCCAGGAGTTCACAACCATGGGGTGGGAGGGGTGACAGGTAGTTATAAATACAGCAGACTAAATGCTCAAATGAAGGTATAACCAAAGCACTGCTGGGGGACAGAGGTGAGAAAGCTCCTGTTTAAAGCAAAGGCTTTATGATAATTATGTGGCAATTTGTCAGCCATCATAACAACACTGCCCAGTTATAGGGCTCAAACGGGAAGTGACATGTAAGCCAGCACATTTGTGTGAAGGAATCAAATATCTTCTTTCTTTTTCCATTGTGATTAAAAACACACACACGCATAACATAATATTTACCATCTGTCTTAGTCCAGTCAGGCTACCATAACAAAATCACCCTAGAATGTGTGGCTTGTAAATATAAGGGTTTGCCGACCCCCAGCTTCTCGCTCTGTCCTTTTGTGGCAGGAGTGAGGGTGCTCTCTAGAATCTCTCTTATAAGGGTATTAATCCTTATAAGATTCATGGGGGCTCCACCCTCATAACCAGACTACCTCCAAATGCCCCAGCTCCTAATGCTATCACATTGTGGGGGTAGTATTTTAACATGAATTTTGAAAGGATGTATTAAGTCTAGAGCATCATCTTAACCTTTCTTTTCGAAGATTTTATTTATTTATTTGTCAGAGAGAGAGAGAGAGAGAGAGCACAAGCAGGGGAGCAATAGAGGGAGAGGGAGAAGCAGGCTTCCTGAAGAGCAGCAGGGAGCCCGCTGTGGGACTTGATCCCAGGACCCTGGGATTATGACCTGAGGCGAAGGCAGATGCTTAACCGACTGACTCACCCAGGCGTCCCCATCTTCACCATTTTAAAACGTAGATTTCGGTAGGGTGAAGTGCATTCACATTGTTGTGAAGCAGATCTCCAGACCTTTTTTATTTTGTACATCTCAAACTGTATCTCCATCAAACTACTCCCTTTTTTCCCTTATCTGAGCCCCCAGTAACCACCCTCTTGCTTTCTGTTCCTGTGAATTTGACTACCCTAGATACCACCTATGAGTGGAATCATATATTATTTGTCTTTTGTGATTGGCTTATTTCACTCAGCGCAGTGTTCTTAAGATTCATCCATGTTGTGGTTTGTGGCAGGATTTTCTTCCTTTTTAATACCGAGTAATATCCTATTGCGTGTATGTCATATTTTGTTTATGCATTCTGCCAGTGGATATTTGGATTCCTTCCGCTTCCTCACTACTGCAGATAGTTGTGATATGCTCATATGTGTGTAAAGGGTTTAGAAATATCTTAACAAGGAGACAGGCCAGGCACAGCAAGAAGAAACTCAGGGAAAAAAAAAAAGAGGAAAAGAAGGGGAAAATGTGTGTGTGTGTGTGTGTGTGTAAGGGGGTAGGTGGGTAAGTGACATAAAATGCCCAACCAATTGCCTTCAGAAAATAATTCTGAATTAGAGATAAATAAAATTATCTAAATTCGAGATAAATAAAATGATCTGTGTTTTGTCAATTATGGTCCCATCTTTTTTTTTTTTTTTTTTAAGCAGAAGTGTTTATTAAAGTTTTCTACAACACACATAGAGAATGTCAGATACATAATGAAAGCTCAGAGTAACTGGAAATTCGCGGCCCAATGGCTGGTTCTCACGCAGCCTGTGTGTCAGGGCTGCGGTCAGCACTGAAGACACTGACACCACAGTTGAAACTGGCCCTAACACTAGGGGTCTGGGGTCTAGTCCCACTGCTACCACTCTGTCCTCCTCAGTCATTGGTCTATTGGTGCATAAAGAGTAAAGTTTGGACTAAGTGTTCTCTAAGCTCTATTCTAGCTCTCAATTTTTAATTTTGTATATCAGTGGTTTTGAAAAGACATCATAAGAAGGCAAATAATGACCCAAATTTGAATAGTTCCCTTTGGAATGACCCAAATTTGAATAGTTCCCTTTGGAATCTAGGCCCAGAAGAAGTAGAATAACTTTGATATAGTAACAAAACCCTTGGATGGTCATTAAGACAAAATCCAAGAGAAGACTAACACACATTTTCTAATGATTACATTGCATTAATCTGGGGAGAGGGAGGTGATCCTCTCCTCTAAGTAGGTAAGAAAACGATTACATCACATCTTATAGAATTGAGCATTGTCTGACTTGAAGAAATTCCAAAGTTCCCCAAAATTCCAAATTTCCCCAATTCCTACTTTTCAGTACCCCATTCTCTTTGGGATAAACCGAAAAGACTATTCAGTTGTGAAAATACCACCTTCTTACTTTTCTTTTTCCTTAACGGCTGTGGACATAACATGATGTTCGGTTTGCCAAGGTTGTGGGCCTCATGACATGAGGCAATTATCTTAATTACTTGTCTTGAAAGCATATCTAGGACTTTATGCCATATTCTGGAAACACAGTTAAGTACTTTTTCCTTCTCTAAAAACCAAGTTGAATGCATAGACGTATGCATAGATTTACAGTCCCTTGAATCTCCAGGGTGTTAGAAAATGTCTGAGATCTCTTTAAAGAGCATATTAACATGTATCCAAAAAGTTAGACTGTAATACTATTTAACCGCTCCATTTTTCCATTATGGGTCTGTCAGCAGGAATATGTTGCCCTATAGTACATGACAAGTGAAAACGCTGGTAACCTTGTTTTTCATAGACAGAAAAAATACCAAAGAAGCAATTTCTTAGCTAAAATGTCACCTGTTAGATGTATAGGGCTCACTGTATTTTGTTGCCCTGGTAACAGATGGTGTAAAATGACTCCTTTGCACTGCTCCATCAGAGTGATTGCATCCTGTTTTTTCCATCATTTTACAAGAGGCTGTTTTCATTCTCCCTTCCTGACCATATTAAGTGTAAAGAGATTGAATTACTGTGCTGTACCCTCTCCATCCGATGTGGATTTAAGAGTTGATATTGATGTACTGAGAACTGTATGCTTCTTCAAGAAAAAAAAAAAGCTACAAATTATAATGAATTTGACTTTTATGTATCGACCATTCAAGAGTTGAAGTAGGGTTTCTGCACCCAAGGGATAGACATGGCCTGATCAGCATTTTTCACTCGAACGAATCCAATTGATAAAGCAATATACTCAGTGTCACTTTGCTTGATCTCCAGGTTTAACAATAGTCATGCTAAAAGTAGATACATTACTCTATAAATTTTACCCATAAAAAAAAAATGTGCTAGCCATAGCTTTCTACGGCTGCACCTCCTTCCAGCTTTTTACTGAGCAGGGCAAAAAGAGGCCCGTTCCCAAATCGTGCTGAGACCGTGCAAGTGTGGGTAATGTGTATGCAGGTAGGAATTCACGACAGCCAGGAGCCAGATACCACTTTACTTCCTTGCCCCCAAAATACCGAATCGGAGAGTACTTCCTGTGAAACCGGCTCCTTGCTCTCTCTTAACTGGAAAATTACTCTCCGAAGTGACACCCTTCATAATTACCCAGCTGTTTCAGTCTGTCACTACGAACAACTTAATGCCTAAAATCCATTTGGCTGAAAATTTCTTTTGTTCCAGATTTAAAATGAGGGAGTGATTTTCTTGAAGCAAGGGTTTTCATTAATGTCCTTCGAGTAATTTAATTTTTTGGCCATTGCTGTATAATACTTGTCATTCTGCTATGTGTTTTTGTTTTGTTTTGTTTTACTTAGAATTGTATACATAAAACAAATGAAAGAGTGTTAAGGGGGGAAAATGAAGAGAGGAGAGAACATTTGGAAAGAATGGGAAATCCCCCCTACCCCGCTCTGGGGGCCAAGGAGGGGTGTAGGATTATCTGTCTTATTTACTGAACACATCATAGGAAAATGACCCCTAGTTAACTGCGTTCCTTGAACGATAATGCCCTTTCAGAATTTTATAAAAAAGACTGTTTTTGAAGTCCAGCTGCTTGACCACAATTTGGAGAGGCGAGGGATTCTGCCTGAACTGCCAATTTGGATAACTGTGTATTTAGACTTTTCAAGTGACTTCAGTCATGGTGATGAATGATCATTTCCCTTTATACAGGAAACATTGCAAACATTTAAATAGCTAACTAATGACCTTTTTATTGTTTAATTATTCTTAATATGTGTACAACAGGAAACTTTGGTATTGATTTGTTCTCTGGTATATTGGCTATCAAGGGTTCTTTGTTTTAAATCAGTCTGTTTCTCTGTTTCTCTCTGTCCCTTTCTCTCTCTCTCTCTCTTTCTCTCTGACTTCTACAGCCTCTTGACCCAATTTCTTAAAGTGCTTACATTCCAGAAATTGACTAATGTGAGGTGCTCCGGTCCCAAAAGTTCCTCAAAGGAAACCCAGCCCAGCTTGTAAACCTTCGTTTGCAATGACCTCTTCCCGTCATCACAACTGCATGTTCTCTTTCACTGTGAATTTCTGCCATGGAGTTAACACCCTAACTAACAGCCTTGGTTCTCTAAGTGCGGTCTCTTGGGCCAGCAATATCAGCATCACTTGGGAATTAGTTAGAAATGCAAATGAGCAGACCCACCCCAGAGCTATGGAACCAAAAATTCTGGAGAAGGAGTCTCGCCTTTTGTGTTTTAAAAGGTCCCCCAGGGGATTCTGATGCTCACTCTCTGGGGACAACTGTTCTGAGCCTCAGTTTGTTCACAGTTAGCCCATTCTGGTGATCAGATCTATATCACATCTGCAGTCATGGGTGAAACCAACTAATTTCAAGTGATAAAGCTATGACAGGTGGCTTTGGTGACCTGTTTGCCTCACTCCCGCACCCCCACCCCGGGGTTTATTTGTTCTTATCTCAGGAATCTGTACAGAGTTTAGAGGGAAGAACATTTCAAAGTATCTTTACGCAAGACCAACCATGCCTTTAAGTGTAGGAAGAACTGATGGGAAAATACTATTAGAATCAGCTTCGAGACTGGAGTTCTACTGGTGGCTGCTGCTGACTCTGTGGCTCAAGCAGCCTGTCTCCTCATTTGCAAATGGAAATAAAACTGTGTAAGGCGTGGAGTCATCATGAGAGATCGGATGATAGCTGAGGGTATGCTTTTTAAATTCTAAAGAGCTACACAAATACAAGATGATACTATTAATAATATAATCACTTTTTATCTTTAACGATAGCTTTAGAGTAATTACGGAGGATTTAGATATGAACTACTGCTGACAGCAAATGTCTGTTTCTGCTCTGTTTGCTCCTGGAGAATTGCTGGAGAAATCGGGAATTTTTTGGTTAAGAGTTTTTTCCTCTCATTCTCTCTCTGTCTTTTTTTCTTCCTCTGTTTGGGCTCCCAGACTCACCGTATAAATAGGGTGGTGCATCATACCACCTGCTTGGAAGATGGCATGAAAGAGCAGCTCTCATTTTGTGCTCAATCACAGAACCAGTCCCTCACCCTTATTTTAAGAAAGATAAGAGAGCTGCCAGGCATAAGTGCCTTGTAAATATATTTCCTTTGCAGGATTACAGGACATGGAAAAACTGACAACCGTAGATAGTCCTTTTTGAAAAGTGTCATATCTTCCTGGGCTGGGGTAATCGAGTGAGAAGTTTTGGGGTGATTAGGACGCTAAGATCAAAGAATTATACATGTGTGGACAGAACTCACAAGCCTTTCCTCCAGAACTCTCCCCTCCCCCACAACATACACACATCAGGGACTGAAAGATTTGGAGAAGCAGTATCCAGTAGCAAATAATGTAAGCCACATATGTGATGTAAATTTCCCTCGTAGCCACATTGAAAAGTATTAAACTATAGGCGAAATTAATTTTAAGAACCTATTTTCACTTAACCCAATATATCCAAAATATTATTTTCACATCGATCAGTGTAAATGTTAATGAAATTGCTTAGATTCTCTCTATCATACTAAATTCTGAGATCTGGTGTGTAGGTGTGTATTTGGTATGGAAGAGCACCTCTCCATTTAGACTAGCCGCATTTCAAGTGCTCAGTAGCTGCATGGAGTGTGGCTACTGTATTGGACAACGGAGCCTTAGAGAATCTTAGCTTTAAAATGCAGATTAGGGGGCTCCTGGGTGGCTCAGTGGGTTAAGCCGCTGCCTTCGGCTCAGGTCATGATCTCTGGGTCCTGGGATCGAGTCCCGCATCGGGCTCTCTGCTCAGCGGGGAGCCTGTTTCCCTCTCTCTCTCTGCCTGCCTCTCTGTCTACTTGTGATCTCTGCCTGTCAAATAAATAAATAAAATCTTTAAAAAAAATGCAGATTAGTAAAACATCAACAGTCTTAATGGAAAAGTTGAAACCCCTTCAGCGTGTGTTTGAGCAGGCACTCCTGCTGTTTGGGCGCCCTTCTTTCTCTCCCACTTTGTTCCTTTCTCCCTCTTCTCCTGCCCCAATATGCACGCGTGTGCACACACACACACACACAAACACATACTCTCTCTCTTGTACTCACATCCTTATACACTCACACACACTCTCACACGTGCACCACACTCTCACACACAAACACACACACACACACTCACTCACCGTGCCCTTATGGGGCACAACCATCGGGCTGAACTACTCTTCTCCCTCCTGCTCCCAGTCCGTTACTTTGTCTGTCTGAGCCAAGGGAGACTCCCCTGTCCTTTTCCCCTGGCCCCAGAAGCGATAATGTAGCCGTGAATTATTGAATGTACTGTACTCACACTGAGTTGTGCTCCTGTCCTCTTCAGAAGCAAAAGACCAAATACTGTCGCTTTTTCACAGGCCCAGCATTGTTTTTATTTGCCCTTTCCCTGATCTTGTTAAGGCAAAAGAAGAAGGGAAAGAAAAAGAAGGAGAAAAAGAGACCAAAAAATAATTAGACCATCTCCCCACATCAGTCTTGACCTTGGTAGACCTGAAGACTGCTTACAGAGACAAACCTCCTTCAGCCTTCCTAAATATAAATAATGTTCGTGGTTTGAAAACATGAAGTTTTCTAGGGAATCCTGGTAAAATTATGAGGTAATTTAAACCAAGTCACCAAGAGCCACTCAAAATGTTATGAGTCTTAAAAATTAGTATGTGTTAATTTTACCAGAAAATGTGTAAAAATAAAAATACCTATGCCTCCCACATGGTGTTTAAAAAAAAAAAATCAATCTAGCTTTCCATGAGTTGAGTCTGTTTGGGGACAGATAATAGGCATATTGGGTGGGTTCTATGTCACCATTACAACCCAACACCTCCTCCCCCAACTCCATGTCTAGAAAACATCCTCCTGAGTGCTCCTGACAGTGTGACCCTCTCTGGTCATCTGCCCTGCCACTCTCGTCTATACCTGCACATGCAGTACCCCGCATGGGGATGGTGCTGGCTAATTTAGCCCTGTCAATTTGATACAACTGGATAAAATTTTATAGTGCACTCTGATTGTAAATATGCCTCCTTTCATTCCTTTCTATTTGCCTGGGAAGACTGGGAGGGCCATTACATCTTAATTGGGTAATTTCTTTTTCAGATTTCCAAAGGCAGGATCTCTAGTGCCAGCTGGTGTTAAAACATTGGCAATTCCAAGAGGACCTGGGACCTCGTTCATGGACTGAAATCTTTTAGGATCTTAAAACAGTTCTGCTTGTTTTAAAACAGAGATGTGGGTCTATCATGTCAGCCTGTTAGAAGAGGAAAATATTTGGTTCCAAAGGTCTCTTTTATTCCCATTCTCTCTCTCTCTCTCTCTCTTTTTTTTTTCCCCTCCTGATTCATGCACACACTGCAGTCTTAGAGATTTCAACAAACTTCAAAACCATGTGTTTACATACCGAGTAAATTTATACTAATTCATTTGCAGTTTGCAAAATGTGTTTGGATTGTAGGTGTAAATGCAAACACACACACACAACACACACACCCCTTAAAGCTCAAAGGAAAGGGGTCAGTTCTTTGAGTCCATAAATTGCACCAATTAATCGTATAATATGGTACTGCCATTTTGCAGAGGAGCATTGAAACAAAATGAAGCGGGGCAGATTTCATTTAGAAGAAAAGCCTCAATGTAAAAATGTAAAGGAAGTAATCTTTGCCCAAAGTATTATGAACCAAACCAAAACAGAAAAAAAAAAAAAAAAAAAAAAAGGAATAAAGGAACTCTTGCAAGGAGGAGAGGGAGGGAGGAGGAGATAGGAAATAGCAGTGGGCGCCATTCCCACCACTACAGAGAATCCGCACAGCAAATTGCCATGCTTTAAGGAGAAGTAGCAATCAGCACCGATTGAAATATCCCTGAATGCAGTTATAATGACATTCCTCTTCTCCCTCTTGTGTCTGGCACGATAGGCCGTCATCAGAAATGTGCACCATCATGCAAGGTACACTTTTTAAAGAGAGGAAGACCCCCACATATGATCCTAAGACCAAGAGCGTCCTATGTGTGTGAGGCATGGACCCCGAGTCACCCAGGGTCCGATGCTCAGAAGGGCCCCACACTTGATTAAATGCTCTGGTGTCACCATCTTGAGATGGAAAGTCTTAATTTTTAACAAGGGGCTGCACATTTTAATTTTACCCTGGGCCCCCTGGGCCCCAGGAATTAATGTAGCCAGTTCTAGATGTGTTATCTAGCCAGTATATAGCTATCAGGTCAGAGAATGTCCAGTTAAAGAAATATTTCATCCGCCACTTCCATCAACTGGGTAATCAGTCGATGAGAAAATGCAAACAAAGACATCATTGTCCTGTTTGGTGAGGGTAGTCCTGCCTCTGTCCATGCTGGTTACCAAAAGAGCTGTGGCTGTTCAAAAAGCAGTCAGTGGCCCCGAACCCCAGCTTTGCATCAAAGGTCCACCAGGACTTTCCTTGATTCCTCTATTGATTGGGTTGAGTTACATAGCACCCAATGTCATGTCATATCAAACATGACTTGATATGACAAGACATAACATGACCTGGTGAAAACAGGGGGAGAATTGGACAGAAGCGTCTTTTTGTTTAAAATGCCAAGGAGGATGTGAGACAAATCTAGAAGAGCAGAGGTGATCATAATAAAATAATGCTGCTAAATTATAAATGATAGTCTGTGCTTCCCGGGCCCTTTTCTTCCATCGCTATCAAGGCACCACGGACTTGGTTAAGCCATCTTGCATTTTCTTGGCAGGTTCTTGTTGCAACACACTTTGATGTGACTGGGTCATGGTTATGTCTTCCTTATTCAATAATGACATGGGTCCATCCCTGGTAGATAGCTGTTTAAAGGAAATAGTGGACAATAGCTTTAAAAAGGATGTTAAGAAAATTGGCAAAGGCTAAAATATGCAGAAACGATCAGGTTTCTTTCGGTGAGTCGGGGAAAGGAGCTCCTTCTGAAATGGTTATTGCTGGTGACTTGAAGCAAAGAGCAAATGACTTAGGGGAAGGGAGCTAATGTGTTAGGATCTTGTCGCCTCAGATTTAAAGGGTAATATTTGCCACAAGGATTTGTCACTAGTGTGATTATTTAAAGGAAAAGTGCTTTAAGGATAGCCAGTTCTGGTTAGCACTACCCTGTGCTCCCTGACAGTCCATTGCAAGCCAGCAAATGTAAGCTCAGGATTCAGTCTCCTCTCAATCAGGCTTAAGTAAGTCAGTGATCTTTAATCCCATTAAAACCTATTGAAAGGAGATTTAAGAAAACTATGGACCTCTGAGATGTCCCATCATCCCAGGTTCCTAGTTGGGTCAGAATGGCTGTGCCCAATAGGCCACACACATGATCCCCTGGAAAGATGCTGATGAAATCTCATGGAGGAGAGGGCCTAGACCTATGGGTTCAGGGTGTTCCGAGACCACACACCTTCCTGTCACACTAGGAGGAAGATGGAGCTCATTCAATGCCTGCATTTCACTAGACCTGAGATCTCTCTGATAACCTAAACTCACACTCTGATTACCTGTGTTCACATCTCAGCTTGACCTTTGCTCAACTAGTATAACTTTGGATGAGTGATTTAACTAACTCTTCTGTGACTCAGTTTCATTGGGATGATGATATATACCTATTCAGTGGTTGGTGTCAGGATTCAATAGAAGCAAATATGTGTGCAGTATTCAGAAGAATGCCTGGCACATACCAAACAATTAATAAGAACGTTTAATAAATCTTAGTTATTCCCTTACCAGACCAACAGTGTTGAATATTAAACATTGGTATTTTCAGTCACAAAATCAGATTAGTGGTCTCATGGTCAACAGTCTTATTTTTACAAGACAACATTTAGAGAATCGCTTTTCTCTGCCAATACTTCCTCTTTAGATATTATATTGTTTAGGTTCCCTGATCTTTCTAGAAGCTGGGCATCTTATCAAAACTTGGAGATTAACAGATCTAATATTTTACTGGTGAGCCAAGGTGACAAAATGCAAAATGGTCCAATGGACAGTATATTGACTAGAAAACCTTGGATAGGTAACTGGGGTACCTAGTGTGCTCCTGTCATACTCAAGTTCATTCCACCTATAGTCAGGATGTAGATGATGATATTTTTTAAGTTGACACAGATCATCTAAATGTTTACAAGCTCTTCTCTTTTGGTCTTACCAATAAATAAAAAAAATAATAAATATTGAAATTAAAAACCCAGATTCTCTAGTTCCATGAAGTCACAGAAACAAAGTAAGAAACTAACTCAGTTTTTTCCACAGTAGGGAGAAAAAAAGAACTATGAAGAAGGAAGTGGAGTTTTAAACTCATGTAAGCCTTTGGAACATTGCCTTCTTTATATTACCAGTGACACCTCTAGAGCTTACAAGAAAAGAGATGAGTGGAAAGTAAATACCTTTGACAATGGAGCTGAGAGAACATTAAATGTTCTTTTTGTAGCCTGTTATGTGAAAAAGCCACCTTAATCTCCTGAAAGGTGGCCCTTTCATCCAGTATCCTATCTTAGGTTTTGAAATGTATTGTCTCTATGGCTTTCCAGCAAAATTTAAGACTTCCTTAACATTTTTTGAATAAATTTAAAAATTAAACTCCTTCGGGTTGCCTTGTCACATGCAGTTAAACGTAGAGGTCACTTTGGCAAAACTAAAAGGCCACTTGACATTAGTGTCACACAGACTGTCCTCCTTGCCCACCATGGGCCTTTGGATGAGTCATTTCACTGCCCCAGGCCTCCCTTTCTCCATCTGAGGACTGGAAAATGCTCTCAGGATTACGGTGAAGAGAGAAACAACACATAGAGCATATAATGCAAAGGTACAACAGTAGTAAACATTAAACACTAAGTTGTTATTGCTACCATGGCCACTATCACCAGCCCTCTTGTTATTATCATTTCGTCATCATCATCCTTGTTGTTATCATCATCATTGTATGTCCGGGCTGGTCACTCCACAGCATCTTAGCTAATCCAGTCGGTGTTTTTTTAAGGGCTGGTAGTCTAAAGTAGGATCAATATAATAAGTATGTGCAATATATTAGTGGTATCATTCTTTATCTGAAGAGTTTCCATTAGGAAAGGGGTGGGCAGGGGGAGAAGCCGGGAGCCCGCCTGGCATATGTGTTCACTTAGGCTAAGTGCTAATGCACTGACATTGGCAGCAGGAGTGGTGGACCTGCCAACCTTGTGGGGTTTCTAAAAGGAAGAGTTGGCATAAGAGGAATTCAGATAGAGACGGGGATGCAAATAACCTTACAGCAAGCATTGTGGCTGCTCCTAGGCACTTGGTTTATTTATAGTTCAAAGCTGGTCTGAAAGGCAATAAGAAAATGATTTAATGGTACCTCCTCAGCCTGAAGCAGGGTTTGCTTTTTCACCTGGAGAGAGCTTTGGACAAAATCCCAGTTGGCCTAATCGCGAAGCCATGCCAAGGGAGTGTCATGAGGGATCAGGTCCTCACCAGGAAGCTGTTGCCCTGAATGGCAGCCTGTGTGCCTTTGTTTGCTTTCTCTTGTTTTTTTTTTCTTTCTTTCTTTTTTTTTTCTTTATTTCTCACTGAGATGTCAGGCTGCCTATGCCCCTTGGGGAAAGCCCTTGTTTTGTGAGCCATCTTGTGCCTGAGCTATTTGGATAGGATCCAGGAAAATGCGAACCACGGTGACTAAAGTGTTGGGCTAGAACCTAGGAGAAAGGACTCAAAAGAGGGTTAATTAGGCAGTCAGGGAAAGCTGAGGGTATTTGAACAAAGGTCTTCAAGTACACCCAGTGGGATCCCACAGAGAATAAAAAGCAGTTATGTGCTGTCTCTAAGGAGAACAGAGTGAGAGGGACTAAACTCCAGGCAAAGAAGCCCAAAGCCATCCTTTTGGGTTCACAGCCCACTGTGCATTCCCTTCCCAACATGCTTGCTGCTAAGCTGTCTGTTTACACAAAAGTGGGGAATAAAGCAAAGGGTTTCTCCCCACTTAGCCTCTGAGAAATGGTAGACAGTGAGCGTCAGTGAAGAACTGGCCCATGAAAATCTCCAAAACTCTCTTCTTCCAGCCCTAAAAGGGATTCCATTTTTATCACCTTCACAACAACCTTTGCCTTTATCACACCCAAAGTAGACCCATGTTTAAGTCTGCAAGGATTAATGAAGTGATATAAAATGAGGCCATGCAATCATTAGATAATGGGGCTAAGGTGCTTTAATACCAACTTTGACATGCACCTGCCTTACTAATTTCTATCTGTGTTTGTAGAAGCCAGACTTGTTCTGAGAGTCATCGCATGGCATGAGCTCTCTATCCTGAGCTGACCATGGCAATTGCAGTCTGTATGTAGCAAGAGTGAGTTTCTCTAGGTGGTGGTAACATGAGACAGGCCTTTGCAGGTACAGTAGTGCTCAATCTGACCTTTTCCTAAGCTGGTGGACGGAAAGAAACCACCTTCAACCAGATTCTAACTCACTTACCTAGATATTTCTTCATTAAATATCACTTTCTATAAATCAAAATGGTGACTCCTGAGTCCTCAGATGTGAAGGCCAATTGTGAAGCCAGTGAAATTTATTTTATACGCTCCCACTTATCCCTGGAAACCGTCTTCTCCCTTCTTCTCCACCGGCTCCAAGTCCTGCCAAGTCAAAGTGAATCAAATAATCACACAGTTATGGGAGATAGTCAATCTTCAACCAATCCCACGCTACTTGAGTATGCCTTAAAGAACTGAATCAATGTATTCGTTGTATTGAACTTGATAACAGAAGTTATCTAGCTTGAGTTAAAAATCTCTTATCATGATGTCTTTTACTCCCCAAGTATTGGAGAAGTTATGGGGGAATGGGTAAACCGAACAGCCCCCACCTTTTTTTTTTTTTTTTTTAAGAAACTTGAAAAAACATTTGTGGTATTATTCCATCTTTGTGAATAGGAAGAAAAATGGCCTGTCTCCAGTGTATGGTGCCAGGAGAGATGGTAGAAGATGAAGTCACAGAAATAGACATTGAGGGATATTATCCGTCCTGCCAGGAAATTTGTACCTTATTCTACATTCACTGAGGAGTCGATGAAAAACTTTCAACATGATCATGATATGGCTAGGTTTGGTGGCTTCTTGTTCTTAGATTTTAATTTTTGGTTTTTTGGCTTGGAGATATTATTATTTGTTTCTTTTTGGTTTGTGTCCAACGTGTGCAGGATGGACTAAATTGAGAGAAATTTTATGGGAGGAAGATCAGTTATCAGCAATAAAACATAATGGTAAGTGGTGGCAAAGGGCTAAGCTAAGGCATACAAATTAGGAAGACAAGGTGGAGAACATTTTGAAAGTATTTGAAAGGTACAACTGGCATAACTTGCAGCACCTTGGTATTTGTGCATTCACAACAGGGAGTAGCTCAGGATATCTGAGTTTTCCACCTTGTTACAAAAAAAAAAATTGCAGAGTACAGAGAAAAAACTCTGAAAGCTGGCAAATGCAAATGAGTTGCCAAAATTTAATGAAGAAAAAAAGAATTATTCTTGGAGACTCTAAGCTCTGTATCTTGCTTCGAGACCTGGAAAGGCACTTGAAGAAATAATCAAACTATCAATTTGCAGCCTTCTCTGAGAAAATAAAGATCCTGAGTTGCCATCACAACAACTCAGGGAAGATCAGATTGTCCAGACCAACCTCATTTCCTTCCATGCTGCAGGGACACCCCAGAGTGATAAGGAGAAAGCAATGGTTGTGATCTCCCTGGATTTCAGCTAGAGTTCTGATTCCGATTTCATCTTATATGACATTCTTATTAACAAGTCAAAGAGATATAGGCCAGCTGCAAGGTAGTACTCAAAAGAGGATTACAAGGGGCCAATGTGAAAGGTACAACAACAACAACAACAAAATCAGAGGAATTCCACTGTGGTCAATCTGGTTAATATCTTTGCTAGGAGCCATGGAGGAGAATGCCAACCTTTGCTTCTTTGTTTGGAAGGAGTTGCTAATATAATTTCAGATTGATGATGATGAGTGAGGGAAATGTTCTTTCTCCTTAAACATGTTGGAAATGGTAAAGGGTGGGGACCTCAATGTGGGAGAAAGATACAAAATGCAGAGAAGCAGATGAGGCCGTGTGAGTAAGTAAACAGCAAAGGTTATCACTAACATACATGTGGAAGTTAGCTGAATTTCCATACTAAAATCAGAAATCTCTTCTTCCGCCACCTTCATAAGACTTCATGTCAAAGTTTAAAATAGGCTTAAAATATTTGAGACAACCCCATTTGAGTTACTTGATAGTACTTGCATATGGTGGAAAATTAGTTGTTTAAGAAACAAATTTTCCTTCTTCTTCATATATATAAGGGGAAGAATGGTAGGATTCTAGACACAGAATAGGAGTTGACTATTGGATCTGGGATTCGCTTAGTGTGTACATATGTTAAGTAACTTGCTTGGAATGACTCTAAGGGGGCTCACTGAGAGGGTGATCCTAAAAAGCACCAGCCCTAATTGCTGAATGATACCTAAATTTCACCATTACAAAAGGGAACTAAAATGAATTTAATCACTTCTGTCAACCAAGCACTCCGCATGGCCTGTCATGTGTAACTTCTTTAAACCACCCTGCATGGAGGCACTATCATCTTTATCATACAGCCCAGAAACTCTGGGGCTCAGAGAGGCCAAGTCACTTACTCCAAGTCACACAGTTCATCAGTAGTAGGGCCAGTAATTAGAGCTAGGGCTGTCAGCTTCAGAATCTGTGTTATGTCTATTATACCACGTTAAACGTCCAGTCTTTGGGATTATTGTTTTCCCATACCCTTGAGAAAACTGACATTTCTAATTGTGGCTGATTTACTTTAGTGTGAATAATTTTCAGAATCATCTCAGTATCTCGATAGGGAAAGGGTTGTTGTAAAGAGGGTGAGAGGTAAACAACTGGGAAGAGTGTGAGAGTATTATCTCCAAATGTAGGATAGGATGCAATTCAGGAAACTGACAGCCGCAAAGACAAAGTCCTTAAGGCTGTGTCTTGGCTGAGCACCTATGGCTCCTCATAGAAGAGAGAATAATAGAAATGGGTGCAAATTCCAGTAACTGGAGAAACTCAAGAGCCCCCTACCCAACATACACACGTACACATATACTCATACACACAACACCCCAGACTTCACACGCAGATGCACATACTTAGAATAGATTCGGTTAATAACAGCCTTCACGCAGCTAACCTCACGCATCCTCAGTGTTCACTCACTGGTCTGGAGTGATGAATTTTCTATACACAGAGTCCCTCAGCTGCTTGGGACTAACCATACACTCAGTCCTGGGGCTTCTGACTGAAGTGAGCAAGTCTTCACTCCTGGGGACTCTACATTTTTATAGTTTAGGTTCGTACCTGTCTGAAACCATGGGTTTGGTAACGTACTTTCCATTGGGGACCTTTTAGCTCTTTTAGTCCATGTGTTGTTTGCTAGCTTAAGATAGAAGCTCAGATTAGAAACTGGAAACCTGTTGTAGAGGACATTTGCTATTTTTGGTTTTCCAAATCCGTTCACTCTCCCCTTTTCATCGGTAACAGCAGGCTGACTTTGACTTCACTTGGGCGTCGCCCCCTCCCCTTTTGTAGAAGGATAGACAAGTTTGGTTACAGAAAGATTCCCTTGATCCTAGCTGTTATTTTTACTTGTGAGGACGTGACCCAATTTACACAAATGAGATCTGAAGAGCTGTTCACCAGGGGTCTCAGGGAGAGAAGTTGCCATATGCTTTAGACAAAACTACAAGCGGAGGCTGCCATTCTTCCTCAGGATGGTGTGTGAATTCTCTAACTAACGTGGTCATTTCCCTTACCATAATGGATTTACAGCCCAAGGACAGACTAAATGCACAAAGAAGGGCAAAATAGCCAAATAGATAAAAATGAAGCACAGGGAAAAAGAGGCCTCACGGCGGCAGGGATCTTGGCATGGGATTATACCAGAAGCCATATGTGTGCTTAGCCATTAAATCCCATTATACATTTAAGTCAGTTTGGATTAAGTTTTGTGTCACTTGCAACATAAACACCTCAACAAGAGCTAGCTGTACTTTTTGTTGTCGTATCGGCAAAAATGACCCCTCAGTGTGGTTGACTGGTCGAACCTAACGACAGGTTCATAAGATCGCATAATCAGTAAGTACATCTCAGAGGCATCCGTGCACGTAGCAAAGTGGCGAGCGTTAGTGTCAGGACAGGGACTAATTCTCCATAAAATGCAAAACCTAGTTAGAGGGAAGGGGAATAAACCACTAGAATAAACTAAAGGAAGATGGGCCAGGTGAGGCAACATATTGCCAAGGATGTGGTACAGAACAAAAGCTACATTTTGGGGGAGTTGAGAGGTAGGGAAGGTCCCTCTGGGGTTATTAGGAAATATTGGGGGGGAAAGTGAGATTTGAGCCAGCTCTTCAAAATAGAAACTATTTGGTACTATAGTACAGATCAGTATCCATCTGGATTCTATCTACTATTTCAGAAAACCAGGTGGGAACCTCTGAGATGCCTGGGTTTAAGTTTCAAACAGGGGAGAACATACTCTCCATTCTAAATGCTTCCGCATGGAGGCCTTTATCTAGAGCTATGTTCTCAGCACGTGGTTTCTGGCCAGCAGCACCATCACCCCTTATGATTTGGGTGGTGTGAGATGCAGAAGCCACGGAAAAAGCGTAACTCTACCCCTTTCCCTTTCCTCTCACTGTGTCTGCCTGGGTGGAGAACTCACGCACTCCCCACCATGTAGTCAGGGCCTGACAGTGGCCCCGGTCTGCCTCTGGCTGGTGAAGACGTCTGTCTCGCTCAGAGCTGAAATACCGCAAGGCCCACATCGCCACAGAGCCCATGTAATGTGCCACACTCCGAGCCGGCTTCTACCACGCACAACGCTAGTACTTTGATCTCCAGCTGTCTGTCTCATATCTGTTTCTTAATTGGTTCCAAACTCAGGCAGGGAAGAAAAGCAGCATTTGTTGGCCTTCTAAAACGTCACCGGTCTGTACGCCTATCTTTTCCTTTTATTGTTCTTCTGGGGATATACTAATGTAAAGTAGACAGGGCAGGAAATCAGGCAGCCCCATCTCCACCCAGGGGGTTTCTTAATTGTTCTTAGTAACATTGGTACCAGATGCCAGACCGAAGCCGCAGCCATGTACTTCCTCCTCGGTTGTCCTAGAATCAGAGTTATAAATTAGTTGGGTCGTTGCCCTTTAAAAGAAGAGGAAAGTATGAAATGATCATAGTCAAGGTCATTGTTGTGCATCCAGTGAAATCTGTAAACCAGCTGTGAAGATCCTTCTTTAGCAAACCGGCATAGAGCCTAACACAGCTCTGTAGACAGACACTGGCCGACTTTCTAGATCTTCAGATTAAACTTTTCCCCTAAGCAACTCTTTCCTCTTTGCCACTGTTAACTTGTTGGGCCAAAAATGGCTAACTGTATTATGAACTAAAAGAGAACAATCATGATCACAATGTTTAGATATGCGATAGGTGAGGATGGAAAGCCAACCAAATTGTTGACTCTGGAATTTGGAGGAAAGTCCCCCAAAAGAGCCTAGTGCCATACTCACACCTACTACTGGCAGGAACACTGTGAATGAGGCCCTATGGTGGTGACTCTTCTTGTATCATTCACAGTGACTCCAGGAGTTGGAATTACCATTACCCATCTTTTACAGTTGAGGGCACAGAGGTTTTCAGAAGTTCAGCTAACTTCCCCAAGCTAATAGAAGCGGTGGGGCTAGGATTTAAATCCATGCTCCAATGTGGAAAGCCCAGGCTCTCAGCCCGTGTCCTAGATACCAGTCTCTTCTCTCTGCACCTCTGTTTGACCAGTCTTCTACCAACATTCTTGTAACTTCACTTTGGAATCCAGGCATACTGAAGATGCCCAACTCTGTGTATTTTCACGAGGTATCCACCTTAAACCCCATAACAACTGTGTTGCGTGAGTCATAATATCATCTCAATTATGCAGATAAGCAAACTGAGACTTATGGAATGAGAGTCATACACTTGATATTGAACTATGCCGCTAATAAGGCTTCAGAGTTGATGTGTGAGTGCCAGTCTTAACCTGAGTCCAGATTTGATAAATTCTGTTAAATAACAGTCTTCAGTGACAGGATTCTTTACCCATAGCATCTCAGCCCAGCTATTCCCATTGGGGGTGGCTGGCAGGGTCCATGTGAGGATACAGCCTCGTGTAGCTTTGTCCAGGACACTGATGCTCCTTGGACATCCAGTCTACCTGCACTACCAGTAGGAATATTCATTTGTTTTCTCCAGATCCTAGTGAACTCTTCTGTTCCCATTTCAGACAGAATAGGGATACTTAGCACAGCACTAGCATTTCTGTGCATGGCACGTAGCCCTTTTGAATTTTGAATGGAAAGACCAACATCGTTGTCAAATCTCCCCATTCTGAAGATAAGCAAAGGCTGAGAGGAGAGACTCTCAACAGAGCACTTTGGGCATTTATCACCTCGTCTGCAGGAATCTTCAAGACACATCTCCAGCTCTTGGTGCTCGGGCACACTCAGTGTTAACACACAGTAACTGGCTCTGTGGGCATAGAAACTTTATTGTCCCATTGAAAAGTAATGCAGAGATTGGGTTATAAAGCCAAAGCTGGGCTTGCCGGCCATAAAATGGACCCTGCTTAGTTTGGCTACTCGAAGGGTAAAAAGTGCCATTTGGAGCAACAGTTATTTTTGGCCAGGCTTTGCATGGCAATATTCAACATAATTGTGCGAAGTAGTGTGAAACGGAAACCTACTTCAAGGCTAATACTGAATATTATCTGGGAAACTAGGGGGAAGGCAGGAATATAATTTTCCATGCTTTTTTTTTGTTGTTCATCTAAAAATAAAAGTCTCATTAAAGAGAGTTTTAAATGAGTTTTATTTCTCCATTTTTCTCACAATTAATTTTTGGACAGCCCAGTTGCAATTTTATGATTTCTGTTGCTTTTCCACCGAGCAGGGTGGCCTGAACCGCGTGGAGAACGGCAGAGGGCAGTGCTGAGCTGAAACTGATGCTGGAGGCTTGCTTCTGGCGATAAAATTGTGCTTGTTATTAAATGAAATCTTAAGGCTAACTCAGCCACAGAGGAAATTAAACTGCTAATTATGTGTGTATAAACCACTAAAAATGGGACCATTTGTTGCTCAAGATTTTAGAAACACCCACCTCTTCTTGGTTTTAAAATAAGTAATTCTGCCTGGTAAAAGTACTTATTAATGATTTTATAGAATTAAAAAATCTTTTGGAGTTATCTGTTTGGATATCCCTGGCCCCTTCTAAGGAAATAAATAAAAGATTGGTGGTGTCCATTTAGTTTTTTGGATTTTGGGATTCTTCTTTTTTTTTTTTTTTTTTTCCAAATCATCCACATCACTGTCTTTATAAAATCTGAGTCACCCCTGTTTGAGCCATGTAGAGCTGAGTCCTAGCGGACTGAGACAAGATGACTACATTATTTTTACAGCACCTTCTTAAAAATAGCTTTCCGTGGAGGGAGAAAGTTCAAAGATTTAGTTTTGGAGAAAAGATTTTTCTGATCTGGGAGGGAAAGGGAGAAATGATTGCCTACATGTGCGTATGCATTGAAAAAGATGATGTCACTGTGAATTTACCCTCACAAGGAAATAAAAAGCAGAGAGCTCAAAGTAAGTGAGGAGTCTATACCTGGCCAAAATTATTTTATGTTTTTCACACTGTGCCGTGAAGCCTAGTAGCTCTGGGTAGATGATCAGGTCAGTGGAAGGGAAAGACATTTAATACCAGGTTTTGCCAAAATTATGAATACAAACCGACAGTGAATGTCTGTGTTACAGTGAATAACTTTAATAATTTGCATGGCCCAGGCCCTTCAGTTTGAGAATAGGTTTTCATTTCCATCTCCCTGAGGCTCTTACCGTGTGTTCCTTAGGCCCGCAGCATCACCTGGGGACTTAGAAATGCAGACTCTCCACCTGCTAATTCCGAACCTTCATTTTAACAAGTGTGGAGAAGATGGGATTGAACGCTCAAGTTTGAGAACCACAGTTTAAGGTCTTATCTCCAATAATTCGCTTTCTCGGAAAAGGGCGTCCCTCCTGCTTTAGGAGAGAGACAGTTCATAAAGCCTAGAAACAGCAGACTCTCACTTAGAATCAGTTAAGAGGCGTTTTCCTGCTTTCTAGTTGGTTCCCTCTTTACGACAAATAGAGCCTTTTGAAACATCTAATGGATGCTTCTTCCCAACTGATTGTAAATGGACCTATCACGTCCCTGGTCACCACTGGGGGCCCTGAGGGACTGAATATGCACGAGGCGGCTAAGGCCACCGCCACCATGCATTTCATTTTAGCCCTTATGGTCCTGCCAAAGACGGTGAAATGTTGTAGGTTCACCACCCCTTCCATTGACGTGGCTCTCCAGTTCGTTCTGTGCTTTTTATGGGTATCCTGAAAGGGTGATAATAATCTGTTTTACTTATCCAGGGAGAGCTGCGAACCAGAAGCTTCTTCCCCCTTCCTCAAGCAAGGAGGGCGGCAGGGCTAGGTCAGCCAATCAGAGTAATGAGGCTCTCCTTCTTGGCAAAGTGAGATTAATCTAAATCAAATAGTTTCCACCTTGGTAATTTTAACTAATTCCCTCAGGAAAGTACAAGAAATACGTGAAGCCCCGACAGACAGTCGACAGTGGAGCAAGCCTCCTGGTTTGGCGAGGCAGGTAATACCTTTTAAGCTTGTTAATATCTTCTCCTGCTGGGTTCTACAACTCACTCCAAGAATCCCAGCGGCTCCTCAACCTGCCTTACAAAGAAGTGCAGCTTTCAGGGAGGGAAAGCCAAAGTCCCTGGCTGCACGGCGGCTGGCTTTATTCTGTGGCAGTAGCTCCGGCTGCCTTGATTAAACTGCTCCCCGCATTGTCTTTCTGTCTCTGTCCCAGCAATCATCGGAGGATGTAAACTGCCAGGAGACAAGGGCTATACCGGGAAGTACTAAGGCTGCAGATTAGAGAGGCTTCCTTCCTCCTCCCACAAGACGCCTATGCTCTCCGGTGTTCCATCGGCAGGGACCACCCGAGGGGTGAACCTGGGAGAGGGCAGCTCAGGTGTGCCTTGGCTCCTGGGGGCTCGAGGAGCCTCCCTCTTCTGCAGCGCTAACCTTCTCAACACCCGAGTCCCACCCGGACAGGACCAGGATGGGCTCCCTGGAAAACACTGCAGGGCTTCTCTGTGACCTCTCTTTCCCACCCTCAACAAAAGAAAAGGTCTTATTTAAGCAGATCCAGGTCATCTGTTTTTTCAAACAGAAGCTGCAGTGGAAAGGCTGGTCTTCACTTTGTGGGCACCGACCTACCATTCTTCCCTGAAATTCTCCCCAAACATTTTAGCGGAAATAAATTGCCAAATGATAAAGATAAAAGTGCCTCTGCACCTAGAACAGGTATTTATCCATGAGCCATTGGAAATTTGTTTGTTGGAGACTTCTTTTTCTTATCTCTTTTTTATATCAGCTTTATTCCAGTGTGATTGAGTAAAATCCATCCGTTTTAGTGTACAATTCTATGAGTTTTGACAAATGAAACCACAGTCAAGATAAAGAACATTTTCATTACCCCTAACGTTTTTTGAACCCCTTTTTAGTCAAACCTACCCCTCCCCGTCCTTGGAAATGATTGATCTGTTCCTACAGCATTGCCTTTAGTTCTGAAAGATATATTTAATTTTTGCCAAAATGCTTTTTCCTCACAATAATTAACAAATAAGTACAATTTGCACAATAAGATGTAAAGGACCAGCTCTGGAGTCGTATGAATGCAGATAAACCCAGTCTAGGCTCTGCCTCTTTGCTCACACTGACTTGGGCTGTATTCCTTAATTTAGTTAAGCCTCAGTTTTCTTATCTATTAAATGGACTAACATCAATCGGCCGCAGGTACACAATACCACATTGCTTGCTGAGACTGTTTAAATCACTGTGAGGTGCTACCCTACTTTCACATTGTCACTTTCTATTTAATCTTATTGCCCAAATTAGAGAGTAGGCATCCTAAGTCATACATGTTTTGTTCTCCACTATGCCTGTCAGAGTACATGCCTTAGTCTGTTCAGGCTGCTACAACAAAACGCCAAAGACTGAGGGGCTTATAAACAACAAAAGTTTGTTTCTCACAGTCTTGGAGGCTGGAAGTCCAAGAGCAAGGTGCTGGTACATTCTCTGTGTGGTGAGGGCCCATTTCTGGGGTCATAGACTGTCATCTAGCTGTATCCTCAGAAGGGGTGAGGAGGGATTTCTCTGGAGCCTCTTTTGTAAGGAAACTCAGTACTATTTGTGAAGACTCTGAATAATCACCTCTCAGATGCTCTGCCTCCAAGTTTCATCACATTGGGGAGTAAGGCTTCAACATACGAATTTGCGGAAGACACAAACATTCAGTCTATAGCAGTTGCTGGGGAGGAAGAATTTCCTCTGCCCTTCAAGGTCCTTCTAGCAGGGCTATGAATCAAAATGACATGAGACAGATTAACAAGAGAAAATCAAATTTAATAGCCTGCTTATGGGGAATCCACACAGACAGGGAAATTACAAAGACAGTGAGGCAACATGATGATTATATGAGCTAAGGAGAGGGATAAGTATCTGAGTATACAAAAAGGAGAAGACCATTAGCAGGAAGGTGAGAGAGGTTTGGAAAACAAAGGTTGCCCTATTATGCAGATAAGTTTTTTTAGGTAAAGCAGAATATCTGTTAATAGCTCTCCCCCTGGTATAGGCAGGCAGTGGAGGGGAACTTAAAGAGCTTTTCCTGAATCTGCTGGGGTTTGATTGCTTTTAACTCAAACTAATATTCACACCAAAGTGGCCTGGGGCAGCCTGCCTTTGGCCCCTATATAGTACATGACATCTTTGTGAAGCACACACATTGAATAAAAGAATATTACACATTGCATGGAAAAATATACACATTCCTATTTGTTGTATTATTGCTGCATATATAAGTACTCATAAATGATTTAGTTATTGATTATATGCTTTTAAAATTTACATGAACAGTATACTTTTGGTATCCTTTTGCAACTTGTTTTTCCCTATTTAGTATTTATTTATTTATTTATTTATTTAAGATTTATCCATTGTGTAACTACTAAATTACATTTCAAAAACAAATCAGTCTATTTATCCATTCTGGTGTCCAGGAACAGGTAGGGTGTTTCCATGCTTTTGCAAGCATTTCCTTGAATAGGAATGATTTTCACCAAGCTGGGGAGTGATTTCCTTTGGGAGGGAAGGGAGTGGAGGAAAGGAGGCAGGTTAGGGGTTTTAGCTGTAGCTATAATATATTGTTTCTTGGGGCGCCTGGGTGGCTCAGTAGTTAAAGCCTCTGCCTTCGGCTCAGGTCATGATCCTGGGGTCCTGGGATCGAGCCTCACATCGGGCTCTCTGCTCAGCAGGGAGCCTGCCTCCTCCTCCTCTCTCTCTCTGCCTGCCTCTCTGCCTACTTGTGATCTGTCTGTCAAATAAATAAAAATCTTTAAAAAAAAATATATATTGTTTCTTAAGAAAAAGAGAAAAAAAAAAGAAAAGAAATAGCACACTGGAGCCATAGAGCTAGCAAATTGTTAGTATCTGTCTATTCTGAGTAATGAATTAATGAGTGTCTATTATATTTGATATTGTCCATATTTTAAATTATTTTATAATTAAAAAGAAAAATATAAAAAACAAATACATAAAAAAATCAATGACTGCAGCTTTATCCTGCAGTGTATAAATCATCACCAGAGGTGCTGAATTTGTCCTCTTGAATCTTTCATAAATAATGAACTTTTTTTTTCATGACCCATGAAAGATACTTATAATATATCCTGGTTATCTTGGATATAAAAAATCTAGAGTGAGGTTTTCCCCTGGTAAGTGTCCCTCTTCATCAATGACAAGTGGACACTGCAATATTTTCCTTTAGGAATCCAGTTGTATTTTTGTTTTTGTTTTTGTTTTTGTTTTTCCCTGCTCTTCTTGTTTTCACTGTTGTGGTTGGAAGTTGTGAGTTTTGAACGCTAAGAAACATGTACCAGAGCCCCTTTAAAATAACTGGATGTTGTTTGTATGTTAAAGAGAAAAGGGTTATGAAGCATCTAGCAATTCATTTCATTAAAACTTTGCTGTAGGACTTGGCTAATACAGGGCTCCAAGGGAATAAGCATGCTTTTGCCTTTATTTTACTCATATTTTACAAAATAAAGGGAACTTGGCTTTGGACAGGAAATAGCTAAGCTTTGGAAATAGTTGCGAAGCTTATCCCATTCTTTAACTTTAATGACTTTCCCTGGTGTTTAATCCCATCTTTCCTTTCTTCTGTGACTACACTTATTAGTATGCTCTTAGGATAGCTAAGAAAACAAACAAGGCTATGAAAATACAGCTTACACCAAAGTTCCCCTGGCTGAGGTGGCAAGTGAGCATGTTTCCCTGCCCCCTTGTGGCTTGATTACAGAATTCCTGCTGTGGTTACCCCCATGGCTCATTACCCTGTCTCTGAAATTCTGGTGAACGATAGGTCTAAGATTCAGCTCTGCCACTTGCTGCAGAATAGGTAGACATTTTATTAGCGACCAGGCTTTATCTTAATGAGAGCATTTGCTTCTTAAGGAACTGTGGGCTCCAAAGTGCTCCTGCTTACAGATAACCTGAAAAGGCCTGCACTTGAAGCCCAGAAGCAAGTCTACAAACTAGGTCATGAGCTGGACCTACAGGCACTTGAGAAAGGCCATGACTTGGGAAGGCAACTGTTCCATTTGAGTTTGTGACATGATCTCCAAGATAAGCCCTGCTTGTTGGCACCAAGTGCCAACAGTTTGGGGACAATTAAAGAGGCTGCATATTACCAGAGAATGATGGTTGGATGGAATTTTGAGTAGAGTGGGATGTATAATACCATGTAGAGGGAGGTACAACTTGCTACTGTTAAGGTGTAAGGTGCAAAGTTTAATGTTAGCAAAGACCAAAGAGGGATTTCATGGCTAGACTATCATGGGAGACCTTTATGTAAGATGGGGCCCAGATGCCAGCAAGTCAGGGCAGTAAATAGTTCTTCTCAACCCATGACAGTCCTGAAGTCAATTACCTGTCATCACTTAATTTAGCCCCTCAAAATATGCCTTTCTAAAACGTCTATTTATCAAGGATGGGCTGCAAATGCAATCACTCTCTTAGGATTAAAAATAATAAGTTTTATCATTTTCATTATACAGACAGAACAACTGAGTCACCAATGAATTAAAATTGTTTGTCACAGATCTCATAGTAAATCAGTTGCAGAGCAGGAAACAGAATCGAGAGTGTCTTGTGCCTTAGATAAGAATTCTTGTCTCCAGAGCAGACTTTCTCTGTGTAGCAGTAATAAACTGCTTCACTGCTTCCTAATGCACCATGTGCCTTCGTCAACTTGTCCTTCTAGGATGCTGGAGGCACCAGGTCACCGTGTCACAGTGCAGTGTCAAAATGTCACAATATCAGCTGGATGATGACAACAGGAATGCAATCCAAGGGCTACAGAAACATAGCACTTTGCCATGCAGCATGTATATGGCATTATTTTCTGTACCGATATTCCAAAAGGTGTTTGGGAATAACATAGAAGCTAAAAAATAAAAATATGTGTTTGTGCCCCCAGTAAAATGGTGAATCATCATCTACCTGCTGACCTCAGCTTTTCGTCAGGCATTCATATTTGATTTACAGTTTGAAAACTGTAAAATAAGGAAAGGCCACATTTATGTTGATATCGTAATTTTTTAAAAAGATTTTATTTATTTATTTAACAGAAAGAGAGAGAGATCACAAGAAGGCAGAGAGGCAGGTAGAGAGAAAGAGGGGGAAGCAAGCTCCCTGCTGAGCAGAGAGTCCGATGTGGGGCTCGATCCCAGGACCCTGGGATCATGACCTGAGCTGAAGGCAGAGGCTTAACCCACTGAGCCACGCAGGCACCCCAATATCCTAATTTTGTGCAGATAACTGCACCATAATCATGACTCTTGCCTTCTACTTTTTAAGAGTACAAATGAGCAGATGTATAATACATTGTATTATAATATGTGATATATGTGCAAGATAAGTACCATTCCTTTCTATCAAAAGTAAAGCTAAGCAGACCTAAGAAAACTGTGTGAGTATACGCACACAAATTATATACGAAATGATATATATGTATATATTTCATGATTATAGTCCAGAGGGAAGTAGAACACTAAGCTATAAAACAAGAAAAACTATGTATGTATGTAGCATTTCAGTTCTCTAAACTGAAATAGGTTTTCCTAATGAAGTTGATGATAGGATATATAAATAGATTGATGGATATAGATCTGTAGGTCATATATATTTCTTCACCGCTTGGTTTTTCTCATTCCTTCTGTCTTACCATCTTGCTACTTCTCCATCTAATGGTGCCCTCACTCTGTACCCTGCCTACACACCCCACCCACATTCTGCCACATGGCTCCATTGGGTCTAGATGACTTTGGCTCATTATAGATTGGGGATAGCCAGTTACGGCCCTGATTTAATGTTTCTGGAAATATGTTCCTGTGGCCCACCTGAATACATAGAATCACCTAGGATGCTCACTAAAAATGATCATTAATACGCCATACCCCAGAACTACTGAAACAGATGTGGTTTTTTTTTTTTTTTTTTCTAGAGATCACAAGTAGGCAGAGAGGCAGGCAGATAGAGAGAGAGGAAGAAGCAGGCTCCCTACCGAGCAGAGAGCCCGATGCGGGGCTCGATCCCAGGACCCTGGGATCATGACCTGAGCCGAAGGCAGAGGCTTTAACCCACTGAGCCACCCAGGTGCCCCAACAGATGTGTTTTTAACAAGCCTCCCATTCTTCCATTTTTAAGCATATTCAAATTTGAGAACCCCTTCCCTAGAGAAGTGATCCTCGGTAGGGATATGCACAAACCTGGGAAGTTTCTTAAAAATTCAGGCGCAGCCACTGTAGAACTGGTGACTCATACATTAGATATGGTGGTGATGGTGATGGAGAGTTGAGTTCAAAGTATCCCGCCACATCCAGTTTGGAAATAACATAACACCCAAGGAGTCTGTCTGCCCCCAAGGACTGAGAATCACTGCCCTGAAAGTCACTGTTAGTGATGGGGGATTTCCTTTCCGAAGAATGTGCTGAAATATGAATATGTTGAGAACAGTTGTTACCCCTTTTTGTGATGCTCCTGAAAACAAGCGGTTAGAATTTAAAAATGGCATTACACACCTATTTTTATATTATAAAAAGATATAATTGTGTATAATATAGAAGCTAAATACATTTCTTATATAATAGGAATTATTAATAGACATCATAAGCTTTTTTTCTGGTTATATTCAACATAATAATTTTGAGGGTCAAATAAGCATGCAAAATGCTGATTTTTAAAATTGCTACTTTTGGTGACCATGAAAATGTACCACTCAGATCAGAGAATGTGATTGACTAATGGCCTATCTGCTACCCCCTGGATCAACCATGCACCAAAGTCATACTTCTCACAGGCTTCTCCCAGCCAGTGCCTGATCACAGAGTGGATAATAAGGTGGACCCATTCCAATGACATGAGAACTCCTGCTATAGTGACTTTGGTTTGAGGGCTTCCCACTGACCTGGCCAAGTCTTTCTTAGAATAGCAGAGGAGTCCATAATTCTTCATATACAGTCTTCCTTCCTTCTTTCTCTCCTTCTGCAGGTGTCAGACCTACATCATGGTCTGACTGAAGGCTCTCTGTGCTTCCTCTTGTTCCCTTTCCCATCTTCCCTTATTCTCTTCCTTATTAAATCTCTTACTCATCTCATCTCATCTTGACATGGGCTTCTTGGCAAACCAGAGCTAGTACACTATGCTTCATTGAAAGTGCTACTCATTTTGTGTTCTATTCAATCCCAACACACACGCACGTAGATTACTCATGCTTTCCTCAAACTTCAAACAATCTTCTTCTGGGCCATCAGAATGAATCTATTCTCAGTGTCATTCTTAGGATTTCTTGCTCTCTGGTGAATGACGTAAAATGGTAGTTGTTTTTTGTTTGTTGTTGCTTTGTTTTGTTTTAGATAAAATGTCCTTGGAATGCCTGGGTGGCTCAATTGGTTAGGTGTCTGCCTTCAGCTCAAGTCATGATACCAGGGTCCTGGGAACAAGCCCCACATTGGGTTCTCTGCCTAGCAGGGAGCCTGCTTCTCCCTCTCCCTCTGCCTGCTGCTCTGCCTACTTGTGCTCACTCTCTATCTGTAAAAACAAATACAATCTTTAAAAAAATAGACAAAATATCTTCTTTTGGCATTTTATTATTTATTGTAGCTTCCTGTTAATATAATGCTTCAGTAAAGATTTCAAAGGATTCCTAAAGACCCCCAAGGAGAACTTCTAACATGGGAATTGCAGTACCTGGTCAGGGAGATATTTGGGGGTCAGAGCCCCACAGCCAACACAGTAAACAGTAAACAGTAAGTATTTACTGCATTTATTTCTGTGTAATGGTAGAATAATCACTCATCTCTTCTTTCTCTTTCCACTCGTGTCTCCAAAGCAACAATGAAAGCATGGAAGGTTTTCCTTCCTCTCCATATTACCTCAATAATGCCTCTTCCTGCCATAGAAAAAAACAGCAACTTTAAGGGTAGTGACTGTTTAACCTCTGTTGGAACTATGATGTGGGAGAAATTGGGGTCTACTCAGTGATGTTGTTTAATGTAAATAGTTACACTCAACATGACAAGGTAAGAAAAATGGAGAGGTAGGGAAGAATCCCATCTCTGTAAAGTCATTGCCCACCATGCATACTATAGTGACTATGCAATTAGACTTGTTGTATCTCAGCTAATATGCGACATAAGCTAAACCCTAAGCTGGTAATCATTGCAAAAGATCCTGAAGGCTGAATCCTATAATCCTTAAGATCTTCGACAGACAAAACTTTTTAATACTTTCTAATTTTTATCAGAGTACTCAAAATGTTTCAGGAAGAATTAATATTTAAATGAATATTGAATGGATATTTAAAACCTGATTATGTAGATATTTCAAATTAGGCCTAACATTCTTTATAATTGCCTCTTTATTTATCCTGTTAATTTGTTTACTTATTCTTTTACTTGCTAAATTTGGAATGAAATTTCGTCACTTCCTTTGGATGATTGGTAACTATAGCAATTGGAAGGAAAATAAAAAGTAAATATGAAAGTGGCTATATCTGCTAAGCGAGTCATTTTAAGAACTAGAGTTGCAAATCAATTATTGGAGCTAGTGGTGGGCTTTATCACTGGTGAGATTATACACTCTTTCCTACAGTGTTTTACTCACCCATTTTATCCTCTTCTTCACACATGAATTCTTAAATCAGAAAGAACGCCTTTGGGACAGGAGTGAAGAAGAAAATAAATGTAATAGTGTCTCACTGAAAATCTGGTATGTTAGTTTTTCAAATCCTATTATATCAGAATCCAAGCTACCTTTCTGATATTATATTTCTGCTATCTTCCGCACGTACCTTATATACCAGTCAAATAGGAAAACTCACTCTTCTTAGAGCACCAGGTGGGTGTACTGGCCTCTGAGTCTTTGCTCATACTATCCCATCTTCCTAGAAATCTTAATCATTTCTAGGCCCCCAGTCTCTGGGAACCACCGGTCTACTCTCTGTTTTTATGAGTTCAAGTTTTGTAGGTTTCAAATATAAGTGAGATCATGCAGTACTTGTCTTTCTCTGACTGATTTATTTCACTTAGCATAATGATGACTATAGTTAATAATATTGTATACTTGAGAATTGCTAACAGAGTAGATTTTAAATGTTCTCATATTTAAAAAAGAAAAAAAAAAGTAGCCCATCTCTTAAGGACCGATTTATACCTCACCTTTATGTGATGATCCCCTTGACTACCTAAGCAGGAAGTGACACTTATATCCCTAACACAAACACAATACAGGATAGCTCACAAGCTGAACTCTAGATAGAAATCCGAGCTGTACTGCTGGGTCATTTAAGCAAATCATCTAACCTTTCTGAGCCTCGATGTCCTTGTCTGCTAAATGGGGAGAACAATAGTTTCAACACAGGTTTGTTTAGAAATTAAATGAGTTATTATTATGCTTATGACTTTGGCATCATTTTATCTCACATAGCCTTACAATGTAATTGTTTATAAGACTTAGTGTGTAAGCTCCTTGCCGGTAAGGATCTGTTGTTTTGTCTGTATAGCCACCATAGTTACATATGAACAGCAAATGTTCAAGACTTTTTTTTTTTTTTTTTAATGTATGAAACATAGAGTGAATTCGCTATGACTTCTATATCTGTTCTCACAATAATAAATTCTGTTTGGGGATAAAAGTAATAGGCATAAGAACCGTGACTATGATATAAGGACAAATGAGAAATTTACCTTTAGGGCATGAGGGAGGATATACCTGGTTAGACCTATTGGAGATAACTTTTGGGATAGCTTTCATTATTCCTATCCCTAGGCAGCTACTTCCTAACCTTTTTTTTTTTTTTTTTCAGATTTTTATTTTATTTTTTATTTTTTTTAATTTTATTTTTTATAAACATATATTTTTATCCCCAGGGGTACAGGTCTGTGAATCGCCAGGTTTACACACTTCACAGCACTCACCATAGCACATACCCGCCCCAATATCCATAACCCCACCCCCCTCTCCCAACCCCCTCCCCCCATCAACCCTCAGTTTGTTTTGTGAGATTAAGAGTCACTTATGGTTTGTCTCCCTCCCAATCCCATCTTGTTACATTTATTCTTCTCCTACCCCATCAACCCCCCATATTGCATCTCCTCTCCCTCATATCAGGGAGATCATATGATAGTTGTCTTTCTCCGATTGACTTATTTCGCTAAGCATGATACCCTCTAGTTCCATCCACGTCGTCGCAAATGGCAAGATTTCATTTCTTTTGATGGCTGCATAGTATTCCATTGTGTATATATACCACATCTTCTTTATCCATTCGTCTGTAGATGGACATCTAGGTTCTTTCCATAGTTTGGCTATTGTAGACATTGCTGCTATAAACATTCGGGTGCACGTGCCCCTTCGGATCACTACGTTTGTATCTTTTTTTTTTAATTATTTTTTTATTATTTTTTTTTCAGCATAACAGTATTCATTATTTTTGCACCACACCCAGTGCTCCATGCAATCCGTGCCCTCTACAATACCCACCACCTGGTGCCCCCAACCTCCCACCCCCCACCCCTTCAAAATTCTCAGATCGTTTTTCAGAGTCCATAGTCTCTCATGGTTTACCTCCCCTTCCAATTTCCCTCAACTCCCTTCTCCTCTCCATCTCCCCTTGTCCTCCATGCTATTTATTATGCTCCACAAATAAGTGAAACCATATGATAATTGACTCTCTCTGCTTGACTTATTTCACTCAGTATAATCTCTTCCAGTCCCGTCCATGTTGCTACAAAACTTGGGTATTCATCCTTTCTTTTTTTCTTTTTCTTTTTTTTTTTTTTTACAACTTTATAAACATATATTTTTATCCCCAGGGGTACAGGTCTACGAATCGCCAGGTTTACACACTTCACAGCACTCACCATAGCACATACCCTCCCCAATATCCATAACCCCACCCCCCTCTCCCAACCCCCTCCCCCTATCAACCCTCAGTTTGTTTTGTGAGATTAAGAGTCACTTATGGTTTGTCTCCCTCCCAATCCCATCTTGTTTCATTTACTCTTCTCCTACCCCCTCAACCCCCCATGTTGCATCTCCTCTCCCTCATATCAGGGAGATCATATGATAGTTGTCTTTCTCCGATTGACTTATTTCGCTAAGCATGATACCCTCTAGTTCCATCCACGTCGTCGCAAATGGCAAGATTTCATTTCTTTTGATGGCTGCATAGTATTCCATTGTGTATATATACCACATCTTCTTTATCCATTCGTCTGTAGATGGACATCTAGGTTCTTTCCATAGTTTGGCTATTGTAGACATTGCTGCTATAAACATTCGGGTGCATGTGCCCCTTCAGATCACTACGTTTGTATCTTTAGGGTAAATACCCAGCAGTGCAATTGCAGGGTCATAGGGTAGTTCTATTTTCAACATTTTGAGGAACCTGCATGCTGTTTTCCAGAGTGGTTGCACCAGCTTGCATTCCCACCAACAGTGTAGGAGGGTTCCCCTTTCTCCGCATCCTCGCCAGCATCTGTCATTTCCTGACTTGTTAATTTTAGCCATTCTGACTGGTGTGAGGTGATATCTCATGGTGGTTTTGATTTGTATTTGCCTGATGCCGAGTGATATGGAGCACTTTTTCATGTGTCTGTTGGCCATCTGGATGTCTTCTTTGCAGAAATGTCTGTTCATGTCCTCTGCCCGTTTCTTGATTGGATTATTTGTTCTTTGGGTGTTGAGTTTGCTAAGTTCTTTATAGATTTTGGACACTAGCCCTTTATCTGATATGTCATTTGCAAATATCTTCTCCCATTCTGTCAGTTGTCTTTTGGTTTTGTTAACTGTTTCCTTTGCTGTGCAAAAGCTTTTGATCTTGATAAAATCCCAATAGTTCATTTTTGCCCTTGCTTCCCTTGCCTTTGGTGATGTTCCTAGGAAGATGTTGCTGCGGCTGAGGTCGAAGAGGTTGTTGCCTGTGTTCTCCTCGAGGATTTTAATGGATTCCTTTCTCACATTGAGATCCTTCATCCATTTTGAGTCTATTTTCGTGTGTGGTGTAAGGAAATGATCCAATTTCATTTTTCTGCATGTGGCTGTCCAATTTTCCCAACACCATTTATTGAAGAGGCTGTCTTTTTTCCATTGGACATTCTTTCCTGCTTTGTCGAAGATGAGTTGACCATAGAGTTGAGGGTCTATTTTTGGGCTCTCTATTCTGTTCCATTGATCTATGTGTCTGTTTTTGTGCCAGTACCATGCTGTCTTGAGGATGACAGCTTTGTAATAGAGCTTGAAGTCCGGAATTGTGATGCCACCAACTTTGGCTTTCTTTTTCAATATTCCTTTGGCTATTCGAGGTCTTTTCTGGTTCCATATAAATTTTAGGATTATTTGTTCCATTTCTTTGAAAAAACTGGATGGTACTTTGATAGGAATTGCATTAAATGTGTAGATTGCTTTAGGTAGCATAGACATTTTCACAATATTTATTCTTCCAATCCAGGAGCATGGAACATTTTTCTATTTCTTTGTGTCTTCCTCAATTTCTTTCATGAGTACTTTATCGTTTTCTGAGTATAGATTCTTAGTCTCTTTGGTTAGGTTTACTCCTAGGTATCTTATAGTTTTGGGTGCAATTGTAAAGGGGATGGACTCCTTAATTTCTCTTTCTTCTGTCTTGTTGTTGGTGTAGAGAAATGCAACTGATTTCTGTGCATTGATTTTATATCCTGACACTTTACTGAATTCCTGCACAAGTTCTAGCAGTTTTGGAGTGGAGTCTTTTGGGTTTTCCACATATAGTATCATATCATCTGCGAAGCGTGATAGTTTGACTTCTTCTTTGCCGATTTGGATGCCTTTAATTTCCTTTTGTTGTCTGATTGCTGAGGCTAGGACTTCTAGTACTATGTTGAATAGCAGGGGTGATAACGGACATCCCTGCCGTGTTCCTGACCTTAGCGGAAAAGCTTTCAGTTTTTCTCCATTGAGAATGATATTTGCAGTGGGTTTTTCATAGATGGCTTTGATAATATTGAGGTATGTGCCATCTATCCCTACACTTTGAAGAGTTTTGATCAGGAAGGGATGCTGTACTTTGTCAAATGCTTTTTTCAGCATCTATGGAGAGTATCATATGATTCTTGTTCTTTCTTTTATTAATGTGTTGTATCACACTGATTGATTTGCAGATGTTGAACCAACCTTGCAGCCCTGGAATAAATCCCACTTGGTCGTGGTGAATAATCCTTTTAATGTACTGTTGAATCCTATTGGCTAGTATTTTGGCGAGAATTTTTGCATCTGTGTTCATCAAGGATATTGGTCTGTAGTTCTGTTTTTTGATGGGATCCTTGTCTGGTTTTGGGATCAAGGTGATGCTGGCCTCATAAAATGAGTTTGGAAGTTTTCCTTCTATTTCTATTTTTTGGAACAGTTTCAGGAGAATAGGAATTAGTTCTTCTTTAAATGTTTGGTAGAATTCCCCCGGGAAGCCATCTGGCCCTGGGCTTTTGTTTGTTTGGAGATTTTTGATGACTGTTTCAATCTCCTTACTGGTTATGGGTCTGTTCAGGCTTTCCACTTCTTCCTGGTTCAGTTGTGGTAGTTTATATGTCTCTAGGAATGCATCCATTTCTTCCAGATTGTCAAATTTGTTGGCGTAGAGTTGCTCATAGTATGTTCTTATAATTGTCTGTATTTCTTTGGTGTTCATTGTGATCTCTCCTCTTTCATTCATGATTTTATTTATTTGGGTCCTTTCTCTTTTCTTTTTGATAAGTCTGGCCAGGGGTTTATCAATCTTATTAATTCTTTCAAAGAACCAGCTCCTAGTTTCGTTGATTTGTTCTATTGTTTTTTTGGTTTCTATTTCATTGATTTCTGCTCTGATCTTTATGATTTCTCTTCTCCTGCTGGGTTTAGGGTTTCTTTCTTGTTCTTTCTCCAGCTCCTTTAGGTGTAGGTTTAGGTTGTGTACCTGAGACCTTTCTTGTTTCTTGAGAAAGGCTTGTACCGCTATATATTTTCCTCTCAGGACTGCCTTTGTTGTGTCCCACAGATTCTGAACCGTTGTGTTTTCATTATAATTTGTATCCATGAATTTTTTCAATTCTTCTTTAATTTCCTGGTTGACCCATTCATTCTTTAGAAGGATGCTCTTTAGTCTCCCTGTATTTGGGTTCTTTCCAAATTTCCTCTTGTGATTGAGTTCTAGCTTCAGAGCATTGTGGTCTGAAAATATGCAGGGAATGATCCCAATATTTTGATACCGGTGGAGACTTGATTTAGGACCAAGAATGTGATCTATTCTGGAGAATGTTCCATGTGCACTAGAGAAGAATGTGTATTCTGTTGCTTTGGGATGAAATGTTCTGAATATATCTGTGATGTCCATCTGGTCCAGTGTGTCATTTAAGGCCTTGATTTCCTTGTTGATCTTTTGCTGGGATGATCTGTCCATTTCAGTGAGGGGAGTGTTAAAATCCCCTACTATTATTGTATTCTTGTTGATGTGTTTCTTTGATTTTGTTATTAATTGGTTTATATAGTTGGCTGCTCCCACGTTAGGGGCATAGATATTTAAAATTGTTAGATCTTCTTGTTGGACAGTTCCTTTGAGTATGATATAGTGTCCTTCCTCATCTCTTATTATAGTCTTTGGCTTAAAATCTAATTGATCTGATATAAGGATTGCCACTCCTGCCTATTCTGATGTCCATTAGCATGGTAAATTCTTTTCCACCCCCTCACTTTAAACCTGGAGGTGTCTTCGGGTTTAAGATGAGTTTCTTGAAGGCAACATATAGATGGGTTTTGTTTTTTTATCCATTCTGATACCCTGTGTCCTTTGATTGGGGCATTTAGCCCATTAACATTCAGGGTAAGTATTGAGAGATATGAATTTAGTGCCATTGTATTGCCTGTAAGGTGACTGTTATTGTATATTGTCTCTGTTTCTTTCTGATCTACTACTTTTAGGGTCTCTCTTTGCTTAGAGGACCCCTTTCAATATTTCCTGTAGAGCTGGTTTGGTATTTGCAAATTCTTTCAGTTTTTGTTTGTCCTGGAAGCTTTTAATCTCTCCTTCTATTTTCAATGATAGCCTAGCTGGATATAGTATTCTTGGATGCATGTTTTTCTCGTTTAGTACTCTGAATATATCATGCCAGCTCTTTCTGGCCTGCCAGGTCTCTGTGGATAAGTCTGCTGCCAATCTAATATTTTTACCATTGTATGTTACAGACTTCTTTTCCCGGGCTGCTTTCAGGATCTTTTCTTTGTCACTAAGACTTGTCAATTTTACTATTAGGTGACGGGGTGTGGACCTATTCTTATTGATTTTGAGGGGGGTTCTCTGAACCTCCTGGATTTTCATGCTTGTTCCCTTTGCCATATTGGGGAAATTCTCTCCAATAATTCTCTCCAACATACCTTCTGCTCCCCTCTCTGTTTCCTCTTCTTCTGGAATCCCAATTATTCTAATGTTGTTTCGTCTTATGGTGTCACTTATCTCTTGAATTCTCCCCTCGTGGTCCAGTAGCTGTTTGTCCCTCTTTTGCTCAGCTTCTTTATGCTCTGTCATTTGGTCTTCTATATCGCTAATTCTTTCTTCTGCCTCATTTATCCTAGCAGTGAGAGCCTCCATTTTTGATTGCACCTCATTAATAGCTTTTTTGATTTCAACTTGGTTAGATTTTAGTTCTTTTATTTCTCCAGAAAGGGCTTTTATATCTCCCGAGAGGGTTGCTTTAATATCTTCCTTGCCTTTTTCAAGCCCCGCTAGAACCTTGAGAATCATCATTCTGAACTCTATATCAGACATATTACCAATGTCTGTATTGATTAGGTCCCTAGCCTTTGGTACTGCTTCTTGTTCTTTTTTTTGTTGTGAATTTTTCCACCTTGTCATTTTGTCCAGATAAGAGTATATGAAGGAGCAAGTAAAATACTAATAGGGTGGCAACAACCCCAGGAAAATATGCTTTAGCCAAATCAGAAGAGATCCCAAATCATGAGGGGGGAGAAAGGGGATAAAAAGGGTTCAAAAAGAAAAAAAAAAAAAAGAAACTATTAAATAAAGAAAGCCGATAAAGAAAACATATAAAAAGGAAAATATATATATATAAGATAAACTATTTAAAAACCGTTAAAAAAGAAAATGGTAAAAGTTAAAAAAAATTAGCAGAAGAAGAGAAAAAAAATTGAAAAAGAAAAAAAATTAAATTAACTGCAAGGCTAAAGAATCATGGGGAGAAAGCCATGAGTTCGGTGCTTTGCTTTCTTCTCCTCTGGAATTCTGCCACGCTCCTAGGTATTGAAACTGCACTCTTTGGTAGGTGAACTTGGTCCTGGCTGGGTTTCTCGTTGATCTTCTGGGGGAGGGGCCTGTTGTAGTGATTCTCAAGCGTCTTTGCCCCAGGCGGAGTTGCACCGCCCTTACCCGGGGCCGGGCTGAGTAATCCGCTCGGGTTTGCTGGGTTTGCTTTCGGGAGCTTTTGTTCCCTGAGCGCTTTCCGTAGAGTTCTGGAGGGCGGGAGTGAAGATGCCGGCCTCCCGGTCTCTGGCCCGGAGGAGCTGAGAGCTCGGGGCCCCACTCCTCAGTGCGCCCTCAGAGAACAGCGCCCAATGACTCCCATCACCCTGGCCTCCGGCCGTGCTCCGAGCTGACCGAGCCTGCGACCGGTTCAAGGTAACCCTGAGTTTAGAGCTTACCCCTCGGCTCTGTCTCTGTAGCCGGCTTCCCTGTTCTTTTTTTTTTTTTTTTAAAGATTTTATTTATTTATTTGACAGAGAGAAATCACAAGTAAGCAGAGAGGCAGGCAGAGAGAGAGGAGGAAGCAGGCTCCCTGCTGAGCAGAAAGCCCGATGTGGGGCTCAAACCCAGGACCTGGGATCATGACCTGAGCCGAAGGCAGCGGCTTAACCCACTGAGCCACCCAGGTGCCCTGAGGCTTCCCTGTTCTAATACCGGTAAGCTCTGCGACACTCAGACACCCCCGATCCTTCTGTGACCCTGTGGGACCTGAGGCCGCGCTGACCCCGCCTGGGCTTCACCCCAGTTAAGCCTCTGGAGCGATGTCCCTCAGCAGAACAGACTTTTAAAAGTCCTGATTTTGTGCTCCGCTGCTCCGCTACTCGCCGGGAGCCGGCCCCTCCCCCGCGGTCTATCTTCCCATCGCTTTGGATTCACTTCTCTGCCAGTCCTACCTTGCAGAAAGTGGTTGATTTTCTGTTCTAGAATTGCTGTTCTTCTTCTCTTCAATCTCCCGTTTTATTTGTAGGTGTTTGCAATCTTTAGATAAGCTATTTAGCTGATCTCCCGCTACCTGAAGTAGTCTCAGCCTGCTACTTCTCCGCCATCTTGACTCCTTCCTTTTTCTTTTTTTTAACCAATTTTTTAGGTAGATCAAAGTCCAACAGCTTCCAGGAAGTACTGGAGTGGAGAAGGTATATGAAGGGGGTATATGAAACTCAGATGCTTCCTTCCCACAGAGTCCAAGTCTAGTTCAACTAGCATGGCTAGTCTCCTTTCAGATTTCAGTTCTGTTGCATTAGACTAAAAATTGGCCTTGCTATTTCCAATTTATAGTTGGAAACCAATATGAAATGTCCTCACTGTAGGCTAAAACATACCGATAGGTGTTAAAAATGAATCCTATGTGAACATCAAAATTCTTTCTTATGGTTGGGAATTAAAAGTTTCCAAACTTGTGATTGTTTTTAACATGTACACCTGATTTCATCCCAGAAGAATGCATCTTTAATTTGATCATAAAAATTAATGGTAAATGGGTTATGAGACAGAATTTTCCTTAGCTTCTTTGTAGATACACTCTCCTTCTGTCAGGTTACTGTCTATAGAGTAGGAAGCTACCACTGTATTCTGGAGGTCTATGTTTTCTCTCTACCCTCATTGCTCTCAGCAGAGTAAGGGGTGAACAGGCCAGCCTTAGAACCCCCATACGCCCTCAAGCAATTATTAGATCACCAACAGGAATGGAGCTCAAGGTAGGGGAAGTGAGAGGAAAAACATGTCATATTTTAGTTCTTATTTGAAATATTGACTATTTAAAAAAATACAGATTAAACTCCATTCATATTGAGTTAAATCATTAATTTATCATATGTAGTAAAGCCTCCTTAGAACATCCTTGGATTGTCTAAATCTATATTCTAAGGAAAATATGCCATGTGTTTGCTACTGGGGTAATAACAGGGAATGTTTGTTTTCATGCCATTCTTGTTTTTTTGTTTGTTTATTTATTTATTTATTAAGAGAGAGCACATATGTGCGAGCAGGGGAAGGGCAGAGAGCAAGGGGGAGACAGTGAATCCTAAGTAGGCTCCACCCTCAGCCTGAGCCTGTTGTGGGGCGCGATCTCACGACCCTGAGATCACCACCTGAGCAGAAATCAAGAATCAGATGTTTAACTGACTGAGTCCCCCAGGCGCCCCTTCATACCATTTTTTTATAACCATTCTTATGATGTACAGATTGTGATGGCTAAACTACTAGGGAGTCTGTTTTACTTGTTATGGATCATTTCCATGCGCCTTAGAATGACTTAAATTAGTGTTCCTATATTTATTTAGTGGTACTGCTGTATAAAGCTCACAAGATGTAAATCCTTATTATAAACATCGCCTGTGCTCACATATAAAAGGGAGAAGAATGTTGGCAAGGATGCAGAGAAAGGGAACCCTCTTACACTGTTGGTGGGAATGCAAGCTGGTGCAGCCACTTTGGAGAACAGTATGGAGGTTCCTCAAGAAATTAAAAATAGAGCTACCCTACAATTGCACTACTGGGTATTTATCCCAAAGATACAGATGTAGTGAAACCTGCAACCTGGTGTTCATAGCAGCAATGTCCACAATAACCAAACTGTGGAAGGAGCCAAGATGTCCTTAGACAGATGAATGGACAAAGAAGATGTGGAGTGTGTGTGTGTGTTTGTGTGTACATACACACACACATATACAGTGGAATATTAACTGTCAGAAAGGTTGAATTCTTACCATTTATATGGATGTGGAAGGAACTGTAGGGTATTATTCTAAGTGAGATAAGTCAGCTGGAGAAAGATAATTATCATATGGTTTCATTCCTGTGTGGAATATAAGAAACAGTGCAGAAGACCATAAGGGAAGGGAGGGAAAACTGAATGGGGAGAAATCAGAGAGGGAAACAAACCATGAGAGACTCTTACTTATGGGAAAGAAGCTGAGGGTTGCCAGAGGGGAGGTGGATGGGGAGATGGGATAACTGGATGACAGGCATTAAGGAGGGCGTGTGATGTGATGAGCATTGGGTGTTTTATGCAACCGATGAATTGTTGAACTACATCTGAAACTAACAATGTACTATGTATTGCCTAGTTGGATTTAAATTTTTTAAAAAAGAGAAAGAGAGAGAGAGGAGATATCAGGTGACCTATATCCCAAACTCCTAAGGTTTTAAACCACTCAGTGTAGGGGTGTAACAGTCGCTTTTGAAACTGTGTGTTCCCTTAGGGCTGGGGCCATGTATCTTTCACCTCTGAATGTATAGAGCTATGTGTGGTAGGTATGAAATAAGTGGTCAACAAATAATTCTCAAAAGGAACTTCCTAAATGAATCCATTTTCTTGCCTTAAGGAATTAATGTGTGCTAATTAGCCCCATGTAGTGCATGATCTCACTAGGATATTGGGTGGGCGAGCCTGTAAGCTCTATGGCCATGTGAAGACTGCATTTCCCAACACATGCAACAAAGTTACTGCAAAGCTTCCCAGTGGGTATAACTGATGGGCGTTCACTACATGCATCAGACACTACACTAAAGGCTCTACTTGGATTGTCTTGTTGACTCCAAACATCTACCCTACTGAGGATTATTATTAACTTCTGTTTATGAATGAGGAAGTTGAGGTACAGTTGAAGAACACTATAGCTGTTGTTTGGTATTTATCCAAAGTCACAGCTAATAAGTGACCTTGATTTCAAAATAGGGAAGTCTGACTTTACAGCCTGAAGCCTTAGTAGCCATTTTGCTCTACTGCCTTTTAAATAGACTCAGAAAATGCACATTTTATACAAGAAAAGCAGATGGGAATCATACACTTCAAAGCCCACTCATTCATAATCTGTCCAGTTTTTCAACAAACTCTTACTGGAGTTTCAAAGCTGAAAAGAGGGACCACTTCTGCCTTCAGTGTGTTCATAGCCTTTCAGTAAGTGATACAACATGGTGACTACACTGTAGGTTGAACATGGAACAGCAAGGCCACCTTCAACGGGTCCTCAGTTGACCCAGGTTTTTTTTGAGATTGTGTTGTGGAGGAATTGAGGGATTATTTTAGAGAATGAGCAGGAGTTTACCAGGGGTGCGGGACCGGGAGTATTCTAGGCAGAAGAACAGCCTATAGAAAGATGCAAAGATGAGAAATGTCAAGGCTGATGTGTTTGGGCAAATTGGAAGTAGAACAGCAAAAACACAGAATATGGGCAGAAAGGGGTCAGACATTGACCAAAGGCATTATGTTCAAGCTCACACATGCTATTTGTGGAGCCCAGATTTTAAAAACTGGGTCTCCTAAGGTCAAACCTGTTAGCCTAGCCTTATGGTATAAGCTGATGGCAGCTCTAGGTAAAGACATACTCATGCATCCATCAGAATGTTAGCATCTGCCTCCCCTTGCCTTCACTGTCCTTCCGCAGACATATTTCACTTTCAATTTCTTACATTAGTTCTGTAAGGAAATTTTAATTAATTGTTCCAGCAATTCCAGGTTGACCAACAAAAAGAGGAAAAAAAAAAAACAGGCTTCATGTTGATGGCAAGGATGATGGATGTTCCCTGCTTTTTGGAAAGTTTTGCCAGGCATGATTGATTTAATAATAGGCAGGTTTCATTTTAATGCTAGTGACAACTGGGGGAAGAGTTGGCAAGGAGAATAAGAGAGTGGTACTCTATAGCAGGTATTTAACAAAGACAGCATGAAAATCAATATTAATCCTTTGCTGGCAGCTGAAAATTTCAAACAACTTAAACAGACGAATGGGCCATAATGTCAGTCAGTGGTATCAGTCTATTCATTGGTTCAGGCTTGAACTAAAGGAGAACTATTGTTGATTAAAAATCCATTCCAGGGATGCCACCACACATGTTAAACAGTTCTTATTCTCCCTGGGGGCCAGAAAATGTTCCTCACTTTGCCTTTTCAGGTCTTCCTTTAATCCCATCAGTTTCCAAGTAGCTCTGTGCTCCAGTTGTGGGCAAAATTCTTGCAGGCCTTTCTAGTTTCCGGGCCATCTGTCTTCCACTTACAGAGCAGGTGACCTCCCCACCCAGAGAGTGCGTCTCCTACACACACCAGATATAATCCCAAACTGTGACAGCTACGTAGAGAAGTCCTGTAAAACAAATCAAACCTCAGGCATGGCCTGGTGGCTGCATTTCTTATCCTTATCTGTACAGGTGGGTAGAAGACAGGTCATGGGAAAGCAGTGAGAAAAATTAAGCAAGAAAGCACTGTGAACTTTCTATCTGTTGTACCAAGGAAACGTCTCCCAGGATGATTATTATAAGTTAGTCTGTCTTTCTGGGTTGGCATAGAGCTTAGGTTAGCTGGCCAGAGTGTTGGAATGCTTGGAAAACTGAGCCTTGATCCAGTCAGTCCCCCAGGAAACACTTGGAATTTCCTATGGTCTTACCTGTTACTTAGACCAGGTTAGTAGAAAGACACATGCCTGAAGTATCCAAAACAATTGGGAAAGTATAGAAGAGATTAAGACCACCCCAGTGAATGGTAAACAGGAGCTCCTTGAAGAACAACTGTGAATCTTTCTGTCAGTCAAGAGTAGCTGGGGGTGCCTCGATGGCTCAGTGGGTTAAAGCCTCTACCTTTGGCTCAGGTCATGATCTCAGGGTCCTGGGATCAAGCCCCGCATCAGGCTCTCTTCTCAGCAGGGAGCCTGCTTCCCCCTCTTTCTCTGCCTACTTGTGATCTCTCTTTCTGTCAAATAAATAAATAAAATCTTAAAAAAAAAAAAAAAAGAGTAGCTGTGTGTGCATCTCTGTGGGATCTTGATGGCATCTCCTTTCATTGAGGGTGCTGTTGTGTTCCTGATCAGTGTAATGTATTTATTTACGTATGTCCTCACGTCTTCGACTTACATTCATGGAACAAATGTGTTTTTTCCTCTTTTTGTGTCTTCCCATCAATCAGAGCTTTGTAATCATTGTGACAATGCCCAAGAACTTCAGTTTATAAAATTGTCCTTTTCACATTAATGATTAGAAAAGATCTAGGAAAATATGAAAGTTTTCCTAAGGTCTTTTTGATAAGAAAGTAAGAGAGGGGCCACCTGGGTGGCTCAGTCGGCTAGGCAGTTAACTTTTGGTTTTGGCTCAAGTCATGATCTCAGGGTACTGGGATCCAGCTCCATGGTGGGCTCCGCACTCAGCAGGGAGTCTGCTTCAGGAGTCTCCCTCTCCCTCTGCCCCTTTCTCCACTTGGTTGCTTTCTCTCTCTCAAATAAGTAAATAATATCTTTAAAAAAAAGAAAGAAAGAAAGAATGTGAGGGAGGGAGGTATCCACAATGTAATCCCTTATCCCCTGCAGGGCTTTTTGTTAGAATGAAATGAGATCATTCAAATTCATACTAGGCTGTAATTCTAGGAGTTAGACCCTGATGTCCACTTCACATTCTAGGGAAAGTGAATTCTTGGTCTCTCTCTACATATATTCTTGTGAAGAGAGCAAACTGAAAATTTCAACTAGGAAGGCTTTTGGAATTAGAAGTCCCAAAACTGGATAGATGTTTGATTTAATAACAAAGAATCTCTAAGATAGGCCCACCATTAACAGGTTTAGAAAAGGATGAGAAGTAAAAGGAATTTAACTCTTTTTCAGTTCTTACTGTAACACAGTCACAAAGTTAGATGCCATTACATTATTACCTTGTTTAATACATGTTTGATAGCTTGGTGTTCTTATAATATGTTAGATGAGGTCACTGGAACTTGGACAGTATCTGTGTGAGTGATATAACAAGAATGGATTCAGGGGTCCCAGATTCCAAAATTTGTACACTTTTCAATGTACCATATTCTATTTAAAAAAAAAATTCTAACACATGATAAAGACAAATAGACTAGGAGTCCTCCTTGATGTTTCCCTTTCTTTCATACCTCACATCCAAAACTTTAGGCTATATCTACACATTTATAAAGAGGGTTCAGTCACCTGCAAGCTATCAGCATCTCTTTCCTGGATTATGCACTCTCTTCCTAACTGGTCTTCCTATGTCTAGCCATGTCTTCATATTGTCTAGCCTTGACGTAGAAGCTTGAATGGATCTTTTTAAATGTCAGATCAAATCATCCCTCTGATCAAAGCTATCAGTGGCTCCCAGCTTCACTCAAACTTAAAAGGCCATTATAGTTCGCCAAGAGTGGTGAAGAAGTGCAGAACTCCAGGTCTCCATCCCTCCACGAAAGCAACTAATAAGCCGACAAAAAGTATCAGACTTAACTTTTGCAGAATTCTGAAATCCAGTCATAGGCACAACAACCAAGGGAAATGAAGGAGAAAGAAGCTGCTGTGAGATAGTAGGAGAGAGCAAGCGTGTTTTGAAAGTAGACTTTATTTTTGGGAGAAATTTTAAGATTTTTAGCAAAATTAGGTAGAAAGTTTGAAAGTTTCCATAAACCCTCTGAGTCCACATAAACACAGCCTCCTCCACTATAAATATTCTACCCTGGAATGGTACATTTTTAAAAATCAATGAACTTACATTGACATATTATTATCACCCAAGGTCTACTATTTATGTTGCGTTTCACTCTTGTAGTTCTATATTCTTATAAGTTTTGACAAATATCCACCATTATAGTAAAATACAGAACAGTTTCCTTGCTCTGAAATCTCTGTGCTCTGCCTACTCATCCTTCTCTTTGCTATAACCCCATGTGATCAATTTTCTTTTTAGAGTTTCCATAGTTTTGCCTTTTCCAGAAAATCATGTGTTGGAATCATTCAGTATGTAGCCTTTTCAGATTGGCTACTCTCACTTAGTAATATGCATTTAAGTTTCCTCCATGTTTGCCATATGTGTATCTTCTTTGGTGAGATGGGTAACCAAGAAGAAGTGGATAAATTCCTGGAAACATACAACCTACCAAGATTAAGTCATGAAGAAATAGAAAAATCTAAGAAGACCAATAACCAGTAAGGAGATTGACTCAGTAATAAAAAATCTGCCAGCAAAGAAAAGCCCAGGACCAGATGGTATCACTGCTGAATTCTACCAAACATTTAAAGAATAATTAAGAATTATCCTTTTTAAACTCTTCCAAAAAATAGAAGAGAAGGGAACACTTTATTATTGTATCATGACGGCAGTACCCTGATATATCAATTGATGCATAAAAACATCTGACAAAAGTGAACACCATTTCATGATTTAAAAAATAAATTGTAAGTAGAAAGGAACTTCCTCAGCACGATAAAGAGTAGTTGGGGAAAACCTCCAGCTAACATTACACTCAATAGTGAAGAACTTAAAGCTTCCCCTTAAGATGAGAAAGAAGACAAGAAGGACTGTTTTTTCTATTTCCATTTAAAATTGTACTGAAAGTTATATAAGGCATCCAAATTGGAAATAAATATTTCTATTTACAGATGATATATCTATCCTTAAGCATTCACAAAAAGCTATTTGATATAATAAATGAATCAGCAAAGTTGTAGAATATAAGATTAAAAGCAACAATCAGTGATATTTCTACACACAAGCAATAAACAATTAAATTAAGAAAACAATTTCAGGTAAAATAATATCAAAAAGAATAAAATCCTTAAGAATAAATTTAACAAAGGAGGTATAAGACTTATACACTGAAACCATTAAAATATTGGTAGAAGAAATGAAGGAAAATACAAATAAATGAAAAGTCATCCCATGTTCATGGATTGAAAAACTTACTATTGTTGAAATACCCTACAGCAATCTACAGAGTCAGTGCAATCCCTATCAAATGTTATGCAGAAACAGAAATGTCTACCCTAAAATTCCTGTGGAATTGCAGAGGATTGCAAATATCTGAAACAATCTTAAAAATAGAGAAAGAACGCTGGAGGACTCACACTTCCCAATTTGAAAACTTACAAAGCTACAGTAATTAAAACAAAGTTATAAGGGGTGCATGGGTAGCTCAGTTAGTTGGTTAAGTCTCTGACTCTTGATTTCAGCTTGGGTTGTGATCTCAGGGTCATGGGATCAAGCCCTGTGTCTAGCTTCGTGCTCAGTAGGGAGTTTGCTTGGGATTTGCCCTCTCCCTCCTCCTCTGCCCCTCTTCCCACTTGCACACACACTCTTTCTCTGGAATGAATGGAAAGATCTTAAAAAAAAAAAGTTGTAGGGGCATAAGAATCGACATATAGATCAGTGTAATAAAATGGAGAGTACAAACACAAACTTGAATCCAAAAATTAATTTTCTGTAAGAGTGCCAGGACTATTCAGTGGGGAAAGAATTTTCTCTTCAACAAAGGACATTGGAACAACTGGATATCCACATGCAAAAAAAAAAAAAAAAAAAAAAAAAGAAAAAGAAAAAACCTGGTCTTTTACCTCACATCATCTAAAAAAATTAACACAAAATGGATCAAAGATTTAGCTAAATGTAAGAGCTAAAAGTATACACCTCTTAGAAGAAACATGGGAGTAAATGCTCACAACCTTGAGTCTGGCAATGGATTCCACAAAAGTGGAAGCAACAACAAAAACAAACAAAAAAAATAGATAACTTGAACCTCATCAAATTAAAAATTTCTATGCATCAAAGGATACTATCAAGAATGTGGAAAGATAAAATTATAATTGGGTAAAATACTTGCAAATCATATATTTAATAAGGATGCAGTATCCAGATTATATAAAAACACTTAAATCTCAACAACAAAAAGACAAATAACCCATTTAAAAAATGAGCAAAGACCTTGAATAAATATTTCTCCAAAAAAGTTATATATTCCCATGAAAAGTTGCTTAATCTCATTAATCATTAGGGAAATGCAAATTACGACCACAGTCACATACCGCTTACCCACTAGGATAGCCATAATAATAAATTTTTTAAAAGAGAAGCAGAAAATAACGTGCTGGAGAGGGTATGGAGAAATTGGAACCCTCATGTTGCTGGTGGGAATGTAAAATGGTGCAGCTTATGTAGAAAATGGCATGGCAGTTCCTCAAGAAGTTAAACGGGGTTATTGTATGACCCAGCAATTCACTCCTAGCTGTATACCCAAAAGAATTGAAAACAGGTATTCAAACAAAACCTTATACACACATGTTCCTAGAATCACAGTATTTGCAATAGACAAAATGAGGAAGTAACCCAAATTAGTGACTGGTTAAACAAATGTGGTATAGCCATATGATGCAATATTATTCGGTCATAAAAATGGCATATTCTATAACATGGACGAACCTTAAAACATTGTGCTGTTAAATAAAAGAAGCCAGACACAAAAGGACATATGTTACGTAGTTCCATTTGTAGAAAATGTCCAAAATAGACAAATCCATAGAAATAGAAGGCAGATTGGTGGTTGCCAGGGGCTAGAATTGTGGGAGAATGGGGAGCCACTTCTTCATGGGTATGGAGTATCCTTTAGGGGTGAGGAGAATGTCTAGAGCTAGGTAGAGGTGATGATAGAAATTGTTATTTCATGTTCAGACCTTAGTTGACGCTTGGCAGGGAATTCAGGAATGTGAAAAGAATATGAGTGTGAGATTACAGCCCTAGAAAAAGAGGTACTTAACATGTGATCTAGAATTCTGCATGAAATTCATACCAGACACCAAATGGAGGTAAAAAGCCTCTAGCGACCTTAAGCAACATAGCAAGGGAGTGTAGTAATCTATGACTCAGTGAGATCAGTGTCAACGTGACTAACTCCACATCCCATATCTGGACGACTGCGGTTGCTGACACACTCCCAGTTGTTTGCAGGCTCAGTTCAGAAGCTGGGCAGGTCCCAGGCTGCAGGTGGCAGACATCAGTGACTCAACCACCTGCTGCTAGCAGAGGCATGGGAACCTACCTAATTACAGGTCTGGAACTACAAAGTAAACTGGAGAACTGAAACACTTGCCCAAGGATTTGAGGCAAGAAGAACAGGATCTTAATCCCCTACTTTCTTCCTTTGTTTGCTCTGGGCAATGACTTTCCAGTAGCCTGATTCTAGAACAGTTTCTTGAAGTGTTCTGCTCTGGAGTGTTAACAGATGTTATATGGAATGTGGATTCTTTGGGGATACAGAATTAAATAAAGTTAAACAGGCTTCATTATTGCAGGACTTCAGAAAGTTTTGATATGGGCTGACCCTTTAAGAAAGGAATGTAGCATTTACCCAAACCTTATTTGCCTATGAAAGTCTTGTTTTTGTTTCCTTGGTTTTTGTTTTGTTTTAGTAAAGTGTCTTGCCAGTCTAGACTTCAAGGAACCCTTTTTGGGAAATGCTAATCTGGAGATTTTTCTCTTTGCTTCTTTTTTTTTTTTTTTTTCTTTCTTTCTTTCTTTTTTTTTTTTGGTAGCTTTAATCAGAGGGCCTTGAAGTTCCTGCTATATATATGCTGGTTTTTAAACTTGTGTGGTACAAGGAAAGCCCACCAGGCTTTAGAATCCACTCATCCAGCAACAAGAATCTAGAGCTAGATTCTAGATCAATCAGTGCCACTGCATTACCTTGGGCAAGCCACTTTATCTCTGTTTTCTTGTCTATAAAGGAAAGCCTTGAGCTAACTGTTTTCAAGGATTTTTCTTTTAAAGCCTCTGAGATTTCAAGTCCTTTGAAGGTGGATATGAGATTTTCCCCATTTACTATAACATCTGAAAATATTCTAGAGAGACTTATCATTCTACCCAACTTTTCCAAAATCATTTTTTATAAGTATTTAATCTCTTCCTTGATTTGAGATGTTTGCTTTATCATTTATTAAATTCCCTTTTTTTTAAGATTTATTTATTAATTTGAGAGAGAGAGAGCATGAGTGGGAGAGGCAGAGGGAGAGAAAGAATCTGAAGCAGACTCCATGCAGAGTGTGGAGCCTGACGTGGAGCTCCATCTCACAACTCCAAGATCACAACCCGAGCCAAAACCGAGAGTCAGACACCAAACCGGCTCTACCACCCATGCGCCCCTGTACTATTTTCCCTTATAAACTTTGGTCCATTTCTGAACTTTGTAGTTTGTTCCATTGTTTTGATGCTGCAATACCACACTAATTATTGAGACATTTTAATTGGTTTTGCATATAATTTGGCTACTTTAAAATGTTACCAACATCCAAGTAACAACTGGGAATAGGAGCTATAGTTCACTTCTCTTACTTATGGCATAATTTGACCATTAAAGATGTATCTGCCATTTTCTAGTTGATATCCCAGGATGGATCAGTTGGGTGGCCCTCTGTGGAATGTCACAGCTGCCCAGAAAGTGACTAAACATAAATAAATCAATGCACATTTCATTACACTGTCCTCATCTCAGTTGCACTGGGGAAACTAAATCAGCAGTCTGTATCTTCATCAGCCCTCTGGGCTATGTAGCCAACATTTCATTACTTGCCTGATTACCTGGAATCATGTGTATGGTCTTCTCTGGCTTTTGAAATTTAGTCATGGTTTTTTCTTTCACACTATCTGCTTGGTTTTCCCCATCACCATTTTTAAATACCTGTGCCCAGCCAATTGATAAGTCCTGCTTAATGATCTAGGCATTGATTACTGATCACATGAATTGATTACAAAATTAAATATGTCGGGGCGCCTGGGTGGCTCAGTGGGTTAGGCCATAGCCTTTGGCTCACGTCATGATCTCAGGGTCCTGGGATCGAGTCCCGCATCGGGCTCTCTGCTCGGCAGGGAGCCTGCTTCCCTCCCTCTCTCTCTCTCTGCCTGCCTCTCTTTCTGCTCGTGATCTCTCTCTATCAAATAAATAAATTTAAAGAAAAAAACAAACAAACAAAAAAACAAAATTAAATATGTCCATTTGCAAATCTGTGTGCTGAGCTTTGAATAACCAGGTTAGCTCTAACCAAATGCAAAAGTCAAATTAATTGCAGACAAAATATTGTTCTACTTATTGCAATAAACTGGAAGCATATTTAATCTTGCTAACCTCAGGAAAAAAACAAAGATCTTTGTTTTATGCTTTGGATGCTGCAAATATCCCCATGTTACAGATTTTGCATCAAGTCTTTATTGCAAGCATCTATCTAATAAGGGATATTTTCTTAAACCGAATGACTGATACTAACAGCAGATGACATGGAACTACTTTCTCTCTCTCTCTCTCTCTCTTTATTTCAAACAACATCCATCATTTGTATCTAAAAGGAAGCCTTTCGTGTTCACCGGCCTATAAGAATCTCGCGGTAATTGCAGAAAGTTTTGGTAAACATTATGAAAACCAATCAAATTGATTCATCTTCCATTTTATGTTTCAGAATGTAGAAATAAGATGTGTACTGCACATAAAAAAAAAGATAAAAAACAAATAAAATTGTTTTTTATCTCCAGATATTTATTTTAACTTCCACCTGGGAGAGATTCAGCTAGCCCTTTGTGATGTCTGCATCAAAAAGATGCAAACTGAAAATTGGTTTTAAGGTTGAAGGAAAAGGGAGCTGAGCCAAAATAAGTAAATAAATAAATAAAAGTGAAGGAACCGAATGCTTGATAAATCTGGCACAACGTCTTTGAGAAGTGAATGAAGTATTCACAAACTATATTAAAAAGAAGACGAATATTTAAAATAACTCACATTCCACATCCTACTGATACAGACGCAAATCTCAGAAGTAATTAAAATAAAGATATCAAAGGGGAGGGCAAATACCCCTGCAAACTCTGAATGGTAAAATACACACAGCCTGACCTCGGTTACCATTGAATCAAATACGCTGTTAATTACAAAAGGATGAACACCCTCTGGAGATAACAGCAAACTCCAGGCAGTCAATAGGATGTGATAACATCCAATACAATCAAGAAACATTTGAGTTGAGCACAGGATTATACACAAGGATTGGAGGATTAGGAGACATGGCATTTCTGAGTCTAGTAAACAGAAAGCACGAGATGCCAGCTGAGGAAGGTATAGGATAGGAAAGACAGATGTGATGAATTAATCACTAGGAGAGCAGGGAGATAATGGCCCAGTTCTGTTCCTGGCTGGCAGGGAGTGAATGCACTAAGATGACCTCTCTCAGATCTCTCATCTTCCATTGTGAGTTGAGTGGATGCATGACTACAATGTTAAGAAATTCTAACAACACTGTAATTGTTGTTGATTTTTGTAGGAGAGTGGCTACTTTGTATAATTTAAAAATTATGAGGCATACTCTGTCTCTTTAATAATCCTGGCATTACAGTATTGTCCCCCCTGGTTGAGATTAAAGCTTATTTTAAGATAGATAGATAAAGCATATTTTAAGATAGAGAAATTGATTTTGATGTACATGAGTCCTGATGTTATCCCATGTACTAGTTACTTATTGCTGGGTAACAAATCACACCAAAGCTTAGTGCCTTAAAACAACACACATTTTTCTTAATGGCACAGTTTGTGTACATCAGGAATCTGAATGTAGTTTAGCTCCATGTCTCTGGTTCAGGGTTTCTCACAAAGCTCCAGGGAAGGTGTTGGATGGGACTGCAGTCATCTTCAGGCTCAAATTGGGAAGGATCCACTACCACATTCATTCACATGACTGACATTCATCTGACAGCCATCAGATACATTACTGAGTTCAGTCATGTGGCTGTTAGAGGCCTCAAGTCCTCCATGGCTGGTCGCCTAGATATATCAGTTCCTTGCCATGCAGGCTTGTCCACGAGGCTCTTCATGACATGAAAGCTTACCCTCCAGAATGCAAGAGGTCCAAGAGAAATGGGCAGGGGGTGGGGAGGGAGACCAAGAGAGGGAGAGCCCCAAGATGGGAGCCACAGTCTTTTCAGTACCAAATCTCAGAAGCATCCCCTCATCTCTGTTGCATTCTATTATCTAGAAGCAAATCACCTACTTTAGTCACTCAAGGAGACAGGATTATACAAGGGCATGAAGATGAGAAGGTGGGGATTATGGAGGACAATGTAAGAGGTGATCTCCTACATCCTAGCAAATATTCATGTGTCAATAGAGCAATATTGAAATACTTGTTAAAAAGAGTTATTTTGAACCATGTTGGCCAGCATGTGGAAAAATTGTCCCTCTCAATACCCGAAACCTGGAGGCCATTTGCTAAGTGAAGTAAACCAGTCATGAAAAGACAAATACTGCATCATTCCACCTATCTGAGGTGCTCAGAGCATAAAATCCACAGAGACAGAAAGTGGAACCAGTCGGTGGTGGATGGGGGTGGAGGGGAAGAGTGTGTGGAGGGTTCCTGCCCAATGAGTTCAGAGTTTCAGTTTGGGAAGATGAAAAGCGTTCTGGAGATGGACGGTGGTGTAGTTGCACATCCATGTGAATGAACTTAATGTCAGTCAACTGCGTACTTAAAACTAGTAAATCCTAGGGGCGCCTCGGTGGTTCAGTCAGTGAAGCGCCTGCCTTCGGCTCATGTCATGATCCCGGGGTCCTGGGAGTGAGCCCCGCGTCAGACTCCCTGCTCAGCCAGCCGGGAGTCTGCTTCTCCCTCTGCCTCTGCCCCTCCTCCCAACTCCCACTCATACACTCTGGTGCGTGCTCGCTCTCTCTCAAAATAAATAAATAAAATCCTTAAAAATAACAACAACAACAAAAAAGAGTTATTTTGTAGTTCCTATAGTTCTCTTTAGCATTATCACTAACAGTTTGTGGACAGTAAAGTATGTATGTATGACAAGTATGTGGAGACAAGATTAAAGAACTTCTTGTGAGAATCTACAACTATTTCCTTTATCCCTCCACCAATATCTAGTAGGAACCCAAGTTGGCATCTCAACTCATACATTCACGATCTTATTTGACCCTTTGGCAACATGAGCATTGTGAACCACTCCCTCCATGAAACAACTCTCTTGACTTTGGAGAGTAATTTTCTATTCTGGTTTTCACTCTACCTCACTGACTTGGCCTCTTAATGTTGATCATATGCTTTTCTGTCTGTGTTTACTAACTGATTTTAACATCCTCTATGGTTTCCTTCTTAGTCCTTTTCTCTGTTCATTCCATTTATTTTCCTTTGGCAGCCTTACCAATATCCATACCCGTACCCTCGATATTGATGATCTCCAGAAAAGCAACTCTGGTACCGAAATCTCTTCAGCTCCCGTGTATCCCAGACATCCACGAACTCCTCATTTCCATTTTCTATATATTTCTCAAATCTTCCTTCTCCCTTCCAATCCCACTGCAGTGACTCCAAATTGGGTATCTTTCTCAATCTAAAATAACACTGTCGTCTCCTTACTGGTTACTGCCTCCAGTGGCAGCTACTTCCAATTTGTCTTAGGGTCATCGGAACGATCTGAATGATTGAAAAGCCCTTCCCTGGCTCTTTGTCACGGTCATGATAAAAATCCAAGCTACTAGCATCATGTGCGAGAAGCTTTACATTCTTTACTTTCTTCTTTGCTTTCATCTCCCAGTCGGCTCCATATGCAGGAATGTTCTAGTCTTCTGGAACCACTTGCAGGGTCCTGAAGCTACTTTCTTACACTGCTGTAACTCTTAAGCCTTGTATGTTTGTCAGGCCCCCACTAAGTGGCTAACTCTTATTTTCCCTAGGGCAACGAAAGAATCAGATCTAGAATTGCTGCTCTCCGTGCTACCATCCCCGTGGTGAGCGCGTGCACGCACACACGTACACATGTGCACGTGTGCCACACAGACACAGGGTGACCTGAATGCCCTTCTTTTGTCTTCCAGGAACATCTTGGCATACAGTATCATTGCCATGACCGTTCCGCATTATATTTATCTGTTTACTTAAGCCTTTCTCCTACTAGACCATGAACATCATGAGGGTGGGATTTTACACATTTTCTGCATTCCTAACATCTAATTCGCAGTCTGGCATAAAACAGGTACAAAACAATGTGGGATTAAATGAAGAAAAATGTGTACCTGAATGAACAAATGTTGAATTCTCATATTTTGACCACATATAACATATAATCAGTTTAATGTATTTCATTCTTGTCAGACCTTCCTTTTTTAAAGGGGAATGGAGAGTCAAAGTCTTAAGAAGTGTGGAGCTATCTATCTTCCTCTCTCACTGCTGAGGAACAAAAGTGGGAGTCTCAGAAATTCTTAGTTGAAATGGAGAGCTGCGCTTTTTTTTTTTTTTTTTTTTTTTTAGCTGATTGCGAAACTGTGTCTGCCTGTGTCCTATGTGCTTATCTGTAATTTTTTTCGTGCTTCCAGCCACTTGGCTGCTGTATTGTGATTAGTTACATTCAGAAGGTTCCCTCTTCCACAGAGATGAAGGGTTTTCTCTGTGTGCGCCCAAGCCTTTTCTGCTTTAGGGGCCAGTTGTGGAAAGTGGTGAGCAAAGATTGTGAAGGTTTGCCTTAACAATCACCTTTGACAGAATCTCTGGAAGATGGTCAAGAGCTGTAATGAAAGGTTGACTTCAGTCAACCAAATTCAGGTCCAGAGTTTCAATTCTTGTTGTGGTTGAGGTTCCGGAATCTCACCAGAGCGGGATTGGTTATAATTCTGTTGAGTGGTTCACCGAGTGATAATAACAGAGTACAGAGGTTGTTTTTGGCCTCTCTTAACAGTTCAAATTCCTCACAGATACCATCTTATTAATTCTCCAAACATGCCTGCATCATAGAAGAAAGCATTGAATTTATGCTCACAGGTGGGTACTTGAGTCTGTTTCATTGCCTGGGGGCAGGACCACACCCAGTGCATACTGGGAAAGTGAGATCTATCTGGTTTAATTGTGCACCCTAGTGCCTTTTATCCTCTCTGGAGTGGAGTCCCTCAGCTACAGTTTAAGTCTATTTATTATTACTAATATTATTATCCATGTATAATGATTTAGGCTCCTAAATTTGTGTGTGTGTGTGTGTTTGTGTGTGTGTGTTGCTGTCTGTGTAACTGATCTGAATATAATCGCCTAATCTGTGTATGCATCTGTGTGTAACTAATGTGGGGTTTTCCTTGATGGGGAATTTTTTTTTTTTTTTAAATTTCTGAGTTCAGTCATAGAGTGCTGAGTTCCATCCTCTCAATCTCTCCAGCACATAGCCCATGTCACCCTCTCTCAGTCACCATCTTGAATGACATTTTCTCTCTTCGGATAGAACTGAACTAATGAATCTATCCTGAAGACTTCATAGACTAGATGTTCGAGCTCTAGCTTTAGGCAAAACTATGAAAAAGGTAGTTGTGTGTAAAAACCTCTCCTTCCCTGGTGGTCCACTTCTCACCCCCCACATTCTCTACCCATCCCCATTGCACAGTTGTCCTCAGGGTATCACAGACCATATTTGACTCACAATAATACAACATGCTGCTTTTCTGAAATACATCAACATTGTAACAAAAATCAGACATACAATGAAAGGCCAAATCTCTTATGGTCGTGCTTCAAGCATCAGCCAGCAGAGAAAGGAGAATTTTTTTTTTTTTTCATCTGAGACTTCTTGTCTCTCCTATTTAGGCTACCAGCCCACATTCACATAAATACGATCTTCCTGCTACTTTCAATGTAGCAGGAACATCAGGAGCAGAACATCTCCTTTGTCTGATTTCCTTATCTCCATTATCAAAACTATGATCCAGCCACACATTAACTTAATCTCTTTCACACCAGTCTCTGACTTGGACTGTAAACTACTGAACTGTGCAAGAGTTCTGATCAACAATATGCAAGAACAGTATACTTTGTGATTCAGTGTTACAACTTGGCATTGGTGAGGATGGAGAGAAGCCTGCATTCGCATACTTTATTGTTCTTCACAGTGAGGTTTTAGATGTGAACAGTAGATCTGCTGTATCAATTTGTCCCACCACGAGGGAAGCTCTTCAGGGATGAAACCAATAAGGAAATACCAAGCAGACCAATGGAAAGACAATGAGACTTTGATGACATTATCAATCCTTTTAATTCAGACCAACCCTGAGGTTGTCCCACCTATGTTTTTCCTAACTAATGAACCTCTACAGACACTTTATTGTTCAACCAGTTTGTACATGACTTGTTTCTCAGGTCACCCTATATTGTATACATAATATGGGATACGATGCAAATTGTAAAAAGAATATGAATCTGTATATACGAATGGGAATAGAATGCAAGGTAAGTTGCTGTATTAAAAAAATCAAGATGCAGAATGTTGTGTATAATACTGTCCCATTTGTATTTAAAAGTGATTTTGAGCCTTTATGTATTCATGTTAGTGTATATATCTTTGTATATGCAAAGAATATTTCTTTATGTTATATAGAAATGTAAATAAGATACTATTGGCCATGGGCATGGGAACAGGGAGTTGGGAAAAAGGAACAGGAGACATATTTTTACCTTATGCAATTCTTAATTGTATAAAATTGTATTTTAAAATTGTATAAAACTGTATTTTTTAAATGGGAATTGCATTTTTAAAATTTTTAAATTGCATTTTTTAAATGGGAATTGTTCACTTAAAAACTTGAGAGTGAAAACTAATGAAAAATTTTAAAATTCTACCTTGTGCCAGACAGTGCGAGGCTTGGATATTATAACGCTAACTTTAAAAAGGTGTTCATTAGCTTAAGTAGATAAAAATACACAAACAAATGTAATAACATGTTTATTGAAAGTGCAGAGATAATGTTAGAGAAGAAGCATGCTTAATTATGTCTGGAAAAGTCACATAGGCAGACCTTCCTATTGGAAGGTTGAGCAGGGTTCTAAAGTGGCCATAGAAGTTTAACAAACAGAGTGAGGCCGGGGTGGAGGCTTTAGGCAGAGGTTATATCACTGTTTGAGCATACAAAGGGATAGATTTATTTTTCAGGATCTGTGAGTAATTTAGAAATATTGGGAAGGGCAATGAGGGTAGAGTGGTGGGTAGAAAGTAGCTCATGGCAACCCTGTTTACTATGCTAAGAAACTCAGAATCTACTTTTTGGGTATGTAGAAGCCACTTTCTGAGGTTGAAATTCTACTAGTTTCTTAGAATAAAATATTTTAGGCAACTATGAAAGAATAATAATAAAAAGTATAGGTTGTAATAACAATGCTCAGTGCCCATCACCAGTTGCCAATCTTAATATTTTTTATAGAAGTTTTTAAGAGAAATAAAGTATTATAAATATAGTTAAAGCTCACTGTGTACCCTTCCTTCATCTAAAATCCCATTGCCTCCAAAGAAAAACATAGCAATATTTCATAGGTTAATATTAATAGAAGGTACAAAGCACACAAATATGCTATACCCATTCATTTTCTAATTCTTAATTCAGCTCATTTACATAACACCATACAATGGATAAAATAACCATGCAAAATAGGAAAGCACGTTCAGCATGAAGTTTTTCCATGTATCAACCATGTTTTCATAATAATACCCTTCAGAATCCAAAGATACGCATATATTGTGATGGGAAACCATTAAACACTGACTTCATACTGGAGAGGAACATGATACTATGTAAATCTATTTTTAAAATGAGGATCAGGAAAAGTGGCCATGAAAATCATCAGAAATCACCAAGACTCTACTTCAGCTCATCTGTTATTTACAGGACTGATGTGCGGTGATGTGTGTTTGAGTTAGGTGCGCATGTATGTGTATCTTCAGGATACAAACTAGGCTGGTTTGTCTTTCATTACCTGGTTCATAAGAAGTAACGTTGACAAGATGGTTCTTGCATTAAAAGCAGCTCCATCATGTGCCATCACTTCCTAACGTGCAGGTTTGAATGCTACTCACAAAGCTAATTACTTGTACACAAATACAAGGCATTCAACTTGCTACGTACCCTCCACCAAAGAGAACATGGAATCTTTCTTGGCACTTCCTTTTATTTACTTCATGTTATTTACTCCGCATTGTTTAATATCAACAAGCCTTAAATTCAGTTACCTATTTGCTATAAAAGGAGAAATCTTAAAAAGCACAAGACAACATAAATATTTACTGGACACTTAATATATTTAAGAGGATGTTTTGCAACTTACAGCAAAAGTTATAGAACATTTTGGAGCAATAAGTAAGTTTTTTTGTAACTTCCAAGTGGTATGAAGGACTTGTGTTTATAACCTGCAAACCCACACTAAAATTGTTTTAACTACCTTTTTTTTTAAAAGATTTTATTTGTTTATTTGACAGAGAGAGAGATCACAAGTAGGCAGAGAGGCAGGCAGAGAGAGAGGGGGAAGCAGGCTCCCTGCTGAGCAGAGAGCCCGATGCGGGGCTCGATCCCAGGACCCTGAGATCATGACCTAAGCCGAAGGCAGAGGCTTAACCCACTGAGCCACCCAGGCACCCCCGTTTTAACTACTTTTGAGAATAAGCACTTATGCTATATTTTCTAGATTGGTGCTAGGGATTTTTGAATATGTGTGCAGTCTATTTCTAACCACATTTTGAAATCGCACAGCTTCAACATATAATTGTCTTCCTTTTTAATTACTCAAGAATGACAATTCCTATTACCCTTCAAATATTCTACTCAGGTAGAATTACCTATTCTACCCCCTTCAAAATTCAAAACTCAAAGTTCTCTGTATTCTTTTTTCTTATTAATGTCTGTATTAATTTTCCAGCAATTAAGGGAAGAACTAGAGTTTTAGCATATGTCTTTGTTTTAAAAATCTGACAATAGGAGCACTGGCCCAGCTCAGCCAGAAGAGCATGCAACTCTTAATTTCAGAGTCATGAGTTCAAGCCCCACATTGGGCGTGGAGATTACTTAAATAAGTTTAAAAAAATCTGACACTAAAAAGTAAAATAAAACAAAGCTAAAATTAGTGTGATCTTTCTCCATTTTGTGATTCACGTGACCTGCTGTCTTCATCCAAATACTCCATTCTACCCAATGTACCAATACAATAGAATCAGCTTCTTAACGAGCAGTTCACAATTTGATACAACTGCTCTGCTTTAGAATTCTGTAATTCCTTTCCCCAAATCTAATATTTCAAGTCCCACTTAACCAGAACAAAACAAAATTTAACTGATATATAATTATTTGCAACTAAATAAAAGGCAAATAATTTACCATGTCGCCTTTAAATATATGTTATAATAAACTATGTTAATACCATATGCATTTATATTAATACATACATGAAAAATTATAATTTTAAATAAGGCTCTTCATATAATCTGTTAATTATATATATTAAACAGTTGTATTTTTATGTATTTATAAAATAATGTCTTAATATTGTACATACATTATTTATAAAAAGAAATTTGTTCATTGAGTAAAGACTATTTATGCATCTGTTTTTGTACTTTTTCTCGTTAATCCAACACTCACTTTTTCTAGAGTTAAGAATTTCAAGAAACCAAAAATCAAATAGTTTAGAATAGCAGAAACATAATTTTGTCTTTTTCTTATTCAGACTATTGAGTTGGAGACTATTTCAAAGAGTCTAGAAGACTCACTTGGAAGTGCTGTCAAAAATGGATTGAAAAGTTTAAACTTTTTAAGGAAGGAGACCAGTGAAGAGGTTATAACTGTAATCCAGATCAGTGAGAGCTGTTTGGGCCTCTTGTGACATGGCAGATGGAAGGTAGAAATGGCAATTGCTGTCAAAGACATTGTGAAAGCAGAAATAACAAGTTTGGGAGACCATTTGAAAATAGAGCATGGAAGAAACAGAAGTCTCAGTGATAACTCTAAGATTTTTGGACCTGGAAACTTGAGTCATCGAAGATGCCATTAACTGACAATGGGAGGCTGTGAGCAAATGTCAGTTTGGGGGAGAGAAACCAAATTCAATTCTGGAGCTACTGAATTTCAAATTTTGTTTGATGTAAATAACATTATTAGTACAGTTTTACAGATGAAGCACTTAGACAAGAGGCAGTAAGTCATTTGTCCTGGTTCCCACTGTCAGTAGGTGAAATGAGCCAGAATTTGAATGGGAGCAGCTTTCTTTCTTATCATTCTAGTGAAATTTTAAATCTCTTGATTGACCCAGATGTGGTCTTTTTTGTTGAAAGCAATTATAGGTAATAAAAAGGTTATAATTGGCATCTGGACTTTATCAGCCGTGAACACTTGTTTGGAAAGAAGCTTCTACTTTCCTAAAGATTCATGGCCACCATTACCTAGGTTTCTGCCCCCCGTGCTGCACTTATTATAACTCAACATGTGTGGGGGATCATTGACTGGCACAAAACAGAACACTAAATCCAGGTAGAACCAATCACTGCATTTCTTCAAAAAATGTTTAACTTAAAACCCAAGAGTTTCTTGTAGTTGCAGACTTGTGGTCATTAAATAGCCATGTACTTAATTCCAAGGAGGGAGCTGTATGGAAGAATGAAGCCAGAGATAATGGAAATGGGTGTAGGAGTGTGACTCTGGCAACATTTTGAACTTGACTCCAGTCATCCTTGAGGACCAGCTGCAATACCTCTTTCCCTTGGTTTGGTTCAATGAAACAAATCTTTTTCCTACCTAATATATGTCAAGCCAAGTTTTGATCACTCACTCAAAAGAGTCATAATTGATATAGCCATACAACTGTGGGAACGTGAACAGGTTATTTTAAATCCCTGTATCAGTATGCTCGTTTGCATATGGGAAAGCAGACATGTACTTTTAGGATTTCTCAGAGGATAAAATGACGTATGTAAACTATCTGCCTTTCTGTACTTAAAACTTATTTTATTACCTTGAAAATTATGAGTCACGTAAACTTCAGTGAATTCTTTCCTTTACAGTGGTCGGTTCCCTAGCGTGACCTACACCCATCTGTCTAGAATGCTATAGGTTACCCATTACAGGGACTTTGATGTGCCTAATGTAACTTTTCCTCTTTCTTCATATCCTAGATTTATTTAAGTGGAGAGAGACCAGAGCAAATGCCTGGTTGATTTCTGTATCCACAGCACATGACAGATTCCTCAGTAACTCTTATAAAGATGAGACACAACAGTTGTCATTTCCTTAGGAAATAATTATAGGATGTGGACTAATTTCCAGCATATTAAAAAGTCTCACAATGAATGTTCATTGTGCTCCAAAATTCACAACAGTGGCTTTTAGTTGTCTCTGTGTATTGGTGTTATATATAGATTTTTCTATATTTGCAAATTGAGCTCTCTCTCCCTCCCTCCGTTCCTCCCATCCCTCCTTTATTCCTCCTTTCCTCTCTCTCTCTTGCTCTCACTCTAATTCTCTAAATGAGGAGCACAGTGTGGATACAGAGTCCTAGTTGCTCCGTATTTCAGCCTTTTTCTTTCTTGTGAGCTATTACTACCTTTGGGGATCATCTCTATTATTACTCAACTCAACGAGGAAGGGTCATTATAACAAGAGACCAGAATGAAGACCCCGAATCACACATCATGCTCTGGTACTATGGACGCTTAAGGTACTTGTCAGCTTTTCACATGAACAGTGGTGCAGAGTTATTAATGTTTTACCAGGTAGTTTGAATAAAAAAAAAACAAAACTCCAGTGATGTGTAGGAAAATAAAAGCCTAACCTTTTCCGAGTTTAGACGTAATGACTTTGTTAGTAAAGACATGGAATCTAAGAAAGATGCTATACCATTTTTAGGTACAAGAATGAGTATTTATGGAATATGTGTGTATTCAGTGCTCACCTATAACAAAGAATGCCAAGTAATTAGCAAGCTACAGCTTCCAACATAGGTTTCACCCACTTCAGCACATGGTGCCAAGATCTTCGTGGCTAATTTAGCTATCTTGCTCATATGAGATAGGTGGGTGATATTTTCATTATAGGTAAGAAATAGGAGTCTAAGAAATTCATTACCTGTAATGCCTACTATGGACAGTTGCCAGGCTTCATTGCATTCCATACCAATGCAGGATTAGAAGAGAACAATTTAAATGAGCAGAGCTTTAATTGGACTGGAATCTAAAAACAGCCGCAAGACATTTTTACACTTTTTGAATGGAAGAGCGCTCCTTTTCCAGAAGTCTTCACAGTGTATGTTATTCTTTTTTTGAATGGAGGTGTTTGCTGCCAAATACCTGCTTAGGAGGTGAAAAGCCAAATTTAACTTTTCTTTCATTCAGCCTGGCAATTATGCTCTTGCTTCAGAGGAGAGTTTGGGTTTTTCATTGTAATAAAGGTTATCATCACTGAAAGGTTTTATTAAGTAGGCCCAGGGGCACCTGGGTGGCTCAGTGGGTTAAAGCCTCTGCCTTCTGCTCAGGTCATGATCCCAGGGTCCTGGGATCGAGCCCCGAATCGGGCTCTCTGCTCGGGGAGGAGCCTGCTTCCCTTCCTCTCTCTCTGCCTACTTGTCTGCCTACTTGTGATCTCTGTCTGTGAAATAAATAAATAAAATCTTAAAAAAAAAAAAAAAGTACTCAGGGCCTATTGGACAATATACATGTCACTCAAAAAAATAATCCCTATTTTCAGAGGACTCGTATCTTCTATATGTAAGATTAATTACACAAAGATAATGCCCTATGTGTGGTGCATATGCTTGTAATATTAGTCACGTAAACATAAAAGAGTTCACTGGTCTCTTTCACAGATGGGAATATGGAGCTCCAGGTAGTAAAGAGACCAGCCCAAAGCCACAGAAATGAGGAAAGCTACTCATCTTTCCACTACACATGTATCATGTTCTTTTTATGCATTTAAATTGGCATTGGCCTCAGGCAAAGTTGCAAAACTGGTGAAGATTGTGCCTTATTTGACTCAGCTTCCTATTCTTTTTCTTTATCTTTAGACTCCTCACCTTCTGGAAGCTCTCATGACCTTTGTCTTCCATTACACACTTTCTCCTACCTCCTCCATATTCCTGTTCACCTTCGCAGATCCCCTTCCTCTGCCTACCCACACCTGATGTGCTGGTCCCTCTGAGTTTTGCCTGAACCCTTCTCTTTCCTCAGTATTCAGTGTTCCTGGAGGATATCTTTCACATCTGTAGCTTCTGCTACCAGCTGTATATTGATCACACCAAGTTTGGTATGTCTGGTTCAGACTTATCTATGTGCTGTTCCTACCTTGATAACCTGCAGTTACTGTAAACTCAGTCTATCCCCCAAATGAGCTCACTGTGTGCCTTTGGTGCGTTTCTCCCCCAGCTTCCCCTCTTACTCAGTGGTGCCACCATCTATTCAGTTCCAAGCCACGAGTGTCAGAGATATCTTTGAGCCTTTCCTCCTCAATCTCTCTCATTACATTGACCTCCATTATCTAGAGATTTTGTTTAAGAACAAGAACTTGTCTGCCCATTTTTCTTTCAGTTCTCATTGTCATTGTCCTTGCTTGGTCCTTTCTGTCTCACTGTAGAACTTCTTACCATAGTCTCCTGGAAATTTCCTAGCATTTCTCTATTCAACCTGTTACTCACTGCATTCTGTTCTACTCCTCCCACCTGAAAAACTTCCTTCTCCTCATATTTAAACTGTTTTCTTCTCTTGCAAGCTATCAAATCTGTACCTTATCTAGTTCCATGTCAACTTGCAAAGCTTGTTTGGTTTTATATCAACCACGTGCCCACAAGCTCATCAAGGTAGGAGGATTTGGCCAGAGCAGCCCTTAAGGCCAAGTGCTCAGACCTGCTGCACTGACTCAGCCATGTTCTCCTGTTCAAATGGTGACATTTCTTAAAGAGCCTTTGTTCTTGATTTGTTTGAGACACATGCTATCTAGCCTTCAGTGCAATCCAGAGGGAAGACAATAAGCAGAAGTAAATACAGTTAAGTCGGGGGTAGCCCCACATTATCTCCAGGTGAAATAATAAATGAAAAATCTCTGGCTCTTTGTGTCAAGGCAAACACTGGTGATAATATCTCCTTGTGCCTCACTCTCAAAACTTGCCCCTGGGGTTGGGGGAGGAGGGCGTGGAATTCTGGAGCAAACTAGCAGAGTCAGACTCACAGAGCCTCACCCTTTTCTTCCGCCTTTCGCTGAGTGGAGTCTTTACATTATCTTAAAGTAAATTAGGTTTATAAGCTCGTGGGGATTGGAATGCACTCACCCCGCTCCACCCCCCCCCCCCCCCGCCATTTTGATCCCTCTATAGTCACAAGAGTCTAAACTGAAATTTTCAGTGAAAGGGCACACAGTCTTAGACTGTTACCACTTACAGATCACCTCTTTCAACTCATTGAGAAGACTGAAGTTACAGGTGGGAAAACAGGGGGCTGTGGTCACTTGAGGAGTGAATGTCAATTGACAAATTATACTTACGTTGACTTCCCGCTTACTTAAGTCAATGCCTTTTCTGAACTCCTGTAAGATTGGCATACTAAAAATAACATCGGTTTGCACAGAAAGCACCATGATGCGGTGGATAAGCATGGATCTTAGGGTCACACTAACAAAGTCGAAATGGTGGCTGGCTGATTCTAGCTCAGTCATGTTAGTTCAGTTCGAAGCTCGATTTTTCCATATGCAAAATAGATACAAAATTAACTATCTCATGGAGTTGTTCTGAAGGTTAAATAAAAGTATGTATGTAAAATGTTAACATTGCGCATAGCATAGGCTTTTTTTTAACTCAGAAAAAGGGAAGAAAGAAATAATAATTTGATATATTAACAGATTCACCAATTTTGTCTTGACTTTAAGAGGCAAGAAATTAAACATGCAACTCTTGGCTGTAAGGTGTACTCAAAAAAGTGAAGATGTAAGCACATCATTTAATCTCCCCTTCCTTTAGATTTTCCTTGGTACAAAATGGAAATTAAGGAGCTGGCCACCTTACCCCAAGGATCAGCCAAAAACCAGGATGACTCATCCATGTAACCACAGCTTAAAAGATAATCTTAAGGTTTTTTAGTTAGTAAAATATACACATTCTAAGTGATAATTATACTATGAATAATATGATTAACAGTCACATAAAATGACTGCCCAGTAATACAGAGAACATGTTCATCAGGGAAAAGGCATGTTGGAGGTAGAGGGAGATAAACAGGGCAAAACCTCTTAGACAAGACACAATGGGCTGTGGGCTGGAATTTGCAGGAAAGGAGGGACTTGATTTAATAGCGAAAGGGCATTTATGTGTGGGAGAAATTATTGCATAGATTAAGGTTAAGCAATTTGTTTCCTTGACAGTGGATGAAATATTCTCAGTTTAAATGCCCTAAAAACTATTGTGTAACCAGAGGTTTGTCTTCTATCTTCCCTTATCTTTCCAATCAGCACACTCAACAATTACAGCCTTTGCTCCAAGGCACTCCCACCCTTAAGATCTCTCCCATAAATCAGGGAGTAGCTTTAAATCTGTGCTTTACCATCTTCTGTTGAAATAGGACATACCAACAGGACAGGAGCTCCATGTGGGGTTTTTTGGGAGCTGTGGTCAAATCCAATTTAAATATGTACTTTTCCCCAATCTGCCTTTCAGCCGAAAATATAACAAAAGAAAAAAAAAAAACAAGTAGTTTTTTTACAAAGTTGACAAGGAAAGGAACTAGTAATAGCAAACATAGAATGGTGCCTCTAGCTTGTAGATAAGGACTGTGATTAAAAGACTGTGTGTATGTGTTTGCACTAAAAAAAAAAAAAATTAGGTATAAGAAAATTCTTCGCTTGGCCACCAGTGGATGTTAAGAACTTGAGAACAGCTGACTTTTTATTATGCTTCTCACTTTAGAGCTAGAGGGATAATCTAATTTACTGGTTTTCGAATCACATTCTGGTGGGCCCACATGTTTCACCGAGGGAGTGAGCAAATGACCAACACACACACGCGCACTCACGCACATTTGATTTTTGTCGTGGGCTGACGCCCTAACAAACAAGAAGCCTGCATTTGTGACTTTAAAAAGTGTTTGTTTCTGGGACTCCTGGGTGGCTCAGTGGGTTAAGCCTCTGCCTTCAGCTCAGGTCATGATCTCAGGGTCCTGGGATCGAGCCCCACGTTGGGCTCTCGCTCAGCAGGGAGCCTGCTTCCCCCTTTCTGCCTGCCTCTCTGCCTACTTGTGATCTCTCTCTCTGTCAAATAAATAAATAAAATCTTTAAAAAAATAAATAAAAAGTGTTTGTTTCTAGGCAAATGTGATGAAAAGAGTGCACTGTGCTAGGTCTAGGTAGTCAGCGCCCAGGGAACTCACATGAGGGCTGCTTCTTTGCAGCCAATAAAAATAGGAATCAACATGCCGCCTGTCTCCTGACACTCAGCTCCAGCCCACTCCTAGGTCAGGCTCCCCATGCTCTCGCCTGTGTCCCTGTCCAGGTCTTGTTCTCCGCCCCCCTCACCCCTTCCACAAAGGTCTTTTGTGAATTCGACCACCAGGGTTTCCCTCTGAACCACTGATTGACACTTTTCTGATAATCACAAAATTGTTGACCTAACGCACAAGTGACATCGTTACACGAGTAATTTCTCTGAGCAGTTGTACGAACTCCATGTCCCCAACAGGAGTGATGATGGGGTACCTTGTGGGGCCATTCACTATATTACCTACAACTTGGTCTCTTCACAGTCCCATTGTGTACTGTTGTGACAACTTACAGTAGCTTTCATCCTCATTGATGAACAAGGTTTTTTGAACAGGGATTTGTCAATAAAGGATCTAAGCGTACATCAGTTAAATATACATGAACTGCTTATTTGAGGGTTATTAATATTTAGCGTATGAAAAAAGCTTCTCTACTAAATATTCCAAAAGCTATTGATTAATGCTAATCATTTCTTTTTATGGATAAGGAAACTAAAGGCCAGGGAGCTGAAGTTAATTTCTTAAAGTGACACAGCTTTTAAATATCATATCTGGCACTAAGGCTGCTGGTATTGGACTCAGTGTTCAGAATTACCAGCCCCTACTCTTCCAGAGTCACAGAATCACAGGATGTCAGAGTGATAAGGGATACTAGCATCCATTTAGCCCATCAGTGTTCTAAAACACAGATGAATGACAGAAAGAATGCTCGGATCTCAGCTTGATTCTAGAATTCTGGCACCACCTGGCCATGTGGGTGTTGGCTCTTTAGATTTCCGTCTTCTCAAAAAGTGAATTTGCAGTAGGTTATTTTTCTGGGTATCAGTGAATTTTAACTAACTAATGTCAGTTGATTTTGGTAATAGAGGCCATTAACCTATCAAGAACCTTCTCTCCCTCAATCTAAGTCACTTGGTATGGGAGGGAGTGACCCATCTGCTGAGGATGGGCATGAGTCCCAGGATTGACTAGTTAGTGTCACAGTGGATCATCAGAGCAGTCTGCTTGACCTAGTCAATGAAACCAGATTGGGGTTTTACCCTCTCTCTGTGGGGGTGGTTTATCTGGGCAGATGTGGGCCTACAGCTGCTGAGAGTCTTGTGATGAAAATCTACCTGAGAATGAATCCACATAAAAGAAGGTAGACCTGCAAGATGGAGACACACAGCTTTAATGTCTTCATCTTAATATTGGCTGTGGACCCAATATTATTAGCCAAGAGATTCCCTCTTTCTGCTTAAGCTGGTTTGGGTTAGATTTCAGTCACTCACATCCTTAAAACATTTTGAGACAAGTCCTTGGAGCATCTCAGCATTAGAATTGCAGAACTCTGGGGTGCCTGGGTGGCTCATTGGGTTAAGCCTCTGCCTTCAGCTTGGGTCATGATCTCAGGGTCCTGGGATCGAGCCCCACATCGGGCTCTCTGCTCGGCGGGGACCCTGCTTCCCCCTCTCTCTCTGCCTGCCTCTCTGCCTGCTTGTGATCTCTGTCTGTCAAATAAATAAATAAAATATTTAAAAATAAATAAATAAAATTGCAGAACTTTGTGAAAACTCTATCAGCAATAAGAAATGCACTTAGAAATATAGAGGAAATTATGAAATAAACTTTTTTTTTAATCTATCTTTAAGAGTTCTCTGAACATTTTTCATTGTTTTTGTTTCCATAGCAAGCTCTAGTACTTTGGAAAAGAAGCCCTACTTTTTAAGAGAAGTGTCTTTATGTCAGATGTATATTCTTTTGCCCCAAATCCTTAGAGGAAGAAAAGGAATGAAGGAGGGGGGGAGAGCATGGCACCATATTTTTAGCAGCTTTATAAATGTATGTATTAGATTTATTCAATTAATAGTTGTCTTAACAGGTTGGACAATTTTATCATTAACTCGAGGTTTCATTCATTTATAATACCATTCCCTCATTAAATATTCTCTAAGAGGATTTCAGTTGAGTATTTAAAATGAGGCACCATAAATCTTTTCTCTTTAATGAAATTATTCCTTTTAAGGAATTAATTAAAATCAGTTGTAGACGAGAGATATGCAGTAAATGAATAAACTAGTGTCCAGGCAAAGGTTAAAGAGTAGCTGTCATTAAATGAAATGAGGCACATTCGGAAGGCAACTTGTTAATGGAGAATTTTCATATTATACACACCAACAAGAAGTTCATTACTCAAAGAAATTACACTCATCTGAAATTACCGATTCCTTCCCTTCTTCCCTCTCCTTCCTTCCTTCCCCCCCCTTTAAATAAATGAAATTGGCTTCATTCCTGTTTTGAAACACATTTATGCTTTTTTCTGGAACCTGGACACTCTGAGATACAAAATTATCATAATTCTCTCACTTCAGTCCAGAGGTTCCGTTCTTAGACATGGAAAAGAAGAAAGAAAAAAGGAGACACAAGAATAGTGAGAGAGCTGAACTTTCAAACTAGGGGAAACATCCTTTTAAATTTAATTCACAAACTGGGAATGGAAATGTCATTGCCTCACTCAGAGGGTTAATCACGTTCTAATTTGAACTAGCAAATTTTATAATGACACTGTGAAATTAGCAGCATTTTATTGTGTTAATTATCTGCAGGACACTACATCATTACTTCTAATAAATGTAAATGAGATTGTGTCTCCTAGGACAATACACAGACAAGGTGAATTTTTATTGGCTATTTACGGGATTCCTGCACAGTCTTTCTTCTTTTTTCCCCCTTATAAAATACTTTCAGTGTTGGCTTACCATGCCAATTTCCCTGTATTTTATTTAATATAATACCATAAAGGTCATTAAAGTTCTCCTTAGCTCACTTGAACTCATTTTCACTCTAAGCAGTGGTGATTATTAAAAACCACGTCAAGTGTCAGCCCAATCAACCAAGACTGAGAACCATAACCATACTATAAGAATAATAAAAAAAAAAAATCAGCCTTTCCTTATAAAAGCATTTAAAAACATGTTGCCCATTCACCCACTTGATTCAACAGCATACCTACAGATACAATGCTGCAACGGAATGAACTAGCAAAAAGTTGAAGTCAATGGTAAAAAGGAAAAGAAGTTGTATTTCTTTCTAAATCATTCAGTAAATGTGGAAATTAACAATGCACAGTACTGTGCCATCAAAGTTGATAAATACTGTTAGAGACCTACTCTGAGTGAGTCACCACATATGACATAAGAGGGCTTGAAGGAAGGAACAGGCAGTTTTAGCCTGAAAAAGTAACAAGCTAAGAGAGAGAGAAGGAAAATAAATTTAGAAATAAGAAAAGAGAAAATCTAACATCTATGTAACACAAAGAGATACTAGGATTCAAAAGCAAGAGATGTTGGTCACATGCTAATTATGTATATCAGAAAAGAAGGAGATGTCATTTAAGATGAACCTTGAACAGAAAAATTAGATTTTGATAGTCTGAGATAAGGAGAGGGCATAGTGATAATGAGTGATAATTATTTCAACAGTAATAATAGCTACAAGTTGAACAGCTACCATGTGCTAACACATTCTATATATTAACACTCATTATCCTAATAGCCTTGCAATGTAAATACGATTCTTCTTTTATAAATTATGAAATCAGGGACAAGGATATGAAATAATATAGCAAAGCTCACACAGACAATAAGCAGAAGAATCAAAATTCTAGGCCATTTCTGTTTAATGTAAAATCAGTAAAGGATGCTGCATCTAAAAGCAAAATTTGTCATCATGTATTTTCACAATGGGTTGCCAATGAGTGTGGTACCATAGTCCCGAGAATAAATCAGAAACAAACCTCTCTCTCTGCAATCTTCAGATTTCTCACGTTTACAAAAAGGGAGAACTGTAGCTACCTATATAGGTTTAAGGGCAGGATTATATCAGGTAGTTAATCTGTCTTTGACAGTCATTGAATTGAATCATAGTTATTTCTTATTGTTGTAAGTATAAGTGAAGTCAGTGTTCCAGTCTCTCACAGAAATTGTTTCCCTCCTTATTTTGGCTAGTTGCCTACCTTCCAACCATTTCATCTTTTTTTTTTTTTCCTTTTTTTTTGGTCATTTTGTTCATAGGGTAAGGATCAAAAGTAAATGATGGATCTGAATTAGGCTGCTCTACTCAGGTTAACTTTTGCAAACTTAGATGAAAGAAGCTATTTAAAACTCATGACTGAAATTTACCTTTAATGTGATCGAACAAGCAAGAAATACATAGCCAGTGTCCACAGTGTTCATTGCCATTCTAGATAACTGGCTCTACAGAGAAAATAGAACATGGCCCCTGCCATCAAGGAAATTACTATTTAGTTGGTAAGATGAGACAAGCAAGCAAACAACAGTGAGAGATAATAGAAACTGGATTATAATTAATAGCTTAATTATGAAACATAAGCCATAGAAATTACAGGAAGTCAGAAGAGGGTAGACTGCAAGGGAGAGGCATAGCCCTCTAATGGATTCCACCTTGTACAATGAAAATAAGATTGGATGGATGGCATAGAGTCTCATGGGGATTATGTTTGTCCAAGCTTTATTACCATAGTAATCTAACGATCTCTGTTGTGAAATTATCAGAATAAATTATCTCTTACTTCAGAATTGGAGTTATACTGAGGATTTGCAAAAGGGATTTTTGACTCCAGTTAAATATGACTGGGATCATGACAGAAGCAGAAGTGTTGTGGTAATAAGACCCAACAATTCTATAGCTACAAAAGTTGCTTGTTATATGGGAAAGACACATATAATGAAAATATGACTAATATTAAATTGGGTGTAGTAGCTCATATTATAAAAGTCCTTTTGTATTAAAACTAAGCAGTGCTTTTTTTTTTTTCCCCAGATAAATACCCAGAAGTGAAATAGCTGGATCATATGGTAGGTCTGTTTTAAAGTTTTTAAGAAAACTTTATACAGTTTTTCACAGTGGCTTTGCCAGTTTACATTCCCACCAGTAGTTCATGAGGGTTCTCTTTTCTTCACATCCTCTCCAGCACTTGCTGTTTCTTGTCTTTTTGATACTCGCCATTTTAACAGATGCAGGGTAATACTTCATTGAACAGGATCATTGTGGTTTTGATTTGCATTTCCCTGGTAGTTAGCAGTGTTGAAAATCTTTTCATGTGCCTCTTGTCCATCTGTATGTCTTCCTAGGAAAAAATGTCTATCTAGAATATCTGCCAATTTTTTAATTGGATTGTTCGTTTGTGGGTATTGAGTTGTTTTGAATTCTTTACATATGTTAACTATTAACCCCTTCTTGAGTATAGGATATGATTTCTCTCATACAGTAGTTTGCCTTTTCATTTTGTAGATGGTTTCTTTTCTGGTACAGCAGTTTTTCGGTTGACTGATGTAGTCCCATTTGTTTATCTTTGCTTTTGTTTCCTTTGCTTTTGGAGTAAGATCCAAAAATTCAACATTAAGACTTATGTCAAGGAACTTGAGGTCTATATTTTCTTCTAGGGTTTTTACAGTTTCAAGTCTTACATTCAAAACTTAAATCCATTTTGAGTTTTTTTTTTTTCTTTTATGATAGAAGATAGTAATCTAGTTTCATTCTTTCCCTTGGGGCTGTCTGGCTTTCGCAGTACCATTCATTGAACAGATTCTCCTTTTCCATTATATATTCTTGGCTCCTTTGTCATAAATTAATTGATCACATACGTGTGGATTTATTCTGGGCTTACTTTCCTGTTATACTGATCTACATGTCTTTTTTTTTTTTTTTTTTTTTTTTTTTTTGCCAATACCATACAGTTTTGATTCTTATAGTTCTGTAGTATGGTTTGAAATCAGGTAACGCGATACCTATTGCTTGTCTTTCTTTCTCAAGATTGTTTTGTCTATTTAGGGTCTTTTGTGGTTCCATACAAATTTTAGAATTATTTTTTCTTGTTCTGTATAAAGGGCTATTGAATTTTGATAAGGATCACATTGAATCTGTAGGTTTCTTGGGTAGTGTGGATATTTAACAATATAATTCTTCTGAACACAGAATATCTTTCCATTCATTTGTGTCATCTGAGGTTTCCTTCATCTTATAGTTTTCAGTGGGTATTTTTACAAAAAGAGCAAAAATACTAATTCAAAAAGATACAGCACCACTATGTTTTTGCGACATTATATACTAGATATGAAAACAACCTAAGTGTCCATCAATGGATGAACAGATAAATAATATGTCACCAACCATACACACACACACACACACACACACACAGTGGAATACTGCTCAGCTATAAGAAAAGGAAATCCTGCCACATTATGACAACAGTGATGGACCTTAAATGTACTGTGTTAAGTGAAATAAATCAGACAGAGAAAAACAGATACCATATGATTTCACCTATATGTGGATTCTAAACAAAATAAATACAACAAAACAAAACTCATAGATATAGATGATAGATTGGTGGTTATCTGAGAGGAAGGGTGTTGATGGGTAAGAGAAAAAGGTGAACAGGGTCAGTTGTATGGTGGTCGATGATAGACTTATTTGTAGTGTATACAATTAACATTATTTTAATTGTATACGTGAAACTAATATAATGCTATACATCAATTCTACCTCAACTTTTTTAAAAAGGAAAGAAAACACAGAGGGAAATCTTTGTGATCTTGGATTAGACAGTAGTTTCTGAGATATGACACTAATGACACAAACAACCAAAGAAAATAGATAATTAATCTTCATAAAAATTCAAAAATTTTGTTCACTAAAGGCAACGATCAGAAAAGTAAGAAAACAACCTATGTAAGGGGAGAAAATATTTGCAAATCTTAATCTGATGAGCATCTAGGATCCAGAATATTACAGAACTCATAATTCAACAATTACAAGCATCAAGAGATATTTGGGAAACACAAATCAAAGCCACAAGGAGATACCACCTGACACCCACTATCAGTCTATGATTAAAAAAAAAAAACCAACAATAATAAGTGTTGGTGAAGATAGGAATGAAGTAGAACCCTCACATAGTTCTGGTGATAATGCACAATGTACAGCTGCTTTGGAGAAGAGCCTGGCACTTCCTCAGATAGTTCAACATGAAGTTACCCTATGACCTACTAATTCACTCTCAGGTATATACCCAAGAGAATTGAAAAGAAATGTTTATACAAAAACGTGTACATGAATGTTGATAGCAACATTATTTAGAAAAGCCAAGAAGTAGAAACATTATGAAAGCCCATCAACTGATTCATGAATAAATAAAATGTCTATACAGTGGAATATTACTCAGCCTCAAAGTGGATAAATTTATTGATACATGCTACAACATGGATGAACATTGAAAGCATTATGTTAAGTGAAAGGAGCCACACAAAAGGGCACATATTGTGTGATTCCATTTATATGAGATGTCTTGAATACAGAAATCCATAGAGATGGAAAGTAGATCAGCAGCTGCCAGTGGCTAGAGGAAGGGGTGAGAGAGAAATGACTGCTAATGGGTACAGTGTTTCTTGTTAGGGTGATGAAAATATCTTGAAATTAGAGGTGAGAGTTGCACAGCATTAAAATATACTAAAAGCCACTGAATTACATATGTTAAAAGAGTGAAAATGAATTATATCTCAATTTTTAAAAGTACTAAAAAAAACCCTAAACAGTGTGTGGGAGTGAGTAGGAGAACACAAAAGCATAAAAATTTTCTACCCATATTTAAAAAGAAATAATATGTTCTCCTTTATTTCATTTATTCATTAATTGATTTGAATAGGACTTCAGAAAATAGCTATCTATGAAAGCATCATTCAAAAAAATATGAACAGTCATAGAATAGAAAACAAAATGAATTATTTTCCAAGTTACTACATAAAAATTACATAGAAAAGTAGAAAGTTGTAAGATATAATAATAGGAGTGCAAATTAGCATGTTGATTGACAAAATTAATATAAAATGTGTTCCCAAGTCTATTTGTAAAGGTGATCACAAACCGTGATAACAGATGTATAACTAACAGGTTAATTGACAAATAAATATCAGAAAGGTTAACAGCCTCCATTTAAGGACAAAACAACTCTAGGATTTGGTAAAAAATCCAACTATAGACAGCCCATAAAAGACACATGTAAAACAAAGCAATTGAGAAATGTTAGGAGGTTGGCTGGGCATTTGCAAACAAATGGGAAGCATGAGTGATGTCATTTATTTAAAGCAAAATAGAACCCAAGGTAAAAGGTACTGGTGAGTATAGTCATATTATGCTGATAAAGAGTAAAATCCACAATGAAGATATAAGTGTCATGGATTTATATGTGGCTAACTGCATATGATCACAATGTATGAAACAGTTGCTTTTAAGTATTTTTGAAAGTTGGCAGTTCAGCAAAGCAAACAGATTACTCTTTGCCTCAATTATTCTACTAGGGTAATGTTATTACACCATTCCAGTGAAATGTTATTTAAATAAAAATATCAAGTTAGGGGGCGCCTGGGTGGCTCAGTGGGTTAAAGCCTCTGTCTTCGGCTCAGGTCATGATCCCAGGGTCCTGGGATCTAGCCCCACATCAGGCTTTCTGCTCAGCAGGGAGCCTGCTTCCTTCTCTCTCTCTGCCTGCTTCTCTGTGATCTCCATCTGTCAAATAAATAAATAAAATCTTTTAAAAAAAATCAAGTTAGAAAAGAATATAGTGTGTGGCAGAGACTGCGTAATGGTTCGGCATACTCATTTTCTTTTTTCATGAGTACACAGATAAATGATATTTCCCAGCCTCCCCTGTCCTTGGATAGGGCCATGTAGATTAAGTTCTAGCCAATGGAATGTAAGTGGAAGTAAACCATGCCACCTCTCCACCTGTCTCTTAGACGCGCCCACGTAAAATCACCTATGATTTTTGTTCTTCTAGAGAAACATCGACACCCTAGGAGCTCTGTTATAAAGATTGCAGAGCCACAAGATGGAAGTAGCCTGGGTCCATCATCTCACTAATCACAAACACATATTGTAGACATAATGCAAGTAAGACCTAAATTTCTATGGTGTTTAAGCCATTATACCTTTGAGGTTGGGTATTACAGCAGTTTGTGTTACTGAGCTAATATAGACAATCATCATAATTTGTGTAGGGGAAGAATAAGTATGTGGTTGTCTGTGTTTTCATATGTATAATACTTTGTCACAATTATTTGTTCCCATGACCCTCTGGTTGTATTTTTAATTATATGCAAATAAAAATCAATTGTGTTTATCTTTGGGTGACAGGATTAGAAAGGAATTCTGTTTTCAGATGTACTCTTATTTTTCAGATTTTCCATAAGGAACCTGCATTACTTTTATTATCAGAAAATATTAAGCTTATTAAATTTTTAAACAAGAGAAAAAGCAGTCTCCTTTCTCAAAGATCTTAGAAGTGCAGAGACAAGCTCCTTGTACATTAATGACTTGTGAGGGAACGTACATGTCTTAAGAGCTTTTAAAGAGCTTACTAATCACAGAAAGGACTAGTCATTCTTTCATTTATTCATCAAACATTTATTGAATACCAATTATTTGTCCAGCACTACGCCAGGCACTAGAGATATGATGACACAGTAAATACGCTTTTACCTTCACAGAGAAGGCAAAGTTTTTACACTCTCTCTTCACAGTCTATTTTGAGAGATGGTTATATGAACAAATTGTAGTACAGTATAGTACACTGTTCAACAGAATAAAAGGCAAATTCCTTCTCCCTCTGCACAGTCCTTTTAAGTCCTGTATATACAAATTTGAGGGAAAACAAATGAATTAGTAGTGAACAATAAAGGTGCATTTTGTTGTTACAGTATAGTAACTGTAGATATCATACTCCTTGGTTTTCGTTATATATTACTGTAAAGTCAGTTACCTAAGTAGAAGTAAATGTTAATTTCCTAGGTTGGCTGTAACAAATCACTACCAGTTTGGCAAAGAAATTTATTCTTCAGTTCTGGAAGCCCAAGTCTAAAACTAAAGGTGTTGGCACGTCAGCATTCCATCTGAAGGCTCTAGGGGGCGCTCCTTTCCACCCTTCCCAGCTTCTAGTGGCTGCCCTCAGTGTTTGGTGTCCCTTGACTTGTGGCTGCATGACTCTAATCTCTGTCTTTGTCTTCACTTCCTGTGGATCTCTTACAAGGACGCTTGTCATTGGATTTAGGGCCCATTGAAATCCAGGATGATCACATCTCAAGATTCTTAACTTCATAACATATGCAGAGACTCTTTTTCTAAATAAGGTCACACTCACAGGTTTGAACAGTAGGATGTGGACATATCTCTTGAGGGGGGCATCATCGAACCCCCTACAGGGTTTGAAGAGTTAGAACCTCACCGCTAGAAACAGAATATGAATCCACGACTGGCTAGAGTACTTCTAAACTCTTTGAGGGCAAGAACTACATTGTATGTCTCATCTAGCCACCAAGACATTGCAGATCACATAGTAGAGGTTCAACAAAACCAAGACTGAAACCTTTGCTTTGGGATTCCATTGTAGTATAGATTGAATTCATTGAAATAGACGGAGCCGATAAACATCCCAGCTTCTGCCCCTTCTGAGAGTTTAATTTCAGTGCATTCATCTTCTCTCAAAAAGCAGTTCTCCACATGTTAGCAGTCAGTTTTATGTGAATTCCAGAAAGTGCCTTCCATGACCCTTGATTAATTATGTTATGGAGAAAAACACTGTTTCATGCTGTTCTTTGCTCAGATTTGTCTTGTGAAACGTGATTACTTCTTCCAACGTCTACTAGCCTGCTGATGTAAAGGTTCTGAATCTTGCAGGCACCTAAGAGAAACCTTTTCTTGAAAACTTGTCCCAGCAGAAATGCACAACCTGATGCAAGAGCCCCTCTTACACACACATGCACGCACGCACGCGCGCGCGCGCGCACACACACACACACATATATGCACGCACCCCTCCTCTCTCTGTTAATGACACTCCTGGTTGATTTATTGATTGCCTGTAACACCACTGGCTTTTCTCAAAGCACTTGTGATCTTCCCAGCTGTAAGTGCCACCCCCAGTGGACAGTTGCCCCAAACCAGGATGTTTTGATTGCTGTTTGACTTCCCCAACTTGGCTAGTGAGGGCTGAACCTTCTCAGCTTCCCTGGAATAAGCTCCTCAAGCCTTTTCCCTCCAAAGCATCTGTAAACAGTTGAAGGTCATGATTGTTCACTCTGCAAGATCGATATGCCATTAAATTGTGACAAAAAGGACTGCCAGACCATTAAGGCCTCCCTCAAGCCCTCAGTAATCCTGATAAAGTGATGAGCTGTTTTAACCTCTCTGGCTCCCATTGCTAACTACATAGAAAACTCCTAACTGCTGAGATAACCCTTTCTGCAAAGTCGGAACGACTCACAAATGACTGACACTGATTTTGAGCTCCTCTCTACATTTTTTCCTGCTGTTGTGAAGTCACTTTTTTTAATTCAATCTTTTAATTAATTTATTTATTTATTATTTTGGTCCACACAGTCTGAAGTCTAGTGTTATTCTCAAAACTACTTTGGCTCACAACTATTTTGTTCTGTGGTGAACTGGTTTCCTAAAAGCCCCATCATGTCATGAATAGACCCATTTCCTCCTGGTTGAGACAAAAGTGGAAATATTCATGGGGCCTGAAAATGGGACAGGACTAGTCCCCCTCAAATACATGTGATCTGCTTAAAATAGGATCAATCTTAGCCATGTGATGGGTTCATAGTGGTGAATTCTGTTGAATTTCTGTCTTATGTTTTCTTAGTCAGCAGTAAAAAGTGAGCAGAAAAGGAAAAGGTTTCAAAAAAATAGAAGAAAAGGCAACTTTTGTGAACTGAAAATAATCTGAATGGATCTAAGTATTCTGGAAGCTATCTTAAAATTAAATGTAGACCTACCAAGTCTTGCTCAGCATAACTGGTGAGCTCATTTACTATTTCAAAGATGTTAATTTCATCTAGCTAATCTAAAACCAATTGCTGCTATGAACAGTCACCCCATGTGTCTGAAAAGTACAGGACTGCTTAAGCCAGATAAAGTTGATCTCACTCTCTTTACTAACACTGAAGTTATCTGATATCCAAAACATATTTTTACATTTTTGTTTCTAGTTTAGAACTTCTTCACCAGCCATGTTGGCTTTGGTAAGCTAATGCCATCCTAATTGAGTGTTGAGACTTTATAACTATGTGTACATACACACACTTGGAGACATATATAAAACAATAACATTGTCTTTTCTGCACTATTCTAAAAAATAAATATGTCATCTAGGTTGCAAAATCATCTTTTCAAAGTTAGATCCCTAGTGCCTCAGTTTACTGTCATTTTAAAGTCTTGAACTGTTTAGAAGATGACTAAATCTAGAAAGACCTACATGCTGTTACCCCAAATATCGTCAGTAAAAGACATCTCCATCTGAGTTCCCAAGGATTTGATTCATCAGCTAATTGTACACAGGATTTTCTGGGCACAAATAGTTGTTCATTTACTCCATTTTCTGTTTTGCTGATTTGCAAGCAGAAGTTTGCAGAGAAACCTTCACTTCAGTTTAGGACTAGCGCTAAATAGCTTATTATGTCAACAAAACATACCTTCAAATGAAAAAACCAAACACTTGAAACCAGCAGGACTTGTAGGTAGTAAACAGAAAGAAAACAGGCTTAATATCTGCTGGGTCCATTAGCTCTCACCTGCACATAGTCTTTCTTCAGCATATCAGTGGCATCATCTAGGAGGGCACAGGAACAAGAACACAGCTTCAGGTCAATGAAATCATTCACTGATCCACCAGCAAAGCAGATAAGTGGTGTATTAGCTTAAAATCTCCTACATGCTGCTTAGACATCATTGCATAGGTTCTGAAATGAGGCAAACAAACCCTATGAAATGATACCAAAAACTAGAGGATATTTTTTCTGCTTTGTCTTCTTTGAATTCCCAAAGTAATCCTGAATTTGGATTTTAGGCCTTTGAATTTGCTCTGCAGGTCTGCAACGTATGGGGAATGATGACTTACTGAAACAGAAGATACCTTATCCCTCCCTTTACACTTACTCACACCAAGACCCATTTACAGATTTCTGGCACTTGCTACTCATGAACTTATTAAATATATATTGTGTGCCTACTAGGTGTCCTGTAGTTTGCCAAACTTCCAGGGATACAATAATGAGCAGTATCAAGCAGCTTCTGTGCTTCTTGGATAAGTGTTTGTCTTTAAGAGTTTCCATTATAGGGACGCCTGGGTGGCTCAGTTGGTTGGACGACTGCCTTCGGCTCAGGTCATGATCCCGGAGTCCCGGGATCGAGTCCCGCGTGGGGCTCCCAGCTCCACGGGGAGTCTGCTTCTCCCTCTGACCTTCTCCTCGCTCATGCTCTCTCTCACTGCCTCTCTCTCAAATAAATAAATAAAATCTTTAAAAAAAAAAAAAGAGTTTCCATTATATTATAACTGAGGAATTAGGAAAATAGGACTTGTAATAGTCTTGCCCTTTCCAACAGCTCTAATCCTTTCGTACTGGGTATTTGCATTTCGACTCGAATTGCTACTGATGACAGAAGAAGGTTGCATCGTGATGACAAAACAGCAGACAGATGTCCCTGGAGCCCCTCAGTAGAGTGCCTTGCTGTCTGATGATAAACTTCTGCTCTTCTTTCCACTCACCTCGAGTTTGATTTCTCCATCAGCAAGTGAGCTACTTACCGTTCGGTTCAAAGCAGCCGATGTATATCCATGTTGCGTTTGGTGTGTTTCATAGGCAGGCCTAACTTGGTACATGTCAGGAAGTAAATTTATCTCTCATTCTCACTCATACAGGGTGTCATCGAGTCCTGGCCCATTCATTCAAAGGAGCTTCCAATATCAGAAATCCTTTAGCAGGAAAATATTTACTCTTTGAATCCATCACCTCACATTCAGATATATTATCTGAAGATAAAATTGACTACACATTAGAAGGAAAGATGAGGGAAGGGAAGGGAGGAAAACGTGGATGGAACGGAGAAAAATGCCTTGGCACAGATAGAGAAGCATAGCCACCAACTCCTTCCCAGAGTGGTTATACAGATTATTTATCTTACCACACTCTCCCTTCCATTGTTTGGAATGGCAAGACTTGAAAATTAAAAACTCCGTATTTACATTCTCTTTGGGAGGTACGTTGGATTCTAATAAATCTGTTTGGCTGACTGCAGGAAATCTGCCTCTTTTGGTTGCATCACACCCAGCTGTTTGCATTAAAGTCCATCCAATTTGATTTTCATTTGTCAAACTGATCCCTTTGATGTCAAAATTACTTTCTCCTTTGCATTTAGTCCTTAAGAGTTTCCAGCTGCCGTTGGCTCTGTAGTTGCATTGAGGTCTTAAGCCAGTCTTGGGTCATATTGTTCTGCTTTGCAGTTGTCTAAACTAAATCTAGGTGACCTCATTCATCTTGATGACCTAACTCCAGACACTTAACCAAGATGTCTTGGGAGCTGCTGTTCTTGAAGATTGTCTTGCATTGTGCTCACCCTCTGGTAACCAGCTTCAGCTGTATCTACTTCTCACCAAGAGCCCACAACTCATACCAACATCTTCTGTTCATTTGGACAAAGAATGTGTTCAATTCCCTTTGGAATCACTGATTGCCACCTGATTTATAATGTCTCTTTTTCTCCTTCAGAACAGGTAACCTCTTAGTGTTGAATGAGTCACAAATTGGTTTGGGGATCCTAAGCAGACCACAGAGTGTTGAATCAACATTTAAAGAGCTCTTCAGTGTCACAGTATTCAGTTCTATTCCTTGGGATTCTTTATGGGAGAGGTATCTATTGTTACTTTTCTTTAGAGAGGAGGAAACCAGGAGGTTAGGTGGAGTGTCCCAAGTTTGTTTGTTTGTTTGTTTTTTCCTAATAACTATCTAGGCCAGACTTTGCTCTGCAAACTTTTGGCCACACTAAATTCTATCTATAAAATTCTGTGTGATTTATCCAGTACTTTTATTTACCTGCTGGTCTGCCTTCCTGTCTGTCTGTGTATCTATCTATCTATCTATCTATCTAACCATCCTCCATCTATCTTTTGTATAGTTGCTCTCTAAACAATATATGAATTACCTACACTCTAATCTCTGTCCCATTATTCAGTTTTTCTAGTTTTATCATCAACTTGAAATGTGTTGAGCTGTTTATTTTCTGAGACTCAGTTACTTTATTTGTAAATAGAATTCTGTTAGAGTTGTAAGGATTAAATGAAATAATAAGTTTTTTAAAATCATGACTCTGACTGGTACCCAGCAGAGGTATGAGAAAGGACATTATTTTCCTCTTCTCTTAATATGAAGGTGGTACTGGACCAGAAAGTAATCAGAAAAAAAAAAATCAAATTACTGATTCATCTGGCATGACCCTTTCTGAAATGAGAAATCACCTGTTTGGAGAGCAGTTGAGTCTGATTCTGTGAATTTTCTTTAAAAAGTGATCCCCTCCCCCCAAGTATAATGTATTAGTTTTCTATTGCTGCTATAACAAAATTTCCACACATTTAGAGGCTTAAAACAATGCAGATTTATTATCTTACAGTCTGGGGGTCAAAAGTCCAAAATGGTTTGGCAGAGCTGCAGTCCTTCTGGAAGCTCTAGGGGCAAGTCTGTTTCCTTGTCTTGTCCAGTGTCTAGAGGCTGCCCAACTTCCTCTCATCATGGCCCCATCACTTCTGCTTCTGTTTCAGTGGTCACATCTCCGACTCCTCTGCCTCCCTTCTTTTCTTATAAAGGGCTCTTGTAATTACACTGGGCCCACCCAGATAACCTACTATAATTTCCCCAGGTCAGGATCCTTAAATTGAATTACAGCGAAGTCCCATTTGCCATGTAAAGTAACATATGCACAGGTTTTGGGGATTAGAATGTGGACATCTTTGGGAGTCCATTATTGTGCCCACCATGCCTAATACAAGCTTACAATTTGTTTTATTTTGAAGGTCTACTCTCCACCACTCCTTTGAATGAAAAATCCATTTCTTATTCACTATTTCCAAATCCTTTACTTACCTTATTAGGGATTTTTTAAGTTACTGAAATCTGAGAAGGTAGATAATCTTTCTGATTTTTTAAGGTAAAAATGGAATAAAAATGGCTCTTTTGACATAAATCCCCTCTTGTGACCCATATTTCCTTTCCTGTTTATAGGTGATGTTTAACTCCTGGACTTATTTTGTGTTCGTCTGTTTGTGTCTTAGCTGCTCTCAAAATGTGAGCTCCCAGAATGGAAACCTTGATTACTGCATCATTCTATCAAAGAGTTTGCCCGGCCCCGTGAATATTCACAAGACAAATTCTCTTTAATAATTATATTATTTACTTTCTTTCCCTGAATTTTCATTGATGGGCATATTTAGAAAACAGCACATTTGAAATAGTTTTTTAATTCAATATCTAACCTGTCATTCTTTATTTTGATATTACTGAAGAGTATTTCACAACATAAAATGGAAGAATAAGAGATGAGCAATCCTTCCAACATCTCTCATTCTAATTGCTTATGAGTAGGGTTTATTATGTAACCATCCAAGCATTGTTGTAAGGATGGTACATATGAGGGCTTAATTCCAGAAACGTGTAGAACAGTCATATGGAGACAGAAAAGCAATTTTTATTTCTGAGCCATGTGTGTATTTGAGTGCATAATTTTGGAAAAAGACTTTCATTCACTGGAGTGATAGTAAATTTAACTTTATTGAAAGCAGTGACTGGATTTTCTGGATCTGAAAAAAAGTGCATATTTAAAGTCAAGTTTTTCTTTTGAGCTTTGTATTAAAGTGGAATTAAATATAGGCTAAAATTCTGGAGGGTGTTTTATCCTCAAAGGCAGTGGGTTTCATGGACACCTTCTGCACCCTGGTATACTTCAGGGTAATGAGTTCATAAAGGCATCAACATTCCATTTTTGCTCAGGGTGCTTTGGTGCTAAGTACTTGGATTCTGAAAACTTTGGGCAGCTACCTACTTCCGGTACTCGGGAGCTTCCTTCCTTGGCAGCCCTGGGTATATAGGCTGAATACACTGATGGGCTTCTTCAGCCTAAATCTGGTTTTGCAGAGTTGTTCTCTGCAGCCTGTGTAACTGGGAAGGCAGTGTCTAACACCGAACAGTGTGTATCTCCATCATTCCCTGCTCATTCTCAAGGTCTCTTATAATTGGATTTCCTACAAAATGGAAAAGTTACACAAGAGTACTGTTATCCCTAAATGTTCAAAAGCCATCAGTTGGCACTAAGTTTAAACTGGCTTCATAAAGTCATCTTTAAGTAGTGATAAAACTACTATTGATAAACTATTTTGTAGGAGTATTGGGATAGCAGCCAGCCTTCCTACCTTTCTCCCTTTCTTCCATTTCTTTCTTTCTTTACTTCCTTCATTTTCTTCCTTTTCTTTCTCTCTTCCTTCTTCTTTCCCTCCTTCCTTTTCTGTTTACATTTCTTTTTCTTTCTTCTTGTCTTATTTCCTTCTTTTTTTTTTTTTTCTCTGTCTTCTTTCCCTCTTTCCTCATAATAGGATAAGGATATATGAAAGGGTGAGATTTAGTCTTCTCTTGTGCATACATGTCATTGTGGAGTCTGATTCCTTGTTCCCTGACTTTATGTGACGGTGTGCACAAATGTCCAGAAATGTCTATGAACTCATGAGACTGATGTTTTTTGACAGCCACACCAGACCTTAAACATTGAGATGACTGTATTTCTTCAAAGTAGCAATCATAGGATCATATGTATTTATTTATCATATGTATTTATTTAGGAGTACGTCCATTATTTGAAATATTTTGAAACCCTTTTAAACCTACCTTCTCTAATGTTTCACAGTGTCTCACAATTTTAACCACCCTCTATTTCACTCAAAATGCATTCCTTGGATGAGTCATTTCTCTCATTGACCAGGCTTGACTCAAATATCTTTTGCTTGTTTTCAAATGACAACTCCAAAGATGAATGTTTACCAACATAAAGGACAGTCCAAAGAATGCACCCTCTTAAAGATCAACAGCCTTTCAACTTTTACCCAGTAACTTGCAATAGCTGGCATACTGAACAAAAAAATCTATATATGCTGTCTAACTCAATATGATAGCTAAAATTAGGTATTATATAGTGTATATATTATATAGGCTACACACACACATACACACACATACAACATACTCTCAAACACATTTATATAAAAGAAATTACTTTCCAGTGTTTAGAATGTTTACTTCTGAGTGATCAAATTATGGATGGTTTTAATTTTCTTCTTCTTTCTCTAATTTCCAGAGTATATACAATTATTTTTGTAATCAAGGATAAAAAAAAAAAAAAATTGAGCTCCTAAGGATATATCTGAATACAAATTTAAAAACTGCAGTGAATAATGACACCTTCACTAAAATAAATACATAACCTTTAAAGATTCACAAGTATTTGAATGTGTTTGGGTTATGTTTATTTAGAAAAAGTCACATTAATTTAAGGTAGAATTGTACACACTTTTAATACATATTTCTAAATGTACCGCCTACTTTTTCTGTTACAAATGAAATACATCAGAAGCAGGGACAATGTCCACTGATGTCCTTTAAAATCACTTCTTTTTTTTTTTAAGATTTTATTTATTTATTTGACATAGAGAGAGGGAGAGAGAGAGAGAGAGAGAGCGCAAGCACAGGCAGTGGGAATAAAAGGCATGAGAGAAGCAGGCTCCCTGCTGAGGAAGGAGCCTGATGTGAGGCTTGATCCCAGGACTCTGGGATCATGACCTGAGCCAAAGGCAGCAGCTTAACCAACTGATCCACCCAGGCGCTCCTAATACCACTTCTCTTGAGCCATGGTCTGAGTGTCTTAGAGCCCCGGATCCAGTAGGTGCCTAACTACTTTGGTCAGGAGCCCTGGTTTTTGAGGGTAGCTCGGCCAGTGCAAACTCTGTATCACAGTCTCAGAGGCAAGAGCTTACATGTTCTGGGCCCACTGTGAAATAAGCTTAAAATCTCCTTCATCTCTAAAATTCAGCGAATCCTTTTACTTACTGCTTTGATAATAAATAATTACTAGATAGATTGTTGTTCCATTAGTAATGCTACCCACAGCAAACAAAATTCACCAGAGGCAACAAGAAAAGGATTTGATGGATTGTCTCTTAAATCATACTGGAATTTCCCCTAGATTAGTTTGGCAGCAGGTGTAGGACCTCAGAAACGATGAGGTTTAATCATGCCATCTCTAAAAGCTAAGTAACTGCATCTTTCCTCTTCCGAAGACAAGGGTGGTCTTTCTTTCTACTCTAGAATAAAAGTCTCTTCAGAGTCTCCTTGAATGGAGGCCTAATCATACTGTGTATGGCTTGATGAATCTGGAAAGCATAACACTGCCAAAAATAGTAATATGGCAGTGAGTCTTCAGTAATCACAACTTGCTTTTCACTTTTCTTCTTTGAATTTTCTGTATTCACTTCTATATTATTCAGAGTAAGGCTAGATGCTATTATAAACAAATCACAAACTTTAAATGGATATACATCCTAAGAGGTTCTTTACACTTTCTTTCTCATTCTTATCACAGTTTGACAGGTAGCTTCTTTGTCATGACTCAGGATCTAGGATCCTTCTATCTCTGGCTATGTTGAGCCCTGACAGCTTGAAGTTTTTAATTTCCAGCTGGCAGGGGGAAAGAGCCCATGGAGAAGTCCCACTACCTTGTTAAAAGCAGGGGCAGAGAATGACACACATAGCACTCCCTGAAGTGATTGGTAGGAATTGATCACATGGCCACCTGGGTCCTAGGGCTGCTGGGAAATGTAGTTCCTGCTTGCACAGCTGCTTCCCAGTGACACCTCCACACTGTGAAAGGAAAAGCATGAATTTGGGTATAGAACTCCACATCACTGCCCCATTTCCTTGGCCTTCTCACTGAAAAAATTATTTTTAAAAAATGAATATGTAAAATCAGCTGAGCTATAGCAGTTATGCATATGTACATTGATTTTCTCATTCAGTGAATATTTAATAGACTGGTCTACCATGTTATGACCCTGTGTATTCTAGCATTAGGGTTACACTGGTTAATAAAGACTGTCCTGGTATTTCTCCTCCTAAGAGTTCACAGCCTGGTTGTAGCTATAAATGATAAATAAATAGCCAGGCAAATAATCACATCTTAAGAAAGCAAACAGGGTCTTACGATACTGACTAACTGGTGACTGCTCAGCGGTCTGCTTTGATCAAGTAATCAGAGCGAGCTCCTTGGAAGACAGACATTTGATTCAAGACATGAGGCATAAGAAGGAACTAACTATGCAATGAGCACAGAGCCAGGGACAGCACATACAAAGACCATTTGGTAGAAGAGAATTCAGAGGGCTTTAATTCTATAACTTTTCTAAAGATTAGATCTATATCTTTAAAATAATTAGAATCATCACCCTGCATATTATATATAAACTATACTGATAAAGGAAACATTTACAATGGAAAAATCTGGCAGGCAATACCTTGACCAGATGTTCAAATCTCACATCACCTATAATGGATAAATTCACAGTCTCTGCCCATCCCAGGGTGGACCAAGGGCACGCCACCCACTCTAGTGTTCCTGCAAGGATAAAAATGAAAAGTTTTAACCTGAAGCTAATCAGGAGAGAATAATCAGACAAATCTAAACTGAGAGATAATCAGGAGAGAATAATCAGACAAATCTAAACTGAGAGATACTCTACAACACTGTGGACCAAGGCTCTTCACAATGAGAGTAAAAAGACATGACAGCTAAATGCAATGCATGATCCCAGATCCTGTCATGGATAAAACGTATACACAGGTGCTTGCAGAAAATAGTAGCTCTGAAGGACTTATCCTGAGACTCTTGTGGAAGTTTGACTATGACTGTACATTAGATAATAGTATTGTATAGATATTAAATTTCCCGAGTGTGATGGCAGTATTATGGCTCGCAGGATGCCCTTGTGTGAAGAAATACACGATGAGGGTTCAGAGTAAAATGTAACTTTAGGTGAGGCGGACGTGGATGTTCTTTGTATTATTCTTGCAAGTTTTATTTTAGTTTGATTTTTTTTTTTCAAAATAAAAGCTTAGGAGAAATAATTAGTTTCACACTCTTTAGAAGTTCCTTAAGGTGCTGTGTGGGGAAGAAACTGCGGTGGAGGGGGCAAGCGGGAATTGCAAAAGAAGGGGAGGGGGTGGATGGGCTGAGGAGTGAGGAAGGATAGGGCAGCTGTCCGGGAGAGAAACGCTATCGGCTTTCCCTTGGCATTTCAGCGAACATTAAGAGTAAAGTTGGAGGTGGACTAGATGGATCCAAGTAGATACTGGAAGTAGAATCAACAGCATTTTCATAGATTGGATGTAAGGAAATGAAGGTGAAAAAATAAAAATGATGATGATGTTGTAGTTCACAAAATGCTCGCTAGGGGCGCATCTCAAATTTCCTGGAGATCTTGAACCGCTGAAGCCAAGGGAGAAGCACAATTCACAGACTCAAGATTTATAATGTCCAGAGGATACAGATACACCAACTGTGTCAGAAGCATCACCACGGTGCTTCATACTGAGATCAGCTTTACCCCTGGGTTCTCATGAACAGGGGCAACTGCTCTATGAAAACCCTCAGTCCTTACATTCGTGCACTTACAGTGACCACATGACAAACAACTTCAGTGACTCAAGTGGGCTTTGCCAGGAGACATAGCATCAACGGGCATCTTCAAAATTCCTGTGGAAAGAAACCCACTAGGCCTGAAACTCTAAGCTTAATGCAATTTGGAGAGAATAAGCAGTTTTGTTCAGTTCAGGCCAACATGTTACTTGGTGTTTTATGCAAGAGCTGTTATTGCAGTCACATTGAGTAGAAGATTCAACGTGAATGATAAATTATAAGAAATGCCCACACTTCCTATTTCCTATATCTATTTTAGTTGGTGGCAGTTACAATTTACTACGCAACACTCAAAATACAAATGGTGCTATGTTAAAGGATATATAAGTGACAGATTTGCAACCTCAAAGCGTGACTTCAAAATATTGGTGCCGGAAAGATTTCCAGTTCCGGAAGGCAGTTGAGACACACCAGGCAGAGCCCCCGCAGGTGAGGGCGACAGCGTGACAGAAGAGCTACGGGCCCACTGGATGTTGAAGTGAAGCTGTGCAGAGCGGGTGGGAGGCGCCACAGCAGGCAGATGGAGGAGGCCTTCGGTGCCAATCGCGCGATGAGATGGCACAGACAGTGAGGAAACACTGCTAAGCAGGGAAACTGAGAGCATAAGGACGGGAGGAGAAAATCGAGAAGGAGAGCCAAGAACTTCAGGAAAACGAAGAAGCAGGGTTATGTGAGGAGAATGTGCGGGCATTCTCCATTTGCCCCTCCAGCTCGGCTCCAGGCTCGTCTGCCCTCATCCTTGGCCAGAAGGCTGGATCCTGAGGACCAGGCTGCCCTCTGCGGCCGGGTGGTTTCATCCGATGGGAGCCACTTCGAGGAAATCAGAGGCAAGCGTAGGGAGAGGTTTATTTCTTCCCTAGCTCCTGCCTGCTGGGCCTCAGGACTTTCTCGACCCTCGCTGACCACCATGACCCTCACCCGCCCACTGCTCTTGCCCGCCAGGCCTGTGGTAGGTTGTGGCTTCTCACTGGAGCTAACCCAGGGGTAGGTCATCTTCCCTTATTTGTTTCCCTCAACTTGTGCTCACACCTTTAAATTACTCACTCTTTAAATTCTCAGGGAAATGCCTGAGATCCCGACCCACACAGGGAGTTGCAAGATCCCCATTCAACTTCAAGGAGCTTGATTAAGGACCTAATGGGAACCACAGAGCTGAGTTCACCGAGTGAACAGTCTGGCTCTGAAGCAGCAGACGTACATGGTGTCTCCGTATTCCTAAAACGGGAAGATGATGGATTCCTTCATCTTTCTGCACTGGCATTGTTCTTCAGCCCTTAGGACATTCTTACTCTTTCCAACCAACGTCTCTGGGGTTCGTGCCTTGAACCCAATCCCTGCTCACCCCAGGTCTTTGCATTCAGATGGTGAAGAATCTCGAGCTCTAGTCCATTGAGAACAATGAGGAAATTGGCTCGAGAGAACTTCATGTCAGGACAGTTGTCTTTATCTGGCAGAGCACCACAACCTAGGAGGTACACATGCTTCAGAATTCAACCTCAGAGCTTCCTAACTGATATTCCTCTTCAGGTCATCTGCTCTGGTTTTGCATTAATAGTAGAAAGGAAAATTGTCGAGAGAAAGGTACACATTTAAAATATCCAGAGAGGGGTGCCTGGGTGGCTTAGTCATTAAGCGTCTGCCTTCGGCTCAGGTCATGATCCCAGGGTCCTGGGATCCAGCCCCACATCAGGCTCCCTGCTCAGTGGGGAGACTGCTTCTCCCTGCTTGTGGTCCCTCTCTCACTGTCTCTCTTTCTGGCAAATAAATAAAATCTTTATAAATAAATAAATAAATAAAATATCCAGGAGGATGCAGTATGTGTTAGAGGTATAAATACAAGAATGCAGACTGATTTATTCACAAAAGAAAAGAGATGTTGTGCTTTATTCTAGATCATCTGAATCAGCCTCACTATATTCTAGACTCTAAGATTACAGTAATTAAAAGGTTTTGAAAAGTAGTTTCTTTGTCAAATGGTCATGTGAAATTAAACACGCAGAACACAAACACACAAAGAGGTATCTCCCTCTCTCTCTGCCCTCCTTCACCTCCGTCCATACAAGCTTGCTGCTTCGTCTATGGAGTGCTTGTGACTGTCTCCTTTAGAAGGACGCTAATGCACAGAGAACATCAGTGGAGTACAGAGAATGGGAAGAATCTCAGCTACAATACCTAAAATTAGAAGTTGCTCTTGAAAATCTGTCCCAGAAATAAAAGTAATCAGAGAACTGTACTTGATTGAATTCAAGTGACACTGTTTTAAGCACAAACGGCAGAAGTGAGGGACATTGGTACCTCTTAGACACAATAGCAATGGCCCAGAATGGTGTGTTATTAAAACTACTCAAAATTCCTTTTAAAGGAAAGAAGTGTTTTTCTTTTCTACCCCTTGTACTAGAAGCGATCTTTCTCCATCTGATATAAATTATGGTTCGAGTTTCATGAAACAAGGCTCTGAAAAGATATCTTTTAGTCTGCCTGCACTGAGATGACAAGTTTGCATCAACCAGGAGGAGAATCGTCGTTACAGAAGATTAGCGTTTCATTGCACAAAGAGGGAAGTTGGGAAGAAGTAAATGGGAGAGCAGAACTATAGAATAACATGAGGCTAATTCATGTCACTTATATAACATGGTAATATTGCTGGCATAATAATAACAAGAACACAAATAAATAAATCCCTGACAAGGAAAGGAAGCTTAAAGGTTAGGAAGAAAAGGTTTGTTACACGAATGACATTACAGAAAAGACAAGACTTAAGAATACCAACCCTAGGGGCACCTGGGTGGCTCAGTCTTTAAGCGTCTGACTTCAGCTCTGGTCATGATCCCAGGGCCCTGGGATCAAACCCTGCATCAGGCTCCCTGCTCAGCAGGAAGCCTGCTTTCCTTCTCCCACTCTCCCTGCTTGTGTTCCCTCTCTCGCTGTGTCTCTCTCTGTCAAATAAATAAAATCTAAAAAAAAAAAAAAAGAGAGAGAGAATACCAACCCTAAGGGGCACTTCGGGTCACTCAGTTGGTTAAATGTCTTCTGTCAGCTTAGGTCATGGTTCCAGGGTCCTGAGATGGAATCCCACATTGGGCTCCCTGCTCAGTGGGAGTCTGCTTCTCCCTCTCCTTCTTCTGCCCTTTCTGCTCACTCGGTTTCTCTCTCTCTCTCAAATAAATAAGAAAAGAATCTTTAAAGAAAAGAATACCACCTCTGAAAGCTAAGAGACTAAATTTTAATCTTCGCCCAGGTCAAGGGTAGCCTCTCTGTTACTATGCGAAGTTCTCTTCACGGTCTTCCACTTGAGTGTGTCTTTGCCTAATTATACTCTGAACAGTAATCTTTCAAGGTTTAAAAAAAAATTGATGTGATGTACAGAAAATTAAATAATTTCTGAGACAAATATATCAACAACCGGAGGTCAAGACAAATTCCATTAGAAAAAAGAAATTCCCTCATAATAAAGAAGATATTACAGAATCTTGTTTTAGTTGCTTTTAGAGATTACAGCTGCACTCCATAGAGCAAAATCTGGAAGTCATAACATTGAAACACAGGAAACTCAAAACTTTCAGGCAAAAATGTGGACCAACCTGTGGTGGACAAAACATAGTCTAATACAACTGGTCCACTCTACTAGGGGGAAATAAGATGAGGATAATCAGATTAACACAGGCTTCTAGAATTATTTTTATAGAGGAATTGTTTTTATAGAGGAAGATACAAGAAGAATTCATCCTGAAGAAAAAAATACATAAAATACTAAGAAATGCCTCACCTTACCAATAATAAGGAAAGTCTAATTCACAAAAAGAATCACATTCTACTACCTTTGAAGAGACAATCTGATGTAAAATGTCTACATGAGTTGACTGTAGGAACACCATGGGCCTTTTTTACCTGGGCTTTCTAAGAAAGCTTTTGATACCATGCTCTACACAGGGGTAATCTCTCTAATAATTATGACCCCTGAGAGACAAGTGTGGGCCTTGGCGGGGTCAGTACTACCCTGTAAACTGCTTCAGGTGTGGGAGCCAGTAAAGTGCCCCAGAACAATCTATTTGCGGTTCTCTCAACGTATTAATGAGATAGGCAAAAGAAGAAAAAGAAAAAGAATAGACAGTAAGGTCATGCTGTTTTGCAGATGATGAACTATAGAAAGACCATGTTAAGGAGGGAAAGCCGCATCATTTCTCTTAGTGGGAAGAACTCCATCTTGGGCAGCATTTTTCAGTCATGTTGCATGATGCTTGAGGCTTTTCAGTTCCTTCTGACAGGCTTGCTTTTTTTTTTTCTTTCATAATACATCGGGTTTATATAATGCTTTTCTTACTAAGAGCATGAAATACTTTCTGTGGATTTTATTTCATTTATCCTCCTTAGAACCTGTAAGGAGTTTTTTTTTTTTTTTTTTAAAGATTTTATTTATTTATTTGACAGAGAGAGATCACAAGTAGATGGAGAGGCAGGCAGAGAGAGAGAGAGAGAGGGAAGCAGGCTCCCTGCTGAGCAGAGAGCCTGATGCGGGCCTCGATCCCAGGACCCTGAGATCATGACCTGAGCCGAAGGCAGCGGCTTAACCCACTGAGCCACCCAGGCGCCCCTGTAAGGAGTTTTTAAAGGCCAGGTAGTGTTGTCAAAGAGAGGCTCACAGGGGGCGCCTGGGTGGCTCAGTCGTTAAGTGTCTGCCTTTGGCTCAGGTTATGATTCCAGAGTACTGGGATCGAGCCCCACATTGGGGCTCCTTGCTTGGCAGGAAGCCTGTTTTCCCTCTCCCACTCCCCCTGCTTGTGTTCCTACTTTCACACACACACACACACTCTCTCTCTGTCAAATAAATAAATAAAATCCTTAAAAAATAAATAAATAAATAAATAAATAAATAAATAAATAAAAGAGAGGCTCACAAAGGCAGACCTGTGGTCTCAGAGAACATGTTATACCTAGTTAACTGCTTAACCTCATCAGTGGATATAATGGCCCTGAAGGGGTTTAGAGATCCAATTATTAGGTATTCTGCAGACTGATGGTATTCAGCACTCCTCCTGCTTCCTTGCCAGGAGTGGGCAAACTATGACCCATGGGTCAAATCTGGACTGCTGCTTTTCTTTTTCATATGGCCCATGAGTTTAACATTTTTTTTTTTAATTTTTAAATGTTTGGGAAAAAATTGAAAGAAGAGTAATATTTCATGACCCATGAGAGCCATATGAAATTCAAATTTCAGGGTGCCATAAATAAAGTTTGATTGGAGCACCCTCCTGCCCATCCGTTAACTTCTTGTCTCTCGGGCTACAAAGCAGGTGGGAGTAGTTGTGACTGAGATCAGGTAGCCCACAAAAGCAGACATATTTAGTATCTGGCCCTTTACAGGAATTGTTTCCCAACGCAGTGGACTTCCTTCCTTACTTGTACCCTCCTTCCTTCTTTCTTTTAGCAGTTGAAGCTTTTCTTTAATAAACTTTGGCTGGGGAGCTGGATTTCCCTCTTTTAGACCCTCCTGCCACATGCTGCTCCCCACCGTGGAACCGGGAACTCGGGTGCAAAATGGTGATGCCAAGGAGTCAGGACCTGAATCCCCCTTCCTCTTAAACCAAACTAAATAGATGAGTGGGATTGGGTAGCAGCAGGCACCATCTCCCTACTTAGTGAAGGAGGGTTACTTCCCCAGATGCCTCCTTCCCTATTTGATTGCGAGGCCTTCGTGACATAGGCATGTTCTAGTCATCTTTCTGTCCTCAGCTCCTGGCTCTTCATAAGAATAAATAAATATTAGCCTAATAAATGTTGGGGGATTAAAAGAATGAATGACTTATAGCCTAAGCCCAATCAACATCTAGGACAAAAACATCGAAGATCCATACTTTCTGCCTCTTGTCCCATTTCTTATTTATTGAAATGGCATCTTTTTTTTTTTAATTTTATTTTTTATAAACATATATTTTTATCCCCAGGGGTACAGATCTGTGAATCGCCAGGTTTACACACTTCACAGCACTCACCATAGCACATACCCTCCCCAATATCCATAACCCCTCCCCCCTCCCCCCATCAACCCTCAGTTTGTTTTGTGAGATTAAGAGTCACTTATGGTTTGTCTCCCTCCCAATCCCATCTTGTTACATTTATTCTTCTCCCTCATATCAGGGAGATCATATGATAGTTGTCTTTCTCCGATTGACTTATTTCGCTAAGCATGATACCCTCTAGTTCCATCCACGTCGTCGCAAATGGCAAGATTTCATTTCTTTTGATGGCTGCATAGTATTCCATTGTGTATATATACCACATCTTCTTTATCCATTGAAACGGCATCTTTGTCCTCCCACAGAGATCCCTGAACTCTCAGAGATTAATGGAAAAGAGTAAACACACAGCACTTTTTCCCTGAAAACAAACAACAACAACAACAACAAACAGGTGAAGTTTTTTTTTCCCCCTCCAGTGGCAGGAATGATGCACACAGTCCCAAGAGAAGTTGGCAATGTTTAGAAGCATTAGTAAATGAATTCTCATCATTCAACAGTGGATAGCTCTACAATGACTGAGAAAAGAGAGAATTTTTTTTAATCAAATAATTTTAAATTTAAATTTAATTTAAATTTAATAAATTTTTTTAATCAAAATAAGCCAAGAATTATTCTTTTCCACAGGAAAATTGGGGCCAGTTTCAAAGCTACCCAGAAATCATGCCCTTGTCTAAATCAAGCTGGTGTGTTTTAGTTGATTTTTTTTCAGGTATAGGTGCTCATCCAGCAGTAGTCCAACAAGAAAAGGCATGTGTTTGTCCACAGAATGTTACCAAATTCTATATTAAAACAACAACAACAAAGCTCTTATATTGGTCTCCATGATTCAGGAGGAAGCGTTAGGCTACATCAACATAAATCTTGCTCCTGTATCCAGCTGTCTGCTAATGATAGTTTTCACATTTAATATCAAGCAAACACGGAAGGCAGAAATGGAGGTGGAGGTGAGGGGCAGCCCTCTGCTGAGTTTAGCTGCATTTCGCATGGATTAGTGGATCCGTGAGATATAAAATGAACAAGAATTGATCCTATCCTTTATGATGATGGCTTTGCTGCTGCAGCAAAGAAGATAAATGGTGACTTCAGACTATGATTAACCCCAGATGAACTGTTTCAGTGAGTGCCCAGGCACGTTAAGAAAGCCCAAAGCCCGCACAGTTGAAAGTGTGAGGAGACAATTTACAGAGTGTGAAAGTGTCTTTATAGAGTGGCATTGAGGGGACCTCTGGGGGACACTGAGGCACCCAGAGACTAGCAACAAGAAACTCTGTTACCATCCCAAGACTTGAAGAGGCAAGCAATGGAATAGTCCTAAGAGGAGTCTAGTGAGAGCTGGAGCCGTAGAGAAAAGCCAACTCCCAGGAACTATAGTTGAGGGAGGGAAGACTGTTGGAACCACAGCATCAAGCAGGGAGAAAGTAGTGGCGGGGGTTGGGGGGTTGGGGGGACCCTTTCTTCTCCCTTCTCCTGCCCCTGGATCTCCTGCCAGGGTTTCCCACTGACTGACTCCCATCAAAATACAGAGGTCAAAGGAATCTGACAGACGCAGTTGGTAGAGATCATAAAGGTTTTCCCTGTCGCCCCAGCCCAGGCAAGTATCAATGCAGAGAAGGTGGGGAATGAGTGGAGAGGGTGGGCTGATGGGAAATCTGCAGCAGGTGAGCCACAGTATGAACCATTTGTCCCTGTCCTTCCTGCCTCCCATATCCACGGGTCGTATACTTCTAGCTCTCTCCTGCTTCTATCCTCCCCTGGTGTAAGAACACAAATTAATAAGCAGTTGGATATGCTAAGCCATCAGGCAAGTGCAGGAGGGTGATTGGCCAGCCATAGAAATCTACTTGCTTGAAATGTTGGAAGCATCTCTTTTTAATTTTCTCCCTTCTCCCAGGGTGCCTCAAGAAAGTCTCTTGGGTAATAGTAATAATATTTTAAGTCTTTTATAATTTTGCTGGCATTTAGAACTCTTAAATAATTGAATTTCCTCTAATATGTAACACCCTATTCTGGATTCCCTCCCTAGTATGTCCTTTGTTATGGCTAAGCCCATAGGCTGATGGGTTCACTTCATTAGCAAGTCGCAGAGTTCTAGGCGATGAGCAGCATGCAGGTTGGAGAGTATAGGGCTGGACTTGCCAACAGAGCCCATGGGTTTGGGTCCTTGATCCTTCACTTTTCGTACCTGGTTGATCTTGAGCTCATGCAAAGCGTTTACCCCCGCTAGGCTTCAGATTCATCATTTGTAAAGCGATGGCGTTGACCTGCATAAATTCTAAAGGTACCTTTTAGCTCTGAGATTCTGTGACTGGGCTTCTACTTACACTCAAGCAACCAAAAGTGTTGCACTGCAGAAAGAATACATTACAGACTTAATAGTCCCTGGGATGAGACACGGAGGGAGAGATCCAATACTGAGAATCAATACACACGAACATAGAACAGGAGATGGAAAGTGCAGAGAGCAGTCAATCAAGGGCTAATGCATGGCAGACTTCTTGGCCAAGGCCAAAGACTAGAAGAAAAATGAAGAATTAGATGGAGGGCTAGAGGGTGGTATCAAAATAAGGTGCCCTTTTGAAATAACTGCTCATGGAAGCAAGAGCTAATTTACAAATCATGCCAACTCTTAGTTTTTCTTGTTTGGAATGCTTACAGGTTTATCTGTTACTGTTAGCTATTAACTAGAACTTGGCATATTGCTCCCTAGGCCCTGAGTATAGTTATGATACTCAATAAGTAAGTAAAACAGGTTTTGTCCATCAGGAGGCCCAACCATAGCCAAGAATTCTGAACCGTGTTGTGTAAACATAGTTGTGTGGTTTGTTTAGATCTGGTTTCTCCTGCATCCCCCTGCTGCAGCTATGGGGACTAGGAATAGGGATTATGTACTAGGGAATGCCTAGTGAATTTACTGGTAGAGAAACTATGTCTGTGTGATGATCAAAAATGATACTACTGTCGATGCTGTTGTGTATTGCATACATATCAATCATTGGACAATATGCCATAAAGGACTTATTACCCTGATTATCCAAATAATTTCTTCTGTCTCCTTTTGTGAATGAGTACTACACAAATTTTTAAATTCCATAATCAGGAACCTCTCCAACCACTTAAAATAGAATAAAAATAAGGAAGGATATCATTGTTCATACCATCTGCTGACAGTCTGCCTCTGTGCATATAACTAAAAACATTCTCCTCTCTCAATCACATGGCACAACTCAGGTGAATACTCTGGGACCCAGGCCAGTGTCCGAGTTCTCTAGCCTGGTGCATAGGAAGCCACGGGCAGCTGAGGGGGGCATGGGTTACCAGCACGCATGGATAATGACCTTTGACAGTCTCTTCTCCTGGCTGCTGTTCCCTTAATAAACCTCTACACTAGGAACAAAATTGCTGTATACTCTGTTTCTTCACCCACGTTGCAAATGAAGACGCTACTCAGGTCTTTGAAAGGGGAAAACATAAGTTGCTAGTATTTTCGTGTCTGATCGGAAAACCAGAGCGAGAACCATACCCACTATCAGAGAATCACTACTGGATTCAGTTTAACCTAGGGTTTAACCCAGGGCTCTTGGCCTTCTGCAGGCCATCCCCCAAGAGTCTGATCTTGAGTGGTTATCAGTGCAGGTACATCAATACCAAATCTCTTCTGAGGCTTCCCCATGCTTCACGAAGGACCATTCGAACTCCTTTGAAGAGGACTATGTAACTGCTTAATTCCAGCCCTTCCTCCTCGGTGGTGATTTTTCCTCTCTCTGAGTTGGTTCATTGAGAAACCAGGTCAGAAACGGCACACAAACCTCATAATACTCTTTGTTATAAGATGTACGTGATATTGTTTTATTTAGTTCTGAATTCTTTGCCAAGGGCTGAAAGTAGCTTCTTGATAATTTACTTTTCCAGATGACTCAGATTCATTATAACACCGGCATGGCCTTAAACCTGAGCTGGTTCTGATTTGAACTTAGAATTGTGGCTTTACAATTCATGACCTCCGTAGCAGACATTACTTACAAAAGCCCACAATGAGGTTTTATTTTGTTTTGTTTTGTTTCAGAGGCTAAGCATCAGCTTTTACCTACCAGATTTTCAACTTTTCTAGAGATCCCAGGTAATAAAACAATCTCTGTAGCTCAATGAGCTCAGGGAAGTTTTGTTTTTAGAAAACTGGAATAAAATCTTACTCTCTCCCTTTTGGGAACACAAGGGCAAGTCTTCTGATAGAGACTGTCTTGAGCAATCAGCTGTGTAGCTATATTCAAAGTATTAGGAAGCTGATAATAAAAGCAGCCTTATTCATTTATATTTATATTTTATACATATTTCTCTGGAGCTTTTGTTCTGAATTTATGGAAGGCCTTTACATATTTTAGCTAATCTTAATACTATCTGTATGAAATATGTGGATAAAGATTAAGATGAGGGGGAAGGGAGGGAGGGAGAGAGAGAGAAAGAGAGACAGGAGACGAGACATTTCCCACCAGTCTAAATCCTTCCTGAATTTTTTCCATGTAAGTCTCTATCTCTTCCTCTTCCTCCTACCTCTTACTCCAGTACTGTAGTCCTTCAAAGCTGTTTTCTTCTTCCCTGGCCCTCCCAAAGGCCCTTTCCTTCCTAACTTCTTTCTCTTCCTAAAACCCCACAGAACTTGATTTTTTTTTAAAGATTTTATTTATTTATTTGACAGACAGAGATCACAAGTAGGCAGAGAGGCAGGCAGAGAGAGAGGGGGAAGCAGGCTCCCCGCTGAGCAGAGAGCCGGATGCGGGGCTCGATCCCAAGACCCTGAGGTCATGACCTGAGCTGAAGGCAGAGGCTTCAACCCACTGGGCCACCCAGGCATCCCCGGAACTTGATTTTTTACCTTTGCAACACAAGCTACTGTATTCAATTTTGTACAGTGCCTTATTGTGTCTCGTTTTGTCTCGACCACAGGCTCTAAGTTCCCTTTTCTCTAAGTTCCTGATTCTATATTACCCACAGCCCACTTAGCAAAGGGTCTGGTCCACGAAAGAAGCTGAATATCTGTTTGTTGAATGAATCAAAGGAAATCTGAATACCCCACTCTATGTTTCCCTGCAGGGAAATCTGCCAGCTGAACCTTTTCCTAATCTTCTCTTCCCTTATCCAATCAGTTCACAATTTCCAGTCTTCTTTTCTAATGTTTCTTGAATCTGTCATCCTTCCTCTGCCACGGCCCTCGTTTATCCTCTCAGTTTGGTTCCCCTGGGCTAGCTTTCTGCTTCTGGGCCCTTTTTTACCCATCACCTGCCCTTTACCCCTGTCCTTCTATCCACTGCTTTACCTCCTCTTCCTCTTCCTGTATAGTGTTCTGCATAAAATTAAAAGAACAGTGAGCAAATACAAAGTCAATATCTTCTGTTCATCATTCCCACCATATTACAAACTCTTCCAACATATGGCAACGTCATTTCCAATGGTAGCTGACGTAAAACCTAGACACTAACCTATTTAGACTTTTCAGTGGTTCTGGAAGATTCCTAGCCCCATCTGCCCATACACTTTTGCTCATGCTATTCAGTCTACCTAGAATGGCCACACCTCCAGACTGCCACGGATTCATCTTGGTATAACCCACAGCACCTGGCAGAATGCCTTGCCCATATTAAGGTTTAATAAATATTTGTTTGAAGTCTTTAAGTCTCTTAAATTTCACTGCTACTTATCCATAAAGGGCAGATGACTCTATTTGGCATTTCTCTGATTCTCAGTATCACCTTCTAATTCCACTTTATTTCTCACTCTCAGAATTCAAACATCACTTTACAATTCCCCAAAGAAAAGAACTGATTCCATTTTTTTGTTGTTGTTCCTTTGCTCTCTTGTCTTTACCTCCTTCCTCTGCCATTTTAAATTTTTCTTTCGTTTCTCTTCTGCTCTTCCCTTCTGTTTTATCCACAGCTCTGAGCACACCAGCGCCTCACTCTAGAACGCTGCGCGTCAGTTCAGATGATCTCAAAGATTCCTTTCAGTTCTGTTAGTCAGTAGTTTAACAAGTTACATAACCTGGGAATCTAAGCTATTACAGACTTAACACTTGTGTTTCCCATTAGTCTTTCTTATTTTCAGCTCCATCATAATAATAAAGCAATGGAGAGGTTTTTGGGACCCTGGGAAGGGAGAGTGCAAGAATGCACTAGCTACTGTAGCGTCCAGCCTGGGAAGGGATCCAAGCCAAGCGTGGGGTTCAGGATGTGTTTCTAGTTGCACAGCAAAGCTGCAGACTGGAAACCCCATTGTCTGGATACTCAACAGAAGGCATGCTGCCCTGCCTTCTTGTTCCTAGCATGCCTTTGGGGGATGTTCCATATTTTATCATATTTTATCAACAACAACAATATTGCCAGTTCCCTATGTACCTTAAAGGAAGGTGTATCAGTGTAATGTCCCAGGAATATGATTAAATGAAACTTAATTTTGAAAGAACTCTGTATTGCCAAATTTAACTTTTCCCTAGCCTTCAGTTCTGGAAGATGATAGGGAAGGTGTGTGTAGGGGGCAGAAAATGCAATGCTGATTCTCAAGGAGATCTTTCAAAGCACCTTCCAGCTATAATTAGAAGTGAATAAAGAAATGAGAGGGGAACCAGGGATTCAAGACACATTCCTCCACAGAAAATATGTGGCAGCAACTTGGGTGTTTTTAAAAAAAAAAAGGAAATAAAAACAACAAAAGAAAAAATGAAAATGCACATATGGAATATTTACCAAATGATGAACATACGTAGTTGAAGAAATAACAGAAGATACCTCCATTGCTATCAATCATTATTATGTGTCATATAATTACAAATATTATTATGTTATATGATAAAATACATATTTATATTATATTATATTGGTCAGATTAATCTGCTCTCAGGAATCCACTATGAGTCATGAATAGTTGCGTTGGTAAATAAATCTCTTAGCAGTATGTGGGTAACAAGCAAAATCTTCTCTTTCGTGTCTCTGTCCCATTATTAATCTGTGGGATATGCAATTAGTGTACATGAGAAAGACACATCTAGAAGACTAGAAACTAGGTTTTCTTTGATATACATTCATGTGGCCAACGTTTCAGTTGCTCTGCAAAAGGAACTTTATTTTCTTGCTTCCATTAAGCATACCATAATGTATTTGTTTCATAAATCTTCTCACCATCCTGGCAAGGAAAATAGGGGACACATTTTATTTCTCATACTGGGACGGAGGGGCTAATGGAGGCACTGTGGATTAGATGTGGAGAGTCGTCTGGGATAGCACGCCAGCGGGGTTTGGAGTCTTCCATTCACACTGACTAGCTGCGAGACACTGAGCGAGTCTAAATTTCTTCATTCTGGACTGAAGCAGATACTTAGCATCTGTGTGAAAAGGTTGTTGTGAGGAACTAATAAGAATGTGTACACACACACACACACACACACTGCACATGTATACTTTGTTTAAGTATCCCTAAATGTGGCGACTGTTTTTTTATTATGAAACAATTTTTCTTGGCTTTTCAGTGATGCAACCACACTGTCCAGTATATCCTTCTAGATGCCTGGAGCCAACTACTGGGCTCCAGCACCTTCTAGCCTGTCCCAGAAAACTGAAGCACAGCCTAGCCTCAGTGTTTCGTGATCGATAGGTGTTTGGGTTGTGGTCAAGATGTTGTAAAGAAAAGCTATGGGGCATCCTTTTTCTTCCCATCATATTTAAATACAAAGCATTTAGCAATCAGGCCGCTTTCTTACCTTTTGTTTAGAAGGGAAAAAAAAAAATCAAAACACTTAGCAAAGCCTGGCATGTAATGAGCGTTCAATAAATGTTATCATCCTGTCCTTTGATGGCCTGTGGTCTAAAATGCCCAAGCCTGAGCAAAGAGCAGACACAGAAATACGTAGACTTTATTTTTTTTTTTTTTGTAGATTTATAACTACCATTACCACAAGTACACTATTGCTGTATTTTTACCTTTTTTCTGGAAATAATTTAAAATTTACAGAAGAGTTGCTGGAATCGTACAAAGACTTTTCCAGTATCACCTTCACCCAAATTCATCCATTATTAACATTTCACTTCTCTCACTCTTTCACTCTTTCTCTCTTTCCCCTTCCCACCCACTTTCTTTACATACACACACATACACGCACACACACACACATCTCACACTCCTTTACCCCAAATGCTTTGGTGCATTTTTCTTAAAAACAAAGACATCTTAAGGACAATGATCAAATCCAAGATCAATAGAATACTATTTCCTATATGCAGACTGTATTAAAATTTCACCAGTTATCCCTAAACATATAACTATAGTATTTATTTTTCCTGATTCAATACTCAGGTTAGGCTCAGGTGTCATGTTTACTGTCCTCTCTCCTTTCACCTCCTACAGAGGAGTTTAGCTCCTAGTCCCAGGAGCTGTCTAAGAGGGCAATGGAACAATCCGTGAAGACAACTTTTTTACTAAAAAGGAGCAAGGTATCTTTTAGAAAACACAATAGATTCTTTATAAATGATATGGATTTTCCTTGATTCTACCAAAAATAAAATCTGAGGGGCTTTATTCCCACCCTTCTAGTGACTTCCACCAAGGCTACATAACAGAATGTTATTTTAAGCCAGAAAAAAGCCACAGGGCTGATCCTGCTTGGACTTGACCTGTTTTCTGGCACGACTTGAATATAAATTGAGTCCCTACTAAGTACTAGCGTGGGACCTGGGCCTAGCCCCGAAACGACTGAAAGATCCGGACACAACTGTGTGTTGTCTGATTACACTGATACGAAGTGTCTGGAAATGGCAAATCTATAGAGACAAAAAGCAGATTAGAGGTTGCCTGAGGCTGCGGGGAGGGAATTGATACTGCTTTTATTTTTTATTATTTTTTTAAAAGATTATTTATTTATTTATTTGACAGAGAGAGAGATTAAGAGTAGGCAGAGAGGCAGGCAGAGAGAGAGGGGGAAGCAGGCTCCCCGCTGAGCAGGGAACCCGATTCGATTTGGGGCTCGATCCCAGGATGCTGAGATCATGACCTGAGCCGGAGGCAGAGGCCCAACCCACTGAGCCACCCAGACGCCCCTTGATACTGCTTTTAAACAGGCATGGGGGATCTTTTGGGGTGATAAAAAATGTTCCAAAACCGGACTGTGATGAGGGCTGTGCACCTCTGTCGATTTACTAAAAATCACTGAATTATATACGATTAAAACAGATAAATTTGATGCCATGCAAATTATACCTCTAAAAGCTATTATTGGAAGGAAGGAAGGGAGGAGGGAGGGAGGGAGGGAGACCCATAGAAAAATCTGGAGAGAGAAGTCGTATCTGTAGAGCAATTTGGGCAATTTCAAGGACTCAGGCCTCCCAGGTAAAGGTGAAAGAAGACCTCCGTTTCTTGTGGCTGCTTTCCTACCAACAGCCTGTTTTGAGTGACGAATAATGCTTACGAGTTACCTAAACTGTTTAGGTACCGAATAAACTTTCTTTACTGGCTAGTGGAAGATAGATCCTGTACTCTGTTTTCCTATGTAGAAATCTTGCCCATGATTGCTAGATGTATTTGGTGATCGTGTCACATGATACACGAGTATCGAATCATTATGTTGTACCCCTGAAACTAATGTCCTATGTCACCTATACCTCAATTTTGACAAAGTCCTGCGTTCTCTCTTGCATGAGCCCAGGCTCATGAAATCATGATACTAATTAAAGAGAAGTGGTCTCCACAAATGTTTTGAAACTTTGGAAGGGAAAAAAAAAAAAGAAGAGCCGATAGAAGTTGCTAAATCTATCTTTCTGACAAGAGTCAGGATGAAATGGTTAGAGGAAAGAGGGGTGCATTCCCACCAGCATAATGTCTTAATGGGAGTATGCTGGAAAAAAAGAGGGGTGTGCAAGTTGCATTTGAAGGAAAACTCTAAATGTTGAGAATTTTTAATGAATCAACGACCTCAAAATTATTTTGTTGATTTTATTTTATTTTTTTAAATAAAATTAGACAAGCTCTTCAAGCATCCCCTCTGTGGCCTGAATATCTACTTTCTGTAAAAAGCATGAAGGAAACTTCAGTGGAGTATCCAGGCTGTAACACTGGGGGAAATGATTGATTTCACTTGAACACCACCACCAACAAAAAATGTTTAAAAATAGTTTCACGGCTCAACTTTCTCCTTGCTTTTTTTTTTTTTTCTCTTATAGTTGGAATGTATTTTATCGTCTGTCAGTTTTGCCCTATGATATGTCCTCTTAAATTGGATCTGTAAGCCCTTCATAAAGTTTAATAAATCTTCAGCATTTCACCCTAAGGAAATTATATTAAAAACCTTCAAATGTGAAGTTGGGCCCGCAGACACACAGCGCTGGGAATTTTATCACCATAATCAGCGTGTAATGAAAGCCTCTGTCCCTGTTCTTTCCCCGTCATAATCTGCCTGTCTTTATGAAAAAAGGGGGGTTTGTCTGGGTTCATCTGCAAGCTTTAATTGGAAGATGTCTTCATTTCATTCCGGCCTACTGGGATAATAACTCAGCCCCGTGTTTAAACACAAGCCCTTGCTGCTGATATTTTTTCATTTAGTAAAGCATGTCTCTTTAAATGATTTAGCAAATCATCATGAATGCCAAGCCAGGGTGACTGGCAATTTATTGCTGGTGCACCATTTGCATGACATTTGTTCTGCAGCTAAGAAAGCTGCTGCAGGTAAACAAGCAGACCCTGTACTCACTCCCTTTGAGTCCCTTCCTGTTTATTTTCTCATAATCAAATGACATTTATGGAGAAGCAAATGCAGCTGCACATATATGAGGGAAATGCAATCAGGCTAAACATGATGACTTCATTCAGGTGATATTTTGATTAGGGAAAGGATATTTTTATGACATCGGGGGCTTTTTTATGAAGAAATCTGACAAATTCCCTCTTGTGTAACTAATACTTTAGATTTTAGCTGTATTTTCGTGTAAGGGCTGGACTCGAATAATCAGTCGACGGCCCACTCACTTATGAGGGTTTCATTAAAACCTGGGAAAGCATCTAGCAGGAGACACAAGACAAGCTTCTTTGTCCCATTCAGAAGAAAATAGCCTTTTCTCCCTGCAAAGGAAAAAATAAAAAGAAAGAAGGAAAACAAGGCTATATGATATAAAGCTTTTTATAGCATCAGCGAATGCAGCTTTTCCTAAAGGAGATTTCGGAGAGAAGGATGTTTTACGGCTAAACGTTTCATACGTATTTTCTGGCTCATCATCCTACCGGGGGATATGGACAATAACAAACCAGGTGGTGGTGGTTGTTTTTTCTTTTCCTTTAAAAAAATGTTAATAGTACCATGAAATCTGTCTTAGTTAATGTGGTCGAGGAGGGTAACAAAGAGCAAACAAGCTACACTCGCAGCCTTGCTAGAAATGCAGGCGCACATAGGACTTTCAGAAAGAGGGCTGCCTTCATTTCTGGAAAATGTTCCCTCTCCAGTATGGGCAGATACCTTTCCAAACTTCCTCAGCTTCTCCTACAGTAGGAGGCTGAGAACAGGAGCAGGAGGTCATTTCCACTCTTAGATAAGGATGCGTTTACAGAAGCAGCTGCTAAATCCCACCTCAACCAGGGACCACCCCAGTTCTTTCTGAGCTGAAACAATTACTCTCGGAAAAGTTGAGTCTTTTTTGTCACCACTTCTGCCTGCCAGAAGAGTAGAGAAATATGCTTATTTTAAAAATGAAAAAGGTATTTCTAAGCAACCCAAATTTCACCTTATGATGATGATGATGATGAGTATTTTGTCCTTCTGGTTTGGGGTTCTTCTTCTGGACAGGCTTCCTCCTGTGCTTGCTTTCTCTCTGTCATCCATGAGTCTTAAATGGCAAAGAATGATTCATCCAACCCACGAGCCCATTGTGACTGAACAGAAGAATGCTTCCCCACACAGTGCTTTGTGTTGGACACCCCAGCTATCCTGGGGCTGGCTGAGAGTGCGAGCTTGAAGACCCCTAAAGGGGAAAAGCTAGCAACAAGTCCGGGGAAGGACAGCTGCACTGAAGGAAAAGGTTTAACATGGCTATGATCCCTGTTGGTCTTTTTTGTTATACTTGAACACATGAAAAATACTCCTTTCAGCAATATCTTCCAACTCGAAGGTCAATGAGCTTATGTAATAACAGCAACAACATTTATATGGTTCTTTATGACTTCTAGAATGTTATGTCATTGGAAATGATAATGTCTGGTATAAGCTCTGTATTAGGAGGGTCTTGAGTGTTTGCTGGCTGAAGAAGCTTGAGCAGGAACCTGGTTCTTTTGCACAGATGAAAGAAGAAATTACTTTTCCATCCGATGAGTGCTGTAGGCTTAGTGTGGGGCATTTACTCAGGGAACTATTCCTGTTCTTCTTGTATTGTGTTTGTGTGCATGGTGATGGTGGGGAGGGGATGTGGGTGGGGTTTCCAGCCCTCTTCTTACTGAAGGCAACTTGTGATTTTAAATGCTTTTGTATTCTTCTGCTTGTTTATTTGTTCGTTTTACTCTAACAATCTGAAATCTAAAGACCTTGCAAGAAATCTGATTCAGATCAGGTGATGAAAAGAATTTAGTGGTTATAAGATGTGGAGTGTGTTCAGTGAAGGATGATAGAAGCCAAGTTGTCGGGAGGGATTTCTGAGCAATTTGTAGGCAGCGCTGTTGGAGGATAATTCTAACCCTGTTTGCCTAAGTCAAGGCCACATTCTATGGATACTGTAGACTCATGAGTCTCTGACCAATGGGAGCAGTGTGAAAAGGAGGGTTTGTGGCTGATCCTGACCCCCATTCTCCACCATGACTGGACAGTTAGGATGCCACACTTAGCTCTGTCATAGCATTTGTCATACTATTGAATAACTCCCTATTTAGCGGTCTTTGTCCCATATTAAACAGTGAGTAGCTTGAGGCCGGGGACTGCAGCTTGTTCACATGTATGTCAGTTATCAATTTATTGCCTCTCAGCTCCAAATGCATCCTTCAATATATGCTCTATGATAAACCAGGGAATTCCTGTAAGCATTTCTCCTTTCAACCCAGCATGATGTTAAACCTTCTTATTGAAAGGTGCTGGAAGGACACTGCAGGAGGAAGGGGCTTCCTGTAATTTCTGATTGTGGGGAGGGGGGTGAGATGGGGTTGAGGACATCCATTGTTTTGCAGACAGAATGCAAACCACCCCACCCCTCCCCTATAGCCTGGGACTAGCTATAACCTGTCCACAGCCCTCTCTGCAGGGACCCCAAAGGGGTCCTCCCCCAGAGGGAAGCCTTCATGGCCATGCCCAAGTTCAGATGCACTCCCCATTTGCACTCTAGACAGTTGCCTGCAGCAGCTCAATAGCTCCAGACTAGCTCTTGCCTAGAGAAAGTGTCAGTATCTCTGCTCTTCAGTGGCTGAACCAGACTTCCTCCAATGACGTCACTAAGTTTGTCCTTCTTTGGTTGCTCTCCCTGGGCCCTAGGGTACCATATAGAGTTTCCTTATATATTTCCTTATATATTCCTTATATATTACAGTTAATAATTCTTATATTGAACTTCCACCTATAAAACCTGCTGTGTGATTTCTATCTCCTGTTTGCTACAGTCTCAAATGTTCATTGCAGAGTACATTGTCTGGCACCTTGGAAGCTCACAGTAAACATTCATTAATTGTTTGACGAATGAGTAAATGGGAGGATGAAATGAATGAATGAATGAATGGGGATGTTAAGGGATTCCTAGCTAGCATTTCCGTGTCTCCTGACAAAACACCAGCTCCACTTTTGTTATGTGACCAATTAGGGAGTCATCAAACCAGCAGGGAGTTTGGTGACCATGATTTGCCCATTGTGAGCCAAACACTATTAGTTTCCAAGTCCCCAGAAATGAAATTCAAGTATCACCTGCCTCTCCCAAGTTTTACAGAAACACAGAGAAACTAAACTCTTTCCATAAAGAGATTTTTATAAGCAATTGGCTCACACGATGATGGAGACTGGAAAGGCCACACTCTGCAAGGTGGGCTGGTGGGCTGGAGACGCAGGAGAGCCACGGCCAGCCGCAGAGGAAGGCTGAGGAAGGAGAATTCTCTCTTGCTGCAGGGAGAGTGCGTTCTGTTCTCTTCAGGCCTTCAGCTCCTTGAATGAAGTTCATGTACGCAATGGAGATGAGTAAAGCCCATCTGCTCTGCTCGAAATCCACCAATTTCAATGTTAGTCTCATCCTAAAACATCCTCACAGAAACACGCAGAAAAATGTTTGACTAAATATCTGGGCACACTGTGGCCTAGTCAAGTTGACTCATATAATTAGCCATCACTCTCTCTCCCCAACCCCAAACTCATCTTTGCTAGAAGGAAGTAGATCGAGAGAGAAAGAGAGAGAGAGACTGTGTGTGTAATTATCATTTGGGATTGGAACTGAGCCTCAACCACAGGAGTGACCCAGCTACAAGAAGGACTGAGCCAGGATCAGGTACCTAATGTTCCAACCCAAGAGATTCATGTTAGCTCTGTCTAAAGAGGTCTTTCTCTGTTCCCCTTAAGAATCAGTGATTTTCATCAGAACATGGTGTTCTTTCTTAATGCTGCTTCAAAACAGAGAAATTGGCATTCAGGAAAAGCCTATAACTTACTCCAGTGGAAGTAAAAATATTTTCAGATTCCTAAGATCCTGTAGCAGGGCAATAAATAATAGTTTAACATTCTCACCTTGAAGAGAAATTGGTACAAACACTGAGTCTCTAATAGAGTTAACTTCCTTTTCTTCCACGTCAGAAGGTTGTAAGCACTGACGACTGTGGATAAGGTTTTGTTGTTCTCAACCAAATTTTTTAGGCCATATTCCAAGAATTTTAGACAGGATATCTTCTTTTCTTATCACTGCCAAGGTACTCAGTTATATTTAACATTCTAGATTGATCAAAATTCAACTTATAATGAACCATGAGGATTTCTTTTGCACGAAGTGTGTCCAGATCATTAAAAACTCAGAGTTGTATCAAAGAAAGGGGCCATTTGATCTTTTTATATTTCTTCATGCTGGAAGTGAAATTTTTCCTCATCAATATACTCAACGCTGGCAGTAAAATTTTTTGACTTCATTGAGTTCATTTTTTTATTTTCATATATTTTACATAAAAGACCGTTTGGTCTAATATCAAACTGAATTACATTTATTTTGCATATCCTTCTTACCGCTTTCTGTATTTATATTGTGTGCCTGCCTTTTGAAAGGCAAAAATCAAAATGGGGCAAAACTGGTGGCAGGATGGAAAAAAATCAATTTCAATGCTCAGCTCCTTTTAAATGTGTGAGCCTAGGTATAGCAACCAGAGAAGATGAAATTTTGGAAAGTATATGACACTTAGGAATTTAAAGACGAAAATTTTGGTGCTGCTCTGAAAGTGAAAACTTGACATTGGCTGATACATACACTTGCTAGCATAAAATCTGTGCCTGCACATGGACAATAAGTTGCACATTGCAACGAGCACACGCATGCAGGCTTTCGGTCCACGTGCGTGAGTGAAGATAGAGGAGGCAGGGAAGAGCTAACCGCACGTCCTACTGCCCGTTCCCACCAGTTTCTAAATACACAAATACTGGATTGTACTCTCCCGCTATAGATGCATATTTTAATACAAATCAGGAATTTGCTTCTTTCTCTTTCTCTGTTCTTCTTGGAGCGAGGGAGAATTTTCTCCCATAAGTATCTCTAAATTCCGCCAGTTGAACAAATTTTTCTTGAAGACTGACAATAAAGCAGGATAGAGCATAGAGTCAAAATCCCTGTACATCCCCCAAATGCCTTGCTCCCAGGATTCTAAGATTTTTTTTCTGATAAAGGGAAAAATAAAATTCCTTTCTGCCTCCCTAGAAAAAGATTTAAGGATCGCTTTTAGAACCTTCTCACAATTGTTTTCTGGAAAGTAGATTTAAGGAGCTTATCCTCTAGTGACTTAATCCTATGAGATAATTGTAAAAGGGAGATTGTCCTGTCCATACCAGAGGAGTAGTTGCAGGTTTCCTGAAGAAGCATTCCATCTTGTTGTTAAGACTTACACTTCTTGTCCTGGCTTCTTTGCAGTCTGGGAGAATACTAGTTTGTAAATGAAAAGTAGAAAATGTTATCTCTCCAGTTTTCCTGTGAGATAGGTTGCATCTGAAATAATGTAGATAGGGCTCTCGGAAGTTTCCCATCTGGGTAATAATAATATCAGGTCTGGGTAATAATCAATATCAGGTACTCCCTTGCCCCTCTAAAAGGGTTTTGAGTTTGCTGAGGAATTTAAGCTATTAAAAGTTAAAAGAAAATATGTTAGGGCGCCTGGGTGGCTCAGTGGATTAAAGCTTCTGCCTTTGGCTCAGGTCATGATCCCAGGGTCCTGGGATCGAGCCCTGCATCAGGCTCTCCGCTCAGCAGGGAGCCTGCTTCCTCTTCTCTCTGCCTGCCTCTCTGCCTACTTGTGATCTCTGCCGGCCGAATAAATAAATAAAATCTTAAAAAAAAGAAAAAGAAAAGAAAATACGTTAAAAAAATTAACTCTGGCTTACATGATTGCATTAAACAAGGCAATAATCAGCCAATCTGAGCCTTGGAAAAGTCATGCTATCATTTTCTGAGGGCAGTGGGGCAAATGACCCTATGTGGAGGAAGTAGCAGAAGGAAATTTTTCCCTATCCCTTTCCCCTTGAAAAAGACACATGTTTCCTAAAAGGGGAAGAAGAAAGTAGAAAGCCAAACTGGCAACAGCAGGATGGAAGCTCGTCTGCCTGGCATGTTCAGTGTTGTTGTTCTTTACGCTTTTCTTTCTGTCCAGGGGCAAACCCAAGCCAAGAATTTCATCTTGCCTTTTCTTTCAGTAGATCTGGCAGCCATTTCCTGGCATATAGGTGGCTTCCTAAATGTGAGAACCAGGTATAAGTTGGATTTTCATGATTTATCATTTCAGCTTTGACTGCATCCCCCAAAAAGAATCCAGGGATGCGATGGGGGAAATGGTATCAGACTATACTGGTGGTTTTCTTCTTCTTCTTCTTTTTTTTTTTTTTTTATACCGGTGGTTTTCGAATCGTGCTCTACCAACCCAAGATATTCCATGGAAAGTCTGAAAAGCCATTAAAAGGGGCAAGGGGCCAGGTGCCACTTCACTCTTGACCATATACATTTCAAAGAGAAAAACTCTAGTGTTATTGGGTTTTGCATATTTAGAATCCACATAAGATTTCCTTTGTGGAAAAGATTCTATGGAAACACACACACACACACACACACACAGACCCTGAACTTAATATGAAAGCCCTCTAAACAATTTGTATTTCCCTTCTAACTCCAAAGGCTTTTATTTTCCCCAAAGATTTTATTTATTTATTTATTTGACAGACAGAGATCACAAGTAGGCAGAGAGGTAGGCAGAGAGAGAGAAGGGGAATCAGGCTCCCTGTTGAGCAGAGAGCCTGATGTGGGGCTCGATCCCATGACCCTGAGATCATGACCTGAGCTGAAGGCAGAGACTTAAATCACTGAGCCACCCAGGCGCCCCTCAGAAAGCTTTGGATTGGCTATCGATGGTCCAGAATGTATAGAAAATGCTTGCTACAGGTGTTAGGGAACACTGCTGTTTATTAGCACTATTTATTCCTTTACAGTGATGCCTTTTTTTCCTTTGTGGGCCCCTCTCTTCTCAGGATATCAGGAATGGAAAGAAGAGTTGTGTGATAATTCGGTCATTTTCCCACCAGAAATACTATTCTCAAACTTCATTCGGTTATCAGAATCACCTGGAAATTTGGCAAAAATGAACAGACTAGGGGCTCCTGAGTGGCTCAATTGGTTAAGCATCTGCCTTCAGCACAGGTCATAATCCTGGAGTCCTGGGATCAAGCCCCGTGGTCGTCTCCCTGTTCAGTGGGGAGTCTGCTTCTCCCTCTGCCTGCTGCTTCCCCTGCTTGTGCTCACTCTCTCCCTCACTCTCGCTCTATTTCAAATCAATAAATAAAATTTTTAAAAAATAAACAGACCAGCCCACCTTCCTCAACCAGTCTGCTCCCCTGTGTTCTTTGTTATCTCTCCAGGTGATGGGGAGACACTCTGAAGTTTGAGAACCCCTGGTCTGGGAGAGCTGTGGCTTATCCTTTGTTTGTTACTGTTACAGAATGCATTCGCCACCCTTTGGTTGGGTCTGTGAAAGAGTATCACCACTTTAACACTTAGAAATGGGAAGAAATCTAGAGAACAGTATGAGAAACCTCGAGACGTAATTTGTAATATAGACACTTGATACAGCATGGCGTAAGCAAATATTAAATCAGAGTTCTCCAAGAAAGCAACAGATTCTGGCTACATCATTGCCTTGTGGTTATTCATTGATTGATTTAATATACATTTAATTATGGAAGACAGAGAAATAAACCAATAATTACAGGGCGATAAGATGAGTGAGAAAAAGGAAATAGAGAGTGAGTGCGGGGGATAAACCATCTAAGCTTGCCTCTGTATTTCAAGAAATCCTTCCTAGTGGAGGAACATTTGCACTGAAACTCAGCGTTCAGATTTACTTTGGAACTTGGCCAGAATTAGGAAATTCAAAGTATATGGCTATCCCTTATCTATTTTAAACTATCCTAATAGGGTTATCAGAAATAAAACCTAGCACTTCCCATTTTAATTGTGTTTTGAATAAACCATTGGACTTCATCAAATGACTCAAAAATTTTTGAAATCTTAAATTGGAAGCACACAGTCATATTTCAAATTCAGTGTTGCTCTTCTACTTTCCTTCTCAGAGCTGGGCTATTCCCCATAATTGGCCATGTTCTTTTTTTTTTTTTTTTTAATGCAATTGGAAACCAAGTCAAGTAAGTATTTGTCTTGCTGTAGAAATTGAGCTTCAAGCTTGTGATCGTAAGCGAATCTTCAGTACCCACTTGTTGTTGGTAAAACAGGTTTGCTTCAAAGTAGTCTTAGATCTGAGAGGTGCTTTGTCAACTGGACACCTTTATTAGTTATTACAGTGCCTCTGTTGCGGTGCGTGGATGGCTTGGTTGGTTGAGCGTCTGACTCTTGATCTCAGCTCAGTCTCGACCTCAGGGTCATGAATTCAAGCCCCATATTGGGCATGGAGCCTACTTAAAACAAAACAAAACAAAACAAAAACGCCCCTATCAATACCAAATAACTCCATCCCACTCTATCACTCAGCCTCAGGCCCCACATACCTGATATATTCATAGGAAGTGCAAATCTGGACCAGAACTGGTCCAGCCTAAAAATGCATTTCAATGGAAATGAAGTGGAAGAGTAGATAAAAAGTGGAAGAGTAGATAAAAAAAATTTAGGGGCAATGCTAAAGGTATTCTAAATGTCTCCACTCCTCTGGTTTGAAGAACTTTCCTTATTACTACAACACAGGAATTGCATTTGCAATATATAATATAATGAGGCATGTCATAGAATAAAATTAATGCCTACATAAAAATTAAAACACATGTTTAAATAGAGTGAATAAACTACTAAACTTAAGTCAGAAGACCAATATTTAGATCTTTATTTTGCTGTTTAGCAAGTAACTAAATCTCTTTAGGATTGTTTACTTACCTGGGAAAACACGCATATCCATACTTTCTTTGCAGTCATTGGGAAAATCAAATTATATATGTGACAGTATCTAGGACTGTAACTAGCACATATTAGAAGCTTCATAAATTATCAAAATTAAATTTATTTTTCTAGAATGTCTTTTATTTTTGAGGTAAAATAAATTAAATATTTTTCAAAACTCACATGGGAACTGGCGAATATCATTTCAATTCTCTATTATGGAGAAGAATGAAACGTAATAAATTTGTTTATTTACCGATATTTTTTGAGGCTCTATTATGTGCCAGGAATTAGTCCAAGTGCTTAGGATTCATCCGTGAAAACAAAATACAATGAATAGAAAACACTCTTACCATCATGGAGCTTATATTCTAGAGAACAATGAGATGTTTTCTTTTTGGGCTTCTTCAAAGCCCATCTCCAGTCAATACAACACACACACACACACACACACACACACACACACACACACATACCATGTACTTTGCAACTATTATTAAAAAAAAAAAAAAAGAATTTATTTTGTCTGCCCCCCCCAACCCCCGCCCGCCAAGAAAAGCACAAGAACCAGATACAGGCCACTACCTGAAGCCATGCACATTGGCTGTGATATGAATTGTAGCCTTGGAATTATCCAATTTGGTGACCATAAATTATACATAAAATGAAGACTCTTCTTTCTAGCTCACTTCTGGCCTTAATGTCAGGGATCTCTGGGACAGATATGCTCTTCAGGGAATAAACAATGAAAAATGAAGATTGAAAAGTATTTTATCAATGCCCTAAGTTACATAAAAAGTTGCCCTTGTACTCACCAGGAATTGCCTTAAATCTTACAGATAGCCTCTTTGGAATATAACCTAGACCTATACTGAGAAAATTCTGATACTAGATCACTGAAAAGTGCTTTTATTAGAAAAGAGTTAGGGAAAGTTCCTCACAGAGATTGATGCTTGGATAAAAGAACCATGTAGCAACTCTTCTCATTTTGGAGAGTAGATGACTATAAAACAAAGGCGTTGAAATCTGTCATGTTCACCCTCACAAAATCTCAAGTGACCAATTACCTTGTTTCTGCCAACTCCCCCATTTATAGTGCTTAAGAAGAGGGACCATGTGAATTGCAGCTCATGGTAATCATTTGAGAGCTAGTGTTCTTCCCAACTCCCAACAGTTGTCTCTTTGATGGATTAGGAAGGATGGAAGTAGGTGAAGTGGTGAGATATGACATATCGTGGGCACTGCAGGGATTTTAGCCATGGTCTCAGCCCCATGGAGGACTTGCCCTCCTAGAGTTTTTCAGGGAAAAAAGTTGATGGGCAGGGTCTGTTCCCTTTGTACCAGATCTGGGCCATGCATGAGAGAGGGCTGGCTGGCACTGGGGCATCTTAGAGCCTGTCTGAAAGGGCCACTGGACCTCAGCAGAGGGTGCTGGACTGACCAATCTATTCTTATCACCTGAGGAAGAAGTAAGCCAGAATACAGGTATATTTGTCCTCATCAAGTGAATTTCAGATGAGATATCCTCAGCAATGAGCGAAGTGAGTAGGGTAGTCTCTGAGGAACTCACAAATCACCCATTGAAGAAAATCATACTGTAATTAATATCTTTTGAGCCCAGAAAGTAGCAACACTGGATTAAAATGACCATTTCCCATTACATGACATTCTTGACTTCTTAACATCTTTTCCCATCCAGTGAGCCAAACTTGGTTCGTAACAGAGAAAGGAAAAAAGTTGATACACTGGTTGGAAAGAGAGAAGTTGACCATGCTCTTTGTGGACAAGAGGCTTCCAGTATGAAGGAAACAGGAGCAGGAGAGGGGAGAACCGTTTTTAATTTCAAATCATGTTTAAAGTGTTAACTTTAAATCAAGATGGACTTTATGATTACTACTATGAATGAACTGTTGTAGTCCTCCCCAAATTCATATGTTGAATTCCTAATCCCCTATGTGATAGTGTCTGGAGGTGGGCCTTGGGAGGTAATTAGGTTGTCAGGTACAGTCTTTATGATGGGACCTGTGTCCTTATGAGAAGAGACAGGAGACAGCTTTCTCCCTCTCCCTCTCTGCAGTGACCTTCAGACACTGGATCTGCCCTCACTTTGATCATGGAATTCTCAGCTTCTGAACTGTGAGAATTAAATGTTTGTTGTTTAAGCCACTCAGTCTCTGGTATCTGTGTTAGAGCAGCCTACTGACCAAGACAATTACCCAATTGAGACTGTGTTAAAGGACAGAAAGTGATGGGTACCCCAGAGTGACCAAATGAGGACTGTCTTGAGTTTTTATCCAGGAACAAGAAGAACTAGCTCAACACAGCCATTAGTGAGAGTGATATAAAAGATTACATCACCTGGATTGCATTATACTCAAGGTTGAGGTGGCCGACAATATTTTGATTCAGCTACTATCCACAGTGACCAGGTCTACATCAACATTTGAGGGAGAAGAACGTGTCTAGTTTCTCCAGATCTAACAAGGAGTTTGCACCCTACCCCTTTACCTACACAGCTTTGGGACGACTTTTAGCACTGGTGATATTTTCCATGAAGTCTTTGAGAACTTTAGATAAGGGTGAGAAAGAGGACAGAATGGAGCATAGTAGCTAGCCAGTAGCGTTCAAAGTTTCCATGAGCCATTGGCCACATGCCTAAACACCTTCCAGGGTGTCTTGCTTTCATGCGTGTACCTCCTTTCATTCAGACCCCAAATTTCAGGTTAAACCATATCCCTGCGAAGTCCAGAATGCTTCCTAGGCTGTGGCAAGCTACATAAGAATTTGACACAGACACAATCACAATAGGAACTATTGTTTCTTTAGCATTAAGAACTTTTCCATGCCATGCACACATTGCGGTTACGAGGGTTAAAGACAAGACTTCTTACATGACAGGTTCTTTCTTCATCTCAGAGCTGTTGCTTGCAATTTCTGCAACAAGAAACAGCCACTTAGGGGACGCCTGGGTGGCTCAGTTGGTTAAGCAGCTGCCTTCGGCTCAGGTCATGATCCCAGCGTTCTGGGATCGAGTCCCACATCGGGCTCCTTGCTCGGCAGGGAGCCTGCTTCTCCCTCTGCCTCTGCCTGCCATTCTGTCTGCCTGTGCTCGCTCTCTCTCCCTCTCTCTCTGACAAATAAATGAATAAAATCTAAAAAAAAAAAAAAAAAAGAAAAGAAACAGCCACTTATTCCGCAGCTGGAGATAAGGTTTACTTGGTACATCAAAATGTTGACTCAGCACACACACAAAATTGTTAATAGCAGATCATTTCCTGAGAACGGATTTAGTAGTGAACGTGGACAACCAAAAATGGAGCAGGGAGTTCGGCAACACAAAGACTGGCCTGGGACGCCGAGCGAAGCTTCCTCTATCCCGCGCTTACTCACAGAACTCTGTTTCTCGGGAGAACTGGGAGGGTAAAGCTTGCAGAAACCATTTTTGGTCACTGAATTACAAAGTACACACCTTGGCAACCAAAGATACCGTGTTGTGAAGTTTAGATTCTTTGGCATCAGAAAGACGGTAGACTTCTTTATTCAGTCTAACACCCTTTGAAATATTTCCCGAGCACAGAACTTTTAAACTGCTAGACTCTGCTATCACTGTCTTCTCACGCTTTAGAGAGTTAGTCTTGTCAAAACTGGACTTCAAGGATTCCAAGCCAGTGAAATGGCTTCTGGAAATGAAAGAAAGGACAGGTAAAAAAGACGGGTGGAGGTTGGATTTCAGTCAGCCTGAAATCCAGAACATTTGCTTTCCCCTGACTGGTTCTTTGATGGCAGCATGGTATTGTTTCCTTGGATCATTCTGAATTCTTTCTCTTTTAATGGAAATAAAGTTGTTATTCTTCATCGCTATGTAGCATAATTAATTACTATTAATGCATAGTGAAAATAAAGCTGTAATTCTTAATTACGATATTCCTAGTAGATCTGACACATTCAGCATGATCTTCAAGTAAAGAGAGCAACTGGCATCTTAAAAATTGCTTTTACATTTATTTTCCATTTGAGTATGGTTGACACACAATGTTACATTACTTTCAGGTGTACAACTTAGTGATTTGACAAGTGTATACATTCCGCTATGCGCACCAAACAATTGCTTTTATGTTGCTCCATTTTCCATAAATGCAGTATTACTATTAAAGTTGGCTTTTTTAAAAAATAAAAAATAGGGATGCGTGTATGGCTCCGTCCGTTTAGTGTCTGCCTTCAGCTCTGGGATCCAGGGATCCAGTCCTGCATCGGGCTCCTTGATGAGCAGGAAGCCTGCTTCTCCCTCTGCCTGCTGCTCCCCTGCTTGTGAGCTTTCTCTATCTCTCTTGCTGACACATAAATAAATAAATAAATAATCTTTTAAGAAAATAAAAAAATATATATTATTTTAGCAGAATAGACTAGAGACATTTATTTCATAGTGCATAATAGAGCAGAAGTCTTAGTACAAATGAATTAAATGCCTTGAAATTGCTAGTTTTTATAAAGATGCTTGTTTCCATTAGATTGCATACCTCATCTCTCAGGTAGATATAAGCCAGCAAATGACGCATAGGGTTATGGATGAGCAGTGATAATACATCTTCCTCCTGTGAGTCCAATTTTCTCTTGGAGAGCCAAGACATGTAGAGATGCTCCCTGGCAATGCCATTGTAAAAATTCCAACAACCTGATGCAGGTATAACCTTGGATCAGCCAAGATAAGGAAAAGGAAACCAGGGACAGTCCAGGAAGGATACACATTTCAGTCTAAAAGCAACAGGTTTTTCACCTCATCCCTTCCCTGGGTAACCTCTTTGCCCCATAATTTCAAACTGCTTTACATACTTCCAGCGCTCTCTATCACTCTCTTTGCTATTGGCCAACACTCGAGAACGGCCTATCCTGGACATACACTTCCAAGAAGATTTGTGTTCCTTAATTGGAAATGGTCCAGCTCACAAGTGACTGCAAACCCTCAAATGTCTCATCCTCATAGTCATACCCTAGAAATAATGTGAAGAAGGCAGTTATATACCAGTATTTTAAAACTGAGTGCTTTGAGATTTAAAAATATCTAGAATTCTGGCTTCTGTTGAAAATTTTTCAGGTTTGGCACAATTGGGCCAGCCAGTATCCCCACCTTGCAGTAATCCACTGGAGAGGAGTGGAGCCTGTGCATTTTACACTGAGCTGTTTGGTTTTCTGTAGCCAGTGGTTCTCAGTCTAGGGTGATTTTGACCCTTGGGGCATCTGGCGATGTCTGTAGATGTTTCTGATAGTCACGGCTAAGGATGGGGTGTGCTGTTGACACTAACGCATTGAGGACAAGGATGCCATCACACATCCTACAATGAATGCGATAGCCTCCAGCAACATAGAATTATCCAACCCCAAATGCCAATGGTGCCAAATTCGAGAAACCCTTCCGTGGTTCTTATGTGGCTCATTTCACACTTAGTTGCCCATCTGCTCCTGTAGACATCTGGCTTTGTAATCCCCAGATACATCAGATACATATAACGTGTAGGCGCAACACGTACACAACCAGAAAGGACTTCAAGACCTTCTAGTCAAGTCCCTCAATGTATATATGATATCTGAAATATAGGGAAATGGACTTCAGCCAACCTTGAAGAATGAAATTCAAACAAAATAATTGATCTAATTGGTAATCAAGAATCCTGTTACTAACTGGATTACTAATCATGAAGCCATATGAGGCAGGTTGATATCTGGAGGCAGGGCAGCGGGGAGTCTTTCCTATTCTAGTCATCATCTTGTCCATCACAAACACATGATGGAACATTTGAGTAGACCCAGCTGACAATTTGCCAAATTTCTGATCTGGACTCTTCTTAGAAATTTGTTACTGATCCAAGCTCATAATATTTTGTATAGCATCCCTGAGTGTTTATCAGGAGACAGTTTTCCATGTGTTTCTGCATGTCTTTTTGATCTGTACTATCTTTCTAAGGATGCTTGTATAGCGAAAAACCTTAAAGATAAAAGATAGAGTCTCGTTCTGGAACAGAGGGTCAATTTGCATACTTCCCTGGATAATAAATTTAATGGCCCTTGCAGGAGCAAAGATCATTGCATATTATAAAGGATTCAGTTTCCCCTAAGCTCAGGGTTCCTCTGTTGTGTCTACTCAGAACCCTTCATGTCACCCTGGTGGGACTTGGGAGACAAGCACAACTATGCTTCCTATGCATTGAGTAATAAAGTCCTTGTCTCTGACCCAGGACTCTCGTATCTTCTACCATCATGCCAAGATTATAAGAGTTGGAGATTTTACTCTCCTTGCAAGATAACAAGTTTAGCCTACCAGAGATTCTGACAGTTTTTACAAACCATCTTTTTAAAAACTCGAACTCTACTTTACCTGAGTTAAAGAACATATTCATCAAACCTTAAGCAATGAATAACTCTGGCAGCTGGGTAACTAGTTTTAAGGCCCACCAAGTATTTTTCCTCTGCCAGTACTAAGTACTCTGGCTTTCCTGAAGTTCACTTAGCTACAGCCTTAGTTATGCATGTATCTTTCTGATGCCAGGGAGTCAAAATCCTTTTCTTCTCTCCTTCCTTCATTCCTTCCTTCTTTCCTTTTCTCCTCTCCCCACACCTGTTCTCTTCCTTCTCCTCCTCCTTCCACTTTTCCTTTTTTTCCTTCCAGGTAAAACAGCATCTGTAGTCCATGTACTTTTTCTTTGCTCTAAATCTGTATGTCATCCTTTCTTATTGTTAATGAAGAAAAAGAAATCACTGGATTAGAAATGTAGACATATGCTGTACATGTACACACAGAGAGCTCTCACAGATTGGGGTCTCTCACAACTTTTAACTTTTTTGAAACAAGGGAGTATCCTTTGGGAGAATTAAGAGAAAAAAGAAAGGAAAGAAAAACCGTTCATACTCAATTTTGTCCTTACTTCCTATCGGTAACCATCTTATATTTTAGTAGTTTTCTTGATATATTTCGCAATTTCTACTTGTTTGAAGGGCACACTTTTCTTGTCAGAGGTTTCCATCGAGAAGCAAGATGTTTTTAATCTTCTGAAATTTTTATATGCATTTGAATAAACATAGTAGTCATAAAGTGTATATTCATTGTTTTGGTAGTTATGTTTTATTTATTTATGTTTATTTAGTAGTTTTGTTTAGTAGTTATGCTTTAATTTGGTTTGATTTGGTTTTGGGGAGGACAAACTAACAGAAGATTAGAGTGATCTGTCATTTGGTTCTTATTATATGCTGTATTTACCTTAAGGCTTCATCATATTGTATTTGATGATCTGCTGTCAGAAGTAAGATGGAAGCTGCTGGCATCAGAGGGCTCTGCTTTACATCGAGTTTGGAGTAGTTTTCATACAGCACTGTTTTCTATAACCACCTTTATTAATAACATTAATTTCCTCAGCCCACTCTTTTCCATACTTTTCCAAGTATTTCAATTTGTCGTTAACATAACAAAAAGAAATCATGAGCAAATACACACCAAAATAACCTAGTTGGTTGTGTCTTAAGCATGGTCTCTACGTGTTTGGTTGGAATATGGACTTTGGTGTAAGAGAAAAGGGGGCTCAAAATCTGATACTCTTGCTTACACTTTGATTTTGGACAAGTTTTTTTTTAATCTATATGAGCCTTAATTCCTGCATCTAGAAACACTTACACTGCAGCATTGTTACCATAAAATTCAAGTAGAACAGGTAGGAAAAGCATCCAATACAGTTCCTGGTGCATCAGAGATAGTAAATAAATTCTGGCCATTTGATTGTCGTTGTTGAGTGGGACAACCAGTACAAAGGATGGCAAATGATCCTGAAAATTGTTACTTGCTTTTTGCTTTCAAGAGACTCTACGATTCCTAATTTTTGCCTTTTAGAACCATTTTATCTATTAGCAAGAAGGCAATGATGAAAATCAAATTGAAAGTTTATTTCCAGGTTTCCTCCCAAGGCCACCCCATTGAAAGGTGTTGCAGTGAAATCCCAGCCACTGGTGTCATCACAATTCTAAGGATCTTGTGAAACTGGTGGTGCTGCTCTGAAAGCCCCTAACTCTCATTAGTAGTGAATTGGCTCTCATTCTTTCCTGGGCTTTCTCTTGCTTAACTCTTTCCCAGACCTCCTGACCAAGGCGACACTTAGGGTACTGCTGCTGCCCCAAGTGAGTTACATTAGGAAATGCTGCCAAAGGTGCATCCTTCCCTAAGGCTAATCTATTCTTGGACTTTTGGTGAACAGCTTTTACTTAGTTCACTTGTATAGGGTAAATTATAATTTTTCTCCTAAATCTTAGTCTTTTAAATTTTTTTCAAAGATTTTTATTTATTTATTTGACAGACAGAGATCACAAGTAGGCAGAGAGGCAGGAAGAGAGAGAGAGAGAGAGGAGGAAGCAGGCTCCCTGCCATGCAGAGAGCCCGATGCGGGGCTCGATCCCAGGACCCTGGGATCATGACCCGAGCCGAAGGCAGAGGCTTTAACCCACTGAGCCACCCAGGCGCCCCACAACTAACAACTTCTTAAAGCCATCCATAATCTAGTCATCTCTCTGGGTTTTGTTGTCTTCCTATTTAAAATAAGGAAATTGAACTTGATTTTCTTCAAGACCCCTCCCAGTTCTAAGACTACCAAATACAGTTGTATTTTATAGTTATGTAATGTAATCAAACATTCAGAGCAGTACCTGACCCATAGGAAGCACTCAGTAAATATTCATTAAATGTTGAATGATTAGTTAATATAGGTACTTTAATATGGAAGATACATCCTAAAAACTAACTCAACTTAATGACCAAAATAAGTGAGAAGCTATTTAATTTATTACTTCATTCATTACTACTTGCTAAGATTAACTTTTTCTATTAAAATTATTCTAAAAAGTAATTCATTAATCTAATAAAGATTTTGATCCTTACAGTAAGAAAGTATAAATCTGTCCAAAAAATCATTGGAGTAGAGGGGAAATGGTTTCTAAGAAATAGAAAACTAAAATTCAGATTTCCTGTTAAACATGGCAGATCCAAGACAAGCATTTATTTCAACGTTTTCTCCAAGTAATATTTACTGAGTACTTCCAATGACAGAAAATAATTTGTGAAAACAGAACAGAAACCTATAAGGACAAACAGAGTAAGAGGAGAGGACAACATCAACACAATTTTGCAAGGTCAAAGCAACACCAAAATCAAGTGCTACAGAGAGGGAGCCTTAGGAGAGGAGAGGAAACCCAAGAAGCAAGCTCTTTTGTGCCATAGAAGCCTGGGAAACCCAGGTGTTGGAGGCACAAGGTGCTTCTGAAGAATGGGGGTGCAGGTGGGGCTATAAAATAGGAAAACCAGTTTGAAATTCTGTAATTCATGTAAGAAGCAGTTAAGCACCTAAACCCAGAGATGGCTTCATGGGCATGCAACCTGTACACTTGCACACAGTCCCACACTTAAAAGTCTCCCACTTGGCTTAATGCTCTGCTGTTGTCATTCTTAATAATTTTTGAATAAGTGACTCAACATTTTCATTTTTTTTAATTGGGCCCTGCAAATTATATAGCCAATCCAGTCTAAATCCCCTCCCCAAGCCGCACACAGCCAGGCATCTGTCCCTCCTCCACCCCAGCAAAAAGACTGATTGGGTATTTCAGGATATCGGACACAGCTGAAAACAGGAGACTAAGTGAATGTTACATAGAGAACAGTGACATTACCAGCCCCTTTCCTCATCCAGGCACAGAGAATACTGGCAACCTAGCTTATACCCCCAGACAGAAGATTGTCAGATTCTTCTCAGAGGAAACAGAAAGAACAGTAGGAAATCTTTCAATTAAACAAATAGTTTCTGTTGGATCACCTGACAAGTCCTAATCACGGACATAGAGCTTCTAATCAGCCCTTTAGTGTCTCAAATATAAATGGGAGAGCTAAGGATCATCAGAGATTTGAGGAAAGCCTCTATCAGAAACACAGGATTAAAACAAACAAAGACTAAATGGGAACTTTGAGGATTCATGACACTAATAGTAGAAGAGAAAATTATGTTATAAAATATTATTATTATCTTTAGAGAGATAAGAAAAGCTATTACAGTAATAAAAAAAAGAATACTAGTTTTTTAAAGGAACACTCAGAAAATAAAAAAAAGAACTATTGAAATTAAATATAGATAGGATAAATAAAAAATTCATTAAGACTTATGGGAGATAAGATGATTTCTGGGTTACTTCTTCAACCAGAAAGCAAAACAAAATAAAACAAACAAACAAAAGAGATGAGAGAGGAGAGATAAAATATAAGTTAATGAAAGGATGTGCAGCAGGTTCAAAAATCTAAATAACAGAATTTTCTGAAGGAGAAAGCAAACAAAAAAGCAGATGGGAAGAGATGCTTAAATAAAAAATACTCAAAAATTCTAAAATCAAAGCCTGTAAGTTCTCAGATTGAAAGTGGCCATTCGTTCAGTATATTATTGTAAATTTTCAGAATACCATGGCTAAAGAGAAGATACCAAATATGTTCAAAGAGGAGAAAAATAAAACATGTCACAGAAGATTAGGAATCAATATGACATTAGATTTCTCAAAAGCAAAATTGAAAGCTGGAAGACAATGATTAAATGCCTTTGAAATTCTGAGGGAAAATGGTTTTCAGCCTACAGTCCGTGTGGAGTCAAACTCTCAGCCAAATGTAAGGGTACAGAAAAGACATTTTCAGATATGCAAATTATTAAGAAATATAGTTTCTATGTACCATTTATTAGAAATCCACTAGAGAATGAACTACACCAAAATGAGGTAATAAATCAAGAAAGAGGAAAGCTTTTGATTCAGGGAACAGAAAGTACAACATAAAACACTGAGGTAGAACCCAAAACACAAGCCAGTGGCATAAAATCCTAGAACTATGCCTGTGTACCAGGAAAAGAGAACAAAAAGATCAAACTGGAGCATATATATAAATACATTCCGAATGAAAAATATAAAACGAACAAATTATCTGATGTTTGGGGGATATATTAAGTGAAGAATTATACTTCTAAACAATTTGTAAGTAAAAAATACTTAGATGACAGAAAAAATGAAAGAGCAAGGCAATTACTAACTCTAGGAAAAACAAAAAGTGCACCTAGAGATATAACTACTTTATATAGTTCAACTATAAATAACACAGAGCCATAATAATGTAAGCATGGACTGCTGATTTATGTAAATTTTTATATAAATGCATTAGGAGTTTGGCAGGAATAGTGGTGGGTTTAGAGGGGTTGGTCAATGGTTGGTCAATTCAATATCCCTCAGAGGGAATATCTAAAACAAAATTAAAAATAAAAAACCATTTAGAAATCTGGTGGCAAATGCTAGAAGAAAATGTTAAGGGATTAATGGTTACCTGCCAAAGATAAGCATCAGGAATAGGGAAAAATAGAATTAGAAATGCTAATTTTTGTTATGGGCCTTGTAAAGCTTCAAGACATTTAAAACCATGCTCATGTTTTCTCCGATTCAAAAAATAAATTAAACACATAAATCTGTGATTCATATACACTTGCAAAATACTCTTATAATTCTATTTATTCTCCAACTGGTAATGAATGAAATAATGGCAACCTCAAGAGAAACAAATAGGTTGTTCTAGTTAAAACATAAAGTAAGACCACTATGACTAAATGAATTCATCATTAATCATTTTTTTGCATATGCAAAGCTTTAGCACAGCTATACATAAAGCATTTGATATTGTAAAACATCAGCATATGCTCAGAATGGAGGGTAGCCTGAACATTTTAGGGTATTAACAGGTAGTGGCAAGTTGATATAAATTGGTGTGAAGAGTTCTTCCAGGCTATGGAATTGTAATCCAAATTACAGAATTCCCTGAGAAAATAGATTAGCAAAGGAGAGCTGCTGTGTTAATGTGACATGGGAGACAGTTTTAATAATAATTGGAGAGAGCCAATGACAAGTGAGAAACCAGAGGAGAAGAAAACCAGGATAGTTATATATGGCAGGTCCCCAAATCAGGTCACCTTAAATCAGTGATTTCAGACTGATTTGGCTGGAGAAAAAAGCACATCAGGGGCTCCATGAAAGTGTGATGTTTGATCATTCCAAAAGCAGCCCCTGGAGGGTGGTTAACTTCCCAGTCTTGCAGTTCTAGTGGAGGCTGTCCCAGGCTTTCTGACACCAGGGTATGGTGGGAGCATGGAAGGCTATATCATGCTCATCTCAGCTTCAAGCAGAGCCACTCCAGGTTTGCACCCTGCATTTCCACGTAAGAATTCTGCTCGAACAGATAGTTTCATAGCTGAAAACCAGGTCTGAAAAATACTGGTCTACCCCAAATTCTTGGCTTTATTATTTTTTTCTAAGATGTATGCATGTATGTATGTATGTATGTATTTTTGAGGGAGAGAGAGAGAGAGAGAGCATGAGGGCAGGGGTGGGCAGAGGGAGAGAGAGAGAATCTGAAGCAGACTGGCCAGTGAGCACAGAGCCCGACTCGGGGCTCGATTTCATGACCCTGAGATCATGCCCTGAGCCGGAATTAAGAGTCTCCCGAGAGTCAAGAGTCAGATGTTTAACCAGCTGAGCCACGCAGGTGCCTCCCGCCCACCCAGTTCTCTGTTTTACGTGTCTAGAAATAAGAGCCTTTTAAGTAGTGACCCAAGGCAGAAAAAAATAAAAATAAAAATCTGATAGCAGAGTTAAAACCAGGAGGCAGGCTTCCCAAAAGCTAGTCAATGTGTTTTCTCCCACCTGAGTGATCCTGGCAATTTTGCCTTTCTGTCAAAGTAAATATATTTTACTAAATATGTTGGTTACTACTTTGTATGATAAGTCTTAAAAAGTGTGGGATGTAATGAAAAGAAATATCAGCACCCCTGATTTAACTCTCCTCCAGTAGTATGCAACATCTAGTTTTGGTTTTAAACCCTTCATTTACTAGTAGGTCATATTCTGTCTTAGGCTCTATTGGCAGTTTTCCCTGTTTCATCTACTCTGAGTTGCTTTGTTGAGTAAAGTCACTAATGATTTGGTTGCAAGCACTACAGCTTGACGATTCATAGAAGTAAAGCACTGTCTCTTTAGGACTTGTTGGTTTATTGGAACATGAATCCTTCTCGGATTGCTTCTTCTCCTATTCTCTCCGCCTCTCCTCTCTCTTTCTTCCTTCTAGAAGTAAGGGACTGATTTTGTTCCCAGCAGCTCTCTGACTGATGTATCCACAGTCCCTCCTTTTCGTGGACAGAGCAACACAACAAAAGGACACAACAAAAGGACAGGAGATCATTTCCCACTTACTTTCTCTGCAAAAATGTCTGATTTCTCTGAACTAGAAATATTTCATCTTAACAACCAAATTATGTCACACACTCACACACACACGTGCATGCATGCACACACACACACACACACACACACACACACAGCAGCTTTAAGCTCACTATTTTGACTACCCAAGAAAATAAGTTAAATTGCATAAGAGAGTTAAAATAATCCAATAACTAATTGTTACTCTGACAAATATATCTCTGGAAGAAATAGCTTCTATGACACCCCCCCTTCCTCCATCTTAATATTTTAAAAAGACAACTGAAACATAGCAGGCTATTTTTATACAATCACCTTTTACATAGGATCCTCTTTAAGGACAAGAGAGTTGTCATGTGTTGAAATGGATGTACGAGGTAATTATATTGGTTGCAGCTTGCAGAACAGGATAAAGAGGGGAAGTGGGATTTGACAAAATGATGAATATTCTATAGCAAAGTTCTCCATACTAATATAAATAAGTTATATGGTATCAAGCAAAGAAGTAACACCAGCACCAAGCTTAAAACCATTAGACACCGTGAACTTGTGCTGATTAGATTTGTTCTTGTGTTCTGCCTTGGAAAAGATATTAAATCACAGATCTACTTGGGGATGGGCTGGGATACTTCTAAGAGTTTATAGCTGAACCGATGACCTGATTAAAGACAAAAAAGCATCATTTAAAGGAAGACTACTGAATCTTAGTTTTGCCAAGCCTACTTATAAAATGCCTTTCAAATGGCTGAGTCTCAGGTTGCTTTCTGAATATCTGATTAAAGTCTTCAAAAGAGAAAATTAAACAAAAGTAAATGATAATTTATAGGATGTTTACTTTGCTGTATAAAAATATCATGCTGATAATTCAAAGGCAAATTTTGAGATATGTAAATGCTGCCATTCATGGAGAAAATGAATTGAACATGTTTCCTTTTTGTTAGGTTGTATGGTTTCATAACAAACAGGTTTTCCTCTGCTGAGATCCAAAACAATTTGGAATCTGATTTTTGTCATTTTAATAAAAAAATCCCAGGAACTCCACAATTTCAATTGGAAATTTGCTATTTCCATGAGGAAATAATGCATGATCGTGGGGATTTGAACGGCCACCAGAGTGCTATTCCTAGCTCTCCTGCTTACCAGCTGCTGGACCCAGATTGTGCTGAAAGCAGTGATAATTAATTGTGCTATCTCTTGACTCACAAGGACTCTGGTAGGGTTTTAATGAAAATACTGCCAAATACTCAGTTTTACCTTTTTTCCAAAGAAAGTTACAATATTAAAAATGCTAATTATGTTGTATGCAGCAATCCATGGGACATAATCCCAGAATTTCGATTCAACTTTATGGAAAGAGCATCCGGTATTCAGGGCTTGTTTGGTGACTTGGTGAAAATAAAAATCATCGCTTTTAAAAACAGTGAAAAATGCAGGCAGTGGTCAGTAATGTGTTTCACTAACAAAGGCATCAATAAGCTAAAAAAGTTAAAAAACAGTCTGTTAGAGGAAACAAAGAACTTTTGTCATAAGCTATTAGTTTTGTTTGCTGATTAAGATTCAGATTTATTCTGTTTGTCAACATCATATGGTATTCCTCTCCACGTTACGTTTAACTACTGTGCAACTGTGCTTGGAGCTTTGTGGTTCTTTTTAAACTAATTTCTTTCCTGCACAGCAGTTAGGGCCCCATCAGAGAAGCAGAACCACTGGGGCTTTGTTGCTGAGTAGGTCTTGTACCATCAGGGAAGCTGATTAAGTGATCTTTGTAAGGCGGTTGTCCTTGCTTCTGATACTGGAGCTTGAAGTTCACAGGGCTGCCTCCACAAAGCATCATATACCGGTTGGCTTAAAAGCTTAAAATAATGGAAATGTATTGTTCCCAAGCATATATGCCACACACTCCCAACTCAGACATGGGAAAGACATTTTACCTGCTAATGATGTTTAAATCTTTACCACTGATTAAAAACAATTAATCAAAAAGTTTTGACTGGAAAACTGAACATTAGGTCCACCGGCTTAATTTGCCTTTGTGCCATCAACTAACTACAAGGAAAGGACTTGAAGCCCATCAAGTCCAAGCCTGGAGATCTTGAGGACTTTACTTTTCAGTTGAATCAGGCAAATTTGGAAACAAACAAAAAGGCAGTTGCCTTTCTTGATAGTCTTATTAGCAGGGGAGGGGGGAATGCGGTGCATAATTACACGGGCTTTGGAACAGGTAGACTCGAGTTTCAAACACAGTCCTGCCCCTTAGCAGTGTGGAACTTGGGGAAAATTTCTTAATCTCTCTGTCTCTATTGTATTCTTGGCCCATAAGTATAGAGATGACCTTAAAAGCTTCCAGAAAGGGTCATTGTGAGGTTGAAAGAGGAAATAGATGTGAGGAATTTGGCACAAAGCTGGACATATAGTAAGTGTTAAAGTGCACTGTCGGCTTATCTCCCCTCCTTCTTTTCTTCTGTCTGCTTCTCCTCTTTTTTCTTTTCTGTCTTTTTCCTGAACTTTGAGAGCAACAAAATGGGTGTTTTCAGTTCCTCACAGCTCTGAACTTTGCTTTTCTACTGTATGTGTCCAACCTAAGTCTTATGAACAATAAGACATGGGAGTCTTTATATACCGACTTATTTCAGAGACCCAGAGTGGGTGGTTTTTAAAGTAGCATCTTTGAGAGCAGTTGGAAATGGAAATGCTTATTTCTAAGACAACAAAAGGGAGAAAATGTTCCATTTGAAAATACTGTGTGATAAGTAAACATGGTGAACTTTTTCTAGAGAGGTCCTTGAAATTTCTTTAGGCAGAATTTAAAGAGCAAAATTAAACAGTAATGAATTTCCTTCCTCCCAGAAAGTGAGAAGTACGTTCTCAGGCCTTTTCTTCCTCCTGTCTGTATTCTTCTCCACAAATACAAAACCACTCCTCTTCACAATCCCCGCTGAAGCCCAGCACTCAGTTTAGTGTTCTCTCTTCTCTCATAACTCACAACTGTTGTCTACCCACTCATGCGAGTATGTACTAGAATCTTCTCTTAAAAAAAAAAAAATTGATTCATGTATTTGAGAGAGAGTGTGTGTTTATGTTTGTAAAAGTGGGGGGAGGAGGAGAGAGAGGGAGAGAGAATCCCAAGCAGACTCCCCACTGAGTGCCTAGTCCCACATGGGGTTCAATCTCACAACCCTGAGATTATGACCTGCTCTGACATCACCAGTTGGATGCTTAACCAACTGAGCCAGCCAGGGCCCCCAAAGTGTTAGAATCTGCTATTATCAGTGACGCCTTGGTGTGCTGTCTCTGTCTTCTCTCCTTATTCTCTAAGACCCATAACAGTAGAGATTTCATCAAACATTTCATTTACCAAATGCTTAAAACAGTCAAGGCATCTAGGATGTACTCTAATAAAAAATGATGAGGAATGGAAAAGAAAGGACTAGAAAAGGAGAGAACAGATGGAAAGATGTAGAACAGAGTGGAAAAGAATGAAAAAGAAGCTCATAGGGAGTCTGAAATCTTTCCACATGCCAATGCTTGAGACAGTATAAAGTGATGACCTTGGCTGATGGATGTTACTGTTGCCCAGTAGAACCCGCATTTCCGGTATCATCAGGTGCATCTGAAATCCTCTTGTCTCCTGCACCCAACATCAGTTCCACATGCGTTTATCAATTTTACTGCTGCTCCGTCTAGTCTTTCAAACTTCTCTAACAGTAACCCCCTCCACTAAGGGAACACAAGCTAATATCCTAATGCAGTAAGATCTCACAGACACAGATCGCAGAGACAAGATTTTTTGGAAAACAAATGAAAGAAAGGAGAGTCCACTTATTTTTATCACCACTTCCTCAGAGATTCTGAAAGGAGCGGCATGGACCCATTCTTATTATAAACCTACTAAATTATTATAAGTTACTTAAATACAGATGCCAACCCTCCCAAATAACTTCTATAAAATTTACTCTTTAAACTCAAACTCCATTTTATAACCCTTTATAAATAAGCTAGCCATTTGAAGTATTGGGTCGGAGGAAAAAGTCATAAAATTTCAGTGAATCTATCCTGAAAATGCTGTGTTGAACTGGGACCTTTCTATATAGACAGTGCATTTTGGGGCTACTATAATTTTAAAAGATGTTTTTCGAAAGGAAAGGCATAGATTTTCATAGCAGCTAATTCTAGACAAAGGCTGGGGCCAACAGTTATTTTAGTTCAACGTAATTCAATGTCACAGTGGTGGGTCTGGTTTTATTTATTTATTTACTAATTTAAAGAGTCTGCTACTATATTGAAGGAGGTCATATGCTTAGAAATGGATAATGTTAGCAAAGCATGGAAAAGTTCTTTTTTTTTTTCCCTGAAAACAATAACCTACATTTAATGGTAAGAAATCACCAGCAAATTCCATTATGTTTGTGGGCTTGACATGTGGTGCTTATTAAATGTAGGAACAAAGCCACTTTATACATCATAATGTTCACATTACAAATTCACTGCTCATAATGGTGCTGCAAGTGTATGTGCAATTTTTCTGAACTTATGAAATATATTTCTGACACCTCAGGTATTGATGTATGCACGCATGATATTGTCCCAGTGCAGTAGGGAGACTTAACTGATGTCTGCAAGATTTGATTTATTACAAGTAAATATGATTGCCTTCATAATCTGATTTTATTATGTTCGGGGCTCTCGCAGGTAAACTTTTAGTAGAAGGAAGAAGGCCAATTTTATTAAACCAGTGTGTTCCTATGAACCATAGAATTTCTCGTCAAGGGGGGATGGGAGACTGCAGATCCAGAAAGTGTATTGAAAATTTCAGAAAAAAAGAATTTACTTCCAACATTCCCAATATCCTATGTTCTCAATCCCCGCAACTCTTTCAAGTGTGCCTTTGCTATTCTGAGCTTCATATTCCTTTCTTAAAAGCCATATTAAAGTAAAATTCACTGATCTGAGGTCACTGGTAAATATGCCTAGGGGAAGAGACAGATCATCTCAGAATTTGGGGGCAACAAGAATTTTTCTCTTTTGTAATGGAGAAAAAGCAATTGAAAGAATTGGGATTATTCACTGATCAGACTCCAAATATCAGGACCACAGCTTTGCTATACCAGCAACTCAAAGAATTAAAAGTAGGTCATCTCAGAATCCAGGGTGAACCCAGACTCAGTGGTCTGGATGAAGAACCGAGGTAGAAGCAGGGGTATTGAGTAGGAAGGGACTGAGTAAAGTAGGAGATCTGTCCAGTTCACCATTTAATGAAGACAGTGGCCATCTGAGGACAGCGACATACAACCTTACTCAAAGTGTAGAAGAACAAAAATTATTGACACAAGACTTTGCAATCTTGCCCCTTCCTCTGCCCACTAAAATAAGATCCCAGCTACACTTTCTCGGTTTCTTCCTCTTCTTCTCTAACTTGTTGAGAAGCTTCTGCTACTTCATTGCCAGCACCAGCAGGTAATAATTCAGGCCTTTGTGATGTAGGATAAAAGAAGAGAGCAGGGTCCAATAAAAGAGTGGAGTAGAAAAAGAAATGCATTGGCTTGAGTTAGGGAAAAATTCTTCTGGGGTTTGGGGTGGGGAAGACAGGACCTTTTTTTATAAGGGGTTTGTAGGTAAATTATTCAAAAGCACCTGGCTGGTGTGAAGTAAGTTGTTAGAAGAGAAAAAAAGGTAGAAATGCTATGCTATGAACTATGAATGTCCTTCACTGTTTTTAAGAAATATAAGAGAAATACCTAAATTAATTTGAAATTACTTTTTCTTTGGTGGTCCGAGTTTAGTGGATGAAACATGTTTCAAGACCATGGATCAGAATCCAGTAAGAGCACATGTGTATGATACAGTCAAAATATTGTCATTTATTTCCCATGAAGTGGACATCACAGCATTAGGGTGACCAAGTAGACAGTACAGCCATTCCCAGTGGAAGGGCCATGACGAGGAGTTTAATGAAGATGCTCAAAGAGGGCTAAAACATTGAAACAAGGTCTTGTTTGGTTTTCATTGTGGAGGAGACCAGAGTATGTCACCCCAAAATATGTCTCTTTGGCATATGAATTATTTTAAGCTAAAAGTCATTGAGGAATGGCAAGTGCAGGAAAAGTTCTAATAACAGAGCATGAGTTTTCCTTTTGTAAAAGCAATTTACATTTATAAAGAACATTTCCATGTGTAAAGATGTCTTCCTCTCCCTTACCAGGAAGAGGAGGACTTTAACAACTCTTAGCAATGGAGAAAGCACCAATGTAAGTCTCTTACTACACAACCCTTGTTTACCATACTTTTCCTGGTCATCTTTTTAAACCTAGCCCCTCCCCGAAAAACTACCAGCACTCTCTTTTCTTTAGCTTAAGATGGTATATAGCCCAAATTCTGAACCACCACTTTGGGTTTCTCATCACTGGGTGCCCCTATGTGTATTCATGATGTACGTATTTTTTAAAGATTATTTATTTGAGAGAGAGAGAGAGAGAGAGAGCATGAATGGGAGGGCCAGAGGTAGAGGGAGAGAGAATCTCAAGCCAACTCCACGTTCAGTGTGGAGCCGGAAGTGGAACTCGATCTCACAGCCCTGAGATCATGACCTGAGCTCAAATCAACAGTCAAATGCTTAACCGACTGTGCCAGGTGCCTCTGCACAATGTACATATTAATAACCTTCTGTTTATTTTTCTTTTGTAAATCTGACTTCTGCACCTAATTGATAGGGCTTTAGCTGGAAAACCCAAGACAGGTAGAAGAAAAAAATTTTTTTTCCTCCTTTACAATTGGAATAGGGGCCAGTGTCTAAAAAATTGTCCCCCCCACCACCAAAAAAATTTATTCCAACAATATAATTTAAAGATTTATACACCCAGTGAAGATCAGGAATCAGAAGATATTAAACCAGAGCCAATAAAGTAGTTCCAGCTCTTTGGACAAAATAATACTTGTACTTCGTAAGTTGGTGTTTTTTTTTTTCTTATGTTGATGGGGTTTTCTTTTGATCTTGTCTTTGATTACATCATTATTTTTGTCTCCCTTAGTGAAGTTTCCCTTGAAAATGCCAACCATGTTGGGGGAAAACCAGAGAAGAGTTTGGGTTTGACTAAAAGAAGAATGTTGAAAGGGGAACCTGAGACCCCTGGTAGCTGGCCATCCTGATGATAGCTTTAAAAACTCCCAAAGGGACAGTTGCAACTTAAGGGCAGGAGAGGAGGACTAGGGTTACGTCCCCATTCCCTACTTGGAGAGTCTCCTCCTTGATTTCAAATCTGCAGGTTATTTTTGAACTATGTTGATCAAGGGAAGTCATGCACTTAAAATGCCCCCAACATTCATTCCTAACAACCATCACTGTGCTTGGGATATCACCAAAGCCTAACAGTTGAGCTATTCTCTCTCCAACTGGCCCAGTCTGTAATACTGTCTCCTTTAACTCAGTCCTTCTTTTTTTTGTCCTGACAAAGCAGTCAATTGCTTAAACGTGATTTCACCTAGATTTGGATTAAAATGTCGAGGGTGAGTAGGGGAAGGCGGTGTGATCTGTACCGAGTTATTGTATAACCTGGAAAACTACTGTCGAATATTACCAAGACTTTCACCATCACATTTTACATTCAGGAGACATCTTCTAGCTTCTTATTGCACTTTATGAAGGAGCAACTTCTTTCTGCTTTAATTGAAATGTATTGTGTTCTGTATCATATCTAGTATTTCCTGCAGCAGGAGATCCCAGTTGGGGATCTCTCTAAACACAGTGAGAATTGATGGCCCATAGATCAAGGGTTTCCATATGCACGGCTGTGCACGTGGGAGAGTCGAGGTGCCCATCGAAGATACATTGTGCTTCTAAGTGGGAGTATAGTGTTTAACTCATGCCATACTACCATAGACCCAGAGTGTGGTTTTCTGTCAAACTAGCGGGGGCTAGGAACCATAGCCTCCTGTGTCAGTGAAGTCTTATATACTTACTTCATGTACTGTTCATATACTTAAACATGTACTGTTTACTAGCAAATTTGTATTATAGTGAAGTGGTAGTTATCTGTGCCTCTCTGGTGCCCCCTTCCATACATCAGTGTCTCTGTGATAAAAATAAACTGAAAAGAGATTTATGGGCAAGTGAGTACAGAATATGCGTGGGCATGGACGAAATGTAGGTACGTATCAAAATGCTTGTTCTTAACTGCATCCAAAGAAAACAGATATAAATGATTTAGGGTAATCTATGATTCTGCATTCCCAATTTTTCCTCTATTAGTTGGAATAAGGTCTGTAAACAGGTCTTTATCAACTTACACTGCAGATGCCAGGCTGGCCTCATATGGTAGATTTTTTTTACCTGTTGGATATTATTTCAAGAGAGCTTAAAGAAAACTCTTCCTTAGCCATAAAAAAAAAAAAGGACCTCCTTGTGCAGATGCCTATGATTTCACTGTTATCTATATGCTCCTATGGACTATCTCCTGGGGTATAATTTTCGATTATCTAGCATCTTGTTATAAATGAGTATACTGTCCTTCTATAGAAAAATCAGAATTCCAAAGTATTAACAGTAGGAAAGAGAGAAGTGAAACTCCATAAAGCTAACTTTTCTATATCACATTTTGCCCCAACATCACTATACCAGCCTCTGCTTTAAGTCATCTTGGCCATACAATCTATAGGTGTATGACATAGATACCTTGAAAGATTCTGACTTTTCCATACATATTTAAGAGAACAGCTACTTTAGAGATTATAGAGCAGGACTAAAATCTGAATATTTCGCCTTTTAAATGAACATCTCTATCCTGAAAAGGCTAATTTCACCTCACTAGGATTCATATATTGGCCTTTAAGGCCCAAAGGGAAGGGACAGTGTTGCAAGTAACAGAAAGGAAACCTATAATGGCTTAAACTAAGTAAGGAGGAATATACTTTTGTCATATAATAATTCTAGAGATATGTGCTACTCAGATGTCCAGTACAACTTGATTTTACCTCATAGTCACAAGACAGCTACTATAGTTCCTGCCCTCATTCCAGGTAGAAAGGAGAACGGTCATCTAATTTTATCAGGAGAAGCAAAAGTCTTCTTAGAATTCCCACCAAACATCGTCTCTTAGCATCTTTAGGATCCAGAAGTGTGTCATGTGGCCAAACCTACTGCAAAGGATATTGGGAAAGTGATAATCTCTCTTAACACACTGGATGCAGTGCTACCCCCACTCTCTTTAAAAACTAAACAGTAGCTTTTGTTAGCAAGAAAGAAGTCTGTGGAGATATGTGGGGTAGTTAATAATATCACAGATGAGAATTCCACCGCCATTCTCAAAAACTCAGATTGCACAATACCGTTTACATCGAACTGTCATGTGAGGTTTCACAAAAAGGAAAAGGTCTGAGAGACGTCATCGAGTGCAACTGCATGTTACATATGAGAAAGCCGAGGTGTTGGGAGGTTCACTTTCAAAAGCCCATCATTTACCTGGGACTGGAAGCTGACTTTCCTGGCTACCGTGCTTAAATACCTCCCCTTCAGTCTTAATGTTTTCTTATGATTCTGTTCAGATGCACATCACTCTACTTGCAGTAAATACACAGAAAGCCCTTGTGCCCTAGCCCAAATCCCTTTTCTTAAAGCCCAGGAATCGGAACTCTCACCTTCTGTGGCAATAGTAACAGGTACTTAGGCACTGTTCATTTATTCAAGAGCATGATGAAACGGTATAGCCATCTCAGATAAGTCACAGAAGGCAGAGAGTGGCCTCTCCCTATTAGCTGCCACCATTCCTTAGAGAAGATTAAGCAGGGTGGGAGGGCATAAGGGGAAAAGTCAGGCTTTATAATGAAACCTGTTTGGTCATTTCTTTGTTAACTCTGACCTCTCAGTGTAGCAGCCATTCCTCCTTCATTCCTTAGAATGTGCTCAGAGGTAATAAATACAAACATAATATTGGTTTAACATCTCTTTGTTTCCCCAAATTCCCTATAACCAGAGTTCTTATTAAATCTGCATAACACTGCCAGAAAAGCAAGGTTGAAAAGCTACCCACGTCCCCAAACAGAAAATCTCCTCAGCAAAACTAATCACAGACTCAAGCACATTTGGAATGGTTAACAGCTCAAAAGGAAAATTAAACTCAACAGTATAACTAATCCAAGACAATCAACCTTGATTGTCACAACACAAGCATGTACCAAGGCAACCTAAGAATGAAAAGAGAAAAGACTCTGCCCTTGGAAAAGGTGACACAAATACAAGAGGAGTTGGTATGGTTGAATGGTATGTCCCCATCATATCTCCACCTGTTTTTAGCAAAATGTCCCAAAGCATGTGGCGTTGGAGGATTTGTCAGGTCATTTCTGTCTCTCTTGGTGATCTATAATATTAAGAGTGGTCTGTGGTAATTTTAGTCTCCCATCCTCTTCATTACTAGTCACTTGCTGAATTCCTCATTCTCTAAGATGTAGAGAATAGGATTCAAATGCCACTTCTCCTCAAAAGCTTCAGGGATTTTCCCAGGATGAGTTATTTCCTACTTCTGGCTTCACTGTGCACTTCTTATGAACAAAACCTCTCAAACTGTATCATATTATGTCAATGTTTCCATTTCCCTTATTAAACTGTGAAAAATGGGTATTTACGTAACCATCTCAGGCCAAGCCCGGACACGGGAGGTCTTGATGACTTTTTCGAGTGGAATAAAGTTAAACTGTGAGTAACTTTGGTACCTGCCTATGAGGTGTCATTTGATGGTGTCTGGCTAATTCTCCTTACTCAAAATATCCCCCATTAACCTCTTGTCACCCCAGAACCCTCTTTCAGGGTTAATGACTTTGAAAGTTCATTTGTTTCATTTTTTCAAGATACCGCTATTAAAAATCAGATCTTCCTGGGGAAAGGAAATCAAGCCTTAAATCTTTACCACATTCACTTATTAACTTACTCAACATGCATTTAGGATCCCCTGCTAGGGGACTCCATAGCTTGTTTAAATTTTTGACAAGAAACAAACTTCTGCAGGATATAAGCAGCACCTCAGGAACAGACCGGAAACAGGAAGAGGAAACTCAAAGGAGACATTGAAATACACATCCCAACCACACGGAGCAGACCTTTGTTCTCTGGAATTATAAAAAACAACTCAAAGATTTCTTTTATACAAGAAGAGTCTTTTAGACCAAAAGAGCACATCTCTGCCCCCAAGTAATTACCTGGGACTGTCTCTATCTAAAAACAAAAACAAAACAAAATCCTTCCCTCACTTTTAAAATGGGGAGCGCCCCTCCATTAGTTCACGCCGGAAACTTCTCAGAAGTTAACCATTAAGGAGAAAAAAAAAGTCATGAGCAGATATTGACTGTGAAATGGGGACAAAAACACTGAGTTTGAGAATACTTGAATTCCCATTTTCAAAAAAAGGTCTTCAGGAAAAAAAAAATCCTTGTAGTAAAAAGTACAAGAAGAAAAATGACAGTATCAATAAATGACATGTATGATCTCACTGAATAATCTAGTTTTTAATAGAATTGTGAGCAGTAAAAAAAAAAATCTGACAATAATTCTTTTCATTTCTTCAGCCATATTAATAACTAAGCAGCTAGGTAAAACTAAAAGTGTATTTACTCTGCAAACAAGACCCTCGAACAAGACATAAATATTACACATGATGGTGTGCAATGTAATAGACTTCAGTTTTCATTCAACAAGGCACCTATACATAATCCATTGGCAAATTAGTTTCTTTTTGAAACTCTTGCTGAGCTTGTCATTTCTAATTAATGAGAATTCAGCATATATTCTCCTGTAACCATGAAAAACCCTCTTTCTATAAAATGGATGCTATAATGTACAAAACTCTGTGTGCCTTTTCTGTGCGTTTTTCCCACAATGGGATTTGAGTAACTTGGGTCTGGCATATCAGAGCACCCTTAGCATTCAACTTCTTGGTGTGGAGCAACTGGGCATTGGAAAGATGTGAAAAGATTCACTGTGTGTGTGGTGGGAGAAAAGCAACTCTATGCTCCCAGGGAGGGAGACATGCCAGAGAGCATGGGCTTATCTAAGCCTTAAGGACATTTTATGCAGAGAGAAGATAGACTTTAAAGGAACATAAATGTGCAGTTTCAAGAAGAGGGAGCTCAAAGGTCAATGAGCTCAAACCAGTAATCAGAGAAATGCAGATTGAGAGAGGAATGAGATGTCTTTTTACACCCATCAGAATACAATGATGGGTATAAAAATGATAGAGTTCAGCTGGCCAAGGCAAATATTTGTGAAATATTTGTGATGCATAGATCCTTGGGATTTTCATGCCCAGCTGGGGGAAAATGGACTGTTTCCTCCATTCTGGAGAGCAACCTGATGCTCCCTAGTCAAATTAAGTCTATATATGTCCAGGTATACATTCTGTTCCCAAATATATCTGAGAAAGACATTCTTACACAGGGCCATCATGACATGGTGATGATCATGGCAGCTTAGTCATGGTAACAGAGACTTGGGAGCACTGTAGATGCCCATGGTTGGAAGAGAGGAAAATGAGATGTGATGGGATGCACAGCAGAGTATACAGAGGACTACAGAGAATGGGATAACCACATTTCTGTTTGTACATTGACTGTACAAATAATAACATGGATGGATCTTAAAAATACAAGATCCACATAAAGACCTGCACATGAATGTTTAAAAAGCAGCTTTATCGTCAGTGCCAAAACTTGGAATTAACCAATGTCTTCCAGTAGGAGAATGAATGAATAAATTAACTGTGGTGTACAAGACAATGGACTATTACTTGGTGTTAAATGAGCTATTGGGCCATGAGAAGACATGGAGGAAACCGAAATGCATACGCTGAGTGAAAGAAGCCAGTTTGAAAGGCCATGTACTGTATGATTGCAAGTATATGATATTCTGGAAATGGTAAAACCATGGAGACAATAAAAACATCAGTGATTGCCAGAGGTTAGGGGGTAGGGAGGGATGACAGGTAGAGCACAGATTTTTAGGGCAGTGAAACTACTCTGTATATTATAATGATGGGTATATATCATCATACATTCTTAAAACACACAGAACAGGGGCGCCTGGGTGGCTCAGAGGGTTAAGCTTCTGCCTTCGGCTCAGGTCATGATCTCAGGGTCTTGGGATCGAGCCCCGCATCGGGCTCTCTGCTCAGCAGGGAGCCTGCTTCCTCCTCTCTCTCTGCCTGCCTCTCTGCCTACTTGTGATCTCTGTCAAATAAATAAATAAAATCTTTAAAAAAAAAAGTACAATAGCAAGAGCCAACCCTACTGTAAACTTCGGTCTTCAGTTAATAATAACGTATCAAGATTGGCTTATCGGCTATAAAAAATGTGCCACCCTAATGCAAGTTGTTAATAATGGGAGAATCTTGTAAGCACAAGTAGAGGAAGGACGGAGAGGGAGTATAACGGAACTCTGGCCTTGCCATTCAGTTTTTCTGTAACCTGAGACTGCTCTAAAAAAAAAAAATAGCAGTTATCAAATAATTATTTAAAATAGTAATTTAAAAAAACATGGTGCTGAGTTAGAAAGGAGAGAGGTTGCGATATACCAGATATTATTTACATAGATTAAACTGTGTGCAGAAAACAATACATCTTTTACAAAAATACACTCAGGCAAAATGATGTGTGTTACACTAATGAGAATGGTTGCCTAACAAGGAAGGGAAGACAAAGGGTGTGTGGGCTGTAGGTAAGAGGAGAGGAAGAAAGGCAGGTATAACAAGGAGACCACGTGCACAGGTCATTAGCGTGTACTGTGAACTGGGGAAAATGATGAAGCCGGCCCTCTGCACATATTGTGGAATAACAAACATACCTTGAGGACTTGCAGGAAAAGGAGAGAAAGCCTGAGTGCCTCGGGGGCTATAGGCTTAAATGGTGGCTGAAGTTGGGGAGTGTACTATGCTAAGGCAGAGGTTTGCAAATCTAGGAAGGCTCTTCCTGATCGATTTCTTCCTGATCAATTTCTCATGAAGGCTGTGATACAGGAGATGTAGTTTTAAACAGTGAAAACCCTGTGAAACGAGTTACAGTCTATCTTTTGGGGATGATTTATTTTAACAGATGAGTTCTTAAAAACTGGATATCATGTACCCAACAATTTTGCCAGTTTCTGCAAGCAAAGTACTTAGGTGAAGGGACAGAGTGTCCGTGGGTACTCCAAGGCCAAACCTGTAGGTTATATTTCAAAATTCCCACGCAATAGTTAATGGAGCAAGAGTCTTAAGCTACCATTTATCGGTAGGCATATAGAGACTCACATCTATTGGTAAGCATGGTTTTCCAAGCAAATAGTTAGAAATATTGATTCTAACCCTGAATATTAGATCTTCAAGGCAGGGCACAACAAACATTGAAAGAAAGCATGTCTCGGTATTTCTGTTCATTGGAAAGGGAAAGTTGACCTGTAATCCAACTACTTCTTTGCTGTCTTACACTCATCCCACCTAGTCTGCATTTCCTAGCATTTTAGCTTAAGTGGTGGTTGCGGTCAGGGAGTGAAAAAAAATGGAGTAGGGCAGCAGTTCCCCAAACAAGGAGCTTCTTTGATGGAGATGGCAGTCTGTAGGCAGTGGGAACTGACCCAGCCGCATTGTGAAACTTTCTATTTCTGCTACTTAGATGGCATTCGCATGACTCCTCAAATGGCCGAGCCCAGTTGGCAGTGTGCAAGGCTTGGCCGTGAAGTAAGGCTTTCTGTGGCTTTTGAACCCCCGCACTGGCTACATAGCAAACCATTCCACCCATGAGAGAAGCTCATAAAAGGAAGCAAAATCTTCTGGTTTTATAATGAGCTGCATATAACTGGAGGCAGGGAAGAGCAAAATGGTTCTTTGCCCCCGCTGATCCATGGCCATTCCATGTGAGTTATTTTCTTTCTTTATTTTATTTTTTTAAGATTTTTATTTATTTATTTATTTATTTGACACAGAGAGAGAGAGATCACAAGTGGGCAGAGAGGCAGGCAGAGAGAGAGGGAGAAGCAAGCTCTCCGCTCAGCAGAAAGCCTGATGTGGGGCTTGATCCCAGGACCCTGAGATCATGACCTGAGCCAAAGGCAGAGGCTTAACCCACTAAGCCACGCAGGTGCTCCCATGTGAGTTATTTTTCTGCATGCTTTTTCCCTCCCAGGAAACCTTCATAGGTAGAGAGAAGGGTGTGCGCTCCTGTCTGTTGCCTTGGAAGACGGGCTTATATACCCAGATTATGGACACAGACTGAGACACTGAGAAGACACTATGTGCCAGGATATATGGTACCCATTTGACTATACTGACTAATTTAAAGAATACAAGCCTTAGAAGAAACTAAATTTGAACCCCCTACACAGACAAGCACAGCCATGCCTCTGGGAGTTTGTACTTGCTGATCCTTTGCCTAAAAGGCTGTTCCCCAAGCTGCCTCCCTCACTTCATTCAGGTCTGTTCAAATGCTACCTCATCTGAAAGGATACCCCTGCCATCGGTCATCATTCTGGTCTCCAGACCCTGCTAATTTTCTTCATAGCACTTTGCACCCTTTGCATTTTATGCATTTGTTTATTATTGCCTTGTTGTCTGTCTCTCCCCAACAAAAATCTGAATTCCATGAAAGCAGATTTCCCAGGACTAGACATATTGCTTGGGATATAGAAGGTACTCGGTTACTTGTTCAAGAATGAACATGCACCCTTGGGGCATCTGTGTGGCTCAGTCTATTAAGCATCTGCCTTCAGCTCAGGTCATGATACCAGGTTCCTGGGATGGAGCCCTACGTTGGGCTCCCTGCTCAGCCGGGAGTCTGCTTCTCCCTCTCCCTCTGCCCCTCCCCCTGCTTGTACTCTCTCTCTTTCTCAAATGAATAAATTAAAAAATCTTAAGAAAAAAAAAAAAGAATGAACATGCCCCAATCATAATGTAGTTTAGCTCTATGACTGTAGGCAAGTCACCTATCTCCTATTTTGTTACAAGTGAAATAGGGATTAAAACAATCTATTCCACCTACATTCTAGAATCTGCATGCTGTGTACTGTATATCTGAGGGCCCAGCCCTTTAGATATCTGGTGTTCTTTGGCTGATAGTTTTCACAGAAGGATCAATTCTGCCATAAAAATGCCAGGAGATGTCTTGTACTAACCAGGGAACATAGGAGCTGTGTTTATCACTCCATGAAAGAAGAGGAAGCAAAAAAAAGAAAAAAAAATTTCCTTCAAAATCAGTTTAACATGGAGACCGGTGTGCCCTCTGCTGTTGCTGCTGGCCCCTCACCTGTTGAGTGCTCTGCCCACCACCACTTACACAACACACCTGAGTGTGGTGGTTGTGAAGGTCTGTCACCCAGACGCTAAACCTTTCTGCTTTGTGGGATAGCCTCATGTTATCCACATTAAGAGGATAAGCAATATTGTCTTAGCTGAGCAGGGCCTAAGGGAAGGAAGGCATTTGTAGGGAAGGTCTACGGTTACCCTATTGTTTTGCTGTTGAAAAGACTGAGTTACGGAAGCAGTCACAGCAGTCTGTAGGTTTTTTCTTGTTTGTAAACTGTGTGCTTGTGTGTGAGTGTGTGTATATGTGTGTATGTTTTAATCACGCAGAACAACATACAAAGCTTGGAAGGAGCAGTGAGATACTCATTCTGATTCTTCCTTTCTTGATATGCTAAGCCAGTGTTTCTCACCCTGGGTCTAACACAGCCTCAAATCAGAAATTCTGGAGTGGGCCCTGAATATCATTATTTAAAGCAAACAAACAAATAAGAATATTTGTGATTTTTAAGGTGCATTCTGATTTGTGATCCATGGGGCTAAATTAAGCACAAATAGTTGAGTAACAAAAAATAGGGTGGTAAGTCTAATGAATGAGAACACCCCATATCCTCACAGAACAGTAAAATTGAATGTAGAAGAATTAGATTCAAATTCTGTCTCCACTATTTCTTATTGAAATAGTGGCGAGCCATGACCCAAATTCTCCAAACAAAGGCGTCCTCACCTGTAAAATGAAGGGTAATAGTATTTACCTCACATGACTGCTTGAGGAGTGAGCTCGCGTGTGTGAGAGACCCTACCACTGCGTCCCAAAGATGGTGAGCGTCCAGTGAGGATCCCATGAATCTATGCAAGTTCCCTTATAATTTACTATGGTCATAAGCAAGCGCCTTGTTAATAAACCTCATAAGGCCACTGTGACAACTACTACTGTCTTCCACTATTTAAGGTTTTATAGGTTACTAAATATTTTTCCATGGCAGCAACAGTCTATAAGGAATACAGAACAAGTACCCCCACAGACACACTTTTTGAAATGAGAAAACAAACTGAGACTGACACATTTGCCTATGACTCCCAGCTGATAAACCACAGACAGACTTAAACCTGGAGCTCCAGGTCCCCAAGCCCGAGTCCTGCTGTCAGACCCGTGCCACCTCCTGCTGGCTCCTGAAGTGTTGGCTTCTGAGTGTGCCTGTAAAGTAATTAAACTTTCATTGTCCACCTGTGAACATGTGTGGCGTTATTTTACTGTCACCTTCAAATGCACACACCTGCCGAATCTCCATGACTCCATAGCTCCCCAGTTCAAGCTCTCCCTGGTCTGTTCGGGAAGCTTCTTTTCCCTTTGAACAGATGGCAGACAGTGTGCTCGGGTTTCACCACAGACTCCAACCCAGCGGCGGAAGTGGCGGTAGCATTCCCGACTCCCAAGTCAGGTGACACTCACTGGACCACCTTCGTGCCAACTGCCTCAGGACCAAAGGCGGACGTGGCAGGGACGCTGCCTAGAAAGCCGGCCTCCCATGACACGTGCACGTGCATCCTCAGCCGAGAGGACCACATTCTCTGCTTAGAAGAAAAGATTTTTGTCCTTTTGGGCCAGGTCGCTGCATCAAAGAAATTATTTCTGGCCTTTTGGGCCATGAGGTCTAGGGAGAACAGTTCAAGAGGAAAAACGCCTCCCTAGTGAGACGGGAGGGAGGAAGGGAAGAAGGATGCTGAAACCTCCCCCTCCTCACCCCTGCAGGAACACTGCTTGTTGTTATTAATACAATTAACCTTTCACTGTTACTAATAACCAAGGTCATTTCCCTCGAAAACTTCAGGTCAGTTTCTCGCTTGTACTGAATGCGTGCTCTCACACTGTTTTGTTTATATCCCGCATTCTCTGTTTCTCTCCTTCTCTCCCTTTTCTGGGTCCTGCCTATAATCTGTAATTCCTGTTTATACGACTGTGGGTGTTTCAGGACATCCCCTGGTAGTTATGAAACTACTGACCAGTGGAGCCTTTTCTGCAGATGGATTTCATTCAGGACTCTTGCTATTATATTAATGGGTTTAATTTAAACAGGACTAGCCTCGCTGGCCAAATTACTGCCATTTAAATCAATTGGTTGAGGGGGAAAGACAGCCTGACCAGAGCTATTAGACTTCAATTTATTACTGTATCGGCTTTTAAACTGGGCGAAGCAAGTTTGCTAATGTCTGTCCTCTGTCCTTTGAGCTCGAGTGCAAAATACAGTAATGAGAGCCTTTGGAGTTAAGAAAGGGAAGAAGAAGAAGAAAAAAATATATTAATTTTGAGTCAGTGTTTCATGAGCCGAGATCAGGTAGCCCTTGAAAGAATCCCCACCATAGGATCCTATAGGTGCCTTTGATGTCCCTTCATTAAATGGAGATTCAAATCATCTAACAGATGTATTAGTTTAAAAAGGCTTTTTACTTGGATTTCTCCCCCTTCGTAAAAAATAAGCGCTGCTTTTTTTTTTTCCCACACATTTCAACCTGATTCAAATAGAAAAGCAAAAGGGAAGAAAATGCTTTAGATGTGCTCTTTTGATTTTTTCCAATCTTGCCTGAATAAAATGGAATGGGAGATCAAGAACACTCAATTAATTGCAACACTGGGTGTCACTAGGAGAGGGAGGGAGAGATGGAGGGGGGCATTAGGGATGCACAACTCTTAACAAATGCATAGATTCAAAGAAGGAAGAAGAAGGGGGAATAAAAAAGCGTGTCTGTATTTTATTGCACTCAGTAAGCTTTTCGCTTGTATTTATAGCTGCAATTATATCTCAATGAGGTTTGTCTACAGTGTTGGCTTCACGCTAATTTTCCCCCTCACTGCATTCTTGGAATAGGCTCGGACTGTTTATGAACCAGACATATTGACCTCATTTACAGCTAGCAGTTTAAATCCATAATTTTTCCACCCACAATCCCTCTTTGACATTCCGGCGGTGCGGCCGGCTCAGCGAGACTGAACTAAAAGTCTCACACTTCATTGAACACCATTATGCGGCTTTATGCTTATAAGCCTGTTTCCCTCGGCTGCCTTTCAGCTTTGCTGGAGATCCGTTTGGCCACAGGCCGGCAGTGATTAACTGGAAGAATCCAATAAATCACCCTGTCAGCCAGCAGGCTCTCCTCACTATGTCTACACATCGACATTTGGATTTGCACCTCTCTCTATCTTCCCTTTTCTCGCTCTCTCTCTTTTGATTTTCTATCCCTCTTTCTCTCTCCTCCCCTCTTGCTACAGAGCCATTAAAACACCTCCTTCCCTTCACACAAGGTGAACTTGAACTGCTATTGTGAGTGTGCCTCAGTCCCACGAGCGGCCCTCCGGGGAGATAAACCCTTTGATTTGCACGGTTTTCCCTGCCCTGGCTTTTCTGCCCTCCTCTTCCAATTAATTCACCCCTTAACTCTTAGGGCTGTATCACCGAGCCAGCTGGAGCGCCGGGGAAGGGATGAGCAGGTGGGGACAGGAGAGAGGGGCCAGGTGCTGAGAGGAAATCCCAAGGATCCCTGTCAACTCTTGGGCCTCTCTGTGAGCCCAGCAAAGAGGGAGAAGAGCTCCGGAAAAGAAAGGAGCCCAGAAAGGGAGAGAAAGAATGAACAACATTGAACTCTGCTTCCCCGGATGCTGAGCCGTCTGGGTTTAAATTAGAAAACTAGATCTGGATCAGTTTCTTCTTGGGGCAGGTGGTCGGGGTAGAGGAGCAGGCAGGGAGCAATTATATGTTCACAACTAAATGGCCGTGCCCAAGTGTAGGAGCATTTATGAGACCACTCAAGACCCTGCCTGCATAAAAGGTACAGGGGTGAGCTAATGATTCTGACAAGGGGCGGCCTCCCTTGGCACGGTCACCATCCATGTGGCTGGGGGCACTGAGCTCTGAGCAGAGTCCTGACAGCCTCACACTTCCCTTTTCTCACGGGTGAGCCGGGTTGGAGAAACAGCCTCTTCTTTGACTTGGCTGGTAATTTCCCGTCCCCATTTCTTTCGTATTCTCCACATGGCCACAGTCTTCTTTTGTCTGGGATTATTTCTGCACTGTGAGCACAAGCATTTGTTTGATGTTCCAGACATCAAATATACTGTACACTCTCCGAGTGGCCAGAGGAAGCAAGAGATTCTTGCTTTTGAAAACTCCACTGGCAAGAATGACAAAAGGCAGTCTGAACTGCAGACACAAAGGATGGGAGAGAGAGAAAGGGACCGGACCAGTCAGGGGTGATTATGATCCTCCCCTCCCAGCAACACACCGCAGGAAGGGCTGTGCCGCGCGCACATGGGACAGAGGTAAACCACCTGCGTGCTAGAAAGGAAATCGATGCGGCCACGAAGGGGTGGCCCACCTTTGTGGATGGGCTTCCAGTTTGTGCTAGCTGAGAGGGAACCTTTCTTGAGACAGCACCACCTTTGTATCCACACCCCTCCCCCGAGTGATCTTTAGCAGACATTTTTTTTACTCAACTTAGGCATTTTTGCCAACTGCCTTCTATATTTGTAAGTTAACTAAGTAGATAGATAGATAGACAGACAGGTGATTAGATAATAGACCCACAGAGAGAAACTAGGGAAGGCAACCCTGAGTATCCTGTCTGTAGTACCTGGTAAGCATGATACTGGTATAGAGTGTCTGACACACAGTACAAACTTTAAATGTGGTCTTTCTCCTAAACTCTTACACGGCCTGCTAAGTGTAAGAGCCAGTCAGGAGAAGTGGATGTGGCCCTTGGGCATATGGTCACTCGCAGGGTTCATTGTCATTCCCAGGCTGCTTGTCCACTAGGCTCTGTTCTCCCCGCTTTGCCTCTCCAGCCTCATTCTGTTTCATTTCACTCCATCTGACCCACCACCGGTGATGAGTGAGCACGTTTTAACCAAATATCCAAACCACTGTCCAGGAGATGAAACTTGACTTAGTCAGCTGCTGCTTTGCCGACATTCCCAGGCATTTGCATCGGGGCGTGTTGAAGCTACTGATAAAAAAGGATGTAAAAAAATTACTTTGAGGATTCCTTCGTATTCCCCATTTCTGTAGATCACAGAAGCAAGGGAGCACCCCTGAGAATACTTAAGTCAAGAATATTGTTTGTATACCTACTAGGCTCCCAGAGCCTATCGTTATATGAAAATTTGAAGACCGTACATGAATTTCTAAGTATAAGGCAAGGAAACGGGTTTCACGAGCCACCCAGGTATTCCTGTGACTGTAGACAGCTGGCGTGGGGAGTCTGTTCTTTCAAAAAATGACTGTTAGATGTGGAACCGTCCGTGACGCTCACGTAACCTCACTGTCAGGAGCGTTAAAGGCGTCCTTGCCTTCAATGGGCATTACAGTTATTGTACAAAGAAAGTTACCACCGTGTGACTCAGTTTCTCCATTTGTAAAAGATTCATAAAAGCATTTGCCACTCTCCTGTGGCAGACAACTCTTTTGAGAAAAAAAAAAATCTACATAAAGTGCTTTGTGTACCTTAGAGACAAGGTAATATTGAAATTTATGTCAGCATTATCATTAAATCTTTCCTCCCGGGGACTCAATATTTTTCAATATTGTCTCATTGATTCCACCAGCATCAGAAACAAGAGGAGGAAGAGCAGTATAGTAGCAAGATCATTAAAACATGAGCCAGAGAACTGGATTTTCTTTCTAGTTCTGCTCCAAAATAGCTCCACGACCTCCAGAAAGCTTTCAAGGGCCTCCGTTCTTTCTCCTGTAAAATGAGAGAGTTGAACTAAATAATGCCCAAGGTTTCCTCTGGAATGCTAAGTTCAACAATAGAAAAAAGAGAGTGCCTGTCCTTTGTGCTGTAACTTTGCACAACCACCTTCTCCAGAGACCTTGTCTTTGGAGTTTTATAAATGTGCTCTCCTTGGTCTCATTTGGCCTCTTTGCTAACTTCAGGTTACTTCCCTGTCTCTTTCTGCTCCTTCTGGCTGGCAGTGTAGGCAGTGTCCAGAGTTCCGCCCTTGGCCTTCTCTATTTATACTCTGCTTCCACAGCTTCATTCAGCTTTGATTACGGTCTCTATGTGCGAGACTGTCTAGTTTCTCTCTGGTCCTGAACGGCCTTCCCCAAATCATAGCCATCATTCCACCTGTCTTTGATACACATTTCTACCTGAATGTGCCACCAGCATCTCAAGTTCCATGGGTGTGAAGGGAATGGATTCAGATCGGCTGATCCTCTTGAATCAGAGTAGTAGTACCTTTATGACTGTACGTGGAATAAAGGATATAGTGTGGGGTTTAGAGTTTCTGCAATCATGAGAGCTGGTAGAAGAATGTCTGTAGGGCTCTTGATTCTGTGCCTGGTGTTGAGCCTGAAGTCCTAGGGGTCAGCCAGATTGGCAGTTGGAAAAACAGAGCTGGGTGTGTGTGTGGTCAAGGACAGGGGTAACCAGGGGAATGAACAAGAACTCACACATCAATATATTACCGCCTCCAAGCGCTGCCATAGGTCACTTGCAACAGAATCTGGTGGCCTTCCCCTCCAAGTGCATTTGTGGTTGGCCTAGACCTTGAGGAAGCTGCAGGATATCTGGCAAGAGGAGGAGGAAGAGGTGTATATCCAGGTGCACATAGATCAGTTTCAGCATCCATGAGCTGCCACAATTCTGCCACCCTCCACCAAAATCCAGAGCATAAAATATATATGCTCTGTTTCCCTTCCACTTTCAGGTCTCATGGGACATGTGCCTTGTGGCCAGCACTCGTCCAAAACCACAGGGAAGGGAGTTCTGGGAGAGTTAAGAAGACAGAGGTACCTCAACCACACAGTGCCCTATTTCCTAATTTTGTTCATGGCGTGAACATCTTCTAATGATCCAGATTAAAAACCATGCTGTTCCCTTGTTTCCACATCCAATCAGCTGCTGAAACCAGTCTACTCTACTCAATAAAGATATTGTGACATCTTTTCCATTCATCCAAGCCTCTTTTCCAGTCTTATCATCTTGGTCACCAGTGAGGAATTCATTATCTCTTACCTATGGACTATGGCAATAACGGCGATGATCTCCAAAGAGATCTCAGGCACTGTCACCTCTCTTCTCCTTCAGTCTATGTGCAGCTATAATTCTCTTTCTTCTCTGACCGGAAGATTCCACACATGCCCACTGTTCAAGGATAAAGTCAAACTCCCAGGCCTGGTACAAAGACCCTCCACTATCTGGGCTGATTTAATGTTTCCAACCATATTTCTCATTGTTGGCTTTCAGAAGACTTAAGGTGCATCCACTATTCCACTGTTTCCTCTCCAGGAATCCTCTGCCCCTCCCTTGCTCACATGGCTCCTCCTGGTTGGAATGCTTCTTCCCCAATCTTGGGTTCCACTGTCCTCTTGAGAGTGGTTACACCTCTACTCAGATTCCATTGCTTTCATAATCCCCCTCCCAGACGCCTGTAGTCATTCTCACATCTGCAAATCCTAAAATCAGTGACTGAGATTCCTTTTAATATACATGATCTTGCCTTGAATATATGTCATATGCCCCAAATTTGACCATACATTTTGAAAATGGGGACCACATCTTCTTTATCTTTGTATCTTTCCCAGCACCTAGCATATGGTGGGCAAGCAGTGAGGATGCTGTCCCCGAATGTGACCAAGCTTTCATAAAAAGGACACCACTGGGAGAAAGGCAGTTCAGGGGATCGAACAGCTTCAGCCATGTTGAATTTGGAACTAAACTCCCCAGTACAAGGCTGATGAGAACTACATTAGTTCAGACTCTTTGTGTTACCAGCAACCAAAACCCAAACTCAGTGCTAGGTTAAATTTTGTTTGTGAGAAAGGAAACTCTTGCTTCATGCAACTGAAGGTCCAGGCGTGACTGAATGCAGGGCTCAAAGGAGTTTATACTGGGACTCGGTGCTTTATTATGGCCTTCGCTATGGCTTGGCCTTGCACAGTTATCCCCTCTGCCTCCCATCACACAGGATGTTCTGTTACCAACAGTTCGGACACAAGGGCTGGGGGTTCCTCTGATTGGGGCTCCTTGTGTCACAGGGCAGTCTCTGAACAAATCCTTTTGGCAACATAGGCAAAATTTACTGCCTGGTTTAGGTGGGAGTTAGAGGCCATCCCTATTCAAATCAGACTGAGAGGAGCAGGAGAGATAGATCCTCCAAAAGGAGGTGCAGGTACATCAGAAGAGGGGGAATGATGCCGGGCAGGAAAATCTATAAATGTCCTCCCAGTAGCTTTGGGAATGACCCCCTGGAAGACTCCTGTTTGCTCTCTCTCTTCCTTTGATAGTTTCCTCATCAAGTCTCTGCTCTGTTGTATACCTCTTCCACCATTTCCCCCTCAATATTTCAACCACCGTGGTCATTCTTTAAAATTCAGAAGTACTTGGTATTAATCATGTGTTCTCTGTGTTGATGAAACTAATTCCGGGTGAGTTCCTCGAACATTGGCAACTGAGAATGACTTTTATGCGAATATGGTGCCATTCATTCTATCACTTGTCATGTGCCTTGTGTCTTCGAGACACATCGCAAACATCATTAACTAATTAGTCTTTAAGTTGCCTCTCTGGACATGGACAGGTCTTGCCTGGAATTGCAGATACAGTATACAGAGAAGGTTCACAGCTTCCAAGAAGACCACCAATGAACTCAAATAATTGCCTCACGGTGGTTCCTTCCTCAGATGAAAGCCTTTCCAAGGGGAAGCCCGTGTTCACACACACCGGGGAAGGAGGGGGGCTCTGTGTGCAAATCTCACAGCTGCCTGCCACCCAGAGGAAGACATTGATCCCTGAAGAGTTTTTACTCTCACTTTTACTCATCAGTTGCGTTATGGATTACCTGAATAGAATCCCATGCACGTATCGGCGGGTAACAGTGGTCAGCCCCCCTGTAGTAGCTACATCTAGCAGGAAAGATGGCTGCCGAGGAAAGGAAATGAGACTTTGCAATCAAAGAGGAGGGGTGAGCAAAAAAAAAAAAAAAATGAAAGAAAGAAAGGAGAAGAAGGATGAGCCCCTTTGACTCCCTTGGAATTGAGAAAAGTTCTGAGTTACTGGAAAAGCTGAACACAATCCGTCTGGGGTTTTGAGGACTATTCAGGCAGAAACCACCTACTTTACCACCAGGCAAGTGACAGCCAGTGGAAGTCACCACGTTGGCAGGTGGCCAGGGGACCCAGCTGGACACCACTCGCTCTGTTGCCTGCTGGGTGTTCTCCCTCTCTCTCCCTCTCACGTTCTCTGTCAGGCCTAAAATGGAAACCGCAGAGTCAGCTTGCCCCACAGAGCTGGATATAAACACTATGATGAGTGCTTTGCAGGAGCCAAGTCCTTTATGCATCGCAGTGAGGTTATTTGTGATGGTAATAATTCCTCCTCTAACCAATACCGTTTCCTGTACCTGGAGATCAGGTGGTCGCTCCTGGATCTCGGTACTTTTTCCTGTAATTCAAGCAAGCAACACATCTTCCTACTGGAGTGTTCCTAAGGTTTGAAAATGAGGTCCTGGAGGGAACTCCTCCTAATTGCCAGTGAGTCACTTTCCTTTCCAAGCAAAGAGGTTTCTGTTGGTGACATTAGAGAGCAGGCGCTTGTCTGTATTGTAACAGCTTAATTATAAGTATGGGTATAATCACCCAATCTGTCATTATACTTTTTTTCCACCCTGAGAATTTGTACTGCAATCACCATAACACTATAACAACATGAACAACAGAATGTCTGGCCTCCCAGGATCATTGCCTTTGCCATGCCTGGTAGGGATGAGCAGGCAGCTTTGAAAGGAAGACCTGACTCCTGTCTAGCAGCAAAAACAAGTCTGGGTCCTTCGTCAGGCTTTCAGGGCATCCTGTTCCTTTGGCTTCTTTGAAAGGCCTGTCTGGTCCCTCGCTTTCCTCCCAGCCTCCCAGACCGCCCCCCCGGTTTCATCTGCTTGAAAATTGCACAAGAAGAAACCACCCTTCTGCTATTTTATACCCAAACCAAGTGAAGTGGAAATTGCACAAGGAAACCTATCCATCTGTTATCCCTCGGCTCAGCAGTGGATGGAATTTATTACGCTGTGCATCTTGCCCCCCGCCTCTGCCAGGCAGCCTGTGGGGTGAAGTATGGGTGGGGAGGGAGGCTCGAATCACAGAGAGGGGGCAATTGCCTTGGCGGCTGCATCCGTAGAAGCAGCAAACCTATTTATTACGGAGTGAGAGGCAGGCAGTTACAGAACAGCAGCAGACAGCAGGCAGGAGGAAAGGTGTCGCTGTGAACCGAAAGTAACTGCATCCCACCAGCCACCCACTGCACCATTTCACACGACACCTAGACCCGGGCATGCCCCAGAAGACCTAGAACCCACTCTTCTGGATTGAAAGAACAGATTTTAGAGGGAAACCTTATGTCTGAAGAGACTATGGGCATTCATCCATGACCTGGTCCCATGTGTCAATAATTTGTAAGAAAATGGCTCCAGGATGAAAAGAAACAGTGCCTGGAGGCTAGACCCTTGTTTGGATCCAGGAGAATTTGTGGCAGCCTCCTACACTTCACGTTCACTACACCGGGGTTGGTCTCGATATAACTGTTGTTGGCCTATCAGTGATGGATACGTACGACGGGTCCCTTGTTGGCATTGATGATTCTTTCGTCATAAGGAAATGGCTGACTAAACCCCATACTTGTCAAGGTTGAACCACGGAAACTAAACTTAGTACTTCAGATTCTTCTTTTCCTACTCTGTTTATGGACCTCTTTATCCTCCCAGAAAATATGGTTATTTGTTTGTGTTTGTGGATTTTCTTTGATCCATAATGGAGTACTCCAGGCACAAAGAAAACATTGGAGATTTGACTCTTAATCAGTAATGATAGCCCTCACAGACCATCAAATATAATCTAATCCTTTAATGTTGTTTCACGGCTGCCCTCAGGCTTTAAAAGAGATAAGGCAATTAGTGGAGGATCCATTTATTTTTTTCTTTATCAGGTTGAAATTTTAACTAGCATCATCAAGCCTGCCAATATCTCCTTAAAACAAACCTTGTGAGGAGGGTGTATGAGATCTTGGCATTCAAGGGCCATATTAATGCCACATGTTGTGTGAATTTGTCATTCTTTCTAACAGTACAAAGCTAGGCCCTTTTTCATTGACTCATTTTTTTAATTTGTTCATTCATGCAAGAGTTCCTTACTAAGCCAGATATTTACTATATTGTTTTGGGGATAAAAGTCTTAACAAAATATACATGGTCCCTATTTCTGTCACATGTACAGCTCAGTGAAGGGGACAGTCAAGAAGATGGTCGCTGTTTTGTGATCGGGAGAATTTAAGATAGGCCTGTAAGCCCGGAATTGCAGGTAAGCGTTAATAAATTGAGAATAACAAGAAAGAGTATTCCTTTCACAAGAAACAAAAATGGCCGATATCTGGAGGTGAGAGAAACATGGGACTTTAAGGGAATTTGAGAGAGGGAGAGAAGATGTTGAGGAATTGGCATGCGTGATTGTGGAGGCTGGCAAGTCCAAACGCATAGGGTTGGCCTACAGGCAGGAAATCCGAGGAAGAGTTAACGTTGCAACTCACGTCCAAAGGTGGTCTGGAGCCAGAATTCCTTCTTCCTCAGGGGATCTCAGGCTTTTTCTTTTAAGACCTTCAACTGCTTTGATGAGGCCTACCCATTCTATGCTTTCCTTGAAGTCTACTGATTTCAGTGTTCATTTAATCTAATAAATACCTTCACAGTGACATCTGTGACACAGTGACCAAATGTCAGGGTGTCAAGCCAAAGCGACACATAGAATTGGCCATCACAAGTAGTAAACAACTCATAAAGGACCTCGTTAAACATTATTAAGGAGTTTGACATTTATCCCAAGAGTAATCAGGAAGCATCTGGGATGGGGTTGAGGTCATTTCACAGTGGTGAGAGAGTAAGAGATGCTGTTTAGGAAAATGACTCTGGCCGCATCATGCAGAAGAGAACACTGGAGGAGGGGCCAAGCCCGGAGACCAGAAGACCAGAGAGGAAGCTGTTGTAATAATTTCAGTGAAAGGAATCATTTCCTGAATGAGACAGTGACAATGAGAACAGAAGGAAATAGATTCAAGATATGTAATAGATTTGATTGTTTGGGTTTTGTTTTGTCTTCTTTTAGGAAAGGGGGTAGAATAATGAAGACTTTACAGCTGGTTAGCAAGACAAGCAACATAATCAGGGGTACCCAGTGGAAAAAGTAAATGATGGGTTCCTTGTTCAAAAGATGGGGAAAAGTTTGCTTTTTCCTGCAGTGTCTCTCAACCTGGTGTAGTGTGTTTTATTTGCTGTTGCATGTAGTTCTTCCTTGGGCATTGAAATATTCTCAGTGTATGTGGAGATCCTCACAGGAGCCCAGAGCCTGGCCCCACTGCTCGGTGGATGGGTGTATAGGACCATACCCATGACCCCACCCACCCTATTTCACTGTCTTATCAAGCTTCATAAAACACAGGTTCAAAGAAAAATAAGAATAGTTTCAGGACAGCAGTGGGAGCATTAAACCCCAAGGATGAGGCCCTTCTGGGCGCAGGGTTCTGTGTGACTGCACAGGTCACCCATGCCAATGCCATGGAAGCTGACCCTTCCAGTGAGAAGCAGAGGGTGTGCTGAGTGCCAGGAAAGAATAAGGATGATACCAGTTTTCTGTCTTGACAAAGTTGGAGTATGGCAGTCCCATTAACACAGAGAAAAGGAGAAGAACAGGTCTGGGGCTCTGGGGCTTGTGGCCATGGATACATTGAATATGTAAGAGTAAAGTCCAGTAGGTAGCTAGATATACGCACTTGAATCTCAAAAAAAGGGGGGGGGTATCTGGGCTAAAGACTTAAAATTGCACATAATCAGTGTATAGATTGTACTTAAACATGTATTCTAGATGCAGGGACAGGTCTGTGCTTGTCAACATATACACGGCCATTTCATAAAGACAGAGATCTGGAAGAACCGAGGTAGTCTATGGATCTAGAAGCTGAGAGCCCACTGGCTGTCGTGGGAATGAACCTTCTCACTCTGAGCTCTCTCACCCCAAATGAGCTGAAAGACTCTTACTGCTCAAGTGGGCAAGATGGCACCCAGCAAGGTCCTGGTCTTGGGCTCAGAGGGACCCAGCCCAGGTCCTAACATTTCCCAGCTGTGTCACCTTGCAGAAAGCACATAGTCTCTAGTACTAAGCTGTTGTCACTTTGCTTTGTCAAAATCAAGATAATTCAGTATCTCTCACTTTTTGGGGAGGCTGAAAGAAAATAACAAACATGAATATGCTTTATATGCAAAAAGGGACTATTGGAGCGTAATTATCTCCTTGCTTTAAGAGATCTGGGCAGCTTGGAAAGCTACGTTAGCTCTTTCTTGTCACCAGACACTAAAAGGTATATGAAAATGGAAGTATTCTGGATGGCATCTGAGTGCCTACCTGAAGATTGTGTAGTCGTGAGCAGCCCTTTATGAATCAACGTTATAAATGATGGCTATTTTCCTTGAACCAAGCGAGGTGACCATAGATAGCTCCTATTTCCACTTCTCCAAGTCTAACTATTTGACGGGGCCCACCCTCTTCTCTGCCCACTGATTGCATTGTCTTTACTGTTCCTGCTCCTCCAGCCAGCCCCTGTCATCAGCTGTCTAGGGTCTCATTTATTAGGCCATCCCTCATGATTCCTGCCATGCTCTGTCTTCCCTGCAAGAGGCACTAGGTTGTGGGAAAATAATTAGTAATCTAAGCACTGCAGGTCTGATGAGACACCTGCAGCATAATCATCCAAATCAAATATTTGGCTCGGCTTCTTCAGATGCTATATCTCGTCCTGCAACTGCTGAATGGCAGCTTAGCCGAACTTGTACTGAAATTGAAGAACACATCCGAGGAAGGAGGGATCCTTCCTGCTCGGTTTTGCCACAGTCTGTCCCAGGGTAGCTGTCTGCAAGGCTGAACTCCCATCTCCCATGTTCAGACTGATTCCGTCCCATCAGCCGGAAGGGACAGTTATGGGGGAATGGGAAGAGACAATTTAATGTACCCAAGTGGCTCCAGAATGAATAGTTGTGCCACCAAGGAAACACCCAGTTGTGTCCTCTGAAAATCATCACTGTCTGACACAGGGGCTGGCAGCTTTCTGAGTCCCTGGGAAGATATCTGCTTTTACAAAGCATCAGCTCATCCTCATTATTCCACAACTGAGAACACCGAGGCTCAGTCTTCAGAGTTTTTCAGTGGAGACTCAGGATGAGAACCCTCAGCTCCTCCTGCCTGATTCAGCATTCTCTCCACTAAGCCCGATCCTACACCCAGCCATGCACGGTAGCTGCATCACTGCCCCCATTTGTTTGGTATAGTTTCTAGATTGTGTGCTGCATTCCAAGCTCTTTTCGCTTAGAAAGCCATATAACAGTTAAGAATCAGAGAAGATTCTAATTGGGCCCATTTCATTAGCTTAGCTGATTTTCTTAGCTTATACTTTTCCTGGACCTACCAAGATATTGTCCAAGAACATATCCAGAAAGTTATTTTCTTCTTTGTTTTGAGTTCTTAAAATATTAGTGCGATTAATGTAAGAAGAGCTTAGGCTCTCTGACTGGGTTAACTTCCCCTCTTATATAAGCCATAACACCCTTCATATCCTCTGAGAAGCACTGAACCCAATTGAAAATAAGTTGTTTTTGTTAGGACTTGTTTATGTTCTGTCTGTTTCAGCAGATTGGAAAGGCCACAGGGCAAGGGGCCATGGTCATTGTCCTGTCTACAGCCACATGCTCAGCACTCAGTATTTGTTCAATAAATATCTGTAGAAAGTTTCAGATAACTTGGAATTATAGAGAGAGCAGTCAATTTGATGGCAGGGAGGCAGCTAGAGAGTCCGTAATCTATCCTCTCTTTTTACAAATGAGTAAACAGACTCAAACATATTGTGACTTAACCAAAGTGACACAATGTCTTTTTTTTCTTTCAAATTTTATTTATTTATTTGACAGAAAGAACACAAGTAGTCAGAGTGGCAGGCAGAGGGAGAGGAGGAAGCAGACCCCCCACTGAGCAGGGACCCTCCCCCCCCCCCCCCCCGCCGACATGGGGCTCCATCCTAGGACCCTGGGGTCATGACCTGAGTCAAAGGCAGACACTTAACTGACTGAGCCACCCAGATGCTCCAAGTGTCACAATTTCTTGACCGATTTATTCACACCATGTTTATTGAGCGCATACTCTGTGCTTGATGGATGTGGTTACAGAGACCGTTAAGACACATATCACTGCTATTGGAGAGCTTACAGTGCACAGGGAGGAATATGCAATTAAACAGATAATTACAATACAATGACGTAAGTGACAGGGCAGAGATGCAAGAAATAGTCTGCATACAGAAATCGGGACAGGCTTCCCAGAAAAGGAAGTCTGAGCTACATCTTGAAGGATAAATTGAGCCTGTCAGTCAAAGAAGAGGGAAAGTCAGTTCAGGCAGAGGGAACATTTATGAAACCTTAAAACCATAAGAGCATACATAGAAGGACCGAGGAAAACTGGGCTAGTCTGATAGAGATATAAGGAAATGGGCAGAAGGTGGCTCAAGAGAAGGAGGCATGGACCCAGAAATTGAAAAGTGAGGATTTGGGCTTAGACTAGTGATCCTCAAACTTTACTGAATATAAAAATCACCCAGGGGTCTTGTTAAAATGCAGATTCTGACACAATAGGTCTAGAAATTCTGAGTTTCTAACAAGCTCCCAGGTGACATCAGTGCTGCTGGGCTCAGACTTCACCTTAAGAAAAACAAGCACAAGGAACCAGGCAGCCTGTAGAGGTTGTATAACACAATGGTTCTCAAAGTGCACACCCCACATTCTTACCTCTCACACCAACCTACTGAACGAGAAACTCTATGGGAGACCCAGTGTTCTGTATTTGTACAAGCCCTCCAGGTGATGCTGAAAATTTGCCTAAAGTGTGAGCACCACCAAACTAGTACAATAACCAGATTTTCTTTGTAGAAATAAATCAGATAATAATCAGATTTGTTTTGTAGAAAGATGTCTCTGGTTAGGATCACTGGACCCTCTGTCCAGCACTCCTTTCCATGACAACCCAAAAAAATGATTCAAAGATCTCTAAGTACAATATTTTAGATCCAAGAATATTCTGAGATTTCAAAATGACAGGGTTGTTAATGAGGAATAAATTTTCTCCCACTGCATTCAGAATCATCTTTATGATTATAAATAGCATGAATTACCCTGTGTTTGATGACATCTTTAAATGTTAGTAATTGAACTGCACATTTAATGACTATAAGTAGAGAATTAACACAAGCCTATATTCAGAAGTCAAAGTTGACCTTAACCAATGAGTTTTAAAATTGTTTAGAAACAACTTGTGCATTTTTTATTATATACCCTTCAGGTACATCTACAGCATGTAGAAAATGAAGAAGTGAGATATTTTATCTGAGTTTGTGCTTAGACTCAGGGAAATTTTCTGTTTATGATTTACCCTAGAACTGTATCACTGGATCTGATAACCTTAAAAGAATCCAAATTTTGAAAAAAAAAAAAAAAACACCCTGCCTAGGGTTCTCTCTCCTTTCACTGAAGGTAATATTGTGCAATGCTGAAGTAAGCAAAAGGGATTAAAATGAATGAATGGATCAATTAATCAGTTAATTTATGGGAAGGCAAACAGATATACATGAACAAAGGAAAGATGGAACAAATAAATAACACTAAATTAGAGAATATAGAAGACTAATTTTCTTTTTAAAGATTTATTTATTTATTTGACGGAGAGAGAGAGAGAGAGATTACAAGCAGGCAGAGAGGCAGGCAAAGAGAGAGGGGGAGGAGCAGGATCCCTGCTGAGCAGAGAGCCCGATGCGGGGCTCGATCCCAGGACCCTGAGATCATGACCTGAGCCGAAGGCAGAGGCTTAACCCACTGAGCCACCCAGGCGCCCCATAGAAGACTAATTTTCTTATATGAGAGCCTAGAACACATTAGAATCAATAGGAAGGCTTTTAAAAATTTCATGCCAAGGCCTCACTCTGGATTAATTAGATGAAAATCTGTGTCATAGGACCCAGGCATCAATATTTTTTCCAAACTTCCCTGGTATTTCTCAAGTACTAATCAAGTGTGATATCCATTGGCCTAAAAGGCTTTAAGCTTCCATTCATAGTATTTTTTATAGTTCAAATTGTAAATGACACTCCATATTTTTCAAGTCTTTTGGCATTTGCAGAGGCCTGGCCTCTCACATTCTAGCAGTCAGCACTGTGGTCTATGTAAGTAAGACAGGAAGTTCAAACTTCACTATGTTGCTAGAACCCAGGACTATATTAAAGTGGAAGAAGATGAGAACCAGACACAAAGATAGTAAATTAGAAGATCTTTGGGTGTAAAATTCCTCCCTGACAATACTGAAGGTGACAGTTCTCTAAAGGGAACCCAGAAGCACCTACAGGGTGCTGGTGGCCATGAAACCATGCCTCGCCAAAGCCTTTGTTTGCTCTTGCCCGGACCCACACCAGGAGTTGTTTTCCAGCCGATGAGGATGTGTGCTGTTTGCAGAAGCAGCAGGTGTGGGTGATGCACACCTGTTTTAATTGCTTCATGAAGCATTGTGAGATTTTTGTCTGAATCTAGAAATGACACAGAGGCTTCCATTGGGCTCTGGATATTACAGACAGGCTGGATGGAATCCTGCTGCCTGTTTTTCATGTGAAAGTAGAAACCAATGGATACGTCATCTGTAGGGTAATCTGGGAGGACATTTTTCTTCATTCAATCCAGTGGACCATGCAGAAACACCTGTTTCATACCTTGGAATCATTTGCAACTGCTCTCTAAGAAATAAGTGTTGAAACAATATTATTAAGCCACTTTTTAAAATTCATATACTTGGGCATTGAAGAAAGTATAAAATTAAGAGCTTGTTTCGCCATTTCCACCATAATGCTCAGAGTTTTGGCTAATTAAACATGCCTGTCCTCGCTTGTAGGGACCAACTATCTTTGCTCAGGACTATAAGGCTTCCTGGGATGAGGGAATTTTAGTTCTAAAACCAGAAGAGGCCAGGAAAACCTGGGACCGGTTGATCACATGACCTGAGACATTGAAAGGTTCAATGATTTCTCAGTCACATCACCTGGGGATAGAGTTCTTTCTGGATTTCCACCCAGATATTTAATATATATTCGCTTGAGCAAGTCGTGGCACTGTGAGGTACAATGGGGCCCATTTGCGGAAGTCATTCTGGAGCCAAAGATCACCCAAGGAGATATGTCACTTAAGAGTGACTGTAGGAAGCATGGCCATATGTATCCAGAGGGCCCAGGGTCCATTAGAGACAGATGCTTCTCTGAAAGAGCCATGAATAATCTCTCTCATATTCCCACTCATGGCCACCCAAGGTTGGATTCAATCTTATTTTCCATTATCTCAAAGAATACCAAAGAAAACTGAAGTTGAATTAACTTCAGTTTCAACGTAAACACATACAGTATCACGATTTGCAACTGGTTTTGGAGAAACCAATAAGCCACATTTGAATCTGGTGATTGGGACACTCTTTATTAGACCACTGAGGGAAGTCCTGACTAGAGTTCTAAGAGTGCTTTGCAGACCTTAATGTGCATTGGAATCACCTAGGGAGCTTGTTAACCTGCAGCCTGTGACGCTGAATGGGCAGAGGTGGGGCCCAGAATTCCGCATCTCTAATAGGTTCCAAGGTGACTCCCGGTGGCCCAGAGACCCCACGCTGTATGGTAGGGCCCAGGGCTCAGAGGTTTGCCATTCCACTCGGAGCAGGACCACAAGAGTGCTCTCCCTCTTCCTTCTCCATGCTTTCCAACAGAAGCAGCTATCTTTATTGATACAGAAATACCACATGAGAATTTGTTTGCAAATGTATTCCACTGCTTTAAAAAAAGAAGAAAGGGAGGAAGGAAGGGAGGAAGGAAGCAAGCCACAGCATTAAAAAAATTTATGCCAGTATGAAAATAAGTAATTCTGCAGGAGCATGAAAAGAGCTCCCCACAAACAATGCCGCCATGCACTGATGTTCCCTTCAGGTCGGCTGAGGACATTGACCCAGCCCGAACGTCTAGTGCCTCATCACCCACTTTCTGACAGAGCATGGTGCGAGCTCTGTGGCAGCAACGCCAAATCTGTAGTTTAATTAAAAAAAGAAAAGGGAAAACAAACCTCTCTCCAAACATAGAACAACAAAAGAAAAGCCCTCATAGGGGATGGCCCCGTAGACCCCAACTAAATGATGAGTTTCATTTGTAGAACCTTCCACCTGACCCACGTAAAAAGGAACAAAAACAGATGGCTGGTAGGCCGGTACCCTGGGCCAATTTCAGGAGGGAGCCACTGGCGAGATGTAGGTTGTAGGTGGATGAGGCCCAGCTTAATTAGGGAATGTTTCAAAATCAAAGCAGAACAGAGCTGTTCCTGCAGGAGGGTCTCTTCGGAGCAGGGGGCCCATGAGAAGCCTTTTGTGTAAGCTTACAGCATCCTTTATACAATCAGAAAACTTATTAAACTTGAGCATAGAACCACTGTGGGTTCAAAGACACCTAGGCATCTCTCACTAGAGCAATATTCCCTAAGATTTTATTTGATTTAATTATTCATAATGGAACTTAATGCTTTTTTTGGTACTATACTCATCTTTTAAAGGGCACTGCAAGGTAGACACTGAGACCAGTAGCTCAGGACTGGAGAACGCATGTTGCTAACACATAGCTAAAAGTCGCCTGCAGTCTTCACCTCCCAGATGTGGGACAAAGGCAGTTCAGATGGAAATAAAGTGGTTAATGAAGAAAGATATGTATAGACAGGCAGGAACTGAGAGAATTATGAAAATTAATTTTCCATGAGGTCTGGAAATGAGATCTGCTTGCACAATTCTAGATCAGTGTCCGCTTGGGGAGGCAAATGAACTCAGCCACACATAACGTGAAGGGAATTCAGGTTTGAAAACGAGGGATGATCCCCTCTCAGGACACAGCTTCTCTGAGCCTTACGGAAACCAGGGACAGGTGCTGTGGTCTACTTTATCATTTAAATTAGTCCTTGTGGCTACCAAGGTGAACTTGGGTCATTGCTTAGAGCTGAGATAACATGTCAGAAGGTCCCTGATAGCAGAGTTTGTGCCTGTGGATGAGATGCTTACAAAAAAAAAATTAATTAAAAAAATAAAATGGAGTTCATTGTTAGTCATTTAAAATAAGGTTCTCACACAAAAGTATCCATTAAGAAGATCTGGGAGCAAAGGGCCTTCATGCCGCATGGCAGCGAGGACTAGGACCTGAGGAGCGACTCCCTTTACCACATTCGAGTGTCAGCTCACTGCAGTTTTGAATTGGCTGGCCAGCCTCACCCCCATAGGCAGGTGGCTTCGCCATCCCTGATAAAAAAGGGTAAAAAAGAGAGAGAGAGAGAAAAGTTAATTATCAAAGGAATTGTTTTTCCCCTGGGATGACCCTGGGCTTTCCAGGTGACAGAGTTGACAGAAGACAGCACTCACTAATGAATTTCCATAAATAAGAAGAAAGCCACATGCCCAGGTGGCACTTTCTTGGAGGTACTTAATTTATTAAACAAATATTTATTGGTAAAGTATGAGGTGAATAAGACTGCTTTGTTTTGTGTTACTGTGGCATATTCAAATAATTCTGATACATGGTTGGATTCCCCTTGCTCCCTTTGGACTTACTCCCCTGCCTCTCCCATTGGTGGGGGGGCGGCGGGGGGGCAACTGTGAACGGAGGATGCCAACACAGAGGGGGTTGTGAGCATGTCACCAGGGCAACTCAGGCTCCATCTGCTGGAGGCCCTCTGTGGCATGGTATGGAACATGCCTCAGCCTTGTCCTACCTTAAGGGCAAGGAAGGTAAGACATGTATATATGACTTCCCACTGTCATTTGGTGAGAGGTCCTCACAGGGCATTAACTCCCAGCCTGCCTTGTGTGTGGTCTGGGCACACCCCCCCAGAGATCAGAGGAAGCCCTCAGACAGTCGGTGGCTGATGTTTTCCCTCAGAAGCTGCCAACTTGTAGGGAAGCAGTGAGTCCTGAGGTCATCTGGGCAGGACACCCATAATCCCCACTATAATACATGGTCACTGGCTATACTGAGTATAGCCAGATTGGGAAGATAATAATGAGTACATTTATTGAACGAATGTCTGTATTTAAGTCCCTATATTTGGCATTTTCCATTTAACCTTCACAAGTGGTTGAAGTTAGGTTATATTAGGATATCCATTATGTGGGTAAGGAAACTGAGGCATGGAGGCATTAAACAATTGGACCACAATTACCACTTACTACCTAGGTAGTAAGTGGTAATTGTCATAGTCATCCAGACAGGATGGCTCCAGAGCCCACATTTGTAACAGCTTTTCTCCATTGCTTCTCTCTATGACTCATGAACAATTAAAAAGACCAATATGAGGCAACATAAAGGGATATTCTTGCATCAGTCTCAAGAGATGCTTTCTTTCTGGAGGCAATTACATTTCATGGAGGACAAAGACATAATCCAAAGGAATATGTGTTCTAATAATGGAACCACTAGCCCCGGCGACAGTGATAGAGCTTTGAAGGGACTGGAGGAACTTCGGTACCGAAAGCTCAGTGTGGGTGATACCTCTGAAGGAAGTATCACTTCCCCCAGCCACGCACATTTGGAATAAAAAGCCTCTGACCCCTGCACTGAACTACAGTCCAATAATGCTGACCTTGGATAATCAGAAAAATGAGCAAAGTTATATGAAGAATGCTGTCTATCCCAGAACTCTTTATGACCACAAAATATCCAGCAGCAGGGGACTGCTCAAAATGCAATATACCCAGAGGGTGGGATACAATGCGGCTTGTAAGCAGCTGAGGGAACACTCTAGAGACAATTCCTGTACAAACTCATTGGTTTCCAAAAACCTGTTTGGAAATTTACTTGTTTACAAACACAGTTGGACACTATAAAAATGACTCCTAATGCCTTCCGTTTGTGGCAGGCAGAATTGGTATGCTTTTAGCTCCAAACCTTAGCTTTCTTTCATTCTTTGAACTTTGTAAATCAAAAATTTATTACAGGGAAATTTCTGTATTTACGGACATGAAGGAGATGTGCATAAAACACCACTAGGTGAAAAGCCAGTTAAAAACAGCATTTTTGTTATGAGACCAATTTTGAAATTAGGTATACTCAGACACAGAGGGTGTCAGGCACATAAATCAGAATGCTAACAGGGGTTATCACTGCCTGGTGAGACTCTGGGTGATTTTTGTTCTGTTTTCTCTTTCTATGTTTCTAATTTTTCTATCCTAAATGTATATTCATTCTCTCTCTTACTCTCTCTCTCTCTGTGTGTGTGTGTGTGTGTGTGTGTTTACCTTGAGCAAGATTTAAGATTTTGGTAAAATATGGCAGCATAAGAAATTGGGGAATCTTCTTCCTGCAACCAATATAGCAATCGTAAGGAAGAGTTTGATATTAAGAGAACCTGAGTCCCTGACTTGGTTCTGCCATTTGTTACCTTTATATCTTGACCTCTTGACCCTTTCTCTCTTGTATCTACAAAATGAGGATGACAAGATGTCCCACTGGGTAAATTATAATACACGACACTGGTTTGGGGGATTATCAGACTCTCTGGGAATGATCTTCATTCAAGCACAGTGGGATGACAAGGAAACATGCTCTGAAAAGTAAAAGGCGTGGATGGCATGAATGCTAGAAAGGGTATATCCGGGATTTTTAACCCACTGAGCCACCCAGGCACCCCACATCCAGGATTTTTAGAGCAAGGGAAGATGTTAGCACCCAAAGAGAGCCGTCAGTCAGTGAGGGGCGCTCTAGGAGGAAGAGCCCAGACACCATGTTCCGATCAGCCCAACCAACAGCCTGACTTTCAGCAGCCCCAGAATTGCTGGCTTGGGCTGCTCATCCCACCACTAGTTGGGGAAATTTCCAGAATCTCCCTGAGATTTTCAGGAAATCTTCCTGAGATTGAATCTCAAGAAATGAGAGAATCTTCTTGGCATTTTCCCTTCTGATCAAACACTGCGTCTGCCTTCCCCTGAATGATGTGAGCAAGGGGAGGCCTTTGTCGTGTTTGGCACCTTTTCTTGTGTTTTTGTTTTGTTTTGTTTTGTTCTGTTTTTTATCTGCGGTCATGCCTGCTGCTGCTGTTTGTTTTTGTAATTGTTCTTCGAAGGCCTCGGGCAAGAATGCTGTTCTAATTGTACAAATCACAGTGTCGCTGAATCACAGGAACCGTCCCAAGTAATCTGTGTAGCCATATGACTGAACTTTCAGACTAGCTGGGGGCGCTTCCCGTCCTCCTGGGAGGCCAGTGTCTGATGGACAGAAAGAGGCCGCCAAATGAGACGCGGGAACAGTTGTGTATCATAAGTGCCGGAGATTCAATTCTGGGCAGTGAGAAGTCAGGCTGCCCTCAGCCACGCGGGATTGGCGGCGTGCTAAGGGAGACTCCCAAGCTGTACTCCGTCTTGTTCAAATGGGGTGCTGGATGCAGGCTGGCATAATGAGAGTTGATGTCTCATGGAACCAGCTAGTGCTGGGTTCAAATTATTCTCTGCCACTAGGGCTGTATGAAGGAGGCAAGATTTATGGAACTCACTGAATGGATTTTTCTTTTTTTTCTGTTGCCTTAGAATTCCAGCTAAAGCCCAAAGAGCAGACTGATTTCTCCCATGACCCATCCATGCAGGATCAAGAGATGACTCATAGCTCATCACCCCAAAAATAAGTCACTCCCAATAAGGATACATTGAGGAGATTGATTAGAATGGGGGTCTTTGGAGAACGTCGTGTCCTGGTAGGAAGTTCCCTAGGAGAGGAAGCAAAAGGATTGCTATCCACTCCTTCAATCATTTAAGAAATTTGAACTGAGTCCCTGATGGGTTCTAAGCACAGTTCAAGGCTCTGGGGATATAGCAGTGAAGAGAAATTGCTGACCTTCAAGCCAAATGAGGAGGGCTCCCTGAGCTGCTTTTGGGAAGATGTGGTTGTTCACGTAAGAGTGAGGGTCCATCTGTAGGTTCACCTACGTAAGGTGAGAGAGTATAGGACCAAAAATCTTCTAGGGGCAACCTGCAGGAATGTAGTGTTTGAGTTTTTCTGGAGGCTGAGTGACTTCTGTGGAGGACAGATGGGTGGGAATTGTCTTGAAAGGCCCATGCTCAAGACCAGTAGCACCCTTAGACTAGGAAAGAAGGAATTTGCCCTGGCGCCTGCACTTTAGTGAACTCCTCTGGCCTTCCCCAGCCATGCTTCTGGCTTTCAGAGAAATTGGTTCATGACACCAGGGAGACATGCCCACCTTAAGGATATGCTCACCCAGAGACTATGCTTTCTTCTAGACCATGACTTGTGTCCCTGGGACTGCAGAATTCTCTCCCCAATGTCCCCAAGACAGGCCACTCCCAAGGGTCAACCTCATCATTGTGTGTCTATGCCTAGGCCCAAGGGCGGTTCAGGAGCTAATTTTTTGCTGGTGGATGTGAGAACAGGGCTGTCTACACACGTATGCACAAGACCCTTTGGGATAGCACAGATGAGAGAGAAGAGAGATCAATAGTGGACTGAGGCCTCAAGCTTCAGGAGCCAGATTCTAGAATGAAATTCCAGGGAGTATAAGAATCCTAGATACAAGTCTCCCTGGCCCTCTGGGTTATTAAGAAGGTGTGGTTGTTAGGGAATAAGGATAGAACACATTTTATTAAATAATTTCTAGCTTGACTTACAATTTTAAGACATACCTAAATATTTACAAGTTGTGGGCTTCTGTTTATACTCTTGCCTTGGGCCCCATGAGTGTCAGAAGTGCCTCTATCCTTAAGGGCTGCCTGCCAGGTGAGACAGCCCCCTAGAAACAGGCTGAGAAGGGGAGTCATAAGTGGACAGAGAGAAGATTCATCTCCAAAGTCAAAAAGCACAGGTCAGAAGTCCCTGGTGCCAAAGGGAAGGATAGGAGTGTGAGGAAAGGTTAGGGGAAGTGAAGTGGGAGGAAACAAAGGGGTTAAGAGGTGTCATGGAGGAAACCATAGAGAAGTGCCCAAAGCCTTCCATATATAGTGAGAATTTGGACATAGGCCTTAACAGAGGGCATCGAACAGCCAGGAGAGAATCACAAACATAGCTCTGTAAAATGCACACACAGTCTATTCTCCTTCCCTTCCTTGCCTGGACCCTAGAGCAAGGAGAGCACAAGTGCTAAAATTATAAACCAGCATTAATTCCCCACTGTACTTCCCAGAGCCTAGGTTCAGCCCGGGCTTGGGTAGAGGAGGAGCTTTTATTCAGATGAGAGAGTGAAATTTGATTTAGATTTCACAGGACTTCTTAAAAATATGAAGAGGAGGCTTCTTGAATATCTGAAATGAGCTTGGAAAGCTGAGCTCAGCCAAGATATTCTCAGGAAGCAGGAAATAGTGGTTTGACAGAGGGGGGTTGAATAGCAGTGGACAGGGCGCAAGTAGCACTGTTTATTGACTGTACCCCCTTTGATTCACACCATTCAGTTGATACTGACTTTTCTGACCTTTGATTTCCTCATCTCCAATAAAATGAGAACATTTGAAAAAAATGTTCTGAAGAATAGGGATAATACAAGTAACATTTCTAGCACGTTCCATGCATCTAGTGAGACAACTACTATAATTGTTGTTGTTATGAAGAGCATTGTTACTGAAATTCCATGCTAACAATATGGAGCTTCACTTTAGTTCTCTTCACCCACTCCTCGTTTCCTGAGGGGCACTGAAACTCCTAGTAAATAGAAGTTTCTAGAAGGCCCCATCTTTGAATTTTGTAAGGCATAAACGTGGCAGCATTTCAATGGAGAGTGATTATCCCTGACAGAGGGATTTCAACACTGAATCAGTCAACAGCAAGAGCATTGAGAGAAGTTAATATTCATGGAGAACCTACTAAGTGTCAATGCTACAATGCTGGGTATTTTACAGATATTTTCACCATTTAATACAAGAACTAGGGCCAGCTAGAACATGCCCTGAGCAACCCCCCACACCCCAGGCAATTCTCTGAACAGTGAAAGAAACCCAGAGAATATTTCTGAAACTTCAAATCTGAAATCCTGGGAGCTGGGAGGTTACTGCTGTGTAGAGGCTGCCTGGGAAGGCTTTCGACTTTCTGCAGCAAAGGCCAGTAAGAGCTCTTCAGAGAGCACTTACGGTGACAGGAAGGGAGGGACAATGCATGGAGGATGCGCCTATGAGCCAGACCCACTTGAAAGCTCTGTGAATTGGGGAATCTGATGAGGAGAATGGCTATTCACTCCTCCTCTAAAGTCTGCCATTTTGGCCAAACTTGCACATTAAATTGGTGCTTCATTAGATAGTCAGTAATGAATTCTAGAGCAAGAAACCAGTGCCAGAGCGCTGGAACACAAGAACAGGCAACTGGTCAGAGATTTAATAAAGCCGTGAAACACCCCTAGCATAGTCCTGCCAGGAGTACTCTCTGGGCAAAAGACTCTTTTGGTTTGCCTCAGTGGGTGGCTGAGATGGAACTGCCAGGACCAGCATTCGATCCTTCATGGAGTGCAGAAAAGGATTTCAGGAAGGGGTTTCATACCTGAGGGATTCAAATGGGTTCCTCCTGTGAGGGCTGGAACACATCCTCTGGGGAGCATGCCTACCGCATGGTGTCTTGTCAGCACAGGAACAGACATGACAAAATGGCCTGGCAGACCACTTACAGAAAAAACAAAACATGTATACACCTGGAAAACCAAAAGGGGAAAAGATTCAACCAGCCCTATAATTCCAGGAGCAACTGTTTCCCAGCAAACATTTCCTAAGCCCCTGCCTACCCCATGCTAGGTTGTAAGTCCTAAGAATTCAAAGATGAAAAGGCAAGTCCAGCCCTCAAGCAGCTCGCACTCTGTTTGGTGAGAAAGACACGTTCATAGACGGAACCGGCACAAAGCCATAAGGCACAAGAGACAGGTTGACTTGTCCTATAAGGTGTCATAGGATAACTCACTGGAATCTGGAAGGTCTGGAAGAACTTCATTCACCAGGGGAGTGACCTCTGGTTGGAGACTTGAGACAAGTGAAGGTTAAAGTGGAGAAGATAGGGCAGGGGTGGGAGAGAGGGACAGGAAGCCAGAGAGGCACTCTGAACAGAGGGCACGTCTTGTGTGCAGGCCCTGGAGGAGGAGAGCAGGGCTGGTGGTTCAGTGTGGCTGGAGCCAAGGACCAGAAGCGTTAAGTGTTGAACAAGGAGCCCAAAGTACACAGTAGGTGGACCACGGAGGGCCTTTGACACCCAGCTAAGTCCAAGGCATTGGGACTCCTTCCGGGGAACATGGCTAAGTCTGGCGATGTCCAGAGCAGATTTGCATTTGAGAAGGATCACAGGGATGCTGGGTGGAGAAAAGCTAAGAGGTCAGATTAAGTATGAAGGGGACATCTAGGAAACTCGGCTTTTTAATCCACCAACATGCCTCTCTCTAATAGGTTGACTCCCTGGCATTTCCCAGGCCAGAGGGGACTCTCCAGCAGTGAGATACAGGAGCTTGGGGAAAGAAGCCACTAGGGGACTGTCCACAAAAGCTGCAGGGGACCTCCAGGGTGGGCTGAGTGGCTATGGGTGACAGCAATGAGTCCTTTCTCTGTACGGAGCTTCCACGACCAGATCTCCCAACGTCTCCACATTTCTATGGAAATTTACACATGCCTGAGGTGTAAGCAGACTGTGAGTTTAGACTCAAGGAAAGTGGCAGAGTCCCTGGGGCATCAACTGAGCTCACTGTGTCTCCGTACAGATGCCCCACCTGGATCTGAGCTGGGCTAACAGCTCCTGATTTCCATAGGTGTCAAATATTCACAATAATTACTATTGCAAATATTTACTGACTGACAGGGTTCACATAGGAAATGTTTTGTAAAATAATTAACGTCGTAAAAGATGCAATTACTCGAATTTATTTCTTGAAACAGATCCAAAAGTACTAGAAATTATCACCTGTGACAGGAAGGAGGTACAGCAGCCAACAAGAAGCAGGTCATATGGGGGCAAAATGTCTCTTTCTCTCTTGGTTTTCACCAGACCTAAGCAGCCGTAGGCACAAGACATAATGACCCAAAGCCAGATTATTGTCTCCTCAATTTTAAAATAGTTGGTACTTCTGGGTGATTACTGTGTATGTGAAATGGTTGAGATTATGCATGTTGAGCATCATGAGACCAGAGTCTGATGGTCCTGATTCTGTTGCTTCCTGGCCGTGTGTCTTTGGGGATGCCTTCTCACTTCCCGTTCAGTCTCAGATTATACAATTATAAAATGGAACAAATAATCCCTTCCTCCCTGTACAACATCTGGCTCACAGTAGACACCCGTGTTGGTCAAGAGAATGAATGGAGAAAGATGTGCAGAAAGTATTGAGCACATAGTAAGAGAGCAAAAAATGTTAGCAGTTATTATTGCTTTTGTGTTTTATAATAACCCCAAGCTATTTGACAGTCAGACTCATTTCACCAGAATTCCTACTGCTATCAACACGTTGTAGATCATACAATAGCAAAGTAAGCTATCTTGCACAGAGTGCTAAATTTGGAGGGAGAAGACCTGGACCCAGGCCCCGGCTCCATCCCTTCCTGACTGTTTGATCTTGAGCAAGTCACTTAACCTCTCTGAGCTTGGGAGCTCCATTGTCTATAAAATGAGATGACAATGCCTGGCCTCTCCACTTGCAGGTAGGGGGCAAATTTAGAATAAGTTCTCTGAAAGCACTCATAAGCTGCAAAGTGCAATGTAGATAAAAGCTTTTGTCATTTTTCCTCTGATGTTGTGTGTTATGTGGGATTTAAAACATTAAAACATTTGAGACACTAATTTCCATCCTTGGAGGCCTGCTCTGTTAAGGAAAGAACACTGAAGGACCTGCTGGTCACTGGAGACCCACGGGAGCTTTTAATGCTCTCCTTTGCTTGTGACAGTGCAGCCACTGGCCTCTCTGGACATGCTTTCTGGTAGCAGTGATGGAGTTTCCAATCAGCTGCACAAGCCCTCTGGGCGAAGACTCTACAAGGTGCCTATTCAGGGTTGGGTTCCAAGTGAAATTCCGGAGAACAGAGAGTGGAGGATTGTTCTGAGCCTCTCTGACACAGGCAGGCATAGCTGAGACCTGGGACGCATACTGAACTCTCCATCTTACCATCTCCCCATCATCATAAGAAGGGAAGAGCTTGGAGAGGACTGTATTCCCATCTAGCAGACATATTCGTGAATAGCTCACATTGGCAGTCCAAGAGCCAAAGGCTTGATAGCTGTGTGTTGTCCATTAAGTCACTTAACCTCTCTGAGCCTTTTGAGTGTTGTAATCTAGATTGTGGGTAAGAATAGCTCATAGCATCGTTCTAGCAATTAAATGTGGTAACCATACAGAGCCAGGCATGGCATCTAGCATGGCCTTATTAACCCTCGTTTCTCTCTCCTTGCTTCCCAGGCCCCCTCAACAATTAATAATCCAGGGGGAAAGTGGAGTCCGATTAGACCAAAACAAAACAAAACAAGAAAACTTTCATTAACATGACAGGCAGCAGAGAATAGTGATCAAGAACATAGACCCTGGGGCAGATTTCTAGGGCTCAAATCCCAACTCTGACCATTACAAGCCATATGCTATCTCCAGCAAACTAGTAACCCTCTCTGGGCTCCATCTCCTCATCGGTAGAATAAGAAGACTAAGACCTGAGGTCTGAAGATTAAATGAGTCCACATTCGTAAACTGATGGGTGCCTGGCACCGTGTAAGTGCCAGATGGGCACTTGCGAACTCAAGTCCAGTCTTGCCTGCCAGTCTTAGAGCAATGACATGAGCCACGTCTGCCCGGAAAATCTCTTGCAGAGAGGACCAGCACTTCAAAGGCATCATTTGGCCTCATTTCTTGACTGACAGCCTCAGAACCACAGATGCTGCCTCTCGGACCATCCCCCAATGCTACATAAATCTTTATAGAACTGGATTGTAAAGAGCCAAGTATTGGAAAACTGAAAACCCTAATATCCCAATCGATTGCCTGAGAGTAGTTCAATGGTGTTTCTTTAAGCTCTGTAGCATCATCCAGGACCCGCTGTAATGGTCCTCCACCTCGGGCTCAGAAGGCAGAGGGCAATACCGTCCTTCAGTTTGTCCCAGTGCCTCTCTGACTGCTGTCAGATAGAACAAAATAAATGTTCCACAGAGTCAGGGTCTTCTCATTTAACGCCAGTGCACGGGACCCAGCTGTGGGCACTTACTCCCTCTAGCATATCCCCGGATTGGCTGCATCTGATTGTGTGTCGGGGGGAGACGGGCAAGGAGAGCCAAGGAGGAAGTAAGGTGCTGAGGGAGAGGAAATGCCACCTCGGTTATAACCACACTACAGTCTGGGTCTGGGCCAAAAAAAGGAAAATTAAAAAACAAAACAAAAACAACAACAACAAAAAACCTTTAAAGAAGCAGCACTCAGCAAGAGGTTGGTGTGGGTCTCCTTTCTTTCCTTGGGTTCTGTGACTACAATTCAGAGTCTCTTCTCTCCTGGACTGACCACAGGTTTTAAAAAATGGTGGGTAAAACCTCCTCCAAGGATAGCAGCTGTCCCTGGTCACGGTGTGTGCCTTGCAGCGCACCCAGCCACAGGGCAGGCTGAGTCCCGAGCTCCCCACCAAGAGGGGCACAGAGCCCTTGGGAGTCTGAGCCCGGAGCCCTCTGAGCCAGGCGAGAGGAAAGGTCTCCAAAATCCCATTTCCAGCAGGTCGTTATCCTCACCCTGTCTTTTGTTTCCCCTCTTGGCAATCCTGAGCCAGTGTTGAGCAGGCAGTCTTCAGGCTTGTTTGGATTCCCATGCACTCAGTTCTCAGCAGCCCTTAAAAGCCTGAGAGGAGACAGTGGAGCCGCAGTGATTGCGGCCAGCTGCGCTGCACCCCCGCCAAGGCACGCGAGCCACCCTTCACCGTGCTCGATTCTGATTGCTGTGCTGCAGGGGTCCGATCGCCGCAGTCAGCAGAGAGGGTGGGGGGCGGGGGGGATTGGTGGTGGTAGGAGGCCATGAGGTGGTCCTGGCCACTGTCCCCGAGGTCACGCCAGTCCAGGAAGTGTTCCTCCCGCAAAGCAGCTCTCATGCAGACGCCACTCTGAGCTTTTCCAAAATGACAAAATCACCTCTAGGGAAAGAGAAGAAAGAATGTGTAAAAATGTCTTCTGAATGCTGGGTCTTTCATCAGCCTCTCAATTGCCTGGTACATTTGCTTGTTAGGCTGCATCTCGCCTCTCGTATTAGTCATTCCGGCGGCCCCCACGCAGGCTGCGATTTGGAACTCTCAGGGTGCAGTAGGTTGTGAAAATGGCTATAATCCTTCGTCTCTCCCTATGTCAGATCTCCGGGCTCTGTGACTTTATAGGTCCAGCTCATGAAGAGAAAGCGTCTCTTTGCCCTGCCCTTGAATCTGGACTTGCCCTGGCTCGCTCTGGCCGGGAAGTAGAAGGTTGTGGACATGACAGGGTGACATTTCCAAACTCTTGGCCTCAAGAAATACTTTGCTTTCTTTCTCTCTCTTTCTCAGCCCTGCCCATCTGCCATGTTAACAAGCCCAAGCTGGCCTGTTGGATGACACAAGGCCATGGGGAACAAAGACAAACCATCCCAGCGAAGGCTTTCCTATACTGACCAGCCCCCGGCTAACCCACCAGCTAACTACAGACACATAAGTGAGTCCTGCTGAGATGAGAGGGAAGCCCAGCCCAAAAGGCCAACCCCAGAGTCATAGGCCAAGTAAACGTTTACTCTTTTAAGTCAGTAAATCTTGAGGTTGTTACAGAGCGAATCTCCTCATGTAGCGGTTATTTTTCCAAAATGACAAAATCACCTTAAAAGGGAGAGAAGAGGAAAAAGAAATTTTAAAAAGGGTTTGGCGGGGGCCGGCGGGGGGGCATATGCAGAGAATTTTTTAATGTTCTTTCCTCCAGCCTCAATTACCCGAGATAGACTGACTCTGAATCTCAGCTGCCACGTTAGCAGCTCCCGTGGCCTCCAGCCATGTGCAGCTGCGAATTCCTGGGGCTCGTGCCGTGTAAAGAGGTTTCTCTTCACTAGGATCCCCAGCCCGGCCGACCCATTTCTGTTCCTGGGGAGGTGAAAGCCTACTGGGTGGACAGTTGATAAAATCCCACCTGTTTCTTTTATGGTAAATTCTGCCTGTAAAGTGGAAAGTGGTGTGCTCAGAATATAAAGTAACTTTATTAACATAGAAAAACACTGTGTCTTATCTCTGGGGCTGAAAAACTGAGATGCTACAGAGACCATAAGTAGACTATCTTGAGAAGCAGCAGATTTCCGGGCTTGAGTGTGCGTGCGTGAGTGCATAGGTGTTTTTGTACGCCCCTTGCTAGTGGTGGGGGGAGCGGATGTTTATTTAGTGCCTATTATGTGCCTGGCATATTCTTGATCTCTGCTATTTTTGATAAAATCTAACAACATCACCATGAGGTGTTTTGATTAGCATGGACTTGTAGGTGAGGACATCGAAGTCCCAGAAAGTTAAGTCGATGGCCCAAAGTCACACGGCCAGCAATTTGTAAAGCTATAGTTTGCCCTGTGCTATCTGTCACACCTTGAGCTTGTTGAACTGTATTGTCCAAATGGAAGGCTTGTGGATACAGATATCAGAAGTTCTACAAATATTTGGTTAGAATAGTTTTATTTCCCTATCTAAAAGACTATAATAAAAATCCATACACCCTAAATATGCTACATTCCAAAATTTAACATATTAGAGAATACCATTATTTCATCATTTTAGGGTCTCCATATGCATTTGATAATACACACCTCAGAATAAAGCAGCCCTGGTGTATCTGGCACTTATTTGAGTATCTGTAGGGATGCCTGAGTGGCTCAGTCGGTTAAGTATCTGACTCTTGACATTGGCTCACGTCGTGATCTCAGGGTTGTGAGATCCAGCCCCATGAGGTGAGATTCTCTCTCTCCCTCCTCCTCCATACCCCCCAACTCGTCCTAAGTAAATAAACAAATATATGTATCTCATATATATGTGTGTACATATATATGCTATTGCTTGAGAGTATAAGAAATCTACATTCTTTCTTTTTTTTAACATATAGGCCCATGCATATCAGCTTAAGTAAGTGAGCATGTGACCATGCATATACACACCATCCTTTTTTTTGTTTGTTTTTAACAATTTTTTGTATTTATTTATTTGAGAAAGAGAGAGTGTAGGGAGAGGAGCAGAGGGAGGGGGACAAACAGACTCTACCCTGAGCATAGAGCCCAATATAGGACTCCATCTCACGACCCTGAGATAATGACCTGAACCAAAATCAAGAGTTGGACACTTACCTACTGAGCCACCCAGGCACCCTGACACCATTTTTAATTAAATACCAGGCTTGACCTATGCCCAGATGTAATTCATTGCACAATTATTTGGGAACCCATCATGATAAATCTGTATTATGGATGATTTCAAACTTTTTTCTGAGAGTTTGAAGTGCTCCCATCCTACCATTTATGATAGAAGGGCAGGCATTGGTTGGGAAAGGAGAGCCAAGGTTAAGAGGGTCATATGGTGACGGTGTCCAACCAAGCTTGGAGTTAGAGTTACTGAGGGTCGACAGAATCACCATGATTTAGGTGATAGCTCATCACCAGGGTCCTGACTACCAGCCCAGTGTTGGGGCCACGAAATTAGGAAGGGAGAACTACCCTCTGGCCTGCAAAGTGGGCCTGGACCACCTCTTACGTGGGGGAATCCTCCCTCACTGGACCATTGCCACCCTCCCACCTTTCCAGTGGGAAGAAAGGAGCGAGTACAAAACAGTCATGACCGCATTGCATAGAAAGGGGGAAGTTGCCTTCCTTGTCAGAGCAGAAGAGCCCTCGCTAAGTGAGACAGAAGGCCAGGTCTGGCTCTCCCAACTCTTGAGGAAGTGGGTGATTCAGCTTTGAGACAAAAATGTCCAACTATTCTTCTTCCAATCTTCTTTAACATTTAATTAAAGCCTCTTCTGAGATTGAAAAACAAGTTACTTATAAAAAAATAAAACAACAAAAGAATCTGCTTCTATTTATGTACTTTTGTGAATCCAGACTCTCTGCTAACAAAAAAAATAGTAATAATCAGAAACAAAGTCAATGAAATTAGTAAAGTTGGTCTTTGTTTGCAAATACTGTAGTATGAAGAGCATCTGTTATAGGATCTGACAGATCTAGGCTTGAAGCAGCTTTGCCCCTTACAAGCTGTATGAGTTTGAGCAAGTAACTTCTTAAAACTCAGATTTCTAATCTGTGAAAGTGTGGCTAATACCAATTCACAGAGTTATTCAGAGAAGTTAATGAGATAAATATGTGAAATTTCCTAGCACAACAAAGAGGTGACAAATAGATCCATTTATTCCCTTTTCATCCCTAGGGCCCTCTCCACCATAGCACTTGATACGCCATCTTATTTTCCTCCTACTCAACAAAATCTATAAGTCTGATGAACTAAATCTATTCTGAGTTGTCAGTGATGCTCAATGATTTTAATTTTCACAAAGGTCTGGGGCTGAAATTGGATAATTTCAGAATCAGATACTCGGAAAGCCAGACATTATTTTGGACAGGGAGACCTTCCTGACATCCCTGAAATCACTCGTCTATCTAGTTAGTGAGCAAAATCACCCACCATCTTGGTCAGTGACCTTGGAAATGATCTTCAAGTGTGTTTTACCCAGGGGTTGTACCACACATCCCACTAAGGGATAGGGAGAAAATATTGAACCCTTTATTTATACTTATCTTAAAAAGTAAGAAAGAAATTAAGCTTTCCTAATAACATATAGGTTGGTGCTAGCAGTATCCATGGGCTTTTATGTCTAAATGTCATATGCAGAGAAGAGTCTGATTTCTGCAACACAATGACACATTTTCTCATTCTTTGCTTTCACTCTTTACCTGGCTGGTGATTCAAACCTTCATTCTAAAAGACAAACCATTAGTTGGCCTGACAGTAAAGAGTTCTGCAGTTTTCCATTAACATATTCCACTGGACATGGGATGAATGAAACTCCGTGGAGAATATCCTGGATTCAGATTCATTCTTCCATTGTATGGAAGCAATCTAAATTTCCCATTGATTTTTTTTTTTTAATGTAGTGTTCTGTGATTCATTGTTTGTATATAACACCCCATGCTCCTTGCAAACCATGCTCTCTTTAATACCCATCACTCCGGGAAACACCCTGTCCATAGTCTCTCATGATTTGTCTCCCACTCCAATTTCTCCCCCTTCATTTGTCCCTTCTCCTAATGTCCTCCATGCTATTCCTTATGTTCCACAAATAAGTGAAACCATATGATAATTGACTTTCTCTGTTTGACTTATTTCACTCAGCATATTTTCCACTAGTCCCATCCAGGTTGATGCAGAGGTTGGGTATTCATCCTTTCTGAGGGCTCCAAACTCTCAAAAAAAAAATGTTTGAAATAATCTACAATACAGATTTATCATGATGGGTTCCCAAATAATTGTGCAGGAATTACATCTGGGCACAGGTCATGCCTGGTATTTAATTAAAAATGGTGTTGGGGTGCCTGGGTGGCTCAGTAGGTTAAGCGTCCAACTCCTGATTTTGGTTCAGGTCATGATTTCAGGGTCGTGAGATGGAGCCCTACATTGGGCTCCATGCTCAGGGCAGAGTCTGTTTGTCCCCCTCCCTCTGCTCCTCTCCCTACACTCTCTCTTTCTCAAATAAATAAATACAAAAAATTGTTTAAAAAAAAAAAAAGGATGGTATATACATGCATGGTCACATGCTCACTTACTTAAGCTGATATGCATGGGCCTATATGTAAAAAAAAAAAAGAGAGAGAGAGAAAGAACAATTTAGATATCTTATACTCTCAAGCAACAACATATATACATACATATATTATACATATATTTATTTACTTAGGGCAAGTTGGGGGTCATGGGAGAGGAGTGAGAGAGAGAATCTCACCTCATGGGGCTAGATCTCACAACCCTGAGATCACGATGTGAGCCAACATCAAGAGTCAGAGGCTTAACTGACTGAGCCACTCAGGCATCCCTACAGATACTCAGATATGTGCCAGATATACCAGGGCAGCTTTATTCTGAGATGTGTACTATCAAATGCATACGGAGACCCTAAAATGATGAAATAATGGTGTTCTCTAATATGTTAAATGTTGGAATATAGCATATTTAGGGTGTATGGATTTTTATTATAGTCTTTTAGGTAGGGAAATAAAAGATTAACCAAAGAACAGATCTTAACTATAGAGAACAAACTGCTGGTTACCAGAGGGGAGATGGGTCGGGGGGTGGGTGAAGTAAGTGATGGGGGTGAAGGGGTCCACTTGTCTTGATGAGCACTGGGTGATGTAGGGAATTGATGAACCACTATATTGTATACCTGAAACTAATTAAAAAAAAAAAGTAAAAAAAAAATTGTGTAACCAGAACATTATCCCCACTTCATCAGACCCATAGTGATGAGATTCTAGAGCAACCCATTCAAACCTCTAGGCCTGCCTGCAGCAGAAGCTGTGTGCATCAATGCAAATCATCAAGTTTTTACCTTGATAAGAGAGAAGCAGAAAGCCCAGTATGCCCGTTATATAAACAATGGATGCAAATGGTAAACAACCTACCCAAAAAAAGAGTAGATACTTAGTCAAAGCTCAATATTAAAGCCACTAAGATCAGGGCTACAACTAGCCCATATGGTGCCTTTGTCATAATTAGAAATGGACATCCCATGCTTCAGGTGAATACACGCCCACAGCAGTGAACTCAGTCCTACCCACCCACTAATTTAGTTCCCTTGTGAAGGACCCAGTCTTTAAAACCATTTGTTCACAATGATCCTGGCAAAAATCACACATGAATGCAAGAACATACATCAGCCTATTTAGAAAATGCTACAAGAAAGAGCAGACATGTATATTTTTCTCCTGAGTTCCTAGGCTCTTTCTCCATGACTTGTGAGGGGTGAGAGCTCATGTATGCAAAGGAAGAGGAAAAAAAAAAAAAAAAAAAAAACACAACCTAGTAATCTAGCCATCCAGGTAATGTTTGTTAGAATGGATTTGGGTAGAATTGAATCTCTTTTAACTTGACCTTGTCTAGATGTCTCCCTCCCTTTCTTCCTTCCTTCCATCTTTCCTTCCTTCCCTCCCTCCATTCTCCCCTCTCTCTCACTCTGTTCCTTTCTTTCTCTTTCTTTCTTTCTTTCTTTCATATTATGACCACATCAACCAAATAATGAAAATAAAATAACTTAACCAATTTGTTTTGCCAATTAATTTTAATCATCTAGTAGTTATTTAGTTCCTATGATATATTTGATTCTAAACTAGGGAATATAAAAGTCTCATGAGAAATAAAATCCTGGGGATTTTAGTCACCTAGCTAGGGAAATATTATTGATGCACAGGAAATAGGATGATTTAGCCCTTAAGCATTATTTACCCCAACTGGCAAGGAGTGTGACGATGATGTTTGTTTGAATATTCTGCAAGTTATTTTTAAATATTTATCCCCTAACCTTACAAAATATATAGTTCTCATTTCACCACTTTTTTTGGTATCTAAGAAAATTTCATGGCCCTGAATATTTTTTCTACATCAGAGTTTCCTCTAAGCTAAAACTGTGAAACCAGTCTTTGATTTGGGCCTGGGCAAGAGTGCTCCCTAAATATTTATACAGTTGAGCCAAAGGGAGAGGGAGCTAGGAACATGAGAGTTGGGCCTCCAGGAATATCATATCAGTGGTACTCCATGCATCATTAAATTTGCTGAGGCATTGAGGTATCTAGCCCCCATAATATTTCTAGAGCCAGCAGCCTCTATATGTGTCCACAAATATAAATCACTTGCAGAGATGGATCCCTGCATGGCCTCTGCTCCATCCCATTCATCACTAGGCAAGCCTGCTGTCGGTGCCCCTGATATTCTCACCCTGACCTAGAGGCACCACCTTTTCTGTGAGGCAGAGGTGAATGAACCTACTTTATCCCTAGTGTTTCCAGAATGTGAGTCCTTTCCCTGACCCATGAGTCACGCTCCTTCCCCTAGCTGCACAAGGCAGCTTGTTTTGAAACACTACAGCACCTAACACTAAGGCAATGTTCAACTACAAAAGAAAATGAAAATGAATAGGACTCTGATGATTTATGGGGAGAGAGAGCTTGATGACTTTTGCTTTTTTTTTGTTTGTTTGTTTTGTTAATGAACGATCAAGGCACTTGACAGGTTTCTTTCAAAGGTGAAATTACAAATGGAAATTTGGGCTGTGTCCATTTTAGTCATATAATGGTCCTCAAGACTAAGGGTATTTAGAGATCACCTAGCAAAATTTTTTAAAATGTGAATTCCTGGGCCTCCAGTCCTGAGAACCTGAAACCCCACAACTGGGGTAAGCACACAACTGGCATTCTTATTAATCATGACAGGGAAGATTCTGATGCAAGTGATTGTTGGAATGACCTGTGAGAACATTAGCATATGGCCATTGCTCTTGTCGCTGCTGCTGTATTGGTATTTTCGGCACTGTTGTTTTCATGTGTACCCTTCAGGGGCTTACTTGCTATTTACTGGTGTTGGTGGTAGTGGTGTTGCATTTCAAGTCAGAGATAGGTGTTTGGGACAGAGCATTAGCCAGGAGTCAGGAAACCTGAGTCCAGGTTCTACTATTAAACAACTGTATGACCTTAGGTCTATCAATTAGCCTCTCTCATATAAATAATTTTCAAGGCCCTTTTCAGCTTAAAAGTTTCAGATATAATGAACCTCAATTACAGTGACCAGTTTGTACTTTCTTTATTCCATCTTTTTGAAAGCACTGGAGAGCTCTGACTTCTGTTGTTGCGGCTGCCACTTTACCATTTCTGTTTATTTGAAGAAGTTGCTCAAACTCCAAAATTTCATTCTTCTCATCTGCATAATGAAAGAATAACTCCTCCCCTGTTTACCTCCTGGGGTAATGTTAAACTCAAATGGTATTAGGAATGCAAGATTTTATGAAGTACTATGGAGGCATAGTATCTCATGCCCTCCAAATCAGAAAATGCAACTGCAGGTCATAGAGCTGGGTTCGTCTCATAAATATATCTTGAAGAAAGCCTTACTGGGTTGAGTTCAAACAGAATGGAAGGTAAGAAAATGGAGACAGGAGGTATAGATAATATTTTTAGGAGTTTGTTTTGTGAAAGGAGCAGAAAAATAGGCCTGTGCTGTAGGGGTTCATTGGGGCAAAAAAGATGGAGGAAAGTAAGGTGAGGGTTATTGTAACATTTCTATGTTCAGAAGAGTGATCTGGTACAGAACGAGATAACAAAATGAAAGGATCAGATTGTAGGAAGCTGTCATCAAATGGATGTGTAGGATTGAGTATTAGGTTGGAGCAAACATCATAAGAGGGAAAAGGATAATACAGAGGTATACATGAAAGGAAGTTGATAGAGTCTTGGTGGAGGTTGTGGAAGCTCTTTCTTATTCATTATATTTACCCAGTAAAATAAAATCAGGGTCAGTTTCTGAGACTGAAGAAGATGGAAGTTTTGGAGGTTTGAAGAGAAAGGAGGAGATGATGCCTCTTTTGGGGGGATAGTGGGAAGTGAACTGAAAGAGAAATGACAAAACTAAGAATACACTTCACTTTAAAATGATGAATATCAAGTGAAACCATTCTATACGATTGTGTGTTTTTCTTCAACCACATGGGCTGCTTGGTTCAGATGCAGAGTAGGTATAAAATTGGATTTTTCAGGTTGATTTTGTTTTTTTTAACTAGTAGAGCATGGTGGAGTGAATGGGTCAAGGAGGTGAGGATTTATGCAACAGGGTGATTATGGTGATGGGCCTTTATATATAAGCTTAGCAGAGACATGTGTCAGTGGATTGGTAGTTCTGATAACTTTGAAGAACTGGATCTGATTATTAGAGGAAATAAAGTGGAAAATGGGAAGTGGCAGCCAGAGAGTGGAATGTGTGAAATTGAAGGAGAAGCATTGACAAGGTATAGGGAATGACCATAGAAGTGGGTGACTAAGGTAGAATAAAGAATGAAAGAATCATGGAATTTGAGTAGGCCAAGGAACTGAGAAACCAGGGTAATGGATGGACCATCTACATCAGTGTTTAACTTTCCAGCATGCTGCATGAGTGTGATCGTAAGATAGATACTAGGACATGGGCCAGTATCTTCCTTTAGTGAATGAAGAGAGTAAACAGGGAGATAATAGAAGAATGGATAAGATAGTCCTCTGGCTTGTGCTTTGAAAGAATATATTTGGAAGGGTGTGAGGGTAAGGGAATATGGATGGATGGCAGTCCTAAAGAGACCCTAAGGAGTGCAAAAGACAAATCCAGTCCCAGTGGTATGCAGGTGTTTTTATAGGAAAATACAGATTTTTATTTCCCTTGAAAAAAACATGAAATTCCATCACAATAGACCCCATTTCCACAGATTAAAAGATGTCTGAAACTGAGCCTGGCTGCTCCTCCCCCACCCCTTTTAGAGAGAGAGAGGTTTCAAAGAGAGAACATGGGGAGGGGCAGAGGAAGAGAGAGAATCTGACTCTGGACTCTGTCTCAGGACCCTAAAATCATGACCTGAGCCAAAATCAAGAGTCAAATGCTTAACTGACTGAGCCACACAGGCACCCCCTGGCTGCCTCCTTTTTTGATGGGTTATATAACCTCCATTCTCCCTAGTTTAAACACATCTTCTCTTCTCCCTGAAACCAGGATCCTGGGTTAACTTCCACTTACTATGAATTTAGTTTTCTAAATATAGACCCAAACCATCTGTAATGTTTTACTATGCTACTATTTCTATTAAAGAAAGGATGGAGAATAGGGGGGGAAATATTAGACCAAGAAGACTGTATGTTTAACTTAGTCTTCTCTTTTTTATATTATCAGCCTGACCCTAGTAGTCATTCGATCATGAGACTCCTGCCCTAAATCTGTCTGATAAATTTATCCCAATTAAAATCTGCCAGAAGTTATTTTCCATAGACCAGAAATTAGTTTCTCTTATGTGGTAATCCTTTAGCTTTGAAATCCCAATTAGGCTTGACAGCACAATAAGAAATGAAACTCAGAAATAATAAGGTAACCTAGTCGTGACTCAAAAAGAAAGTGTTTGCCAAGCATATGGGTGTTAGGAAGAGTAGATACAGCCCTATGGGCATTTCTCTCCATCCATCACACCAGCCTTAAATCTAGGACTAGCAATATCTATCTAAGACTGGGCAAGCCCACAGTCCTGGGATCCTTTGCCTTGATGGGTCCTTTATTCTGCACTAGTTGTCAAGACCACCCCACTTTGAATGTGCCTCCAGGAGAAGCAAAGGACATGGCAGGAGATACATCCTTTTGCTCTGTCATGGACTTGTGACCTCAAGCATATCCTTGGCATTGTTCAAAAGTTAAAAAGATAGTAAAGCAAAGGGAAATCGACCAAGATCAAGTTATGCCTGCCAATGCATCACACATGGTTCAGTCTTCTGGCTCTGGCCTAGTTACTCTGAAATGCAATAGGTTCCTAATCTCTTTGCAAGTTGCATTCTTAGAATTTTTCCCAATAAAATACTGCATCAGAATAGGTTACATTGGGAGACTTCTTTAAAATATTCCATGACACTTAGAGAGTAGAAATGTTGTAGGAGCCTAAAACATAATTAGGAAGTTCCCCAAAACATAACTAGGAAGTATACCTAGTTGCCTGAAGATGAGTTCTAGATGATAATTATGGTGACCTTATGATTTATTGTCCAAACTAGGACACTGAGAATAAAGAAGCATCACTCTTAAAGGTCATTCCAGAACAACAGGTGTGAATAGGACTTGGAAGCAAGCCAGGTGGCATGGTCACCTTAGTTCCATGCAGCTCACCTCATTCCCCAGAGACCAGAGAACAAAGCCATGGACAAGATTTAGTAGGATTTACCCTTCTAACAGCATTTACAGAGCTAGCCTAGGTTCTCTCCTTCTCCCTGCTCTCAACTCAGGGACAAGTTTTTCCAAATATATGCTTAATAAACTAACTTTCTTTGATCTCTACAAAAAGCTTAGAGGGATTTCGAGGAGGAATGGGAAAGTCAGTTCTTTAGCAGTAGTATTTTATGACTTGCCCTAAACTGTTCACTCACACTCTGCCCTTGTCTCCTTCCTAGCACCCCTACCCATTCTCCAAACCCACCAGCACCACCCTCAAGCATAACCCTGTTCACAGCCTTGCATAATTGACAACAAGCTTTGTTGTTGGTTTGCCTTCCAGATGCCTCATTACTGGAAGGTTGCCAATGTTAGCATACCAGCTCCATGCACCAGTGGTCTGATCTGGGATGGGAAATCCTACTGTATATTCCTGTGCAGGGGGGAGTGCCTAAACAGTTCCGAAGAGGAACTAGAAAATGTTTGAATAAAAAGCAACTGAAGGGTAACTGGTAATTCAAAAGAAGAGATGGTCCCAGCTGACTTTCTTGGCTTCGTTCCATCCTAGATTTTCCTGTGCTCTTTTGTTATCTGTGGCTTAATCCTTGGATAAAGTTCTGGTCCTATCCATGAGGCAGCATTTCTAAGTGCTAACATATTGGCTCAATTATCCAAAAGAAAGGAACTAAAAATGTTTTTCCTCTTGAAGCTCCCACAACTTCGGACAGCTTGCTTGTAAACACACACGAACAAAATGGTTCTCCCCTTGCCTTCATACTGAAGATTTTCTTTTCCTAAAGAGGCAGCAGAAGCCATGATTTATTAAAAAAAAAAAGGGGGGGGACATTCAGAGAAAAATCTGTTTAATTTGTTCATATTATTTTTGAAAGTGTTTCTCCTAAGAGAATTTTCTTCTCTTAGGCCAGCTCCCCCAGCAAGGAGGAGTTAATAGTATCTAGAAAACCAAGAGCTAAAAGAAAATCCCCATCTTTTCTCAGGTTAGTTTTTCAAAATTTTTTTTGTTTTCTATGTTCGTTTTTTGCCTCCATTTATAGGATAAGCAAATAAGTATTTAAAGTATCTCAGTAAAATCTTAGAGACTTTTTCATCAAAATTGCTAATTCATAGGTATACATATTTATGTGTGTATATATCCCTGTTGCCTCAGGGAAGGAGTGACCCTACTCTGGATTCCTATGGGATAATAAATGATCTTTTTTTTTCAAGAACGGACTGCCACCGAAGATTGCATGAAGACTTTTTTTTTTTTAATCTGCTAACTGGTTTCCATTGTGCTTATTAAAATCCCCCAAGCTACTTCTGTTTGTCTTCCACCCTCTTCCTTCAATGGAAAGCAGTGACACAAAGGACAAGCAAAGCCTTGACTTGTTCTTGATAAATATGGCCCATATAGCATTCCGTACAACTTGGAGCTGAGACCATTATTTCAGTGAAGCCTGTGATTGTTCATTAGCACAAAGAGTGTGTAATAAATATAATGAAAGACTGCCGGCTTTACTCTATCTTTGTCATCTAAAGCAATTCCATGAATAACTATAGGGATTTGTCTCCAAATGACTTATTTGCTTCCTTTCTAATAAATAACATGTAATTAGGGTAATATATTGTTTCCTAGTTATGTTAGCAATGTAGTGAAGGGAAACGAATGCCCAATTTTAGATATGAAAGAATAGTAGATAATTTTTATATTATCCCTTAAAGTATTTGGACTCATGCATAAGTTAAACTGCTGGGAGGTCTAAGTACAAAGCAAGAGCCGAGATTCTACATTTAATGAGTTTCTTTATTACTCAGGGCATGAATTACCACCCTGATACTATAAAACTGCAGCGAATGCTCTGCATCTCAGATGAGATTCTTTTTGAGGAATGCACTCGTCAGTGAACTGTCAGCGATGGGACGGACTAATCTGATTTAGAAAGGATTAGGTTGGGAACTATGCCTCTGAATGTCAAGGTATCTACATCTCCCTACAGAGTAGTGGAATGTTTTAACTCTTCATATCCAGGGCCACGGATGTTAGGAGAGCCTTGTGAGACACAAGGTCGCATCTATTACTGAGCATGGAGACAGAAATAAATTGCACCGATGGCCTCCTTGGGTCCCATGAGTGAAATCCATCTTCGGTCCCATGATAGCAGGAGCTCTTGGCAAGTCTTAGCCTTGGAATTTGAAACATTCTTCTGGGAAAAAGGAAAAAAAAAAAAAAAAGGAAAGAGGAAGAAGAAGTCCTCTGTTAATTATTAGAGAAAAAAATAACAGTATGCACGAAATCTAATCTCTCTTACAGCTCCCCTCCCTTCACTGGGCAAGAATGACCGGATGATTACTGGAGGTAGAAACTGCTGAATGTCTGCATATAGGGCGGGGGAGAGGAAGGCATCAAGGAGTCACATCTCAGTGGACCAAAGTGAGGTCTATGGAGTCTGACAGTACAGACTCCCCGTAGCTTGGGGTTCATTACTTTGGAAAGCTAGATTGCCTGTTAACAAAATAGTCGTTGGTACGGTATAGACTCTCCTCTCTAAGCCTGTAGGACAGGAGGCGCTGGAGACTCCTCTTTGCTGACTTCTTGCTTAGCTCCCTCAGAAACCTGAGCCCCTGGGTCACCAGTTCACGGGCCCCCAGCAGGATCTGCACAGGCATTGGGCATGTATTAAGGGAAGGTTCACTGGAAAAATAAATCAGGAGTGCCTACCTGGATTCACTGTGAGCCAGGACGCCAGTGTCACCCACCGCGCCCCGAGGAGGGAAAAGGGATACCTATTGGTAGGGTCTGTTGAGTAAATCTAAGTTTGATCTAAGTCTCCTTACATGTTGATTCTTTCAGTCTTTGCAACAACCCTGTGAACAGGCATAGCCTTCCCTAGTTTACAGATGAGGAAATGAAGGGGCAGAGGCTGAGTACTTTAGCCACTGCCTCACACTGAGGAAGTGTCAAGATCCGAATTTGAACTCTACAGACTGACCCCAGAGCCCATGCTTTTAGACCATTCCAGTGTCTCCCTGAAAGGAAGTGTCACCTCATTTCTCAGTGTACCTTCCCAGTAAGTTAGAACTGGAGCTAAGTCCACATCACACGGCCACAAAGCTGTGTCAGGAATGTTGCACGCTAAGACCTTCCACTTGCAAAAAGAAAACGCAGTAGGTATCCTGTCGATTAAGGAAAGAAAATTCAAGTTTGGATTTCAATGGAAAGTTCCAGTTTTCCTTCTCGTACTCGAAATTGTAGAGCCACAGCTAAAAATGTAAAGAACTCTTCGTTTGAAGAGCAAAATTTTAGGTCTAGAGTGTCTGACTTTAAGTGTATTTATGAAAGAACTCATTTCAACAAAAAAAAATCATTTCAATGGGGAGTCAGAAAGAACTGAAGAAGGCTTTCTTCTCAAACCCAGAGTTCTCCCTCCAAATTGCACAGAATGGATTGAGAATAGTTTGGGGTAAGAAGCGGGAAACAGCAACCAGTTTTCTAAGCAAGTAAATTGGAAAACATAAAAAGGCATGTTGGAACACATCCTTTAATAATACATGCTGGAAAAGTAATTTCTATTAATTAGCATGTACATTATTAATAAAGTATTTAGAACTCTTACCTTAATTTATGTGTTATCAGGAAATTAAAGTGCTACTAATTCCACTCTAAAGGTTGATGGCTGAATATTCAAAAGACGGCAGGCAAGTCCTGACAAGCTGCAAACGCACAACTTCACGTGGAGGAAAATGCTCCATGGCTCACGAAGGACGTATCTGATTTTAAGTCACGCACATCCCACTTTTACTATCATCAAGCACGTGCACGGCTATGCGACTTTTCCCTTAGAAATTCTGCCAGCACTTCCACTAAGTAATTCTACCTATGACTCTGCACACCATTAGCTCTGCATTCTGGAAAGGTCATTAGCATCTCCCTTCACGTTTAGCTCTCAGGATGGGAAGGAAGTCTACGGAAAGGACCTGTTTTATGCATATGCGGAATTAAGAGGCTCCTTGGGACCCCAAATTTCTTTCTCAGTGATGCCTAAAATTTCTCTTCTTAACCTGGCCTCCACCAATTTCTCCTTATTCCAGTCCTCCACATATCATTACCACTTCCATCTTCCTAAGACACTAATATCTGCCACCAAGGGGCTCAAGGCCCTTTTGGTCTGGTTTCTGGGTGTGATATTCTGCACCCCTATATGACTACTTTATATGACTTTATATGACTACATGACTACATACTACATACTTTATATGACTACATGACTACATACATACTACTGTATGATACCCCTATATGACTACATACCCAGGGGCCCCATCTAGAATGTTCCACTCCTTGCTAAGGGTCATTCATGGGTCATATCCAGCTCAGATCCTCCTTTCTCCATCAGATGGTGTAGACTCCCTCTTCGGAACTACCATTGCCTTGACATCTCCACAATTGTATTTACAGGTCACAGTGCATCATAGCTGTTTGTGTGGTTGTTATGTGCACAGGGGCAGTTTAAGTACATGGCCTGTATTATTTCATAAAATCCTCAAAGCCTGCCCTGTGTGATAGGAATAATTGCTTCCTCCATTTTACAGATGAGGAAACTGTAGCCCACAGAGGCTAAGTAACCTGGCTCAGATCACAGGGCTAACAAGTGGCAGGACTGTAATTCAAACCCAGCCAATCCAGGCCAAGATTTTATTTGTGAAATCTCATGCCCATTTTGAATGTTGTGTTGTTATTTATAGCATTGTCATTTCACTTTTGTGGACTTAGTCTTGGTCAGCCCAAGGAAAAATGTCAGCCTCTGAAATCACGGGCCATTTCTGAGAATCCTCATTCTTCACAGGGCCTTACATATTTGGCACTCAATAAGTAATAAGTGAGAGCTGTGATTGTTACTGTTCTTTTTTTTTTCATTATCATTAACTACTGATCAATTTCATTTATTTTACACCTTCTCTTCTTCCTGCAATCCTCCTTCAAAGTGCAACTTTTCTTCATGCCCTGTAAATATTTCTGTGCTTTCCAAATGCTTTTATGTGGATCCAATGATTAGATTTAATGGCCAGAGAAAGAAGCAACAGAAGTGATGGGACGTTTTGAAAAGACAAGCAAAGGTGATATGATGGCCACTGAAAGCAAACCACCTACATCCCAATTAACCACCTACAGCTGGCTCTGCCTTGTGACATATTGTTCTTGATTAATTGTACAGTCGCTAATAGAAAACATTAACTAATGGATATTAATATTAATTTGTGATGAATAGTCATTGGCATGAGTCTCAGTGGCTTGTCGTATGACCATCTGAATTTGATTTTTGAGTCTGCATGTGTGCCTATGGAGAGCCTTTTGAAGACCATGGGAGCCAAGGGTGTAGAGTGCATATGGAGAGAATAATGTTCATTATCTTATTAAACCCCAGTTCCTCCCAGGGAGTTTAGGAGACAGCTGGCAAATTTTATCCCTCATTTACAGATGGAGACTCTTTGGCTTACAGTAATTCTGTAATATGCCTTAAGTCCAGAAGGGAGCAAGAGCTAAGAAAGAACCGTGGATTCTTTGGTACTGCCTGACACCTTCCTATAGTTATCACACACTGAAGGACACAGGGCATGGTGGCAAGAACCAGTATAATAGACTGCCTGGGACAGAAAAATGAGGACTTTTTTTTGCCTCTGTTAAGGCATTAATTCTTTATGCTAGCATCTAGCACCATTGAATGCCTTCTACGATTCTCTGTATCTTCACCAAAGATGTTATAAGGTCAATTACACTATACACGTGTGCCATGCTTTGAAGTTCTCAAAGCATATTCACAAACCTGGTCTCACTTAATTCATGGGGTCTTCATGAGGTATTATCCCAATAAAGCCCAGTTTTTATAATCACCTGCCTTTTCATGTTTCAGCTTGGAGAATAAAATACTTGCTCAAGTGCACCGAACAAATAAGTGGTAAAACTAGGAGCTGGCCCCAGGGTCTTACTGCAACATGGCCAAGGTTTCTCCCCATTACCTGTTTTAACTTTCTGTCCCTCTGCTTGCATCCTTCTTCCCCATAGCTGCCTCTCACCCAATGTAGACAAAGTGTTCGATGCTGCTGCTGCTGATGTTGAAAATGATGCTTGGCAAATGCTTACCTGAATACTGGCTTCTACATTTGGCCCACTGTGATCTGGTTTGCTTTTCTTAAGGAAGAAATAAGATTTTGAGTTTTAGTTGTTCTTTCTAATTCTGGACCTCTAGTATGAAAAGGAACCATTGAACATTAGCCTCTCTTGGACGTGGAAGCTGTTCATTTTCTTTCTCCAAGTAACATTTGTTGAGTATCTACTGGGTCCCAGCCACTAGGTACACAAAGACAAATAATAGAAGCACAACCCACCCAATGCCAGTCTTCCTAAAACTCACAGTCTAGTGAGGAAAGTGGAGACAGAAGTAGTCTAGACTTTGGTTGGAATATTCTGCAATTTAAGAATTCACTGAATCCCATTTCCTGGATTTTGAAAAGTCCATTGTGCTCCCCAGGAGTGTGAGAATCCCCAAGGTCTGACCTATTAATCCCATGCCTGGCTCTGAGCATCCCCTTCTGCTGAATTAGTTTGGTTTAGGAAACTTCTCACTGTCTGGTATGTGTTAGTGGTATTCTGTACTACGTTTTCACCAGACATGAAAGTCAGCCCTCTTCCTTTATTTACACACATAGACACACACACATGCGCCATTCATAGCCCTGCTTTAGAGAGTGAGTGAGACTTAACACAAGTTTTGAGAGATGGAGAAATACATCACAGCAACTTTGACAACTTCATCTTGCAAATATAGCTAGAATTTGACCACTTCTCACCACCTCCAAATTGACATCATTTCTCACTTGGATTATTGCAACAATCTTCTAATTCATCTCCCACTTGCCTCTAAAGTCCATTCTTAATGCAGATCCTTTAAAAACATGAATCACATCGGGGAGCCTGGGTGGTGCAGTCAGTTGTGTGTCTGACTCTTGGTTTTGGCTCAGGCTGTGATCTCTGGGTTGTGAGATGGAGCCCTGCGTTGGGGTCCATGCTCAGAGCAGAGTCTGCTTGAGAGTCTCTCTCCCTCTCCCTCTACCCCTCCTACTCATGAGCTCTCTTTCTCTGTCTCTTAAATAAATCTTGAAAAAAATAAAATGTGAATCAAATCAAGTCTTAGTCTGCTCAAAACCCTCCACTTTCCTATCTCACTCAGCACAAAAGCCCAAGGGAGCTACTTGTTTACAACCCTCAACTCCTTGGTTGACCTCATCTCCAGCATTCACACCCTGCTTATCCTGCTACAAATATAACAACTACCAGAGTTTGCTCAGAAACAACAAATATACCCTCACTCAGGGTCTTTGCATTTTCTGTTCCCTCTGATTAAATCCTCTTTCCCATATATATGGATGTGTGATAGTTCCCCTTGATTTCTCCAGGCCTCTACTTAATTTTCAGTTTATGAGCAAGGCTGCCTCCCCCTACCTCTGAGCACCAGATATGAGAGCAGTGCCTAGCACGTAGTAGATACTCAGTAAAATTGTTGAGAATGAATAAATGAGCTCCAAGTCAAACAGAAATGCTACTTCTTAAAATGTATCCCTTTGCACCTCAACAACTTGATCTCAGACTCCCCCATATCATATGGCTTGCAAGCATCTCTTCATCTCTGCCTGTCTACTTGGCCACTACTGTCTCTCCTGTGCCCCTTCTCTGTTAGGACCATATTCCAGCTATATCACTTATTCCTGGTGAACCCTTAGGAAAGATTGCTTGCTTCCGTATAAAATCGGGATAAGAATGGTACCTTTCTGAGAATGATGTTGACAAATTAAGCAAGTTAATACATAGGAGGCCATTAGACCAGGCCTGGCCCATACATAGTAAGTCTCCAATAAATAGGGAAAATAAGCCAAACAAAAACTCTTATTTTTTTATGTGGAACAATTCAAATCTTTCCATCCCTAAATATAACTCAGCTGCAACCCCAACTTTGATTACTCAAACCCAAGACACTCCACAGAACCACGGGGCTCTTCATCTGAATAAGACCCAGCCCTTAGAAGACATCCATGGTTATAAATGGTACTTAATTTCCCAGTCACACAAGTTACCACAAGAAAATATTAATGTCATGAGATTTGATATACATGGGGTGAGGAGGAGAACACAAAATAACCTGGATTAGAGATCAGGGAATTGTTCTCTAAGGAAGTGATGGTTATCTGAGACCTGGAGAATGAGTAGGAATTGCAGGATGAAGAAAGACATTTCCAGACCAAAGAAGCAGTGTGTGTGCAAAGGCCAAGGAGTGAGATCACAGTATGCTCAGAGCTCTGCAAATGGAGTTCAGTGTGTACCATGAGGTCAGAGCAAAGGCTGGGGTGAGACCACAGTGGGGCCTGGGGTCAGGAGTCTGGGGCAAAATCTTCGAACATTGTAATTGGAAGGCAGCGTTTTGATGTTAGCTCAAAAGCAAGGGAAAGAAGCCTAGTGTTCCTAACATTGAACTTGTTAGGTCTGATAAAACAGTATTGGACTTGCTATACCAGAAGATCTTTAAGAATGCAGATCAGGGAAGGGATCCAACTCATGAAGTGGCAGAGAACTAAGAGGCCATTGGGTAGCTGGGCAGGAGGCCTAAGTGTTCAGTGGAAAATGAATGCCATGACCCATCCCCTACCCTATTAGGAATTTCTGGGTGATCCCTCAGAGTAGCTCTTCTTCCTACATCTTATGGCAATAGTACCACTGTAACCCCTAGGGGTCTTTTTGAGAGTCAGACAGAAGTGTACCTTCCTCAAGATACATAACTGCCTGCCATCTGCAGAAAACTATTTGACTCACTTACAAAAAGGCAAGTTTATTCTTTTTTTTTTCTTTCTTTCTTTTTTTTTTTTTTTTTTTTTTTGCAAATATTTTATTGAAGAAGCCTAGGGAATACTCCAATTTGAAGATCACAATGGCATCTTTCGGTCTGGAATATAAGTAAAGCAGTTGTTACTCAGAGAAGGCAGTCTGCATGCAAAGGGAGAAGAATGAGAATTTTCGGTGTTTATACTACATTAATTAGTGGACACTTCTCCCTTCTCTAGAAGGAGAGGTTTTCCCTACTTATTTAGATGAAAATGTCCTTTTCTTAGAGAAAGGATGATGCACCTACTAATGATTATCTGATGTAATTGAAGGCAAGTTCATTCTTAACCATAACTAAAAGTGTCTCTTGAAAAAAAAAATATCTCTTGAGCACAACTCTTATTTTTTTTTCATTAAATTTTATTTTTTATAAACATATATTTTATCCCCAGGGGTACAGGTCTGCGAATCGCCAGGTTTACACACTTCACAGCACTCACCATAGCACATACCCTCCCCAATATCCATAACCCCACCCCCCCTCTCCCAACCCCCCTCCCCCCATCAACCCTCAGTTTGTTTTGTGAGATTAAGAGTCACTTATGGTTTGTCTCCCTCCCAATCCCATCTTGTTTCATTTACTCTTCTCTTACCCCCTCAACCCCCCATGTTGCATCTCCTCTCCCTCATATCAGGGAGATCATATGATAGTTGTCTTTCTCCAATTGACTTATTGCGCTAAGCATGATACCCTCTAGTTCCATCCACGTCGTCGCAAATGGCAAGATTTCATTTCTTTTGATGGCTGCATAGTATTCCATTGTGTATATATACCACCTCTTCTTTATCCATTCGTCTGTTGATGGACATCTAGGTTCTTTCCATAGTTTGGCTATTGTAGACATTGCTGCTATAAACATTCGGGTGCACGTGCCCCTTCGGATCACTACATTTGTATCTTTAGGGTAAATACCCAGCAGTGCAATTGCAGGGTCATAGGGTAGTTCTATTTTCAACATTTTGAGGAACCTCCATGCTGTTTTCCAGAGTGGTTGCACCAGCTTGCATTCCCACCAACAGTGTAGGAGAGTTCCCCTTTCTCCGCATCCTCGCCAGCATCTGTCATTTCCTGACTTGTTAATTTTAGCCATTCTGACTGGTGTGAGGTGATATCTCATTGTGGTTTTGATTTGTATTTCCCTAATTCCGAGTGATATGGAGCACTTTTTCATGTGTCTGTTGGCCATCTGGATGTCTTCTTTGCAGAAATGTCTGTTCATGTCCTCTGCCCATTTCTTGATTGGATTCTTTGTTCTTTGGGTGTTGAGTTTGCTAAGTTCTTTATAGATTTTGGACACTAGCCCTTTATCTGATATGTCATTTGCAAATATCTTCTCCCATTCTGTCAGTTGTCTTTTGGTTTTGTTCACTGTTTCCTTTGCTGTGCAAAAGCTTTTGATCTTGATAAAATCCCAATAGTTCATTTTTGCCCTTGCTACCCTTGCCTTTGGTGATGTTCCTAGGAAGGTGTTGCTGCGGCTGAGGTCGAAGAGGTTGCTGCCTGTGTTCTCCTCAAGGATTTTGATGGATTCCTTTCTCACATTGAGATCCTTCATCCATTTTGAGTCTATTTTCGTGTGTGGTGTAAGGAAATGATCCAATTTCATTTTTCTGCATGTGGCTGTCCAATTTTCCCAACACCATTTATTGAAGAGGCTGTCTTTTTTCCATTGGATATTCTTTCCTGCTTTGTCAAAGATGAGTTGACCATAGAGTTGAGGGTCCATTTCTGGGCTCTCTATTCTGTTCCATTGATCTATGTGTCTGTTTTTGTGCCAGTACCATGCTGTCTTGATGATGACAGCTTTGTAATAGAGCTTGAAGTCCGGAATTGTGATGCCACCAACTTTGGCTTTCTTTTTCAATATTCCTTTGGCTATTCGAGGTCTTTTCTGGTTCCATATAAATTTTAGGATTATTTGTTCCATTTCTTTGAAAAAAATGGATGGTACTTTGATAGGAATTGCATTAAATGTGTAGATTGCTTTAGGTAGCATAGACATTTTCACAATATTTATTCTTCCAATCCAGGAGCATGGAACATTTTTCCATTTCTTTGTGTCTACCTCAATTTCTTTCATGAGTACTTTATCGTTTTCTGAGTATAGATTCTTAGTCTCTTTGGTTAGGTTTATTCCTAGGTATCTTATAGTTTTGGGTGCAATTGTAAATGGGATGGACTCCTTAATTTCTCTTTCTTCTGTCTTGTTGTTGGTGTAGAGAAATGCAAATGATCGCTGAGCATTGATTTTATATCCTGACACTTTACTGAATTCCTGTACAAGTTCTAGCAGTTTTGGAGTCGAGTCTTTTGGGTTTTCCACATAGAGTATCATATCATCTGCGAAGAGTGATAGTTTGACTTCTTCTTTGCCGATTTGGATGCCTTTAATATCCTTTTGTTGTCTGATTGCTGAGGCTAGGACTTCTAGTACTATGTTGAATAGCAGTGGTGTTAACGGACATCCCTGCCGTGTTCCTGACCTTAGCGGAAAAGCTTTCAGTTTTTCTCCATTGAGAATGATATTTGCGGTGGGTTTTTCATAGATGGCTTTGATAATATTGAGGTATTTGCCCTCTATCCCTACACTTTGAAGAGTTTTGATCAGGAAGGGATGCTGTACTTTGTCAAATGCTTTTTTAGCATCTATGGAGAGTATCATATGGTTCTTGTTCTTTCTTTTATTAATGTGTTGTATCACATTGATTGATTTGCGGATGTTGAACCAACCTTGCAGCCCTGGAATAAATCCCACTTGGTCGTGGTGAATAATCCTTTTAATGTACTGTTGAATCCTATTGGCTAGTATTTTGGCGAGAATTTTTGCATCTGTGTTCATCAAGGATATTGGTCTGTAGTTCTCTTTTTTGTTGGGATCCTTGTCTGGTTTTGGGATCAAGGTGATGCTGGCCTCATAAAATGAGTTTGGAAGTTTTCCTTCTATTGCTATTTTTCGGAACAGTATCAGGAGAATAGGAATTAGTTCTTCTTTAAATGTTTGGTAGAATTCCCCCGGGAAGCCGTCTGGCCCTGGGCTTTTGTTTGTTTGGAGATTTTTGATGACTGTTTCAATCTCCTTACTGGTTATGGGTCTGTTCAGGCTTTCCATTTCTTCCTGGTTCAGTTGTGGTAGTTTATATGTCTCTAGGAATGCATCCATTTCTTCCAGATTGTCAAATTTGTTGGCGTAGAGTTGCTCGTAGTATGTTCTTATAATTGTCTGTATTTCTTTGGTGTTCGTTGTGATCTCTCCTCTTTCATTCATGATTTTATTTATTTGGGTCCTTTCTCTTTTCTTTTTGATAAGTCTGGCCATGGGTTTATCAATCTTATTAATTCTTTCAAAGAACCAGCTCCTAGTTTCGTTGATTTGTTCTATTGTTTTTTTGGTTTCTATTTCATTGATTTCTGCTCTGATCTTTATGATTTCTCTTCTCCTGCTGGGTTTAGGGTTTCTTTCTTGTTCGTTCTCCAGCTCCTTTAGGTGTAGGGTTAGGTTGTGTACCTGAGACCTTTCTTGTTTCTCGAGAAAGGCTTGTACCGCTATATATTTTCCTCTCAGGACTGCCTTTGTTGTGTCCCACAGATTCTGAACCGTTGTGTTTTCATTATCATTTGTTTCCATAAATTTTTTCAATTCTTCTTTAATTTCCTGGTTGACCCATTCATTCTTTAGAAGGATGCTGTTTAGTCTCCATGTATTTGGGTTCTTTCCAAATTTCCTCTTGTGATTGAGTTCTAGCTTCAGAGCATTGTGGTCTGAAAATATGCAGGGAATGATCCCAATATTTTGATACCGGTTGAGACTTGATTTAGGACCAAGAATGTGATCTATTCTGGAGAATTTACCATGTGCACTAGAGAAGAATGTTTATTCTGTTGCTTTGGGATGAAATGTTCTGAATATATCTGTGATGTCCATCTGGTCCAGTGTGTCATTTAAGGCCTTGATTTCCTTGTTGATCTTTTGCTTGGATGATCTGTCCATTTCAGTGAGGGGAGTGTTAAAATCCCCTACTATTATTGTATTCTTGTCGATGTGTTTCTTTGATTTTGTTATTAATTGGTTTTTATAGTTGCCTGCTCCCCCGTTAGGGGCATAGATATTTAAAATTGTTAGATCTTCTTGTTAAACAGTTCCTTTGAGTATGATATAGTGTCCTTCCTCATCTCTTATTATAGTCTTTGGCTTAAAATCTAATTGATCTGATATAAGGATTGCCACTCCTGCTTTCTTCTGATGTCCATTAGCATGGTAAATTCTTTTCCACCCCCTCACTTTAAACCTGGAGGTGTCTTCAGGTTTAAGATGAGTTTCTTGTAGGCAACATATAGATGGGTTTTGGTTTTTTATCCATTCTGATACCCTGTGTCTTTTGATTGGGGCATTTAGCCCATTAACATTCAGGGTAAGTATTGAGAGATATGAATTTAGTGCCATTGTATTGCCTGTAAGGTGACTGTTATTGTATATTGTCTCTGTTTCTTTCTGATCTACTACTTTTAGGGTCTCTCTTTGCTTAGAGGACCCCTTTCAATATTTCCTGTAGAGCTGGTTTGGTATTTGCAAATTCTTTCAGTTTTTGTTTGTCCTGGAAGCTTTTCATCTCTCCTTCTATTTTCAATGATAGCCTAGCTGGATATAGTATTCTTGGCTGCATGTTTTTCTCATTTAGTACTCTGAATATATCATGCCAGCTCTTTCTGGCCTGCCAGGTCTCTGTGGATAAGTCTTCTGCCAATCTAATATTTTTACCATTGTACGTTACAGACTTCTTTTCCTGGACTGCTTTCAGGATCTTCTCTTTGTCACTAAGACTTGTAAATTTTACTATTTTGTGATGGGGGTGGACCTATTCTTATTGATTTTGAGGGGGGTTCTCTGAACCTCCTGGATTTTGATGCTTGTTCCCTTTGCCATATTGGGGAAATTCTCTCCAATAATTCTCTCCAACATACCTTTTGCTCCCCTCTCTGTTTCCTCTTCTTCTGGAATCCCAATTATTCTAATGTTGTTTCGTCTTATGGTGTCACTTATCTCTCGAATTCTCCCCTCATGGTCCAGTGCCTGTTTGTCCCTCTTTTGCTCAGCTTCTTTATTCTCTGTCATTTGTCTTCTATATCGCTAATTCTTTCTTCTGCCTCATTTATCCTAGCAGTGAGAGCCTCCATTTTTGATTGCACCTCATTAATAGCTTTTTTGATTTCAACTTGGTTAGATATTAGTTCTTTTATTTCTCCAGAAAGGGCTTTTATATCTCCCGAGAGGGTTGCTTTAATATCTTCCATGCCTTTTTCAAGCCCGGCTAGAACCTTGAGAATCGTCATTCTGAACTCTATATCAGACATATTACCAATGTCTGTATTGATTAGGTCCCTAGCCTTTGGTACTGCTTCTTGTTCTTTTTTTTGTTGTGAATTTTTCCGCCTTGTCATTTTGTCCAGATAAGAGTATATGAAGGAGCAAGTAAAATACTAAAAGGGTGGCAACAACCCCAGGAAAATATGCTTTAGCCAAATCAGAAGAGATCCCAAATCGTGAGCGGGGAGAAAGGGGATAAAAATGGGTTCAGAAAGAAAAAAAAAAAAGAGAGAGAAACTATTAAAAAAAGAAAGCCGATAAAAAATATAAAAAGGAAAAAAATATATATATATATTAGATAAAGTATTTTAAAAACGTTAAAAAAGAAGACGGTAAAAGTTAAAAGAAATTAGCAGAAGAAGAGAAAAAAAAATTTTAAAAGAAAAAAAAATTAAATTAACTGCAAGGCTAAGGACTCATGGGGAGAAAGCCATGAGTTCCGTGCTTTGCTTTCTTCTCCTCTGGAATTCCGCCGCTCTCCTTGGTATTGAAACTGCACTCCTTGGTAGGTGAACTTGGTCCTGGCTTGGTTTCTCGTTGATATTCTGGGGGAGGGGCCTGTTGTAGTGATTCTCAAGTGTCTTTGCCCCCAGGCGGAGTTGCACCGCCCTTACCCGGGGCCGGGGCTGAGTAATCCACTCGGGTTTGCTGGGTTTGCTTTCTGGAGCTTTTGTTCCCTGAGCACTTATGTAGAGTTCTGGAAGACGGGAATGAAGATGGCGGCCTCCCGGTCTCCGGCCCAGAGGAGCCGAGAGCCCGGGGCCCCACTCCTCAGTGCGCCCCCAGAGAACAGCGCCCAATTACTCCTGTCACCCTGCCCTCCGGCCGCGCTCCGAGCTGACCGAGCCTGTGACCGGTTCAAGGTAACCCCGAGTTTAGAGCTCACTCCTCGGCTCTGTCTCTGTAGCCAGCTTCCCCGTTCTAATACCGGTAAGCTCTGCGACACTCAGACACCCCCGATCCTTCTGTGACCCTGTGGGACCTGAGGCCACGCTGACCCCGCCTGGGCTTCACCCCAGTTAAGCCTCCGGAGCGATGTCCCTCAGCGGAACAGACCTCCAAAAGTCCCGATTTTGTGCTCCGCCGCTCCGCCGCTCGCCGGGAGCCGGCCCCTCCCCCCGCGGTCTATCTTCCAGTCGCTTTGGATTCACTTCTCCGCCAGTCCTACCTTTCAGATAGTGGTTGATTTTCTGTTTCTAGAATTGCTGCTCTTCTTCTCTTCAATCTCCCGTTGGATTTGTAGGTGCTTGCAATCTTTAGATAAGCTATCTAGCTGATCTCCCGCTACCTGAAGTAGTCTCAGCCTCCTACTTCTCCGCCATCTTGACTCCTCCCTTGAGCACAACTCTTGAATGCCTCTTACTCCACTCATGCACAGAGGCTACTTCTTGGCCATTTCTTTCTTATTCATGTCCCTATCTACAAGCCTTTCTACTTCTATGTTAATCCAAGACCCTAAAGAAATATTTGACACCTAATGTGACTGAATCAAATAATTCATGTTACTTTCTATTAATTTTGGCAAATCTAATTTGTCATGGTTGTGAGTGGCAGCCATATAGAACTGAGTCCCTGGAAAATCCCTTAAACACATGAAATTAATGTTATTCTATTTGTGAACCCAGGTTCCTAAGGCAGTCCTGCCATGAGGTGCTACTCGGAATTCTTATCTTTTGTATCCGTGTTCTATTAAAAAGTTAGTCTGCTTCCACTAAAAGTGTTCTATTTTTGCCAAAGTTTGTACCTATCTTGCCTGGCCAAAGCTAGGTCTGCAACCAAGAGCTCCAAGTCTGAGCCCCAGGAAAAGTGTCATATGATGTGACAAGTGGTCGGTCAGTGGGCAGAAACCTGGTTCAATGTCTGATCCTGGTTCAATGTCTGACTTTCCCCAGATTAAGTTCATGACTGTGGGCAAATCTCAGCACCCTCTGAACCTTGTTGTAAAGAGCAATAGCTGGTCATTATTTCAAATGAAATCTTACGGAGACTTCTGCCCAATAATTAACACTAATTAGGCCTGCTTTGGCAGTGTGGCTGGGATCTGGATCCTGTGCTTGGCCTCACTGTTTCCACTTCCCCAGGCCCCAGGATATCGTCTGAAATTTGCCCAGATCACCTCAAAAATTTCTGCCCTCTCAAAGTGTCTTTGGTCATATTGGCTGTGCTTTGCATTCCAGAACATGAAGGGCAAATGATTTCTCCAACTTTAAGGCTTACCACTGTGCCTATAACATGGCAGTATCACATGATTTCTGTTCTTATTAACTCTATCTCTTGATCTCTGCACAGTATGACTCAACAAATACTTATTATAAAGAATAACGATATGTTATATTTGAATAGCATTTGACAGTTTTTTAAAAACTTTTCCCTTCATCTTACTTAACCTCTTAACAACTCACAAACTCCATGTATAATTACCACCTGTCTTTGGCAGCTGAGAGAACTGGAGTGAAAAGAATTTAGGTGACTTATACAAAGGCACAGGATAGGATTTTGTCTTTGTTATTGCTGTTGTTATTGTTGGCTTATGTATTCATAACCTGCTCCGTCTTTGAGGGACTTGTAATAATTTAGAGAAAATTATTGTTCAGCCTCTTACCGTAGCTTTACAATAGCCTTCCTTTTTAATCTTACAATAGAAAAGAAGTAGGTAAATAATTAGATATTAGGACTACTGAAAATTAAAATCAAAATAGAAGATCAAGACTATCAGTGAGGAAAGAAAAAGATACATTACAGTTCACTTATCCACCACAGGGAAGAATGCCAGGGACACTCTTCCTGCTTTTCTTCCAGAGATTGTTCTAGACTTCTCTACCTGCCTTTCATACACAGTGTACTGCTCTAGAGCAGTTGGGAATAGAGAGATGAAGAACCCTCCGTTCTAACCTTCTAACCTTCTAACAATCTGTGATCAGATTGTTGAGAGCCTCTACTCCTTGGGTTATAGACCTGAAATGGTCTTATTTTTCCCAATAACATCCAGTTCTGCTCCCTCAAGCCCCCTCCCCTGCTTTATTGGTTCTCTTAAAGAAAACTCAGTTTAGTTCCATATACAGTTCACCCTTGAACGGCACAGGTTCGAACTATGCAGGTCCACAGAGATGCAGATATTTTTCAATAAATATATCAGAAAATTTGGGGAGATGTGTGACAATTCAAAAAAAAAACAAAACTTGAAGATGAATTACATAGCCCTATAAGTAGAAAAGAAAAAAGAAAAAGATATATTTGTAAGAATATAATATATCTGATATACTGAATATTTGTTAACTGTTTATATTATTGGTCAACAGTGAGTTGTTGGTAGGTAAGTTTTGGGGAGTCGAAAGTTATACATGGATTTTCGACCAGGTAGGGGAATCAACACCTCTAATCCCCATGTTGTTCAAGCATCAACTGTATGTTTCATCTACCTTGAATGTTAAAATAGTCATTTAGTAGTTGTTCAGGATTCAGTCCTCTTCTTAAAACCTAAATTTCACACTTAATTCATGCCCCGCCCTCCTGTTCTGCCAAGGGCAGGGTGGACATCCTGGACATCTCCCAGGCCCAGGTAGAAGAGGGTGCTCTCTCAAACCCCCTCTCCCCGACTGATCCTGATGCTCTGTACCAGTTCCCTTCCTTGACTGTCTTCATTAAGGCTGCTCTCCCTGTCTTGGTTGCCATGGCTTCTCTCTCTCTCCCTGACCAGCCAAAGTTTCCTCCATTGAAAGGGGGTCAATTTCTGAATCAACCCCAAAGCTCATTACTCATTCTTTGAAGGGCCCATGCAGACCTCCTACTGCACAGCCCCTCAAGTGGGTTTGCAACTTCAGAGTGACTGCCTCGTGTCCCTCAGAATTCTGCAAATGGCCCATTCTGTACCCTTTGGCTGCTGGGGTTCCCTTGCCCAGCAGGCAGCCCATTGGGGGCATGGTGGCAGGGGGGGGGATGGAACTCATACCAACCAGCAAGCCTGACCCCAAGTAGCATTAGCCCTTCAGGCTGGACCCACAGGAAATGCTGCGTTGCTATGCAGGCTGCCCTACCATTGCCTTTCTCAACGTCCCACCATCGATCTCCCTACTCCCCTTGCTCTAGAATCATTAGGGGCTCTACTGTTTATTAACTTGGCAGTTTTCAAGCAAGAAACAATCACCAGTCCCCAGTTCAGGAGAAGAGAAAGACAGTTCAGACACTGAAAATATTTATGGAGAGGTGAGGAATGTCCCTCTTTCCAAGTGGCACCCCCCCCTCGAGAACCAACCTCCCTCGTCAGGGCTCCTCTTACAGCAAAGACAGAGGGGGTTGTGATGATGGAGACTTCCTCTCAGATAAACCCTCTCTGGAAGCACTTGGGAGATGCCTGGTCCAGAGAGTCTGAAGGTTCTATCAGTTACTTAGTATAATGTCCAAAAATTAGGAGAAGTCTAATGAGAAAGGTGTTCATTCTGTTATAAGTGCCTGGGAGTAAATATTTAAATTAACTAGAAACATAAGGGTAGGAAATTAAATTCAAATCCGAAAACTTTTAGCAGTAGTAGAACTGACATTTTCTTTTGCCTCGGGCTCCTACATGGCTCAATGTGGCACTGGTTAAGGGATACATTTTATTATATTAGGAAATAATAAAATGAATAGAGATGGGGGTGCTCTTGACCCAAATGCCAACTCATCCCTTCTCTGGAACAAGTGGGAGAAGAATCGAACGCATAGGCTGAAGTGAAAGAGAAAACAATTTTAAGTAAATATCTGAAGAAAGCGGGGTTATCCAAAGTCAGAGGCTGGGGGAGGCTGGTGAAAGTTCGTGGGCAGTCGATGAATATCTAAGATTTTCTCATCTCCCCCATCTTGTCCGTAATTCCCCCATCTCTGCCATTTGTTTCTGCCTGGTCCAGAACTCATCTGATACAAGATCAAAGCAATCTCGTCTCCTACCCTGGACATGTATATTTCTGGACTGATTCTGTTATCTGTGTCTGAGCAGATTATATACACAATAAATCTTCAACTCCGATATGTTCTTATTAAAAAAGAAGTAAAAGGGAAGAGGTGGGTTTACCAGAACATAGGAGTTTGGAAGATGGGTTCCCATGCAGCTGGCTCTCAAACCTCATTGAGTGTGCAGAGCTGGGCAGCTGGGTCCTGGACCCTGGGCCCGTCCCTGTCCTCTGTTGCTAGAGTGATGCTAGCAAGAACTGGAAGTAAAAAGGAAGCCACTTACTCCCTTTTCCTGCTTCCCAGTCTCTCTCTTTCACTCCATTGGCAGAAGCCAGGTGACAAGTGCCTCTGGGGAAGACAGTTTGTAGACCTGGCTAAAGCATCATTGAGCACAGCAAAGTACAGAAGGATTAGCTTGGAGCTGAAGGGCAATCGTTTAAGAAGTGGAACATGGGAACAAAAGGAGGGCATAGTGGATAGGAATGCAGGGAAAAGCTCGGGGGGAAAAGTCAAAAGATCAGGCCAGATTCTTGACCCTGTATGGCTAAAGCCTGTGGTTCTAGGGAAGAGGGAAGAGCATACACAGGTTTATAAGATTAGGAAGGTAGACTGAGTTCACATTTTACAGAGTGCCCCCATGCCATACAAAAGATTTTCTTCATTGGAGAATCGTAGATAATTTTTTTGCTAACAAATAGCATGCTCAGGCCCTGTTTAACGGAATAATCATGTGTACTTACTGGCTGTCACCCCGGACGTGCCACCCAAACTGTTCTGACAAATGGTTTCTCCAGCTCCATTCACTTTGGCACTCAAAACTTTGTGATAGACCATGATGGTTGGGTGGGGAGTGGGGAATGATGGCCTGTGCTGTCCACGTATTCCTCACATGACAGGCCCTGGGGCAGAAGGGCAGGCGAGGAATAGTCAGACCATCACAGAGAAGCTCCAGGCTTAGTCCTCAGGAAGGAAGTGGTAGAAGGACAGAGAACTGGGCAGCTTGCTGAGGGATTCTGGTATTTTTCATTGAAAGGGTTAAAGTAGATCGGTCAGGGAAAAATCACAACACTAAACTTTGTATTATTACTGGCATCTTTATGAGAGAGGCGACTCAAAAGCAAACAAAACAAAAACGAAAGGCTTTTTAAAAAAATTTTTATTTATTTATTTGTCAGAGAAAGAGAGAGCACAAGCAGGCAGAGAGACAGGCAGAGGCAGAGGGAGGAGACTCCCCACTGAGCAAGGAGCCCAATGTGGGACTCGATCCCAGGGTCCTGGAATCAGGACCCGAGCTGAAGACAGAGGCTTAACCAACTGAGCCACCCAGGTGTCCTGAAAATGAAAGGCTTTTTAAGGACATGAATCCCATGTATCTTCAAATCCCTAGAAGTTCTGTTCTTATAGAAAAATAATAAATGACTCTGAGCAATATCAACTCATTTATTCCTTGTATCCATGGCCATTTAGAACATATGTATATAAATGTGTATGTAAGTATGAACTCGTGCACTGACCTTGCGGAAATAACATGCTTTCATTTTAAAGGGAGTATTTCTGTATGTGTAAATATTTTTCTTCCCTCTCTGCTTGTGTAAGTGTTAAGTGTCACTGTTTCTTTTCCGGTCATATATAAACACATGCAAAAAGACTGCAAACTGCAAATCCTTCAGCTAGGGTCATTGGACTTACTGGGAACTTTTGTGTTTTCACTCAGTGGAATTGCCTCTACCCTCAAATGAGAAAATTTTCCACTAGAAGAACAGGTGCAGAAGGAAAAATAAAATCTTAAAGTGCAGTTTTCTGGATGGGAGGTTTCTTTTATCCCAGTTAACTAGGGTCAAAGTCATTTTTGTCAGTGGACTTAAAATAATTAATCAGAGAAATTGTATCCTCTAATTAACTTGAGGAACATCAGTGTAATGGGCCAGCCACTCAAGGCAATCAGATGGTGAGATGTTGCCTCTTTGCTAGTGTGGGAGAGAGAACTGTGGAGTCAGAAAGGGAAGAATCATCTGTCCCGCTGGAGGGTGTGCACCATTTATCATGCTGACTGGGCTGTCATATCAGTGGGAGGACCCTAGAGAGCCCTGACCGTGAGATTGAAGGTTGGTGCCAATTTACAGCAACACAAATGCATTGAACAGGAAAGAGATAGCTCCTAATCTCTTCAATTTTCTTACATTACCCTGAAGGCCAGAGAATTAAATGAAACAGTAGCTGATGACAACTTTAGAGGGTCCTGAATGCATGACAGGAAAAGTATTAAAATAGCTCAATAGTTTTATTGTATATGTGTGTTAATCTTGCCCCTGGAAGAGGAACAAGGGTAGAAAATGCTGCCTTTTGGTTATACCTATTCCTCAGTGAGAAAATGATACACTAATTGTGTTTGCCTGTCAGATTCTTATGCAGGCACAACAGAAAAAAAGGAAGAACAAGAATCAAAGGGAAGACTGAACCTAAAGATACCCTGCCACACACATTGTCTGGATAATGGGACTCACAATTTGTTGGTGTGTCTTTAATGCTGTCTAGCGAATCCAATAGCCTATGCCTGCCAGCAGTGTATACAGGAGAATATATCTTAAAAAATTAAAATTAACCCCTGGTCACATTGGTTAAAGTAGTCTCTGTTTTATGGAGACATGTGTTAGTTTGGATAGGATTAAAACAACCAAGCCATTTCAAGACCATATTTCATAGAAACTGAGCAAGTCCACAGCCAAACAGGCCCTTCTAGGCAGGCCAATATCCCATTTGCCAGTTTACGAAATTGTTGTTGAAAGCCTACTAAGTTCCAGGAACTGAACCGGGTCCTAGAAATGCCAAATTTCATATGTTCTTGTTTTTGTTCTTAAGGGAAATTTATTAAGGAGCATCGAAATAAGACACAAGACCTTCAGCTTGGGGGTCAAATAACCTGTTTCAAATCATGGTGTAGACACATGAGCAGTGTAAATTTGGGCAAGTCATCCTTACTAAGTTTGTATCCATTTCTGAAAAACCGGGGGTGATAATAGTGTCAGTCCCACAGAGTGTGAGGAGGCATATAGTAAGCATTCAACAAATATTCACTTCTATGGGCTATAATCTGATGTGTAAAGAGTTATGGGAACAGATGAGGAAGCATTGAATTCCATAGGAGAAGGAAAGCTGAAATAAGGAGATTTAATATCTGAGCTATGTTTTAAAATATGAATAAAATTTGCCTGCTAAAAGTGATGATCTTAAAAGTGTGAATACATCAGTTCAACTCAACTAACTCAGATAGGTAGTTCTTTTCTCTTGGTTAGAGCATGGAGATCAAGGTCAAAATCAGAGTAAAAATCAGAGCTTCTGTGTGTAATGTAGAAATGTCACATCACACAAAGAGAAAATTATTATTCTATGACCTCAGGTCAGACCCTCAAGTCCTACTTAATGGACACTGATAATCCGTGGGCTGTTTGAGTGTTAATAGGGTAGGTTAAGCCCATGGAGAGTTTAGGATTATCAAAAATAGCCAAGATCACAAGTATTATCTTCTATAATACTTGGAAGATACCAAATTAATAAACCAGGAGACACTATATTCTGTTTTTCTTTAAAACTAAGATCAGAGGAAATTTTCAAGCTGAAACACAGACTACTCAATTATCCAATAAATATTTCGTGGATAACTATTATGCAGAAAATATGCCAAGCCCTGAGAATACAAAACAAAAACATAATCTAAGATCTAGAATTTGCATCTTAGAAGGAAATGTTTATAGATTCGAATTAGTGTGAGTTGATGATTTGTAAATTTATGGTACAACCAAGCTCCATTGCATTTTATAAATGCCCAAGAAAAAAGAATAGGTTAACTTTCTAATAATGCATACAAACAATGAAAGACATTGATCAAGGAAATAACTGATATATTTAATAATACAAGAATAACAAATTTCATTGAGCTATAAAAAAAGATCATAAATAAAATTATAATACAATATAAATACAAATAGATTTTAAAGGGTTAATATCTATAATCAACTTTTCATTTTGATGATATACACTTCCACACTGATAAGATTCTCCTAGAGTCAAGAGACAGAAAACACCAAAAGCTTGAAAAATACTGTATGGAAAAGGTCAACCTCACTAGTAATCAAATAAATGCAAATTAAAATGAAGTAATATTTTTGTCTATCAAATTAGCAAAAGAAAATAAAGGATAATTTCATATACTGATGAGGATGTGGTGAGACAGACGTTTTCATGCACTGACGGTTGTCAGTAAATTATAATGACCTTTCTAAAAAGTAATTTTGAAATACATATTAAGAATCTTAAATGAACACTACTCCTTGATACTGCAATTTTGCTATTAAGATGTATCATAAGAAATTGTTGAGAAATTTGGGCAGTGACTTATGTAAAAAAAAAATTTTATACTAGTAAAAAAAAAATTATGACAATAACATGGGTATTCCCAACAGAAAGATAATTCAATAAATTCTGGTATATTCTCAGGCTGAGATACAATACACCCTTTGCAAATGATGTTTTAAAAAGGGAAATATTAGGGGTGCCTAGGTGGCTCAGTTGGTTAAGTATTTGCCTTCAGCTCAGGCCCTGATCCCAGGGTCCTGTGATCAAGCCCCAGATTGGGCTCAGTGGGGAGTCGGCTTCTCCCTCTCTCTCTGCTCCTCTGCCTTCCCCCAGTTTGTGTGCTCACTCTCCCTGTCTCTCTCTCTCTCTCTCTGAAATAAGTAAATAAAATATTTACAAAAATAAAAAGGTACATTTAAAAGGGATCCTGAGGGACGCCTGGGTGGCTCAGTTGGTTAAGCAGCTGCCTTCGGCTCAGGTCATGATCCCAGCGTCCTGGAATCGAGTCCCGCATCGGGCTCCTTGCTTGGCGGGGAGCCTGCTTCTCCCTCTGCCTCTGCCTGCCATTCTGTCTGCCTGTGCTCGCTCTCCTCTCTCTCTGACAAATAAATAAAAAAAAAAAATCTTTAAAAGGGATCCTGATATAATATTCTTGAGGAAAAAGACAAGTAAATGGAGATATTAGTCAGCAAACTAAGTCAAGAAAAAGAGTGTTTCTACTGTTCAGAGTTACATTGAAAATCAGAAATAATCCAAAAGATTATTTTTACTAATTAATAAGAGCATTTAGCAATATTCTTGGGTATGAAATCCATATACAAATACCAAAAGCATTTTCGTTGTCAGATAATATGTAGAAAAGGTAATTTCAAAACAAATACCAATTGGGGCACCTGGGTGGCTCAGTGTGTTGAAGCGTCTGCCTCCGGCTCGGGTCATGGTCTCAGGGTCCTGGGATCGAGCCCCACATCAGGCTCTGCTCAGCGGGGAGCCTGCTTCCCCTCTCTCTCTCTGCTTGCCTTTCTGCCAGCTTGTGATCTCTCTGTGTCAAATAAATAAGTAAAATCTTTAAAAAAAAAAAAAAGAAATACCAATTGCAATAATAATAATATACATAGGAATAAATTTTATAAAATATGTGTAAGAACTTTGAGGAGCAAATTAAATTATAAAATGTATAATGAATACATCAAAGAGAACCTAAAAAGTAATGATTTATAAGATTCACTATTATAAGATTTATAAGATTCACTATTACAGAGATGTCAGCATTCCCCAAACTGATTTATGCATTCAGTTGAAATTTGCATTGAAATCCCAATGGGAAATTAACAAACCATCTCAAAGTTTATATGGATAAGAATAACAAGGTCATTTTGAAGTAGAAAAAGACCTGGCATGGAAGATCAGTGGGAAAGGAAAGACTCTTGATAGATAGTCATAGGGTAGTTGGGTATCTAATGATATAATATGGAACTGAACTTATACCTCATTCCATATATAGGAATTAATGCCAAATGGATAAGAATACAATGTGAATAGCAAAATTTTAACCTTTTAGGAAAAAAAACAGTAGAGAATCTTTATGTCATCAAGCCAGGAAAAGATTCCTTGAATAAGACATATGAAAACACAAGCTATAGTAGAAAAAACCTTTTTTTATTTATTCACTACATTGAATTGAAAAACCACTGTTCATCAGAAGATGCCATTTTTAAAAGAAAATCCACACCTGGGAAAAGATATTTGCAACACATACAGCTTGCAAAGAATTAATTTCTAGAATCTATAAAGAGCTCCCAAAGTGTAATAAGAAGAAACAAACAAAAAAGGCTAAAGGGATAGGAATGGGAAATTCATAGACTAGGTAACAGGGAATGGCCACCAGTCCATGAAAAGATGAGCACCCTCGGAAGTAGTCATGGAAATGCAAATTGATGAGATATGGACTTACAGGTACTCAGTTTGGAAAAGATTTAAAGACTGAGAATATAAATTCTGGTGAGGATATAAAGCAATAGGAACTTCATAATAGGGGTATAAATTGGTACAGTTAAAAATGTGATTTAAGTCAATAATAGAATTGACATTTTAAAAAGAATAGGGACTACTGAAAGGGCACAAAGGTAAAGATAATGCCCAAAACAGGGAAGTGTGAATGCCAGAAGGGAAGTAACTAGCAGGTAAATTATTTCTGTTCAACTCATAATCCACATCTTGGACAGAAATAAACACTTTGTTAATTTATTTCCCTATAATTTTTAAAATAGAATTTTTAAAGGATTTTTTTCTCCCATAATTTTATATCTCCAGCTTTATAATAATCATGGTAGTGGACACCAGTTGCTTCATCTGTCCCAAAATTCCTTTGGGAAATGCACCTCCTCCTTTGGGATACATTAATTCCCCTGCTCAGGCTTTCTGGGGTGATATTTTAAAACCTTAACTTCACTAACCACAGAGATTGGTCAGAGACTAGGAACCTTGTATCAGAGATAATGAGTCACAGTCCTTCTACAGAAGGCTAGAAGACATAAGTCTCATAGTTATTAGTGGCTGTGTTTCCACTGATGTGGAAAAATCTGGACTGAGAGAATAAAGTTTGAACATGTGAAGAAGGAGAGATGAAAAAAGGAGGTAAGATACTTTTTTTTCTTTTTAAGATATTATTTATTTGTCTGACAAAAACACAGTGAGAGAGGGAACACAAGCAGGGGGACTGGGAGAGGGAGAAGCAGGCTCCCCACTGAGCAGGGAGGCTGATGAGGGACTTGATCCCAGGACCCTGGGATCATGACCTGAGCAGAAGGCAGAGGCTTAACCACTGAGCCACCCAGGCGCCCCAGGAGATAAGATACTTTTGAGAGACTCTGAATCCCTATAGTGAGGACTTGATGCATTCTTGCCCTTCTTGCAGTTTCATTATGTGAGTCAATATATTTCTATTTTGGTCTAAACTAGTCTCAATTAAGTCTCTGATGAAATCCAAAAATTTCTAACAAGAGCTAATATGAATTTAAAATCAATTTTCCCAAATTTATTATATGGGTGATTTTGTTTAAAATTATATAATGTGAATGAATAAAAGCACTTCTTGCAATAAGACAAAATCAAAATTGATAAATACAGTCACATTTATATTTTAAAAATGTATTTATTTAGGTTATTATCACAAACATTTATGATAAAATGAAATAAATTATGGTGAGCATTTCTTAGAGACATTTGATGCCACATAAAAACCAACTGTTTTTGCAATAATTGCTTCTAGTATGTGCTTTTCAAATTGTCTACATTCTTCTAGTTTGGTGATACAAATAGCTACCCATCCTTTTAAAATATTGGTTTATATCACATACTCTTTCAATATTATAAATATTGTCACTAACTTAAAGTTGAGGTTAGTTTGGATTTCTGGAGCAATGAGATTACCAAAAAAAAAAAAAAAAAAAAAGAGGAGGGGCACCTGGGTGGCTCAGTGGGTTAAGCCTCTGCCTTTGGCTCAGGTCATGATCTCAGGATCCTAAGATCGAGCCCCACGTTGGGCTGTCTGCTCAGCAGGGAGCCTGCTTCCCAACCCCCCCCCCACCTCTCTGCCTACTTGTGATCTCTGCCTGTCAAAAAATAAATAAAATATATATATTTTTTAATTTTTAAAAATTAAAAAAAAGAATCAAAATTAAAATGCAAGTGACATACTAGAAAAATATATTTGTATTACATGCTTTTAACAAAGAAAATATCTGAAAACATGTTTTAAAACCTACAAATCAATAATCAGTAGAAAAATCAACATGAATTTGAACAAGTGCAGGAGCATTCAGTTCATAGAAGGCAAAACACAAAACGCTTTTAAATACATGAAAATATATTTAATCTCATGAGGAGTCATATCTATTGGTTTTGTTACTTCAAAATCAATTTGGTAAGTATCTATTTAAATCTTGCATGTTCTCTAACCTGTGATTCCTTGATATTCCCTTGGAATTTTTCACAAAAATGGAAAAAATTGTTTAAAGATGCTTCTTACAACACTGTTAATTGATACTGAAAAAGAGGATAGAAGGTAACTGTCAACTAAGTATTTAATTATGCTACATATATTCTATAGACTACTGTTCAAAAATTGGAAAGAATAATTTGTTCACCCTGTACTAACATGGAATATTCTCTAAGACATACAGTTATGTGAAAAATACATCTAACAGAACAATTATTACAATATTATTCATCTACTTTAACTTCATGATAGTTTATCTGGGTATAGAATTCTAAGTTGAGTGTTCTTTCATTTCAATACTATTAGAAATATAAATTCATTGACTTCTGATAGATAGTGAATGTGATATCTACATAGTTAATGTACATATCTATCTGTCCATTGTAGGCCTTCTATCAAAATTACATTAATTCTAAATGTCTACATTTCTAGGTATCTACATAGATTTATTGTTATTTATCTAGTTCAGCACTTAGTATAAACTTCCAATCTGAAAACTCACCTTTCTTCAATATTTGAAAATTCTCAACCATTTCTTTTGGAATATTTTTGTACTTCCACTCCTTATTATCTATTTCTAGAACTCCCATTACAAATATATTGGAGCCTCTTGTCCCATCCTCTATTTCATTTGCATTCTCTGTTATATTTTTTATTCTTTTATGTCTCTACAACTTGTTCTTAATGTTGTCTTCATTTTTATATAACAATCCCTTAACTCTTTCTTTGATTTCAAGTCTATTATTATTCTCACCTATTGATTTTTGTAATTTAAATGACTGTGTTTCTTATATTTTCAATTTCTATTTTCTAATTCTGGATTAATAATATTTTATTTTGTTCTGTTTTATGGGTTTTTATCATTTTATCCTTTTGAGAGTCCTAAACTTATGGATTTTAAAGTCTTTATCAGATTGCTGTATAGTTTTTTTATTGCATATATTCTTCCCACTGTTGCATTTATTAGTGTTTTTTGCTGGACTACTTTTCTTCATGCATTTGGAATTTTATGAGTAATTTCCAATGACTGTTATCTCTTATCCCTCCTTCTCTGGTAGTTTTAAAGATGCCTCTGCCTCCCCCACCCCCCGAGCCCCTAGGGCATAATTTGTGTCTTACATTGGCTTTCTAGGAGTTCTCTTCTGTATTGGGAATACAGAAAATCCATTCATTGAACCAGCAGGCAGTTTAGCACAGTTCCTCATTATGTCGTCACTTGGCTCCCTCTGACCACATTTGTTTTATAACTGAATAAAAGCTACATCCCTGGGAAGCAGTCACAGCTTTTATCATTCTTCTTTACCGGTTTTGTGCTTGAGGACCCACTTGAGTCCAGCTGTGATGTGAGGGATGTGAGGGATACTTTTTTAACCAGATCTGTGAAAAAAAATTTGTCCATTAAGAATAAAAAATATTGGGACACTTGGGTGGCTCAGTGAGTTAAAGCCTCTGCCTTTGGCTCAGGTCATGATCCTAGGGTCCTGGGATCGAGCCCCTCACTGGGCTCTCTGCTCAGGAAGGAGCCTGCTTCCTCCTCTCTCTCTGCCTGCCTCTCTGCCTACTTGTGATCTCTGTCTGTCAAGTAAATAAATAAAATCTTTAAAAAAATAAAAAGAATAAAAAATATTACATTGCCCTCTGAGAGGATGAATGGACAGGATGTAGGGGAAACATTTATGGCACTTTGACTTATGAGAGGTACTAAAAAGTTGCATTTGGATCAGAGAGCACAACTCTGAACTAACTAAATGGAAAAAGTGATTAATATTAATAAACACAATTAATATGTGAAAGGTGCCAGAATTCTGCCAGAAAAAGCAATTGATGTATGCATCACGTCTAACCTGAGTTTACAAAGAAATAAGACACTGATTAAAAGGACTGAACAAGGTACATGTTTCAAAGTAAATTTTTTCTTGTTTTGTAAATTTGCTTTGTTTGATGTCATATAAATTGAGACTTCTTATTTGTAGAACATACTTAGTGTTATGTTTGGGTGTGAACAGGGAATAGCTAAAATCTGAAAGCATCTTCATAGATTGAATTTACACAGTACCGATTCTATTACACTACTAACTCAAAATAGCAGTACCTTGGCAAATTTAATGAAAAATACTTCAATGGCCTGGTAAATCTTGCTTAAATCTTGAAAATCCTAATTAAGAATTACTTTTATCCTAAAACAATAATAAGAATAGTTGATCAGTTCATTTTGGCAAATGTTACTCACAAATGTTGCCTACAGCAAGTATAACTTCCTTAACATCCAAAAAACAAATTCACTTCCCAACAAAGATGTACCAATTTTACCCAATTTTATCCAAATCCAATCTTTTTCCTTAAAAAGAAATCTTCCTTTCTCTAGCTTCATGATATTGTGCTTGAAGGACATTTTGTGAAGAGCACATCATATTATCCTTTGAGGATATTAGTCTATCAGGTATTCAACCTGGATTAAACAGCCCTGAACCCTCATCTTAATTTCTTCCCTTACATTCAGATGTGTCCCACACCATTTAAGAGACAGCCTTCAATGCTGCTGCTGCTGCTGCTGCTACTGGTGGTTTTAGTTCAGCTGTTTCAGTTTGATGGCAGCACACTAAATTAACTCTGAATGGAGACAGTAAAATTAATTCTCACTCTACCCCTCAGCCATCTCCAACTAAGGCAAGCACTGGCATTTGGAATAATTTTTTTTCTGTCCCACAAAAATCCTAGCACCCAGCCATGCAGAATTATAAAACTAAACCTGAAGAATGAATTCCCTGTAGAGACAAAAATATGTCCATTTCTCCTGTACAGTTCTATTTTACTGCAATTTGCTACACCACTTCTTGCAGCCGTTAATCGGGTTTAAAAACTTTTCCCCAGTATTCCCTGAGAGAACTGAATAGGAATACATTTACTGGGATAGGATGATTGAGAGTTTAAAGACGGGGAGACTGGTTTCAATTTTCAACCTTCCCGCTAACTTGGGCTGCAACTTCTGGGGGTGACTTAACCTTTCAGGAGAAGCACACCTTCCAGTCTGCCAGCTTTACATTCCTGCTCTGCCAGTGGGCTACTCAGCTTTCTTTTATGAAAAGTGAAGTCTAATTTGCATAAACCTTTTATTTTTTATTTATTTTTAAAGATTTTATTTATTTATTTGACACAGAAAGAGAGATCACAAGTAGGCAGAGAGACAGACAGAGAGAGGGGAAAGCAGGCTCCCCGCTGAGCAGAGAACCTGATGTGGGGCTCGATCCCAGGACCCTGAGACCATGACCTGAGCCAAAGGCAGAGGCTTAACCCACTGAGCCACCCAGGCGCCCCTGCACTAAACCTTTTAATACCAAAGTTGGGATGGAGGAAGTTAAAGGGAGCGAGGCTGAGTAAGAACAATGAGTGTGTCCGTCCATGAAAGGAAATACGGGAAGACGGGGCCAGCAGCCGATTCTTGCTTAGGGTTCAATTCCATGTTGCTCTTCTATTTCAGTCATGGACCCATAGTCTGAAAGGCCGCCTGAATTTGGGGCGATCGGTCGAACAGTATCATTTTTTCCATTTCTTATCTTCACAAATATCTTCATCACTGCTTTATTTCTACTTTTCCTATATCTCGTCATGGCATTTTGTCTGTCTTCATCCTAAACAAATGACCCTTTATGTGGTTAGTATGGTCATTGGAGCTACCAGCTCTACTGGCTCATGCTTTCCACAAACACAAGGACACAAATTGAATTTACAGTAATCCCTAGACCTTTTCATTAGTGTAAATGAGGACATGATTATGCTATATACATTGACTGCTATTTTATACTTGAAAAGTTTAAATTATGAAATGTATAAGCCTGATCAAAATATTCAAAAGGAGCTTACATGATAAATGGAAGACATATTCTCTTAACTTTTTGTCTTAAAAAAAAAACCCAGCTACAATATATAGCAACAGAGGAATCAGTGACTCCCCTCATCTTGACCCACTGCTGGCTGGTTCAGCAGGAAGATTCAGGTGCAATCATTTTCATTCCAGCAGAGTCCTATAAGCAGGTTTTGAGACATAGCCTAAGATCACCTATTTACACTTGTCATATCATAGTAAATGTCATGCACATTTTCAAAAATGACAGTATCATTCAGGTGACATCTTCTTACCAGAAAGGTAACTTCTCAAAGTTGGTTTCTGAAACTATCAATTTATCTTTAGCTTCAACCCAATAGCCTCAGTAACAATGCCCTTTTAGGTAGGAAATACCATGACATTTGATCTAGTTATGAAGGGATTGTATGTGAATTCACTTCAAAAGAAAGAAATGATTAAATACTTCCTCTAAGAGAAAGAGTAGAATTAAATTACTGCTTCCAAAAATGAAATTATGATCGATGAACTAATTAGCCTCCAAGATTTCCTTACAGAGAGATGAGGGAAGAGATAAAAAATTCACATATACTACCCAAAAGAATAACTAAGTACTCATGGTAAACGAGCTAAGGGATGTGGGTAATGCGAAAATGAATAATTTGACAATATAAACTGTCATTGGAGGGTCTATCATTAAATTGTCATTAGAACGGCCTCTTGTTATTGAGCAACACTTTTATGAAGAAAATAAATATTGCCAATCACAAGAAGATATTGAATTATACTTTGTAAATCTCAAGACACAATCTCAAGAGAAGTTTATTATAGTATTATTTTGGATGGAGAAGGCCACAAAGAGCACACTCTCTGCTAGAGCAGCTATTAGACAAACAAACTGATAAAAAGACACAAACAGGGGTGCCTGGGTGGCTCAGTGGATTAAGCCTCTGCCTTCAGCTGAGGTCATGATCACACGGTCCTGGGATCGAGCCCCACATCTAGCTCTTTGCTCTGCGGGGAGCCTGCTTCCCCCTCTCTCTCTGCCTGCCTCTCTGCCTACTTGTGATCGCTCTCTCTCTCTCTGTCAAATAAGTAAATTTAAAAAAAAAGCCACAAAGAGTTCCAAACAATACTATTTATTCTAGACTAAGAGATCTTTAAAACTCAACTGTTTGTACAAAATTTCTTCATTTTAACAATTACAAAATCAGTATCTTTAGGGTTTCAGGATCCTGTTTAAATAATTATTTTAATTAAAACTATGTAGTTGTGTTACTGATTATAATAATAGAATTCTCTCTATGGTTGACCAACTTTCAGAAGACAATGTGGACTAAAACTAGATCATTACCAGTTATGCTGGGAGAAGGTGGGAAATTAAAGCCAGTCTATCACTCTAAATATCAGTTTTGTCGATAACTTTAACATTTCCTACCAAGCATGATGCCATTCAAGAAGAATTAAGACATATTTTCTGTTTTCATTTCCATACATCACATTTATCTCTACTCAAAATTAAGCAGCAGAAGGAAGAAAAGCAGCATTTTTTGAAATGACAACTAAAGTTTTGGTGGTTTTGCTGTGACAATAGAAACAGATTTAAGTTCTAAATTGTCAAAGGGCAAAATAATCTCACAGCGAAGTTGGAAAGGATTATAAACCAGTATAATTACCACCTAATGCCGAGACCAGACAATCTACGTATCAGTAAGTGGCACCACCTTCTGCAAAAGTTTCAAGCCAAAACCCAGGAATCATCCCAGAAGCTTCTATTGCCCTCAGTCTTCAAATCTTCATCTCTAATCTACCAGCAAGTCCAAATGGCTTCACTTCAAAATTATATTCCTTGTTAGTCCATTAATATTCCTTCCTTCCATTTCCGTGGCTATCACTCTGATTTAGGCCACAATCATTTCTCACCCGTTTCATGGCGATATCTGGCCTTCCTGAGTCCCCTCCCCGACAATCCATTCTCTCAACAGAGTGGTTGGTTGACTCTTGTAATTGATATCCCCAAAGTTATATATCTAATTCAAACTCAGCTTGGCCCATAAAAATCCACACAATCTGCCCCCTTTCCTCCCTTTTCAGTTGCATCTCACACTTATCTCCCCTTCTTTTCTGCCCCTTGGTCTTCGGCAGTACTAGTCTCCTTCCCGATCCTGAGGGACTTTGCTTTTAATGTTTTCTCTTTCTGGAAGGCTCACAAGCTAGCACCTTCCCATCAGTAGTGAGCTCAAGCCTCTTCTCCAGAGAAACTGCCCTTAACTACTATCCCAAATAGGCTTTGAAATGACTCTCCAGCACACTCTCCATTAGTCATTGCTTCCTTCCCTTTCTCTGTTCACTAAAATGTGAGTTCCATTAACAATTGTAACTTCCCTCACTCATTCATTCATTTATTCATTCCACAAATATTTTGATCTCCTACTGTTTGTCAAGCATCCTTCTAAGCTAGTATGGAGCTAAATCTAGGGGGAGACAGAAAATAAATGCCATAAAATTTCAGTAACAAGAGCTGTGAATAAAAAAGCAGTATGAGAAGCTAGACAAAGATGGAAGGTATGGAGGGAGTGTAGACAGGGAAGGAATCTTTGAAGACGTAACTTTTGAGCAGAGACTGGATGACGTAAGGGAGAAAGCCATGGGAAAAATCTAGAAAAGGTCAAAGTGCCTGTTAAAGATGTGTGCTCAAGGAAGAGAAAAAAAGCAATGTAACTGTCTTGGGTATCCTATTCCCTGCCAAATGTCTAGCACTTAGCACCAGGTCTACTATGCTCAGTTAAATTTGTTCTATTCAATAAATATTTGTTGAATGAATGAATGAGAAAACATTCCACAAAGATTTATTGAAGGAATGAGAAATGGGTGTAAAAATCTGCTGAAAAGATGAAACCACTAGTTTGAGCTGACCAGCATAGAATCAAATAAGAATTTCTACCTGCTTTAACAGGCCATTAATCAAATGGATATAAAATTTCTCAGATTTATTCTGAGCATTGCCAGTAACCAGCAAAATGACCTTTTGAGGGTTGATTATTATTGTTGTCTTTTGACATAATTAGCCTGATATCTGGTATGGGCCGAGTGGAAAGATAACATTAAAAGGATGAAATATTTGGTCAGACTTTAAGAAAATATCTGTATCAGACAATTTAAGTGGCTATTACTCCAAAAAAAAAAAAAAACACATATTTCACATTGAACAGTGCTTTCTTTTGTGTCTTAAAAGGTTGTCAGACTTCGGATCTCATATCACCAACCAGTTTTCAAAGTAACCACAATTCCAAATCAGGGGGTCGGACTGCGCAGATAACAGAGATGGCCCTAAAAACATAGGTACACAGTTGCTTTTTCGGGTTTGGTGTCCATTTTCCCCTCTTGCTTCTGAAGTTTTCTTAAAGTCCATTCTTTTTCCTGAGGTAATTTTTACCTATATCAATACTAGGTGCCAAAACTACAAGATTTCAATTTCTGCTAAAATTGTAACTGGTATAGTAGATGCAAAGTTAATCCTCACGGACGGACAACTTCATTAGCAGTTAGCCAGTGTCTCCTTTTCATTTTTTCCCAGTTCTTGGACAGAGTAACTAAGTCCTCCATCCCATTCATTTTTGTATCTTTCTCCTCATTACCACTACAAGTCTTAAAAATAAGATTCCTATTGATGCATTATCTGAATACAATAGCATGAGGTATTTTCAATGTCCAGTGCCCTCCACTTATCTTTTTTAAGCAACAGGCAATACTAGCTTCCTCCCATGTCTCACTCCATATACTCTGCCAAAGATGACTTATATGGAGAGTAAACACTCCATCCAACTGATTGGTGAGTCTCCATGCTAAAAGAGCCTTCTTTTTCCAGAACTGTGCTAGACTCTCTTATTCATAGTCAGATTTTTCCCCCTAAAATCTTTAATTTATACTTATAGCTATAGCCTTTTAGGCATTACTGGTCCTTTCTTCATTTTTATCTGGAATTAAAAATAAGTAAGAAAAATATCCTACATTTCCAGTATTTCTATAGGCCTGATTTCTTAGAACCTTGTCTTTCTCCTTACCTGGTACCTTCCAAAATCATTTCATACTAAGAATGTTATTGGAATGGTAATTTGTGTACATCTCCCTTGATCCCCAGTCACCTGGGAGGTAAATAGCCTTTCAGCCTGCAAGTGACAATAAGAAACTAAAGTGAAGAATTTTTAAATGACTTGCCCAAGGTCACCCACTACTAAGGGGGTAGATCTAGAACTTGAAGATGGATGCTTCTGATGTGAGTTTCTACTCTCCTTGAGCTGAGCCCAAACACTGTAGGCCAGTACATCTCTCTCAATCAGTTGTCTCTCATTATTATTTACATGTAACTATGACTTCTTTCTTATTTTCATTCTAACAAATGAAAGATTATGCACACAGATATACTACTTTAATATATTATGTTACATTTTTTCCAGAAATACATTGGTAGGGGTGCCTGGGTGGCTCAGTGAGTTAAAGCCTCTGCCTTCAGCTCAGGACATGATCTCAGGGTCCTGGGATCGAGCCCCGCATCAGGCTCTCTGCTCAGTGGGGAGTCTGCTTCCTCCTCTCTCTCTACCTGCTTGTCTGCCTACTTGTGATCTCTGTCTGTCAAATGAATAAATAAATCTTTTTTTAATTAATTTTTTATTTTTTCAGCATAACAGTATTCATTATTTTTGCACCACACCCAGTGCTCCATGTAATCCGTGCCCTCTACAATACCCACCACCTGGTGCCCCCAACCTCCCACCCCCCACCCCTTCAAAATTCTCAGATCGTTTTTCAGAGTCCATAGATTCTCATGGTTCACCTGCCCTTCCAATTTCCCTCAACTCCCTTCTCCTCTCCATCTCCCCTTGTCCTCCATGCTATTTATTATGCTCCACAAATAAGTGAAACCATATGATAATTGACTCTCTCTGCTTGACTTATTTCACTCAGCATAATCTCTTCCAGTCCTGTCCATGTTGCTACAAAACTTGGGTATTCATCCTTTCTTTTTTCTTTTTTTTTTTTTAACAGCTTTATAAACATATATTTTTATCCCCAGGGGTACAGGTCTGTGAATCGCCAGGTTTACACACTTCACAGCACTCACCATAGCACATACCCTCCCCAATATCCATAACCCCACCCCCCCTCTCCCAACCCCCTCCCCCCATCAACCCTCAGTTTGTTTTGTGAGATTAAGAGTCACTTATGGTTTGTCTCCCTCCGAATCCCATCTTGTTTCATTTACTCTTCTCTTACCCCCTCAACCCCCCATGTTGCATCTCCTCTCCCTCATATCAGGGAGATCATATGATAGTTGTCTTTCTCCGATTGACTTATTGCGCTAAGCATGATACCCTCTAGTTCCATCCACGTCATCGCAAATGACAAGATTTCATTTCTTGGGATGGCTGCATAGTATTCCATTGTGTATATATACCACCTCTTCTTTATCCATTCGTCTGTTGATGGACATCTAGGTTCTTTCCATAGTTTGGCTATTGTAGACATTGCTGCTATAAACATTCGGGTGCACGTGCCCCTTCGGATCACTACATTTGTATCTTTAGGGTAAATACCCAGCAGTGCAATTGCAGGGTCATAGGGTAGTTCTATTTTCAACATTTTGAGGAACCTCCATGCTGTTTTCCAGAGTGGTTGCACCAGCTTGCATTCCCACCAACAGTGTAGTAGAGTTCCCCTTTCTCCGCATCCTCGCCAGCATCTGTCATTTCCTGACTTGTTAATTTTAGCCAATCTGACTGGTGTGAGGTGGTATCTCATTGTGGTTTTGATTTGTATTTCCCTGATGCCGAGTGATATGGAGCACTTTTTCATGTGTCTGTTGGCCATCTGGATGTCTTCTTTGCAGAAATGTCTGTTCATGTCCTCTGCCCATTTCTTGATTGGATTCTTTGTTCTTTGGGTGTTGAGTTTGCTAAGTTCTTTATAGATTTTGGACACTAGCCCTTTATCTGATATGTCATTTGCAAATATCTTCTCCCATTCTGTCAGTTGTCTTTTGGTTTTGTTCACTGTTTCCTTTGCTGTGCAAAAGCTTTTGATCTTGATAAAATCCCAATAGTTCATCTTTGCCCTTGCTTCCCTTGCCTTTGGTGATGTTCCTAGGAAGATGTTGCTGCGGCTGACGTCGAAGAGGTTGTTACCTGTGTTCTCCTCGAGGATTTTGATGGATTCCTTTCTCACATTGAGATCCTTCATCCATTTTGAGTCTATTTTCGTGTGTGGTGTAAGGAAATGATCCAATTTCATTTTTCTGCATGTGGCTGTCCAATTTTCCCAACACCATTTATTGAAGAGGCTGTCTTTTTTCCATTGGACATTCTTTCCTGCTTTGTCAAAGATGAGTTGACCATAGAGTTGAGGGTCCATTTCTGGGCTCTCTATTCTGTTCCATTGATCTATGTGTCTGTTTTTGTGCCAGAACCAGGCTGTCTTGATGATGACAGCTTTGTAATAGAGCTTGAAGTCCGGAATTGTGATGCCACCAACTTTGGCTTTCTTTTTCAATATTCCTTTGGCTATTCGAGGTCTTTTCTTGTTCCATATAAATTTTAGGATTATTTGTTCCATTTCTTTGAAAAAAATGGATGGTACTTTGATAGGAATTGCATTAAATGTGTAGATTGCTTTAGGTAGCATAGACATTTTCACAATATTTATTCTTCCAATCCAGGAGCATGGAACATTTTTCCATTTCTTTGTGTCTTCCTCAATTTCTTTCATGAGTACTTTATAGTTTTCTGAGTATAGATTCTTAGTCTCTTTGGTTAGGTTTATTCCTAGGTATCTAATAGTTTTGGTTGCAATTGTAAATGGGATGGACTCCTTAATTTCTCTTTCTTCTGTCTTGTTGTTGGTGTAGAGAAATGCAACTGATTTCTGTGCATTGATTTTATATCCTGACACTTTACTGAATTCCTGTACAAGTTCTAGCAGTTTTGGAGTGGAGTCTTTTGGGTTTTCCACATAGAGTATCATATCATCTGCGAAGAGTGATAGTTTGACTTCTTCTTTGCCGATTTGGATGCCTTTAATATCCTTTTGTTGTCTGATTGCTGAGGCTAGGACTTCTAGTACTATGTTGAATAGCAGTGGTGATAACGGACATCCCTGCCATGTTCCTGACCTTAGCGGAAAAGCTTTCAGTTTTTCTCCATTGAGAATGATATTTGCGGTGGGTTTTTCATAGATGGCTTTGATAATATTGAGGTATGTGCCCTCTATCCCTACACTTTGAAGAGTTTTGATCAGGAAGGGATGCTGTACTTTGTCAATGCTTTTTCAGCATCTATGGAGAGTATCATATGGTTCTTGTTCTTTCTTTTATTAATGTGTTGTATCACATTGATTGATTTGCGGATGTTGAACCAACCTTGCAGCCCTGGAATAAATCCCACTTGGTCGTGGTGAATAATCCTTTTAATGTACTGTTGAATCCTATTGGCTAATATTTTGGCGAGAATTTTTGCATCTGTGTTCATCAAGGATATTGGTCTGTAGTTCTCTTTTTTGATGGGATCCTTGTCTGGTTTTGGGATCAAGGTGATGCTGGCCTCATAAAATGAGTTTGGAAGTTTTCCTTCTATTTCTATTTTTTGGAACAGTTTCAGGAGAATAGGAATTAGTTCTTCTTTAAATGTTTGGTAGAATTCCCCCGGGAAGCCGTCTGGCCCTGGGCTTTTGTTTGTTTGGAGATTTTTGATGACTGTTTCAATCTCCTTACTGGTTATGGGTCTGTTCAGGCTTTCCATTTCTTCCTGGTTCAGTTGTGGTAGTTTATATGTCTCTAGGAATGCATCCATTTCTTCCAGATTGTCAAATTTGTTGGCGTAGAGTTGCTCGTAGTATGTTCTTATAATTGTCTGTATTTCTTTGGTGTTCGTTGTGATCTCTCCTCTTTCATTCATGATTTTATTTATTTGGGTCCTTTCTCTTTTCTTTTTGATAAGTCTGGCCAGGGGTTTATCAAACTTACTAATTCTTTCAAAGAACCAGCTCCTAGTTTCGTTGATTTGTTCTATTGTTTTTTTGGTTTCTATTTCATTGATTTCTGCTCTGATCTTTATGATTTCTCTTCTCCTGCTGGGTTTAGGGTTTCTTTCTTGTTCTTTCTCCAGCTCCTTTAGGTGTAGGGTTAGGTTGTGTACCTGAGACCTTTCTTGTTTCTTGAGAAAGGCTTGTACCGCTATATATTTTCCTCTCAGGACTGCCTTTGTTGTGTCCCACAGATTCTGAACCGTTGTGTTTTCATTATCATTTGTTTCCATAAATTTTTTCAATTCTTCTTTAATTTCCTGGTTGACCCATTCATTCTTTAGAAGGATGCTGTTTAGTCTCCATGTATTTGGGTTCTTTCCAAATTTCCTCTTGTGATTGAGTTCTAGCTTCAGAGCATTGTGGTCTGAAAATATGCAGGGAATGATCCCAATCTTTTGATACCGGTGGAGACTTGATTTAGGACCAAGAATGTGATCTATTCTGGAGAATTTACCATGTGCACTAGAGAAGAATGTTTATTCTGTTGCTTTGGGATGAAATGTTCTGAATATATCTGTGATGTCCATCTGGTCCAGTGTGTCATTTAAGGCCTTGATTTCCTTGTTGATCTTTTGCTTGGATGATCTGTCCATTTCAGTGAGGGGAGTGTTAAAATCCCCTACTATTATTGTATTATTGTCAATGTGTTTCTTTGATTTTGTTATTAATTGGTTTTTATAGTTGCCTGCTCCCCCGTTAGGGGCATAGATATTTAAAATTGTTAGATCTTCTTGTTGGACAGTTCCTTTGAATATGATAGAGTGTCCTTCCTCATCTCTTATTATAGTCTTTGGCTTAAAATCTAATTGATCTGCTATAAGGATTGCCACTCCTGCTTTCTTCTGATGTCCATTAGCATGGTAAGTTCTTTTCCACCCCCTCACTTTAAACCTGGAGGTGTCTTCGGGTTTAAGATGAGTTTCTTGTAGGCAACATATAGATGGTTTTTGTTTTTTTATCCATTCTGATACCCTGTGTCTTTTGATTGGAGCATTTAGCCCATTAACATTCAGGGTAAGTATTGAGAGATATGAATTTAGTGCCATTGTATTGCCTGTAAGGTGAATGTTATTGTATATTGTCTCTGTTTCTTTCTGATCTACTACTTTTAGGGTCTCTCTTTGCTTAGAGGACCCCTTTCAATATTTCCTGTAGAGCTGGTTTGGTATTTGCAAATTCTTTCAGTTTTTGTTTGTCCTGGAAGCTTTTAATCTCTCCTTCTATTTTCAATGATAGCCTAGCTGGATATAGTATTCTTGGCTGCATGTTTTTCTCATTTAGTACTCTGAATATATCATGCCAGCTCTTTCTGGCCTGACAGGTCTCTGTGGATAAGTCTGCTGCCAATCTAATATTTTTACCATTGTATGTTACAGACTTCTTTTCCCGGGCTGCTTTCAGGATCTTTTCTTTGTCACTAAGACTTGTCAATTTTACTATTAGGTGACGGGGTGTGGACCTATTCTTATTGATTTTGAGGGGGGTTCTCTGAACCTCCTGGAATTTCATGCTTGTTCCCTTTGCCATATTGGGGAAATTCTCTCCAATAATTCTCTCCAACATACCTTCTGCTCCCCTCTCTGTTTCCTCTTCTTCTGGAATCCCAATTATTCTAATGTTGTTTCGTCTTATGGTGTCACTTATCTCTCGAATTCTCCCCTCGTGGTCCAGTAGCTGTTTGTCCCTCTTTTGCTCAGCTTCTTTATGCTCTGTCATTTGGTCTTCTATATCGCTAATTCTTTCTTCTGCCTCATTTATCCTAGCAGTGAGAGCCTCCATTTTTGATTGCACCTCATTAATAGCTTTTTTGATTTCAACTTGGTTAGATTTTAGTTCTTTTATTTCTCCAGAAAGGGCTTTTATATCTCCCGAGAGGGTTGCTTTAATATCTTCCATGCCTTTTTCAAGCCCGGCTAGAACCTTGAGAATCGTCATTCTGAACTCTATATCTGACATATTACCAATGTCTGTATTGATTAGGTCCCTAGCCTTTGGTACTGCCTCTTGTTCTTTTTTTTGTGGTGAATTTTTCCGCCTTGTCATTTTGTCCAGATAAGAGTTTATGAAGGAGCAAGTAAAATACTAAAAGGGTGGCAACAACCCCAGGAAAATATGCTTTAGCCAATGCAGAAGAGATCCCAAATTGTGAGGGGGGAGAAAGGGGATAAAAGGGGGTTCAAAAAGAAAAAAAAACTATTTAAAAAAAGAAAGCCGATAAAGAAAAAATATAAAAAGAGGAAAATATATATATATATTAGATAAACTATTTAAAAAACGTTAAAAAAGAAAACGGAAAAGTTAAAAAAATTTAGCAGAAGAAGAGAAAAAGAAAAAAAAATTGAAAAAGAAAAAAAATTAAATTAACTGCAAGGCTAAAAAATCATGGGGAGAAAGCCATGAGTTCCGTGCTTTGCTTTCTTCTCCTCTGGAATTCCGCCGCTCTCCTTGGTATTGAAACTGCACTCCTGGGTAGGTGAACTTGGTCCTGGCTGGGTTTCCCGTTGATCTTCTTGGGGAGGGGCCTGTTGTAGTGATTCTCAAGCGTCTTTGCCCCAGGCGGAGTTGCACCGCCCTTACCCGGGGCCACGCTGAGTAATCCGCTTGGGTTTGCTTTCGGGAGCTTTTGTGTCCTGAGCGCTTTCCGTAGAGTCCGGAGGATGGGAATGAAGATGGTGGCCTCCCGGTCTCCGGCCCGGAGGAGCCGAGAGCCCAGGGCCCCACTCCTCAGTGCATCCTCAGAGAACAGCGCCCAATGACTCCCGTCACCCTGGCCTCCGGCCGCGCTCCGAGCTGACTGAGCCTGCGACCGGTTCAAGGCAACCCCGAGCTGAGAGTCACTCCTCGGCTCTGTCTCTGTAGCCGGCTTCCCCGCTCTAATACCGGTAAGCTCTGCGACACTCAGACACCCCCGATCCTTCTGCGACCCTGCGGGACCTGAGGCCGCGCTGACCCCGCCTGGGCTTCACCCCAGTTAAGCCTCTGGAGCGATGTCCCTCAGCGGAACAGACTTTTAAGAGTCCTGATTTTGCTCCATTGCTCCGCCGTTCGCCGGGAGCCGGCCCCTCCCCCCGCGGTCTATCTTCCCGTCGCTTTGGATTCACTTCTCCGCCAGTCCTACCTTTCAGATAGTGGTTGATTTTCTGTTTCTAGAATTGCTGTTCTTCTTCTCTTCAATCTCCCGTTGGATTTGTAGGTGTTTCCAATCTTTAGATAAGCTATTTAGCTGATCTCCCGCTACCCGAAGTAGTCTCAGCCTGCTACTTCTCTGCCATCTTGACTCCTCCCTCTAAATAAATCTTTAAAAAAAAAAAAAAAGAAATACATTGGTAATAGTTGTACATGTTCTTTTGCAATCTGATCTTTAAATTAATGACAGATTGTAATGATTTCCCACAGTCTCATACCCGTGTAATTTTTAATGGCTTCTGTGAATTCTTTCTTCTGTGATTCTCCCATAATATATTTAGCCAGTTTCCAAGTTGGGGACAGTTAGTCTGTCTCTAATTCTTTAGTCTTATAAACTGTATTGAAACAGTCTCTTGATTCTATATTTGTACCCTTCCATAAACATTTTTGTTGGAATATGTAACTTGAAAATGAATGTTTTGTTCACAGCATAATTAAAATTAGCCAGATAACACTTCAGAAAATTTTCCCAGTCTAGTTTTCCAGCAGAACCATAGGTGTATATACATTTCAGTATTCCCGAACTTAAAGCATTATAATTTTTTAAAAATTCTTGTCCAGTTTGATAGTCACAACATGATTCCTTGTTTTCATTTATGATTTCTTTATTTAGAGTGAGATTGGATTTTTTCATATTTATTCATATTTTTATAGGTTGCCTGTCATATTTCATAAATCTTTTCCTTTTAATTCTTGAGAAAAATTTATGTATGACTTGCAAACATTTTTCTAGTTTATCTTTCACCCATAAATTATGTTTATAGCAATTTTGACATATAAGAACTTTTGTTTGTGTGTGTGTGTGTGTGTGTGTGTATATATATATATATATATATATATATATATATATAAATATTTTCCTTTATGCCATCTGGTAATTGGTATCCTAATTAGAATGGACTTCTACTCCCCAAGGTTATGTAAATATTCACCTGTGTTTTTCATACTTCAATGACTTCAGTATTTATGTATATATCTAAATTACTTTGGCTTGTTTTGGAAAGCAAGACTTTAACTTCTTTTTTTTCTCCAAAAATCAGCCAGTTATCCCAATAGCATCTGGTGAGTCATCCTTTTCCCCACCAGTTTCAGATAGCACAATAAACATGCCTCAAAACTTTATATGTCCTTGCATTGATTCATGGAATTTTAATTTTCTTCCATTTTTCTTTTCTCTTACTCGGGGTCAGTTCAATCTTACATTGTTTGTTTTGTTTTCTTTTGTTTGGGGGTTTGTTTTTGGGTTTGTTTTTTAATCTAGAGAGTAAGTTTTCTCTCAGTGTCCTTTTTTTTTTTTTTTTTTTTTTTCAAAAATTCTATAGCTATTCCCAGGCAATTAGTCTTCCAGACGAACATTACAGTAATTTTGTTAACTTGCAAAAATATTACCCTGGAGACCTCCTTGAAGACAATCAATATCTTTACATTAAGTATTTCCACGGACTAGCATGATACGATTCTCCATGCATTCAAATCAGCTTCCATAAAGTTACTCTTTTTTTTTTTTTTAAGATTTTATTTATTTATTTGACAGACAGAGATCACAAGTAGGCAGAGAGGCAGGCAGAGAAAGAAGGGAAAGCAGGCTCCCCGCTGAGCAGAAAGCCGGATGTGGGGCTCGATCCCAGGATCCTGAGATCATGACCTGAGCCGAAGGCAGAGTCTTAAACCACTGAGCCACCCAGGCGCCCCCATAAAGTTACTCTTAACAGCCTGTGCAATGTGACTGCCATATACTGGAGAATGCATTGACCTATATGCTGTTGTAAATGGAACCATGTTTTTTCATTACATTTTTAAACTATCTTTCTGAAACTTTGGAAAGCCATTGATTCTTATGTATTTTATAATCACCATTTTCTGAACTGTCTTACTAGTCCTAATGTTTTTAACCAATTATTTACATTTCTAACAATCAAATCATCTTCAACTGATGATAATTCACGATCTTTCTTCATGCATATTTGTATATTTTCCCCTCATCTTATGAATTGGAGTAAGTCTTCCTGAGCAATAGTGAATCCTATGTTTTGCTTTTTTTAGTGGAAAATTTGGAAGTTTTCACTATTAAGTATAATGTCAACTGTTGGTGTGAGAGATATTCTTTACTAAGTTAAGGAAGTTTTCTGTTATTTTTAATTTTCTGAGAGCTTTTTATTTGGGGTGAATTTCAGTTTTATCAAGTGCTTTCCAGCATTTATGGGTAATGTGTTTTCTTCCTTCAGCCTTGGTTATATAATGAGTTATACTACTGCAGATCCTTGTACTGAACTGTCCTTTCACTTTGAGAATTAACCATACTTGCTCATGCTAGGCTGTTCTTTAATTTACTGTTCAATTTTTAACTAATTTATGATTTTTGCATTTTCAAAATATAAGTGAAACTTGGGTCTGTTTTTTGCCTTTTGATATACTACAGCTTTCAGAACTTGGTATTGGACCAATGTTATTTGTATGAAATAAGATGATTTCATATGTGTGTCCTTCAGAATAGTCTAAATCCACATTTTTAAAAGAAATTTTGATAGCCTGAGTAATATTCCATTGTGGATACATACTACATCTCTTTTATCCATTCATCTATCAATAGATACTCAGGTTGCTTCCATGTCTTGGCTATTATAAATAATGCTGCAGTAAACATCGGGGTGTACATATCTTTGGAATTTGTGTTTTCATTTTTGTTGGGTAAATACCCAATTGTGGAATTGCTGGATCATATGGTAGTTCTATTTTTAATTATTCAAGGAATGTGCATACTGTTTTCCACAGTAGGTCCTTCAGTTTACATTCCCATCAGCGGTGCATGCGGGTTCTTTTCTCTCCACATCCTTGCCAACACTTGTTATTTCTTGTAGTTTTGACTCTAGCCATTCTGCCAGGTGTGAGGTGATCTCTCATTGTGGTTTTGATTGACATTTCCCTGATGATGAGTGATGTTGAGCCTCTTTCGATGTGTCTGTTGGCCATCTGTACTGTATGTCTTCTTTGTAGAAATCTCTGTTCAAGTCTTCTGCCCATTTTTTTTTAAGATTTTATTTATTTATTTGAGAGAGAGCACAAGCAGGCAGAGCAGCAGGCAAAGGAAGAAGCGGACTCCCTGCTGAGCAGGGAGCCCAGCCCGAGGCTTCATCCCAGGACCCTGGGATCACGACCTAAGCCAAAGGCTGATGCTTAACTGACTGAGCCACCCAAGCGCACTTGCCCTTTTTAAAATCAGATTTGGGGGGAGGTGTGTTGAGTTGTGTGAGTTCTTTATACATTTTGGATATTAACCTTTTATTAGATACATCATTTAGGTTTTATCTGGGTCCAGTAACATTGATCTTTTGACAAATCTTTTGACAGTGCTTTTGATTTCTTATAGTCATTCATACATTCTGGATTTTTATCTCATTATGAGTCAGTTTTGGTCATTTCTGTTTCCTACAAATGTATAAGATACTTCTTATTAATTAATATAAATATGTCATATATTCTAAATTTTGATTGTCTATGATGTTTCCTGGGAAAGTAATCTAAGTAGATATAATATTTTCTAAGTAATTAATATAAATATTCCATGGCATTCTAATATTTACCTCTATCTATCTGAGATTATATGTTCTTTTTTATTCCTAATGTTCTGCATTTAAGTTTTATCTCCTTTTTTTTTCATTTAATTTCCAGAATCTTGCTTTTTATTTAATCGCTTTAAATAATTGGAGATTATTTGTTTTTAAAAATCAATTTTACATTTGGGCTTTTTTAATCTATTATTTATTTAATATATAAATTACTGATTCCCATTTTCTTAATCATTATTCTTCTCTTATAAGCTTACTTATTTTAATTTTTTCCTGTGTGTAGAGTTCTGGCCCCATCTCATAACTATGGCTAATCAAAACTCTCATTAAAACTATATTCTAGGGACGCCTGGGTGGCTCAGTGGGTTAAAGCCTCTGCCTTCGGCTCAGGTCATGTTCTCAGGGTCCTGGGATTGAGCCCCGCATCGGGCTCTCTGCTCAGCAAGCATCCTGCTTTCCTTCCTCTCTGCCTGCCTCTCTGCCTACTTGTGATCTCTCTCTGTCGAACAAATAAATAAAACATCTTAAAAAAAAAAAAAACCCTATATTCTAAATAATTAGTAAGTATATATTTATTTCTATTTTTGTCTAGGAGTTATTGATTAAATCTCAAAATTAAAAAGTCATCTTGCTATTAATTTCTAGTGTTACTCTTCTGTGTCAGACAGCAAGGCTATACAAATTTATAATTTGGGGAATTTATACCTTTTCTGACCTAGATTGCTATCGGCTTTTATAAATATTTTATAACTAAGTTAGAAATGCTTATTTCCTGTAAGGTAGAAAGTTCAGTAAAGGTCTATTAAGTCAAGCTTATTAATTTTTGTTCACTTGATTCATCAAAGATTAGGAAAGGTACATTAAAGTTGTTCTGATTATTATTTTTTATTTATTTATAATATTTTTGTTTTATATTACTTAGTACAGGCATACTCATGACTGCATACTCATGACTTTGGATTATATTGTATGGATCTAACTTTCAGCTTAATCCTTCTTTTCCTTATACTTCACTTTGTCTAATATTCCTGTTGCCAACCCTGGCTTTGTTTTTCCATTTCCCTGATACAATTTTGCCCATTCCTTTATGTTATGGGTTGAATTATGCCTCTCCCCAAATTCATGTGTTAATAACTTCAAGCATCTCAAAATGTGACCTTATTTCAAAATAGGATTGTTGCAGATGTAGATAGTTGAGATGAGGTTATAATGGAGTACGATGGTCCCATTATCCAATATGACTGGTCTCCTTATAAAAAAAAGGGAAATTTGGACACATATATGCACACAGAAAGAAAGCTATGTGAAGATGAAGGCAGAAATCAATGTGATGCGTCTCCAAGCTAAGGAATGCCAAAGATTTCTAGCAAACCCCAGCAGCTAGGTGAGAGGCATGGATCACATTCTTGCTCTCAGCAGAATGTTGATCCAGAAGAAACCAGCCCTGCCAACACCTTGATTTTGGAAGTAGAACCGTCAGAACTGAGGCAATAAATCACTGGTTCAAGCCATCTAGCTAGTGGACTATGTTATAGCACCTGAGAAACTAATGCACTTTATTTTGAGTCTTCCTGTTTATTTTTACTTTTGTGTACAACTCTTATGAATGGTATATAATTAATGAACTGAAGATTAGTAAGGATAATGTAATCCACAGGGTCACAGAAAACCCCAAATCACTAACAAAATAAAACTCCAGTGACATTTTATTGTCCAGTTTGTCCAGTTAGTATTGATTAATCAGAGTTTAGATGAGTCATGATTAAAGTACCACAAGTAACTAGAACTAAGTAACTTCCCCAGTTAGTGTGTTATTTGGGTGCTTGCTTATTAATGCTGATTATTAGTCATTCATAGTCAGGATAAGATGATGCAAGCCTTGAGGTGGAACGAAGCTCAAATTCTCCTCACCGTGAATTCAAAGGAGCGGCTGTATGTTCACCTCAGATCCCCTGTCTTGAGAGGACCAGAAGCACTAATCAGACTTATGGTTTCCCTACCTTCCTACCTGCCATTGCTTTGTGGTTGAAATGACCTGGCATTTTAGTCCAAAATTATTGGTATTACATTTTTCTTGTATATATATATGGGGGGGGGGGTATATACACACACAGGCACACACGTTCTCCTTCAAAAATTGATATTAATGCTACATGTTTCATATTTGTGATAATATGACTTCTCTATGTCTTATTATATTATTATTTAATATTTAAGACCATGTTTTCAATATTATTTAGGTTTTTATGAATTTATTTCATTTTTCAGCTGCTTATAACTGTTCAGCATCTGTTCAGGAATGTTACTCATGTTTCATGATTGTTTTACCTTTTGTAGAATCTAAGAAATTTTTTTTGTTGCCCTCACACATGAATGATAAATATACTGGATACAGGGGCGCCTGGGTGGCTCAGTGGGTTAAAGCCGCTGCCTTCGGCTCAGGTCATGATCCCAGGGTCGTGGGATCAAGCCCCGCATCAGGCTCTCTGCTCAGCAGGGAGCCTGCTTCCCTTCCTCTCTCTCTGCCTGCCTCTCTGCCTACTTGTGATCTCTGTCTGTCAAATAAATAAATAAAATCTTTAAAAAAAAATATACTGGATACAGAATTTTCCTGTAACAATATCTTTATGCTGAAACTCCATAGTGATTTTACATTTTTCTGGCTTTTGGGGTTGCACCGAAGTCTGTTGCCCATCTTGTATTTTTTCCTTGTTGGTAGCCCCTTTCTTTTGTTTGGATACTCACAGGATTTTTCATTAATACTGGCAGTCAAAAAAAATTAACGAAATCTCGTCAAGTAGTGCATCTTAGTTATTAATTTCAGTTGTCACTCAGTGTGCCCTTTTATTTTAAACTTATGAGTTCTTCAATACAGGAAAATTTTCTTTTGTTCTACCTTGAGATATTTCTCCTCTTCAATATTTCCTCTCATTCTGAGATTCCTGATATGCAGAATATCCTTTCTCCAATCAATACTTTTTCCTCATCTTTTAAATCTCTTTTTTCTTTCCTCTGCGTTCTTTGGAGAATATCTGGTTTGTGCTCTAAATTTCTGACATTGTTTTCTGCGGTATCCAATGCATTTAAATAAAAATTATTTATTATAAATATTTATATCCCAAACTCCAATTCACTGTGAGTTCGGGATTCAAATGGATCATACTGATACCAATTTCTGCTTACATCTTTGACTTTGGCTCTCTGATATATGGAGTTTTACTTTCCTCTGAACTTGGCTATGGATTTGTAATGAAGCCCTGAGATTAGTCTCTGGGCTCGTCCTATCTGGCCCATGTTGCTTTTATCCCATATAGTGTGGTCTACAAAGGGATGTTTGCATCTTGCTTCATGATCCTGATTACAGATCACAGCATTTTTGTTCTCTCCTTGTTAAACCTAGTAATAAGTAGTACATCTCAGTTTATCTAACTGAGATTATATTTCAAAGTGACTTTTAAACATCATAGTGTATAAACTTAGCTCTTCTTAAAGACCCAATGGAAGATGAATTCCTCGGTTGCTCAGTGCAGGGACACTTCCTGTGTGACATAAACAGCCCAGGGCCCAGATGCCTCCCATGTGACATTATTAAATTCCTATGCCACCTTTTTACTCCATGACATTTTCTCGGGAGGGCAACTTAATCACTACAAATGTAATTCTGGGTAGAATTAATGCCATATTTAATGCCATATCTAAACTCTTTGAGCCACATGTCACTGTGGACAGGCTGATTGGAAGTCCAGGAGGATGCAGACTTACCAAGGCCCCAAGAGTTATGGTAAGACCATGTCTAAGGTGATGTGAAAATATAAATGCTTTATTTTAACTATCTGAAAACAGAGAAAGTCTCTCTCTCAGGCATTATTTTATACAATCTAATTTGTAGTAATAGGTTTTGAAGTCACTGCATTGCTTTAAAACAGAATGTTTGATTTCAATGGAACATAAAAATCATTTAGTCCAAATTTAAAATTTTGGAGATGAGGACACTCAGGCCTAAAGGGTGTGGATGACTTGTCCTAACATCTAGCTAGGAGTTATGAACTAGGTTTCCTGTCTCCAAGTGCAAGCACTGTTGCCTTCACTCTATGCTATAAACATATTATAGAAAAATTCTACATGGCACTATTATGCAACATATTTATTTCTTTGTCTTATAGCTTGAACCAGTGATTGCAATTTTTTTAGTCCATATTTTAGTCAATTATAAGCTCATTAATAAGCTTCTGGAAAATCACAAAGGCCCTTTGGGGGCCAGGAGAATCTGCTAGGGACCAAATGCTGGACACTACTACTTGTTCAAGGAGTAGGAAACTTTGAAGCACGTAACAGCTCAAAAATCCTGACACATACTGTAGGGAAGAAAGGAATAAAGTAATGTTCCTCATTCTCCAGGTTGTCAAGTTGACAATCAGTGTTGGGATTCATCTCTGAGGCCTGATAACTTGGCAGTTACCAGGCAGTAGATAAACATAATCCAAGTGACAGTGTTTAAATCAGAACTGATTTGATCATTCACTTGTAATAGATACTAGGAGCCAAAGAACTCTTTCACTCTTCTCTTTAAATGGGAGAACTTAGAAATGACAAAAATGCTTTGATTTTAATGCGCAGTTTTTATTACCTTGATGAGAACCTCAATGCCTTGCTAACTGTCAAAGAGAAGCCAAATTTTCCAGTGAAATTCACTAATTTATGAAATTATATCTGCATTTGGCAACTGGAATTTTTTTTAAACTCTTCAGTGCTTTGCTCCATGGAATTAAAACAGCCAAGATGTTTGAGAGAACCTACAATTTGTAGAATGATGGAAATGACACAGCTCACTTCTATAATAGAGAATAAAATGAAAGCAGATTGAATCAATATGAGGAAAGGCCTCTTTCTAAATTCTATACAGTGAATAAACCCATTGTTGCTCTTTGAGAATAGAAAGTCAAGGTGAACCAAAATTTTCTCTTTTTGGTTTGAATTTATGCTCCCAGAAGCCCAAATATATCTTATTATTTAAATGAAAAGTGGAAAGAATTTCATTTATTTGATCAATAAACATTTATTAAATGCTTATTATGTGTTAAGCCATGTGCTAGAGAATAGGGTGAGTAAGATAAGGCATCATATAACTCATAATATACAGGGGAAAGAATTAACAGATAATCTATTAAGCATAACTATATTCCACAAAGAAAATGCATGGAAAGTGAAGTAACTATCTCAAGTCATAATTGCCTAAGGAGGGAGGACAAGAGGCAAAATGGAGCACATACAAAAAAATATTTTTGTAAATCTGTAACCATGTTCAGAAGGAATAAATTAAATCTCCAGGTACCAACAATAGAGAATAGAAAGCAAAAAAAGTAAGCAGAATCTGATGTCAGCCTGACCGGTTTGGGACCTAGACTTAGATAGAAGAAGCCCATGAGGCTGAGGGCTTGGATTACAAATGCTCATGGGAAGACAGGTATCATGGTTCTTAGCCCTGCAAGGCAAGGGACTGGTAGTAATAACTATGCTTGAAACCTGGAATCTTGCAAGACTAAACTTTCTGTTAAGAAAGAATCAAGAAAATTTTTGCTCATTGTCCCAGAGAAATGGCAGTTAAACTTTCATCCATCAAGGATGGTGGATGAAGAGAAACTCACACACATAGAAACAAAACCCAAGTTTGAGTCATATTTCAACTAATAGAGAATTACAGTTGTCAAAGCATAAGAAAGTAACAGAATGTCTTAAAAGGACTGAGAGAAGATAAAAATCAACTTAGACTTTTATATTCCTCTAGCTCTCATTCGATAATAATGGTAAAATAAAGACAGAGTTAATACACATGGATCCTTAGGAAAAATTACTAAAGAATGTACTTCTGCAAACAAATAGTAATATAATAATGATAATAATTACAGAAGGAAAGATCAGGATAAATAAGCAATGAGAAGCAGAGGAACTAATAAGTATTTTGGCAATATAAATAAGCATTGACAATGATGATGATAAAATGAATATAAAAAGGCATGTTAAGGTTTAAAAACAAAGATAGATTTGTAGTATGGGGGCAGGGGGAAATTATGGCTGATTATGTTATAAACATGCTGAATTTGTTGCAACTGCCCATCATATTTAACCGTATTTCAATTGACTTAGCCCTCTTTAATCAAAATAATGCCTTATTTTGCTTATGCATTATTTTTCCGGATACTTACATAGCTTTCTTTTTTCTTTCTTCTTTCTTTTTTTTTTTTTTAATTTGTCTAGTGTATCTTTTCCCATCCTTTTACTTTTAATCTTCCTGGTCCTTCTATTTTATATACGAGGACCTCTTATAAATACCATATAGTTGAATTTTGTTTGTTTTAATCCAACCTCAGAATTTTTTTTTGCAAATAATAATTTATTACATTTATATTTCATGTGATTAATAAAATATTTGAAATTCTTTCTGCCATCTTATTTGTGCTTTCTATTTGCCTTACTTTTTTCTATGCTTTTTTATTCTCCTTTCTTTGGAATTAATATTATTTCCGTTCCATTCGCTTTCCTCCTGGATATTATACAAGTTATTTCTGTTCTCTTTGAGTCTAAAGTTAATCATCAGTACCTCTCATTTGAATAATACAAGACCTTTAGAATAACAGTCTCTCATACATCCTCTCTTACCTATTACTGTTACCCAATATGTAATTACGTCTTGTATTTATAATCCTCAAATTTAATAATATAGGTAATGTTTTATTCAGTTAAGTATTTACCCACGTTTTTACCAATTCCTTCACTTTCCACTCTTCCTTGGCTCTCAAACCTTTTGCTAGGATCACTTTCCTTCTTTTTTACATAATATTGTAAAATGTCTGTTAATATGGATTGGTTGGTGGTAAGCCCTCAGTTTTTCTTTGCTAAAAATCTTTATTTCACATCTGTTATTGAATACCCTGCAAGGTAAATAATTATGCATTTAATGTTTTTAGTGTTTTTCTATATACCGGTGGCAAGTAATACAGTGTTTTTCTATTCTTTTAGTGGTTATCCCTGAAATTATAACACATACTGATTTTTTTTAATCCCACTTAGATTTTGTTATGAATACTAAAGTGAAGGCTTTATATCTTTCTCCATTATCAAACACTCATTTGATATTACCTCCCCCTCATTATATGCATTGATTGACAAAAATTTAAGTTTGGAAATACCAAGTTTGGATGATAGCTAGAGAAATATAAAAGTCTAGCATGACATGTGGGATATGGGAAAGTCTATATACCTCAGGGGAAATTATAAGTGGGCAAATGCTATGTAGAGCAATTTGGAATTATCTAACAAAGTTGAAAATGTTCATCCCTTACGATGCAATAATTCCACTTTTAAGTATATACACATACTCACATACATTCACAAGGAAATGTGGGCATCCATAGCAGCATTATCGGTAATTGCAAAAAGGTGGAACTACCTAAGTGTCCACTCAGATGGATAAGCAAATGACTATATTAATATAATATTAAATTAAAAATTGTACAGCAGTTGAAATTAGTGAAAGCAATCTAATATGGAGATTATTAGATGGATAGATGTTGAATACACTCGCAGTATGATGCCTTTTATTTATTTTTTTCAGTACTACCTATTATGTCTGTATTGGCAACTTACAAAGATTTGGTTGCATGCCACCTTCAGGGAAGGGAAGGAAGAAAAACATTTGGGAAGGGAGAGGGAGTTAGAAAGGTCAAGAGGATTCAACTATATCCATAGAGTGTTTCTTTCAGAATGAAAAAGTTCTGAAGCAAAATGTTCACATTTTCCAGATTTGTTCATAGATCAGATATTTTCTACTTTGATTTTTGTCTGCCCCTCTCTGTATGTTTTAATAATTTGTGCATATGTGCATGTATGTATAAGTAGCAGTACAGAATTAAAATCTGAGAGAGACAGCTTTAAGACACAGTTTCATCTTCTTGATTTATGCCTCTGAACATTCTAAGACTTGGCTAACAGCCACTGTCTCTAACATTCTTGCAATAGCCCCTCATCACCTCAGGATGCACGCAGACAATTGTACCAGTCTTGGGCTCTGTCTACTCATCACTCCCTAGATGGCACCCCTCCATGACCACTGGCTCCTACCATCTAACTTCCTAGCTGACTCCATCTTATACTTCAATCCCAACAATTCCTCAGCCACAAGGAGACTTATAATTCAAACAGTCCCACTGCTCTGACTGGATGTTGCTCCATGTCCTCTGACTCCCACCTCAAGTTCAAAAATCTGTCATTATCTCTTCCCTGTTCAGTACTCTTCTAGCGGAACCAAAATTCTGCTTGATCCCCTCCCTTTGTCTACTCTGGACCTGTGCCAAGATGGATGACTATAGTTGGTGAGAAGCCCACAACTGTGCTGAAGGGCTTCTCTTTAATTCATGACCCAAACCTTCAAAAGATCCTTACTGCTGCCCAGCAATAAAACTAGTTCCTTTACTTTATCCTCTCTTCCAAAATTTTAGAACACCATTTTATTTATTATATTTCCTTTCACCTCCATCACCTCCTTCTCCCTCTTCAATCACTTAATACTCTTGATTCCTGGGGTGCCTGGGTGGCTCAGTGGGTTAAAGCCTGTGCCTTCAGCTCAGGTCATGATCCCAGGGCCCTGGGATCGAGCCCCACATCGGGCTCTCTGCTCAGCGGGGAGCCTGCTTCCCTTCCTCTCTCTCTCTGCCTGCCTCTCTGCCTACTTGTGATCTTTGTCTGTCCAATAAATAAATAAATAAATAAATAAATAAATAAATAAATAAAATAGTCTTGATTCCTGTATCTCTTGAATAAATAAGTTAAAAAAGCATTTAGAAGAGAACTTGTATACATTCCCACTATTTTATTCACCAGTCCTCTTGCATCTGCACCCACTTTCTCTGCCCTGTATGGTCCCTGCCTTTACTATAGATAAATTGTCTTTGCTCCTATCCATAAGCAACTTCTCCCATTCTGCACTGATCCTATTCCCAGTTATTTATTCAAATCACCTCTCCCTCAGTTGTCTCCTCCCTCTTCTATATCATCCATTTTTCTCTATATATAGATTCATTCTCATCAGTATGAAATATGCTATAATTCCTCAAATGTTAAAACAAAAACCCACCTTCCTCCAACATTCCCCTCAACTAGACGTCTTGAAAAAGTTATATCTACAGGCATATAGCTTTTCTACTTCCTTTCTTCCCATTGTCTTGAAACTCTGCCAGTCTTCCATCCCTACCTCCGTACAAATAGCTTTTATCAAGTTCATCATTAATCTGTACATTGTCAAATCTAATGGATGATTGATTGACTTCATCTTATAGGACTGAGTTGTAGCATTTGAAGCAGTTGATTTCTCTATACTCCCTGAAATTCCTTCTTCACTTGTCTTGTTAAATTCCACTCTCTTTTTGTTCCTCTCTTTCTATTTTAGTGGAAATCCATTTTAGTCCTCTTTTTCTCCACCTTTCTTCCTTCTCCTGACTGTGAACATTGGAATGCCTCAGGGTTCAGTCCTTAAACTTCTTCTCTTACATTACCTTTGGTAAATCCCTTGATGATCTCATTGAGTATTATGGATATAAAGGTCATCTCTATGCTGATGACACCAAAAGTTTTATCTCCTAACACCTGCCTTATGTAGCCTCATAGTGTGTACTCAACATTTCCATCTGAGGGTCTGATAGCCATCTCAAATTTATTATGTACTGAACTTAACTCATGATTCTCAACTCTTCTCCAGCCTCAAACCTGAACATCTAACAGTCCTTGCTCAGTAAGTGGCAAGTCTGTTCTTTCTGTGGCTTGGGCTAAAATCCTCCGCTTTCTTGACTTCTCAACTCATATAACATTATATGTTATATGATATATATATATATAACTCATATAACATTAACCCTGTTAGCAAATCCTATCAGATCTACCTTCAAAATATTTCTAGAATCATTCTATTTTCAACCATCTCCATCTCTACCACACTGCTCCATACCACCATCATCTGTCTTCTAGACTACAGCAGGACTCTCCCACTGGTCTTCTGTCCTTGCCCACTCTTAACCTCCTCTCCACTAAGGCTACAAAGTGATCATTTTAAGATGTAAGTCAGATCTTATCAGTCCTCTGCTCAAACCTTCCAACAGCTTCCTTTTATAAGTTAGAGTGAGGGATGCCTGGGTGGCTCAGTTGGTTGGACGACTGCCTTCAGCTCAGGTCATGATCCCGGAATCCCGGGATCGAGCCCCACATCAGGCTCCCAGCTCCATGGGGAGTCTGCTTCTCCCTCTGACCTTCTCCTAGCTCATGCTCTCTCTCACTGTCTCTCTCTCAAATAAATAAATAAAATCTTTAAAAAAAAAATAAGTTAGAGTGAAAAGCCAAGTCCTTAAAATGCCACCCTACCCCATGGTGCTCTCTGGTCTCATCTTCTAACTACTACTCCTTCCCCATTGCTAATCCTCTTCTAACTACTTCACTCATGAGTCATAATTTATTGTGTGTTATCGTCTGTGAATTCTTGTGTAGCACTGTGCAAACCGTGGGTGGCCAGCCAAAATTTGTGGAGTTATTCAGCAAGCCATTGGAGACATAGGCTTTAAGCGGGGAAGGAGGATGAAGTCAGATACGGCACTTTTGGAATCATTTGAAGTATGCAATTATCCAAATAATTCAGACCCAAATAAATCAAAATAGCTTTTAATTGAAAAAGTACTCACTAAGAGGAGATTAGCCACCTCATTGGTCTTCATTAATCTTATGATCAATCCCTGAATTCTTTCCCTGAAGATAGAATGATTTTGATGGTTGTGGAATATAAGTCAGGTAGCAGTTCAGAGTTTCAGAACCAATTGCCACAGGGTAATATTATATCAGGAATTGGAAAAGGAAGGGGAAGGAGAGCAACTGGGATTTTCTTGAGTAAATACAATATAGAGTAATTCAACTGTGAAGAGCACATATGAGACCCCCAGTGCATCTACATTTGGGGAGAAATGGAACTTTAAAGATGTGCTTTCATGTGGGAAAAGCCCTTTTTATTACAAATCTACTCCCAGTAAGTGGCAGTTTTCATACCAAAATGGTGTCGCATTCAAAGCACATCACCTGTCTCATGTGACAAAAGCATGGAATGTGCAAGCCATTACTGCGTGCTTTAAATTCTTTGGAGACTGTACAGATTATATTCTATGGTATTTACGGAAGTAAGTGCTGCTTTAGTCAGTTGGTAAAAACACTTCCAGTGTTACCCTCCCCCATTTTTCACAAACACAAAACTCCTGACATGAGTTGTCAGGGGCTGATGTCAACTCACAAGTGCTGTTTGTTGCTTTTGCTTTAATTTTATTTCTCACCCACCCAGTAGTATGATTTAAGATCATCCTGACACATGTCGATTATAAACATTATTTTTATTTCATTTTTATTTCAAGAGAACTTTTTTTTTAATTTGAGCAAATAATAAACAGACAAGCTGAAAGTTCAGACTTCATGAATGCCTAATTCCTTGGAAAATTGCCCTTACAATTTGCAACAGATTTGATGTATGCTTCTTTGTTGTAATGCTTTTTCATTACACTTGTGTGTGCATGTGTGTGTGTGTAAGTGTGTGATCCAGGCAATAAGAAAAATTTCTTGGAGAGCAAATTTTTTTTCTTGGTTTTTTTTTTTTCTTTGTTTATCCTTCAGTGTTACTTAATATGAGCCTCCCTTCCTCTCTAAGCTTATTTACTAGTTATCCTCACCATGTTCTCTCTTTGCTGGATCTACTGGCCTCCTTATTTTTTCCTTTATGTATCCTCACATATGCCTGAACGTTTCCACCTTGACCTCATTCCTCATGCCATGCCTCCATCACCTCCTTCTCTGCCTGTCAGAATCCTGTCCTTTCTTAAGTCCATACCTCAAGTCCTCCATTATCAAATTTCTGCTTTGACCCACAATGTTCTATCTGTCCTCTAAACTTAAAATAACTAACTGGTTGTGAGTTTGAAAGGTAGATAAAGGAAGAGACACCTGCAAAAGAGAAAGAACTGAGGTACAGATGATTCTGGCTATACACTGTAGTTATAGATACACTGTAGTTATAGATACACTGTAGTTATAGATACACTGTAGTTATAGATACACTGTAGTTATAGATACACTGTAGTTATAGATACACTGTAGTTATAGTCTATTAGGTCACCACTGACACTGAATTAGAGAATGCTGAGCCTTTGCTCCTAGGGGAAGTACAAGGTTAGGTTCCTGTAAGCCTCTGGTCATAATATTTTCATCAGTTGATGGATTTTTTATGTGTGTTTGTATTGTTTTATGTGTGTTTCTATTCAGAGGCACCTTATTTAATAGATAGTGTTGATTTATTCGCATTGAATTCATGGCCAAAAGCATGATATCTTATACCTAAAAGACCACATTTTTTTCGTAAGGCACATCAGAGTTTTCTTGCTCTTAGACATTGATAGCACTTTAGCGATATGCTTTAGGGCCATTTTAAACAGGGAAAATCACCAATAAGAAGCACAAAAATGTAAAAAACAAACAAACAAACAAACAAAAAAAAAAAAGATAAGGATCTACTGTAGTCAGACATGCTCTAAGAAGCCATGGTGAATTTATCAGTTCTTAGATCACAGAAATGGAAGAAGACCATTTGCAGTGGAGCGAAAAGGATGCGTTCAGTACAGTGAAGTGGCCAAAGTCTTTCAAGAATAAGTCGAGCAAGTTTGAAGGGGAGGGACTAGAAGGTAGAAGGCTTCCTAAAGTTTAAAAAAGAAAAAAAAGGCTACTCTTTTCCCCAATTAGATCCATGACGCAGAGATTAAACTGATTCCAATATAAGTATATGCTGCCTAATTTGAGAAGGCAGCCAGAAGAAAGTGGACATTTTGAGGATTAAGAAATGAGGGGCGCCTGGGTGGCTCAGTGGGTTAAGGCCTCTGCCTTCAGCTCAGGTCATGATCTCAGCGTCCTGGGATCGAGCCCCACATTGGGCTCTCTGCTCAGCGGAGATCCTGCTTCCTCCTCTGTCTCTGCCTGCCTCTCTGCCTAATTGTGATCTCTGCCTGTCAATAAATAAATAAAATATTTTAAAAAAGAAAAGAAATGCACCTGCTTGACAGCTCCATATGAGATGTTAATAATCAACTTTTCTTAAAAAAAAAAAAAAAATAGCCTTTTGTGGAGCAAGCAGTCCAGGAAGGATAATTCCATCGGTGGCAAATAAGATGACTATAAAAGAACATAATGATATTTGACACATTTTCCTTTTTGTAAATTTTGAGCCTCTCTCCCTACTTCACACATTGGCAAACTCAGTGGAGGGACATGGTTTTCAAATGAGTATTATTCTTTACAGTTCAAAAAGTAATGCTTACCCAAACTTAATTACAACCATAAATGATCCTAACATTTAAAAGTACAAATAAAAAAAGAAAGAGAAGAGAAAAGCTGTGTCTTTTAAAACTCTGTATAAGACTAAAAAACTTTTAAATTGAAAAATGATATATCCTTAATCTGTTCTTTTGAGAGACCACTAAACACATCCTTTTACTTATAAACAATTTAAATAAAATGAAAGGAACAAAATTCTTCAATTTGCAAAATGGCTGTTGAATCAACAACCAGAAAGAATTTGCTGCAAGAGAAGACAGATGTTTTCAACTTTTTTTTTTTCTCACATAATCTCTAAACTCATATTTTATGTGAGGAAAAATCACAGTTTGTAAAAAAAAAAGACCTCTGTGAAACAATTTATAGGGTATTATTTATATTTTCAACCATTTCTATTACATTGTTGTAACAAAACACTGAGTAGCCAGAATAAAAGGGGATATTTAAGCAACTGGAAGAAATTCACTGTGTAAACATAGTTTGACAATTCAGGTCAATATCAGGTAAAACGTTGACCCCGGAAGCCCTCAGTATAATAAATATGTCAGAGTGAGTAGTAAGAGTGGTGCATGTGGAGTTCCATTTTGAGCATAACTAAGTTCCTTCCAGACGGTCACCTCAGTGCTCCCTCTCCTAGGTGAGAACAGTGAAGTCTGGCCAAAGTACAAAACCCAACTCCTAAAAGCACTGGAAAGTGAACAAGCCTACAGCTTTGGAAGTCAGTCAACATCCAGAAGAAGAGACCTGCACAGGGTAAGTTCCCAGTTTGTTTTCGGCTTTCAGCCTTGAAGCTGGGTGTGGTTATCACCCTGAGGGGCAGGTTAAAAAAAAAAAAAACTCCAGTAAAAAACTTGCAGTAGAACGTACCAGAAGGAAGGGAGAGGTGCGGACGAAGCAGGGGAGCTTCGAGAGGCCCAGCTGACTGACACAGTTGATATAGTTTCCGTTTGAGTGTATGAGGCCAACAGAATTCTCTGCCATGGCTGCCTGATAGCTGCTGAAAGATAACTCTCCCTCTGAAACATTTTATCCCCTTATTCCATCGAAAAGTGGAATTCAAACTCCAACTTCCTCACAGGCTCCCATCCTTCAAAGCTGCACAACGTGTAGGAGATCACTTCTCTCAGTTTTCTTTGGGGCACCTGCCAAAGAAAAATGACTTTTCTCAATTCTTGGTGGGAGTGGGGGAGCATCCAAAAAACGACTCTGAAAAAGGTTGAAGAAAGTCCACAGAGAAGGCTCTCAGCCACCAAGCATTGGGTTGGATGATTTGTTGCCCCAGGGAACAGATTTCAGATGTTCAATCTGAAGGGCACACAAGCCCAGGACTCTCATTCTCTGACCTTCTCCGCATGTTATCGTCTCCTGAGCAAGTGCTCTCTCGAGAGTGATCCTTAGGTTTGGGGACGTGTGAGAATTTTGCCTCAACAATGAACCTTGCTGGCGGTAGTCTGGTTGAAACCTGCTCTTCATCTTTTTGCTTGTCCAAGGGGTGGGAGTAGCAAAGAGGGGTTTGAAATGTTGTTTTATTGTTTTATCTCATAGTAAGAAGAGGTGTAACCTTGCTGAGAGGGTGACAAATTCAGTTATAGTCAACCAGTACTTGACGGGTTTTATCAGAAAACCAAACAAGGAAAGAGTGTGTACGCCTGCTACCAGCTGTCACAGTATTGAACAATGAATGTTTGATGAAGCGACCTGCAGATACATCTCTGTGGAAGTCGGCTTTAAGTAGCAACTAGCTGACAAAATTAACAAGAAAGAGCCTTGGTGGAGCGTATCAAAAGAAAAGGGGAAAAAAAAAGAGGAAACTGAAAATCTCCCAGTCCCTTTATTTGTTTAGGTGCTATATTGAAAGAGCCTCCACACAAGGTAGAATTTGAAATGCAGTTGCAGTTCTGTTAAGATAAATACACGGTCTTCATCTCAGCCCACATTGAAAATACAGTTCGGGTAATTGTCAGATTTTCCAAGTTAGTCGTGCCCTGAAAACGGAAGCTGGTGGGCTGGAAATGGGAGGGTTTGGTTGTGCTTCTCAAGCAGCTCCTGGCCTCTTGCTGACAGACCAGGGGATGGGGAAGTGGCTGGTGTGGCACAGGAGACAGGACCTGTCCCTTTGCCCTGCGTCACACAGGCCAGCCACAGATTTGGTGATCCTGTTCAGAAGCATTTTTTTTCCTAAAGTCTGAAAAGGAACTAAAAAATCTCCTTGAACCAACACAAAGACCTGTAGCTAAAGATTCCTTTTCTTACTCTAAGGCTCTTTTCCTCTGAAGTCAAAAATCAGTGGCATTTTCTGCCTTCAAGAGAAAATGCCATGATCCTATTAAGCTATATCGTTAACCTAGTTTCTCTCAGAACTTTAAATTAGAGAAGAATAAAGCATTATTAAAATAATACTTCAGGGATGCCTGGGTGGCTCAGTTGGTTAAGTGTCTGACTCTTGATCTCGGCTCAGATCTCCATCTCAGGGTCGTGAGTTCAAGTCCCACATTGGGTTCCATGCAAGGTGTGGAAACCACTTTAAAAAAACAATACTGCGAGTCAACCAAAAAAAACCATTTTCCTCCTCTTTCTGCTCTCCTCCCCAGTATTTGCACTGGACTATTTTGATATTTCTAATACTAAGGCCAAGATGCCTCTTAACTTGCGTTACTTTGTATGTTTGCAACTTCCTGATGAGGAGGGTCTGATCGTATTTAGCTTTCATTCCTCTGCAGCCCTAGCCAATTCTAGACACTCCTCAGGGCAGGTCTCGGTGAGTGAAAATAGAATTGCCTGTAAACTCAGAAACAGGTAAGAGATTCAGCTAAACCATTGTGTGGCCATCCCAGAGTCCTATAGCCCCGGCATTCCTACTGTAATGATATTCCCTTAAGTCTTCTTTAGCAAAGCAGAGGAATAAATCCACTAACTATGGAAGAAAGACATAAAAGTTTACATCCCACACTTTCCATTCAGCCAACCAAAATAAGTAGAAAACTCAGGAAGGAAATTCCACATCATATCCCCAGATAGAGGTGTTAATAAAATGTAATATATCATAATTAAACTATCTTTCAACCCAATAATGAATTTTCACATGTGCATTTTCCTTGTGAACTTTCATTCTGTTCGTACATTTTTGAACTCATCTCATGATAGCATCTAGTATTTTATGGCAAATAGAGTGGTGTTATAAATATAAATTATGTGCTCTGTCAATCTGAAAAAGCCACAAATATTATCTATTGGGGTTTCTCACTTCTTATCTCTGCCTCTCCAAATTTTTCCAATCCATATTGTGCTAAAGAATTTTGAAGATTTAAAAAAAAAAAAATCTGTTCCATTATTTATCTATTTCCAGAGTGGTGAATAAGGTTTAATCTTGGTAATAAAGATACAGAGATGAAAAATGTCTATGATAGATTCAATAAGTAAGAAATATCTGTAAAACGAAATTACCCTTCATGCTGCACAGATATGGGTCTTCATATGGGCGTGCAGGGCAATAGTTGGCTATAGTTTGATAATTTGCTATTAAAAATATGAAGGAGGGAGAGATTGGAGAAAATGAGTACATGGATATAAACAAAGGTAGGGCACAAAATTCCACAGAGAGAAGGGTCACAAAAACATACTTTATGGAGACCAGTGGGAAAAAGAAACAGAAGTGAGGGTTAACTTTACAATTGCTGTGGTATAGAAAGGCAACTGCCGGTCAGCCTCCTAGTTCTCCTTGAGATTAGGAGAAATGACCTGCTAAGAAACCCGACCTCTGTCTTTAGCATAATGACTGAGGCACAACTTAGGTATCCTTAGGGCCGATATCAGGAGCAAACCTAGGGGACAGTCAGGCGGCTCATCACAATCCCAAAACTCCAGGAAGTGGTGGAGGAAGAAGAGAAGGAGGAGTCAGGGAGAGGAGGAATAATATTAGTAACTATGCAGAGAAACTGTAATAAATCGTCAAATAGAGTTACATTGTATTGTGCGTTTGTGTGTCCCTTAACCTAGAGTTTCAGAAACCACTGTGAAAATGGGGAAGAACTAAATTTTATTTTATTTTTTTTTATTTATTTTTAAATATTTTATTTATTTATTCAACAGAGAGAGATCACAAGTAGGCAGAGAGGCAGACGGGGTGGGGGGGAAGCAGGATCCCTGCCGAGAAGAGAGCCCGATGAGGGGCTCGATCCCAGGACCCTGGGACCATGGCCCGAGCCGAAGGCAGAGGCTTTAACCCACTGAGCCACCCAGGTGCTCCAAGAACTAAATTTTAATACTGATCTTCATCCCCCTCTGTTACTTTGGCATCTGTAGCTATATTACGAATTCACACCACATGCCTGTGAGCTGGATATGTTGTGTATATGATGCAGCAGACTCGCTTACAAATGTTCTTACTGAACCAGAGATTCAATTACATATACTGTCCATTCCTACCCCCAGAGTTTTGCATTCAATGAGGAGACTTTGGGACCTTCTTAATAGTATCAGTGCAGTTAGGCCATATGATCCAGCAATCCCACTTCTGAGTATACAGTCAATGGAAATGAAAACAGGGTATCAAAGAAATCCGTGCACTCCCGTGTTCATCGCAGTATTATCCACAATAGCGAAGATAGAGAAACAACCTAAATGTTTGTGAGTGGATGATTGTATTTTAAAAATGTGGGAGATTATTTACCTATCTATCTGCATATACATACATACACACATACATACATATACACATACATACATACAGTGGAATATTATTCGGTTATAGAAAAAAAAAGGGAAATCCTGCTATTTATGACAACATGGGTAGACCTTGAGGGCATTATGCTAAGTAAAATAAGCTAGACAGAGAAAAACAAATACCGGATGGCATCCCTTATATATGGAATCTAATAAAAGTCAAACTCATAGAAACAGAAAGTAGAAAAGTGGTTGACAGGGACTTGGAAGGGTGGGAGAAATAGGGAGAGGTTGGGAAAAGTACAGACCTTGAGCTATGACATGATAAAGTCCAGAGGATCTAATGGAAACATGGTGACTATAGTTGATAACACCGTGTTACCTAATTGAAATGTGCTGAGAGAGTAGACCTTAAAGGTTCTCACACATACACAAAAAAAGGATAATTATGTGAGGTGATGAATATGTTAATTACCTACACAAGGAGAACCCTTTCACAACATACTCATATATCAATTCATTGCAATGTATACCTTGAATGTCTTACCATTTTATGTGTTAATTATACCTCCATAAAGCAGAAAAAAATACCAGTTTAGTCAAAATGCATCTGACACTAGGAGGGGAAACTGAGATACAGAAGGATAAGGTGAGTTTCTCAATGTTTAATAGCAAATCAGTGGCTAAAGAAATAGATTCATTTTTCTGCTAGGCATTGGCATTTATTTTAAATAATTTATTGATCCCATGCATAAGGTAGGCAAGGAGTAGTTAATCAATGTATGTATATGCATATATATTTTTTCTACTTTTCTCCTTGAGCACCAGAAAGAAACTCGCTGGGGAAATATGATTGATTCATTAATTCATTGGCTGAGAAATCATTTAGGTGGACTTATTTCTGGGGTTCTAAGTGTGTTTATGCATAACAATTTATATGTAGATGCTATTTATAGGATATACAGACTTCATGCAATTTTGATAGAAAATACTACCTAAAGAGAGTGCTCACCGTTGTCTGATTATTAATAATACACCCAAAGATGGCTGCCGTAAAATTATTTGAATGGAACAGACTAAATTTGCAGAGATGCCCAAAGAACTGGTTGGAAGGACTCATAGATGTTAACTGCTATTACTGCCTGCATGTTAAAAGTAGCCTCCTCAGTACTAGGATTTAAAAGATATCAGGAAAAACCACTATCCCTAAATGCCACCTTCAAATGCCACCTCGCCTGAAATTCTGCCATAAGAAATCCACCTTGTAAGACTAGCGGGAAATAGGGGCTCCTGGGTGGCTCAGTGGGTTAAAGCCTCTGCCTTCAGCTCAGGTCATGATCTCAGGGTCCTGGGATTGAGCCCCGCATCGGGCTCTCTGCTCGGCAGGGAGCCTGCTTCTTCCCTCTCTCTCTGCCTGCCTCTCTGCCTACTTGTGATCTCTGTCTGTCAAATAAATAAATAAAATATTAAAAAAAAAAGACTAGCAGGAAATAATCAGTACTTCTTACTGATTGATGAGAGTATGTGTGACTCTTATTTTTGTTGTTGTTGTATACTTTTCTTAATTTTTTTGGATCCCCTATGTTAATTACACTGTGACACAAAGGTATTTTAGAAAAATGGTTCTTTGAGTAATTGTGCCAATAACTCTGTAGTCCCAAGGACCTCTGGCACAATGCTAAACACATAGTTGGCACATAGTAAATATGTGTGGTGGACGAAAATACCTGTTTCTTTTTAGCGGGGCACTATCTACAGGAGTTGTTGGGTCAAATTTCTGTAAGGCACTGACACATTTTCAGCAGTTCTCCGACTTCCGTAGGCATCTGAGTCATCTTGTTCTCAAATCTACTGACAGTCATGGTGTCTGCATTTTATAGATGAGTGGGGATCGGGAGGGGCTACCAAGAGGAAGAGGGGAGCAGGGGAAATCAGCAAAGACGACTCTGCTGCTAAGAGAATGTTGTCCACATTATAAAAATAGCCAGAAGAGAGAAGAAGAGTGGTTCTCAAGCCACATTCTACTGAGTCATGGATTCCATGTTGTCGTATCTGGGGATGTTGGAAAGGCAAAGGGACAGGCATTTCCAGCGAGTAGCGTCTAGGCCCCTAACCTCAACTTGACCGAGAGCAGTTCAGTGGTGATCCATTAAATATATTGACATCTCACACACTATCCCACTTGAAGAAAGGATGCTTGTGCTGACAGAAAAATAAGGAGCTTTGGGAGGACTGAAGAAAGAAGAAAGAAAGAAAGAAAGAAGAAAGAAAGAAAGAAAGAAAGAAAGAAAGAGGGAAAAGAGAAAAGAGAGAAAGATAAACAAAACTTCATTGGTTTCTAGTCCTGACCCTGGAGGAAATTTCCATTTCTAAATGCAAATCATTTGAAAGGCTAAAGAAGGGAGAGGGCTGCCCACTTTGTGAGCTGATAACAGAAAACCTCTGCTCCATTATGCAAGTCTAGAGAAAAGAATGGCTTATAAACATTGGTTTTTCCAGTCCATCAGGGCGCCAGGACCCTGCGTTGCCAAGAGACACCTCCAGTGCTGAAATGAAATAAGAAGACCGTGTTTACGTTAACATTCCCCATTTGATTCACTGTTTGATTAAGATGGAAGGAGGAAGAATCAACCTGTGCGGTGTCCTGATTGGAGAAGACAGGACACAAAGAGAAGCTGTACACACAGTCCCCATCAGAGACAAAGAGAAAAGCAGGCCTTTTGTGCTCCAAATCCCTATTCCTCCCTCTGCCCCCCACCCTGCAGCTCCAGTGCCCCCCCCCCCCGTGACCCCCTGATTAGAGCCTGATAGTTCAGAAAGAAACTGATAAACCTCTCAGTCAGTGCAAAGATGCCTGGGAAAGACACAGAGCGCTGAAAATAGGATAGGTTTTGGCGTCTGCCACGGATGGGGTTGGAAAAAAGTAACTTATTTTCATAGGAAAATGAACAAAAAGGTCTTGGTTGCCACAAAGGCTTCCTTCCACCTATGAGCTCCATTTGCCATATATTTAATTACATTTATGGAGAAAGGATAAAAGTAAGAGGGCCATAGCTGAATGCCTCAAAGGACATGAGGAGAGTGTTTTTACAGGCCTGCTCTGTCCCAATGCTTTTGAGAAAAAAGGTCAGAAAAGGTATGTGCAAACAGAAGTATTGTGTATCGGTGATTTAAGGCACATGTTCTTATCATGACCCTGACACGTGACAGACGCGTGGATGAGCCGCTGTTGATTGGGGGAGGGGAGGGAACTGTGTAGAGTAATGTTTCTGATAAGAGCTAACGCACCAACATGTCTAAATAGTTCAGTGGTTCTCCTGAATTCTACAACATTCAGGGTCCCTCCTGTAGTACCATCCTTGTCCATATTTCAGTTTTCTAGTATGAGTGAAATAGGTCGCCGTACAGTTACCAGGAAGTCACTGAAAAGAACCTTTGTGGGAAGCTACCTGATATATCATGCCACAAAGTTTTAACGGACTTCTCTGAACTTTCTGTCAAAACCTTAGTATAAGAGCCTGTTACACCTATCAACATGTCCTATGCCGTGGTTGACAAGAGCTGAGGACCTCTGGTCAATAAGAAAATGTGTTTTCCTTGATTTTACCGCATGGTTTCCCGAACTGAATGCCTTCGTCCCTGAGGAGATTTCAAATGGGTTAAAAAGTGTAACACACTCAGAACAGTGCCTGATGTCCCACGCATGAGTCGTTGCTGTTGTGTCCTGAATGAGATTAGGCTCCAAGTTTGGAAAATGCTGATAGACTTGTTTCTTCAAGATTTGTTGTGATGAGAAAGGAATACCTTTGCACTCCCTAATCTCTGTTTAAAACACACTAAAAGGCAATAAAGCAGAATCAGGAGGAAATTATTAACAAATGGTCTGCCCTTCTATCTGTTCTATAAATTAGTCTGCCACTGATTCTGGTCTTTACTGCCTGTGCTTTCTTCTCAGATCACTTGCGACCACTCCTTCATACTCCTCCTTAGTTCATTTCCACAGACATGTCTTTGTAACCTACTGTATGCCAGAAATTGTGCTAAATAAGCTCAAATGTATAAAGGCTACTTCTCGAACTTCCACACTCACGTAAAAATATTATTCCATTGTGTTTCGTGTCATTCTGTAGGATACACTTCTGTCTTCTACCCTCTTCTCCCTTCAAAGTCATCTACAAAACTCATAGCCAAGATCCACATTTAGTTAAGATTTGAATTTATAGTCTTTCTGCTATTCTTAGCTCTTCTCAATACCCAGTGGGTCTTTAATTCCCTATGAATGACTTTGTTTGTTTGTTTGTTTAGAGCATGAGCAGGGGGAGAGGGAGAGAGAGAATCTGAAGCAGATTCTGAACTGCCTGTGGAGCCTGACACAGGGTTTGATCCCATGACCCTGAGATCATGACCTGAGCTGAAATGAAGAGTCCAAACACAAGTTTGAGCTATGCATGTGCCCTTGGATGACCCATTTTTTTAAACAACCTAATACCCAGTTCTTCCTTTACTTACTCAATTCCAAGGAGCTTGATCTCCACCCATTCAACCCCCTTCAGTCACCAGCATCCATGACCACACCTTAGACCTTGTCATTATCGAGACTGTTCCATGATGGAAATTACTATTTCAAATATACCACTTCTGACCACCTCCTATCTTCCCAGCTTCCTTACTCACTCACCTATTCAGACCTTATTGAGGTTTGTGATCTTCGGACCTCTTCTCTTTCTCCTATCACTGCTTCCTGTCTGCTCTCCCACCCTGTCTGGCCCAACCCCACAGTTGCCTCAATGATACATTTCCAAATAGTCCAAGTTCCACTGTCTTCACATCCTTCCAGTATGTATGAAACAAAGAAGTCCAATCAATCATTAAAACTATCCTCTTATTCCATAAGCACAAAGATTGGTGCCACAATAGATTTGTGATCTCCACTCTCAAAATTAAAATTCGTGTTTGCCTGGAAATCCCTCTGTTTTTTCTAGTTGGTCAGTATTCCTTTTCCCAAACTTTCTGTTGAAAGCTTTCTCTACTCTTCTCAAATTATTACTGCCTCTTCACTCCCAAGCAAAACTTTGCCTCCTGTTTGTCTAAATGGAATAGAAATGTTCAAAGGGAACTTCTCTCAGATTCCAGTCTGTCTCATCTATGAACTCACTGTATCTGCTTTCATTTTTTTCCTTTTAACTCCTCATGCGTTCCTCTCCTCTTATGTAAAGCTAACCTTCTGAGGTGCTTGGGTGGCTCAATGGGTTAAGCCTCTGCCTTCTGCTCAGGTCGTGATCTTAGGGTCCTGGGATCAAGTCCCACATCGGGCTCCCTGCTCAGCAGGGAGTCTGCTTCTCCTTCTTCCTCTGCTGCTCCCCCTACTTGTACACTGTCTTTCTCTCTCTCTATCAAATAAATAAATAAAATCTTTTTTAAAAAATAAAATAAAGTAAAGCTAACCTTCTGATCTATGTCCTGGATCCCAAGCATTCCATCTCAGGACCTTGTTCCATTGGTTACATTCTAGTGGAGTATATTGTGGCAGTAAAGCATAAGGGCTCTCACAGAGGATTACCTATCTTCCTTCTTTTTTAAAGATTTTATTTATTTATTTGAATGAGAGAGAAAGAGCAAAGGGAGGGTCAGAGGGAGAGGGAGAAGCAGAATCTCCGTTGAGCAGAGAGCCTGACACTGGGCTCAATCCCAGGACCCAGGGATCATGAGCTAAGCCAAAGGCAGACACTTAACCAACTGAGCCACCCAGGTGCCCCAGGACTACCTATCTTCAAATCCCAGCTCTGCAAGGATTTGGAGTAAGTCAAATACCCATCCCGTGCCTCCATTTCCTCATCTGTAAACTGGGTGTAGGTATAACAACATCCACCTCACAGGTTCATTGTGAGGATTCTGTGATACAGCAGAATTAAATATTTCTCACTATGTCTCCTGTCGTTCTTGTTCCTATTACTCTACCTCTTATCCTAAGGTTTTCTTTCATACTTATTTTAACCAAAGCATAAAATCAGCAGGGAGAAGGCCCCACATAGATTGTGGCTGCCAAGATTGCCCCATGCAGGAAGGTACTTTCTATCTAGCTCATCGTTTTTGAAGGGACCCATGTGTGCAATCTTCCTTCGGGCTCTGGCTCCACACCTACTAAGAGGTGTAGAAGAAGATATGAATTTGGCTGAGCATGAACAAAATTTGAGGATGCTTCATGACATTTAATTACTTTGGTGCATGTCAGAACTTGCATGGTCATGAGGTAGAGAAGAGAGCTAATACCGTGAGAAAATCTAACAGACATACATTTTATTTTGGTCATCAGTGAAAAATAAGGTAGTTAAGTTTCTCGAACCATCTATGGAGAGTCCAGTTTTCAGTGGCTCAGAAGCAGGTGACTTTAGAAATAAGTAGATTCCACAACTGCCTGCCATAATTTCACAGAGGTTCTTAACTCTTCTCCCTTCACTGTATCTACATCTAAAATGTTATTGTTGGAGCTTGGTTTTAATCCTTATTGAAACATAAATGTCCACTGGGGAGTAAACACTTCAGGCTGTGATTGGTCATTTGTACCCTAAGATTAATGAATGTCAGACTCTGTTCTGAGTCTGTTTTGACAAGTCAGGCAGAGAATAGGAAGCACCAGGTCACCAGATTCCTGAAGCTGTGAAGACAGAAGGCTACTGAGAGGGAGAGGGATTCTAACCCAGTAGACAGAGCTGGGTGAAAATCACTTCATCACTGTACCTAAAGGCAGGGCTACTTAGAGGAAACAGATTTAACATTTTTTAACAAATGTGCCATGCTTAATCTCAGCCTGAAGGTGTATCATTTTGAGAATATCTGAGGAAAAGTTCCTGAGGCATTTTTGAGTCACTGGAGAAAGGGAAAAAAAAAATTGATAGTGATTTTCCCATTTTAAAAATAGATTGTATTTTTAATGGGCTGCAATTGACTAATATTTTGCACAGTATTAGAATCCGAGCAGATTGTTTATTCATTTAGATTGCAAAAACTTACAATGAGATCTCAGCAGCTTTCTTCTGCTAAAGTTTATCAGATGAAGGCATTATCTCTCTGAGCTCAAGACTCATTACACTACAAAATAAAGTTCTTGCCAAATCAGAATAAAAACATTTCTGACGTTTAGATTTTTTTACTACCTTGTATTAACATGTCTAGATCATAGAACTCTTTATGTATCAGCCTGAATATTATTCCACAGAGAGGTCTTCTCCTAAAATACTTAAGTGGTCCCCATACAAAGTGGCATGTTTGGTGGGAAGAAGGCCAAATTTAAATGGTTTGCATCCTCCCCCCCCCACCCCCCACGGAGTGGGTTTGATAGAATCTCTCTGGGCTTCACTTTCCTTTCTACGAAACAACTATACTACCTACCCATGGGCACTGTGAGGTATTGTGTTTTGAAGATTAAGTGAGACCATGCCAGTGTCCGTGTTTTGTAAACTCTGTACACTGTATTTTTAGTTTGATGAACATTCTCTTCATTATGTGGAGATATAAAAAATAATCGTAGATCTCAGGCCTCTGGGTGACTCAGTTGGTTGAGCATCTGACTCTTGATAATCAGCTCAAGTCTTGAGGTCAAGGTTTGTGAGTTCAAGTGCCAAGTTGGGTTCTATGCTGGGCATAGAGCCTACTTTTAAAAAAAAAAAAAAAGGTAATAAAATAATTCATTGTTTTCTATGTACAGGTATAAAATTCAGCCACTAAATTTTCCATGTAAAAAGATATAATCACTATATGTAAAGAAAAAAAAAAGAAAAGTGGTTACAAAATTTTCATATTTAAAATATATTCATTTAATAATTCTCTATACATGTATAAAATATGCATAAAACCAATGCAGGAGTAAAGAAATGACTGGCTTAGCCCTTAATTCCTCTAATAAAATATCCTGCTTCCATTCCCTGGCCCATCGAGCTCATCACTGGTCGATTCACTACACTAAGATTGACTTGTTGTCTTTAAAGGCTTATATACATACAGCACATACAGTACACCTATGCAGTAATGTGTCAGAGGTCAAAGCCACCGCTTCAGAGGGGAATTTCTTATTACCCATAGGAGGTAATGAACTACCATCCCTCTCATCACTCTGTACCAAATCTGTTTGCTGTCATAGTACTTATTACAATCTGAAATATCTTACTTTTTACTTGTGCATTATATGTCTATATCACCCCCGCTCCTGTCCCCACACAACTATACAAAATGTGAGTGTAGGTTCCTGAAGGGTAGGGTATTTGCTAGATCACTGTTATATTTGCAGCACCTGGAACAGTGTGCATGGAATCATATTTAATAAACAGACATTAGGGGTGCCTGGGTGGCTAAGTCAGTTGAGTGTCTGCCTTTGGCTCAGGTCATGATCTCAGGGTCCTGGGAAAGAGCCAAGCATCAGGCTCCGTGCTTAGCAGGGAGTCTGCTTCTCCCTCTGCCCCTCCTCCTGCTTGTGCTCTCATCTCTCTCTTTCTCTTTCAAATACATAAATGAAATCTTTTAAAAAAATAAATAGACATTAATAAATAAACATTGAGCAACGTCTGTATAACCAGCATAATCTCTGTATATAATACACTTATGGGTTAATCGCTATCAGATCTGTTCCTTTATCTTGATCAGATCTGTTGACACCATATAATGTGTCTTTCTTCTAGAACTTTGAAGGTACTGGATCAATGACTCTGCTTCTGACCCTGATTGCTCCCTGACAATCCAGGTACTGGGTCTTGAAGTATTGAGGCCATTTCCCCAGAGCTGTGGAAATACTAGCTAACAGATTGTGAACTGCCAAAAATCTCCTTCCAGCTCAGTCAGAACATTGTCTGTGACAGTAATGTTGACAGTTTTCACTTCAGAAAATATAGGTATAATGTGATTTCAGTTATTCATCTCCTCAGGTTGATGGGTGGAATTCTGAAACACTGTTTTTAGACATTGGTGAGGAATCTGTAGTCATCCATTTCCTCCTCTTCCTGACAAAGCTGCCATCATAGTGTTGCATCTAAAGAATCTTCCAGTACTTGAAGGACAGACAAGTTTTGTTAGCTTACTTCTCAACTGTCTTCAGTGTACACAAGTATCAGGAATTTATGTTCAATTACGTACACCCACTCCTATCATCCTTCAGTGCTGTGGTTATGGAAGCACCTTTGTTTTTTCTGTTATGTATGTGGATTTTTACTACCGTTTAAAGTAAAGTTTGGCAGTATTGACAAAAATCACATACCTGGTCCCACTATTTTTCTTTGGGCATACCAGAACTCTTAAGATATTATTAGTGGCTTGCTGACCAAACACTAACTCATTCTGAAATAACTTAAGGCAAAATGTAACAGGGGATCTGTAAATAGGAGATTTACCCCTGCCATTTCAGGGTGAGGAGATAATTATTAAGATAAAGAGTGGGTATTTATGTTATATGAGCGAGAATAAAGACACTGTGCTGGTTTGTAAGGTCAGTATTGGCAAGTGGCTGCTCTAATGAGTTATCAGGAGAAATCTTTCAAGTGTGAAAGAGCCTGACTTGGTGGCAATGACTTTGTGGTCATTTTTGATGCAAGTTCTGTATATACTAATCCTTGGGCAATAACCTATAAATTGGCACATGGGATAGTTAATCTTATGTGCCAACTTGCCAGCATCACGAGATAACCAGATATTTGGTTAAACATTATTTCTGGGTGTGTCTGAGAGGGTGTTTCTGGATGACATTTTTATTTGAATCAGCAGACTGAGTAAAACAGATTGCCTTCCCCAGTGTGTGTGTGGGGGGGGGGCTTGTCCAATCTGTTGAAGGTCTAAATAAAACAAAAGGCAGTAAAAGGGATAATTTACTGTCTCTGACTTACTACATTTGAGCTGGGACATTACTGTTCTTCTGCACTAAGCCCGGAATATATACCATCTGTTGTCCTAGTTCTCAAGCCTTCAGATTTGTACTAGAACCAAACCACTGGATTGTCTGTGTCTCCAGCTTATAGTTGGCAGATCATGAGACTTCTCAACTTCCATAATCACATGAACCAATTCATATCTATCTATCTATCTATCTATCTGTCTATCTCTCCATCTAGATCTTCTCTTGATTCTGTTTCTTTGAAGAACCCTGACTAATATGGTGTGTATGTATGGTCCTTGAAGTACCCATAGGATAAAAAAAAATAATAATAATAATTACACTCACAACCATGTATCTTTAAAAGAGTTTCTTGGGGCACCTGGGTGGCTCAGTGGGTTAAAGCCTGTGCCTTCAGCTTGGGTCATGATCCCAGGGTCCTGGGATCGAGCCCCACATCGGGGTCTCTGCTCAGCAGGGAGCCTGCTTCCTCCTCTCTCTCTCTCTGCCTGCCTCTCTGCCCACTTGTGGTCTCTATCTGTCAAATAAATAAATAGATAAATCTTTTAAAAATAAAAATAAAAGAGTTTCTTGCAGAAGGGGTGGGTGCCTGGGTGGCTCAGTCAGTTGGGCATCTGACTCTTGATTTTGGCTCAGGTCATTATCTCAGGGTTGTGAGATCAAGCTCTGAGCTTGTCAGGACATGATGCCTGATTAACACTCTCTCTCTCCCTCTGTCCCCTCCATCCTCCCACCAAAAAATAAGGTTTTTGGAGCACTTGGGTGGCTCTGTCAGTTGAGCATCCGACTCATTGTTTCAGCTCCAGTGGTGATGTCAGGGCCGTGGGATTGAGTGCCCCCGCTGGGCTCCACCCCCAGTGTGGAGTCTGCTTGGGTTTCTTTCTCCCTCTCCTTCTGTCCGTCTATATCCCATTCTCACTCTAAAATAAATAGGTAAATCTTAGGAAAAAAAAAAAAAGTTTCTTGCAGCCCAGAACATAATCTTTGATTCCACTGTTTAGCTGAGTAAACATGGTTGTTTTATATTTCCCCTCTTCAAAATTACCCTAGAGAAACAAGGTTAAAAGACGAAAGTTCAGGGGCAGCTGGCTGGTTCAGTCTGAAGCATGTGTCTCTTGATCTCAGGTTGTGAGTTTGAGCCCCACATTGAGTGTAGAGATCACTTGAGAATTAAAAAAATACATATATTTTTTTTAAAGTTCAAACTTATACCTGCCAAATTTTGGAGGCATCTATAATCAGAAATTACAAACTCAAGGAGAGCTAAAAAAGGTATTGAAGGTCCAAGAGGGGGGCCACAGGAAGACGATGCCTATGGTTGCAGGTCTCAGAGACAGCCTCAAGAAACAGTTCTCCAAAGTCATTGCTCCACGGGCACATGAGTGGCCCAGTTGGTTAAATATCTGCCTTAATCTCAGGTCATGATACCAGGGTCCTGGGATCAAGCCTTGTGTCAGGCTCCCTGCTCTCCCTCTCCGTCTGCCCCTCCCCCCATTCGTGCATGTGCGTATGCTCTCTCTCAAATAAATAAATAAAATCTTTTTTTTTTTTTAATCATTACTTCAAATCTAGAGGTAAAACCAAAAGTCTCCTTTGTGGAACACTGAGGTGACAACTTTCCTAGAGCAAAAGTAGCACTGATTCTCAAGAAACATACTCGGCAGTCATATTTGCAAACCAAATTATTTTTGAGAGCAGAGAAAAAAAGTTGGCATTATGAGTAGTTCTGCAGGGTCAAACCTAATTAGGAAAAGTAAAGACTAAAAGAAATTGTTTACTCGCACAACAACCCCATTATTTAAATGATTTTCTTGCAGCCTGAAACATGGTCTTTATTCCTCCTACCACATGAACCTCCAATAAACACACCTTACTCAAAAATAAGTAATAAACAAAAATGAGCAAGCACGGAAATTATATGAAGATACTAGAGAAGAATGTGAAGACAGTAATAGGAATAAAAAAGAGCAAATGAATAAAACATGCTATGGAGAAGCTGCTGTAAATACATGAAAATTTTGAATGAACAGGAATGCATACAATCCAAGAACATAAAGCACATGTACTAAAAATTGGATAAGATAAACTAAGATAGCAAAAGAATAAAACATGAATAAGCAGAGCTCAATAAGTAGGAAAAGCAAAATTATCACATTAGAGAATGCCAAGTTAGAAGGAGCATAAATAAGAATAGACAATTCTGAAAATATGTTAAGAAATATGGGGTCTAAGAAAGAAGTCCTGGATATACACATGGAAAACCATTTTAAATATCAAAGTGAGAACATTCCTGAGTATTCATGAAACTCTGAACCTGTAAAAGAAAATGATAAAGTGACAAAATTAGCTATTAAAATTAGCTATGAAAAATTCTGAAGTTTTTATGTGACAGAAACACTTTGTAAAAGTTCCAAAAATATGACAAATATTATTAAAAAGTCAAAAGTTAGTGGTGCCTGGTGGCTCAGTTGCTTAAGTATCCAACTCTTTATTTCAACTCAGGTCATGATCTCAGGGTAGTGAGATCGAGCCCTGAGGCACGCTCCACACTCAGCGGGAAGTCTGCTTGAAATTCTTTCCCTCTGCCCTCCTTCTGGTGTGCGTGTGTGTGCACGTACACGTGTATGTGCTTGCATGTATGCTCTCTCTCTCTTTCAAATAAATAGATCTTTAAAAAAATAAAATAGAGGGACGCCTGGGTGGCTCAGTGGGTTAAGCCTCTGCCTTCAGCTCAGGTCATGATCTCAGGGTCCTGGGATTGAGTCCCGCATCGGGCTCTTTCCTGGGCAGGGAGCCTGCTTCCTCCTCTCTCTCTCTCTCTGCCTGCCTCTCTGCCTACTTGTGATCTCTCTGTGTCACATAAATAAAATTTTAAAAAAATAAAATAAAATAAAATAGGATAAAAAAGTCAAAAGTTTAAAAAAAAGACAAATGAAAATGTAGGGGAAAATGTTTCAACTCATATCACAAAGGTCTTATGTCCTTACTATGTAAAGAATACTCACAAATCAATAGCACTAACAAGAGAGTAGAAAAATGGGAAAAGGATATAAAAGGGAAGGTTATAAAAAGTGAAATAAAAATGACCCTTGAAGATATAAAGCAATGCTTAACCTCACTCATAAATAGAGAAATGCCAAGATTTTGTGTTTTTCAGTATGGCCAAATTTCTTTCTTCTTTTTTTTTTTTTTTAAGATTTTTATTTATTTATTTGACAGACAGATCACAAGTAGGCAGAGAGGCAGGCAGAGAGAGAGAGAGGGGGGAGGAGGCAGGCTCCCTGCTGAGCAGAGAGCCCAATGCGGGGCTCGATCCCAGGACCCTGGGATCATGACCTGAGCCAAAGGCAGAGGCTTTAACCATTGAGCCACCCAGGCGCCCCCAGTATGGCCAAATTTCAAACAGTTTGGTAAAACATGGTGTTGATGAGAATATGAGAAACATTCTCATACATCAAATGTTAATACAAGTTTTGTGAAGAGCAATTTTTCAAAATCTATCAGAATTTAAAATACAAATAGAAATTACAAATACAAAATAAAAATACAAATTTAAAATACAAATAAATGCAAAAATACATTTAAGTATTTCTCCTATTAGTGTACTGTAACATGGTTAAAATGATGTATTTGCAAGGTTTTTTAAAATTAAAAATCAATTAATTAATTTATAGGGTATTATTAGTTTTATTTTATTTTTTTTTAAGATTTTATTTATTTATTTGACAGAGAGAGATCACAAGTAGACGGAGAGGAAGGCAGAGAGAGAGAGAGAAAGGGAAGCAGGCTTCTTGCTGAGCAGAGAGCCCGATGTGGAACTCGATCCCAGGACCCTGAGATCATGACCTGAGCCGAAGGCAGCGGCTTAACCCACTGAGCCACCCAGGCGCCCCGTATTATTAGTTTTAAAGGTAGAGTTTAGTTATTCATCAGTTGCATATTACACCCAGTGCTAATAACATTGAAGCCCCCCTTAATGCCCACCATCCAGTTACCTTACCCCCTCACCTACCTCCTCTCCAGCAACCCTCAGTTTGTTTCCTATAATAAAGGGACCTTTGTGGTTTGTTTCCCTCACTGATTTTTGTCTTAGTTTATTTTTCCTTCCCTTCCCTATGTTCATCTGTTTTGTTTCTTAACTTCCACATATGAGTGAAATCATATGATATTTTTCTTTCTCCTATTGATTTATTTCACTTAGCATAATACCCTCTAGTTCTGTCCACACATTGCAAATGGCAAGATTTCATTCTTTTTGATAGTTGAGTAATATTCCATTGTATATTTATAGATAGCTATAGATATATATATATATATACCAGATCTTCTTTATCCATTCATCTGTCCATGATCATCTGGTTCGTCGCCATAGTTTGGCTACTGAGGACATCACTGCTATAAACATTAGAATGAATTTGCCCCTTTGAACCACTGTATCATTTGTAGTGCAATTGCTGGGTTATAGGGTAGCTCTATTCTTAACTTTTTGAGGAACTTCTATACTGTTTTCCAAAGTGGCTGCACCAGTTTGCATTCCCACCAACTATGTAAGAGGGTTCTCCTTTCTGTGCATCTCATTGTGGTTTTCATTTGTATTTCCCTGATGCCAAGTGATGTTGAACAGTTTTTCATGCATCTGCTGGCCATTTGTATGTCTTCTTTGGAGAAATGTCTGTTTGTGTCTTCTACCCATTTCTTGACTGGATTATTTGTTTTTTGGGTGTTGAGTTTTACAAGTTCTTTGTAGATTTTGGATAGCCCTTTATCTGATAAAACATTTGCAAATATCTTCTCCCATTCTGTAGGTTACCTTTTAGTTTTGTTGACTGTTTTCTTTGCTGTGCAACAGTTTTTTATCTTAATGAAGGCACAGTAGTTCATTTATGCTTCTGTTTTCCTTGCTTTTGAAGGTATGTTTAGCAAGAAGTTGCTGGTAACCAAAGACAAAGAGGTTGCTGCCTGTGTTCTCCTCTAGGATTTTGATGGAGTCCTATCTTATATTTAGGTCTTTCAACCCCTTTAAATTTATTTTTGTGTATGGTGTAAGAAAACGGTCCAGTTTCATTCTTCTTCATGTGGCTGTCCAATTTTCACAACACCTTTTTTTTTTTAATGTTTTTTTTTTTTTTGACAGACAGAGATCACAAGTAGGCAGAGAGGTAGGCAGAGAGAGAGGAGGGAGCGGGCTCCCCACTGAGCAGAGAGCCCGATGTGGGGCTCGATCCCAGGACCCTGGGATCATGACCTGAGCCGAAGGCAGAGGCTTTAACCTACTGAGCCACCCAGGTGCCCCTTCACAACACCTTTTGTTGAAGAAACTATCTTTTTTTTTTCTCTCTTTTTTTTTTAAAGATTTTATTTATTTATTTGACAGACAGAGATCACAAGCAGGCAGAGAGGCAGGCAGAGAGAGAGGAGGAAGCAGGCTCCCTGCTGAGCAGAGAGCCCGATACGGGGCTCGATCCCAGGACTCTGAGATCATGACCTGAGCCGAAGGCAGTGGCTTAACCCACTGAGCTACCCAGGTGCCCCAAGAGACTATCTTTTTTTCCATTGGACATTCTTTCCTACTTTGTCAAAGATGAGTTGACCATAGAGTTGAGGGTCCATTTCTGGGTTCTCTATTCTGTTCCATTGTTCTGTATGTCTGTTTTTGTGCCAGTACCACATTGTCTTGATATTTGCAGCTTTGGCATAGAGCTTGAAGTCCACAGTTGTGATACTTCTGGCTTTGGTTTTCTTTTCAGTATTCCTCTGGATATTGGGGTCTTTTGGGGTTCCATACAAATTTTAGGACTATTTGTTTCAGTGCTGTGAAAAATATTGATGGTATTTTGATAGGGATTGCACTGAATGTGTAGATTGCTTTGGGTAGCACAGACATTTTAACAATATTTGTTTTTCTAATCTATGAGCATGGAATGTTTTTCCATTTCTTTGTGTCTTCCTCAATTTTGCATAAGTGTTCTATAGTTTTCAGAGTACAGATACTTTAACTCTTTGGGTAGGTTTATTCTGAGGTATCTTATGCTTTTTGGTTTCTGGAAACCAAGGTAGTCAGAAGACAGGATTAAGGGGCATATTCACAGTGCCTTTTGAATTGTGTTTCATGGATATGTGTCAGGTATTCAAAAACAATTGAATAATTTAAAATATAATTAATTTTAAAAATAAAGCACACAAAATATAAACTACACAAAACCTCAATGATTTTGCTTTTAATTTAATTCTATTATAGAGCTTCAAGGAGAATATTTGAAAGCTTGAAATATTGTTCTTAACTTGGTCGGTGTCATGTGATTCCCTGAAGTTGTGTACTAAGAAAAGATGTGAATGACAGGGTTGTGGTCCTTGGACATACACTCAGGAATCATGTTCTCCCAGAACTGAGGGTGAGGGACTGTTAGAAACTGTTTTTGAAATTTTGGAAAATAGAACAACAAAATAAATTGGTCTTGCAATTGATACTTCAAAATTTACTTTTTAAATTTACCATGAGATTTGTCGTCTTGGGACTCCCAAACACATTAAAGGGATTAGGCCTCCACTCAAAAAAAAAAAAAAAAAAAAAAAATCCCAAAGAACTCTTCTCCCAACATTTATTTAGTTTGTTAATTAAGAGTTAAATAGAGGTAAGCTGTGAGGTCTCTTTTCAAACCATCTTAAAAGACCTTGTATTCATGTCTCCCTCAACCTATACCCTCCCCTTCTGACTTGCTTAAGAACAGAACAATGGCTAGATTTTAACTGACCATTTCTCTCTACAAAAGAATCTACATTTGAAGGGTACAGAAGGCCCTCTTTGAGAGTCTCACCAAAGAAAAGAGAATTAAAGTGCCTTCACCCAGGAAAAAACAACAACCACCTGTAATCTTTCTTAATTCTTTTCTCTGCCTTCATTATGCTCACAGGCTGAAACAAGACAGAATGTTTGACCCTGTTTAGTCTAGTTTTGGAAAGAAATGATTATTTAAGTTGTTTTAAACAAACACCAGACTATTAAATTTTGTGGAATGGATGAAGAATGTTTATCATCCACACATTGCTCTCTTTGCTAGTGTTATATGTCACAGTTCCCTTAAACTGAATAACTCATTGACAGCATTGAATGGAGTGTCCCCTTTGCTGTATTTATAAATGTAGGAAAACAGATCTGTCCATTTCTTGGTGAGAAATGATCTGATCCCTATTGCAAAATACCTGTCAGGGAATAAGCTTACCTGTTAAGAACCACTTGTCAACCAAGGAAGAATTCACTGAAAATTTAAGCAAACAGTCATTGGGCAATTCAAGTGGCAAAATTCAGGAAATAGACTCAGGTAGAAACCTGGCTCTTGTTCCCAAGGAAGACAAAGAAGGGGGATAGTTCTAAGAGGAGAGGACACAAGTAACGTTCTCATTTAGGTCCTCTGTGCAAAACAGGGACTGAAACTAGGTTAACTGGTATTGGTTGAGTTAATATGCAATTGGAAGCTTGAAACCTGTCAAATCCGATTGGCTCCTTGGGAAATGAAGAATGTGAACATTCAGATGTCCTGGTGAGGAAGGAGTTAAGTCCAGGCTGAGGGCTTGCAGTTAAAAAGAAGTTCATAGTCTCTCAGATGAGGTGATGAGGATTTGCATAAATCCCTCTTCCCTATGACTTCTTGGCTCTATTTTAAAAGAGACTCTCTCTATCAGCTAGGCTTGCTTGCTCCATTTTGAAATTTCCTTTTACACAATAGTCCTACACCTCCCTCTTATAGGGTTTCAATAAAGATGACCAGAAAAGCATATAATCATAAACAAATATCCCAAAGATTAAACAATCTCAGGGAATCAAGAGAGATGATTATATGCCACCCACTCAATAATGGAGAATATCGTAATTTATTCCAACAGCTAATTTTCTCCCACAATATTTTTTCCTTTGCCAAACAGAACATTAATATCCTTCAAATGTTAGTCCTCTCTCATATGATTCCAAATTAAAAAAAATACACACCAAGGACTCACATGCATTGCCCCCCCACACACATATTTGTAAACGGCCTTTCTATTTCAAACTCAGAATATAGGTAGTCAGTTCTTAAGGTACCACCTGTTGTTTCATGGGCTGGCTTCCCCCTCCCCTGTCATCATCAATCAAAAATTCAAATTCACTTTAAAATTAGCCTCTGCCAGGGGTGCCTGGCTGGCTCAGAGGGTTAAGAGTCTGCCTTTGGCTCAGGTCATGATCCTGGTGTCCTGGGATAGAGCCCTGCATCCGGTTGCCTGCTCAGCAAGGAGCCTGTTTCTCCCTCTGCCTCTGCTCTTCCCTGCTTGTGCTCTCTCTCTCTTTCTCTCAGATAGATAAATTTTAAAATGTTTAAAAAAAATTTAGCCTCTGCCAAACATAATTAGGGAACTAATCCGCAGGAAAAAAGACATTCGGTAAACCCTTCATAATCCAAGAGGTTAGGCTTGCCATTCAAGAAAATAAGCACCAAAATGCCAATAAGGAAAAAGGGTCAGATCTCCACAATAATGGTCTTACCCCTGGAAATCTACAGATTTATTTTTAGTGCCTTGCCATCTTCTGACTAGTCATTGAGTAGTTAAGTCTTCCTTCCTATAGGTACTCAGTGATTTAATTTACAAACATAAAATGTATTTTTCAGTTACATGTTTCATGCAGAAAGAAGAAGGGCAGCAATACTCTTTGTTAAAATCTGTACACTGGGGGCACCTGGGTGGCCTGGTTAAGCCCCTGCCTTCGGCTCAGGTCATGATCCCAGGTCCTGGGTTCGAGCCCCGCATCGGGCTTTCTGCTCAGCAGGGAGCCTGCTTCCTCCTCTCTCTCTGCCTGCCTCTCTGCCTACTTGTGATTTCTCTCTGTCAAATAAATAAATAAAAATCTTTAAAAAAAAAAAATCTGTACACTGACATGGTGCACATATGAGTGTGTGATCTCATTATAGTAACCACAAAAATCATACATGACAGATGTTGCATTAATATCCTACTGTTGCTGCCATAGATTACCAGCTTCGTGGCTTAAAACAACAGAAAGCTATGCTCTTTCAGTTGTACAGGCCAGAAGTCCAAAATGAGTTTTTCAGGGCTAAAAAACAAGGTGTCAACAGGGCAGTTTCTTCTGAAAGCTCCAAGGAAGAGTCCCTTCTGGTGGTTTCTGGCATTCCTTTGCCTGTGGCCACATCGCTTGGGTCACACTGCATTCTCTTCTTCTGTAAACAGGTGTCTCCTTCTGCCTCTCACAAGGATATGGGATCACATTTAGGGTCTACAAAGACTCTTTCCATGTCAAGGTCCTTGACTTAACCACATCTGCAAAATCCCTTTTGCCATCTAAGGTAACAACATATTCATAGGTTCTGAGATTAGGATGTAAACATCCTTAAAGGGCATGATGCAGCCTACCACAGATGGTATTATTCCCATTTGATAGATGAGGACACTAAAAATCAGAGATGACAACCTGGTTGTCCACTTTTATGGGACTGGTACATCCATGATGCGAAGTCTTTTTTGCTTGTTGATTCCCCTACATCAGGCAAAAGATTTTGTATTTGAGAATTATTGTGTGTGTGTGTGTGTGTGTGTGCATATGCATATATACAAATGTTTTCAAACTGAAAATGGTGACTTGAGATCTTTGTTTCTAATTGAGAGCTTGATGTGCTTCAAAAATATGTCTGAAATAGGGGCACCTTGATGGCTCAGTTGGTTGAGTATCCAGCTCTTGGTTTGTTTAGGTTATGATCTCAGGGTGGGGAGGGGAGGATCCAGCTCTGCGTTGGCCTCTATGCTCATCAGGGAGTCTGTTTAAGATGTGCACCTTTGTCCCTTCCCCTGCTTGCATTCTCTCTCTCTCTCTCTGTCTATAAAACAGATAAATAAATCTTTAAAAAAAGAAAAACAGGGGCACCTGGGTGGCTCAGTGGTTTAGGCCTCTGCCTTCGGCTCGGGTCATGATCTCAGGGTTCTGGGATCGAGCCCCGCATGGGGCTCTCTGCTCAGCAGGGAACCTGCTTCCCTCTCTCTCTCTGCCTGCCTCTCTTACTTATGATCTCTCTCTGTCAAATAAATAAATTCTAAAAAAAAAAAGAAAAAGAAAAACAGACATGAAATAAAGTTCGTGCTATTGCAAAAATATCTCTAAGGCCCATGTTACAAAGGGGTGAAATCCCACCTACTTTCCACAAAGACCAAAACTTCCAGGTTTATTCATGAAACTGTTCAAGCATGTGAATGTAAAGTTACCAACTACAGATAATTTGTGACCATCTCCTTTTAAAGACAAATGGAAGTGTTCTCTTGGATTTGAGCTCCAGAACACGTTCCGGAGGCCTAGAAATGAGGAGGAGGAATAGGGCCAGAGCTAAGGAGGAGGAGGCTAAGCAGGCTAACCTTTCCGTCGGACAACTGGAGCTCTACTTGTCTCTCTTTCATATTTAGGAGTCCTGACTGAAAACTTACCTGGAAGTAATTTTTCTGCTGTTAAAATTAACTTGAAAGTCACCAGTCTTAACCTGCCAGGATTTTTATAATTTCTTAGGTGTCCATTATACATTTAATACGTGTGTGTGTGTGTGTGTGTGTGTGTGTATGAGAGAAAGAAAGAGACAGAGACAAAGAGAGTCAAAAAGGAGAGAGACAAGAGAGCCTGAATCTCTGAACAGTGGATGCCTCCATCACTTTTCCATCCCAAAATATTGCCTGTGCCTCCAGACAGCTTGGCCAGATGACAGTCTTCAAAGGTCGTGAACCTGCTCAGAGGGAATGGGTCAGCCCTGCCCCACACGACATGTTCACCCCCTCTTACCAGCCACTCGGGTCTCTTTAGTAAACCACTTCCTCAAGTGCGCTCGTCTATCATCATGCCAGTAAACACAGAAAGCCCTCTCAACCTTGGACATTGACTCCTTCTCCCAGAGCCACGAATGCAGATGCTGCACTCGCGTCTACTAACATACACGAGGGTGGGGGGAAGGACATGAAAAACTGTTGATTTTGCAAAAGACTGCTAGACCCTGGATAATCTTCTAAATTTATTTTTGAAATAATTTGGCTGAATACAGTTTGTTTGTGTGGCTTTTGCACCTTCAAGCCAGCCTCTGTTTGTTGAACGGCCCTTTTATATTTGCCAGGAGCACATGAGGACTTCAACATCACCCGGTCCCTGGTTTAATCAGCTAGTAAGCTCAGTCCCCACCAGGAGATAGAGAGTAGTTACTCCTATTCTATAAGCTCCTCTCCTGGTAACAGCTTAATGGAGTCTAGAAACTAGATTAATGCTTAATGACCACCAGAATACTTTAGTACTTCATACCATCAACCAGGCTCCTGGAATTACTTGAAAGATTTAAGTCAACTTCGAAAGTATTAGCTTAAATCAAGCTATGCCGTAGGTCAAGCTGGCTCCTTCAGATTAACTCATTCATTCACTTATTTCTCCCTCTGCCTGTACCATTCTTTCTTTTGCATTAGTGACAGGATACAAGCTGCTAGTTTCAATGTGACATCCCGTCTTTGTAAAATGAAGTGAGTGGCTTTCCCTCCCTTAAGAATTATTTGTAGAACTTGCCTGGTTCACATACATTTTTTTTCCCCAGTGTCCCCTGAAACTTAGAAAAGATGCTTTAAGTCAAAAAGAAAAGCTCTAACTCTACTGGCTAGATCCCAAGAAAATACCATGGGTTGAAGGTACCACTTTCAGAATGGTGTGACTGCGTATTATTTGTAAAACTTTTAGAAAGCATGTCTTAAAACATCGGTAACATCCTATGGTGGGTATCCAAATACCATCACTCCTTGTGAATTTAATTTTCAGAATAACCGTTCCTGTGAGTAGTGGTTCTAGGAGTCCTAACACAGAACACAGAATGTCATGGGGGTGGGAGGGTGGGAAGGGACGACCATGCTGACAGAGCACTACAGGTGTGTACCGAGGAGATAATCAGCTGTCCCTAGGGTAGACTTTGGGTTAAGTGGCTTAACACACATTACTAAAATTGCCTCTGACAGCAAACAATCAGCACAAGGAAAGGCTGAAAAGAAGGTGAGGACACCAAGGTGGGGGGCAGGTCATTGCCTAAAAGAAGAGCTCACCTACTTAAGATCCATTCCCTAATACACAGGGCTTTAGAAGGCAAGAGTTCTCTCTGTTTGCAGGGTAGGCTGGTTCGTGGTTATTTCTTACAGCTTTCACTACCTAACTTAAATCTGTCATTTTCCATTATGTTTCCCAGAAAGACCACATTCCTAAAACATGCTCAGGAGAAGTGGCGTTGCCCAGATGAGCTGCCCGCGATGCCAAAGTCACTTGTAAGGCAGCAGAATAGGGCTCTGGAATTAGAGGGCCTGACTGCAACAGCTCCACACACTTGCCTCTTTCCATGAACATGTTGGCAGTGTGCTCTGGTGAGCCAGAGGTCAAGTGCTGTTATGAGTCACATTTCACACCCCTTGGCTACCACAGAGTGTTTCGGAGGCAAACACCTCATCAGCCTTGTAGACTTAGAGGAACGAGCCTCTTGAGAATCACAAGTGATTTTTTTTTTTTTTTTCCTTTTCTGAGTAGGCGCCCTCTGTCGCTGTTTCAGTGTAGATTCTGAAAGAAAATCTTCAAAACAAAAATGCAGAAACTTGAGCAGGTTAGGCATGCCAGTCTATGAAATTGCAAGAGTACAAGAGGGAAGGCAACCTGAGGTTGAACTGAAGGGTGGTGGGTGCCATCCTCCCATGTGTCTTTCTGCTTTGTTCCCTATAGCTGTGGTAGAACAGAATGTCTGGTCCCCAAGCATCCTACTCTATGAACTAGGGGAAATCCGTATTGGTCGTCATCTCTTTTGGCAAATATGAGCACCATGACAGGACCCAACTCCAGACCCTATACCTGTAGCCTTGTTATGTTGGTAAGACCCATCAACCTAACACAATTTCTGGTCCCAGAAATGTTAGCTTCTTCAAAAATGTGTTGAGAACTTGAAATATAAGTTACTTCTGTAAGGGGGGGAAAAAGTCACAATTCCATGTTTATGGAACAAGAATCTGCTTTCTGAAAAGATGACTCAGGTCATACCTGAAATGGGCCTGACAAGCTATGATGGAGAAAGGCAAACTTCGATTCAAGTGGATTCTCTTACTATCCTCCTGGTTATAAAAATATTTTTGGTACTATCTAGTGCAATTTCTAGTGGAATAAAAATTCAGCCACATATCATAAACTGTGCCTACCTTATCATGATTACAGCTGTGAAAAAATGCTGTTCTCCTACTCTTTATCAATAGCCAAAACTAACTATTCCTTCTGTCTCTATCATATGAATATGGCCTGATCAAAATTAGGTTATAAATACCTAATTTTAAACTTCTAAGAAGCTACACTGTCTTACAGTCGGATCCTCAGCTTCAATGCTTTTCTGTAGACTGACCAAGTATAGTCTTTTTTTCTTTTTAAGATTTTATTTTTATTTCATTATTCGAGAGAGAAAGGGAGAGATGAGAGTGCAAGTTGGAGAGGAGCAGAGAGAGAAGGACAGGCACACTCCATGCTGAGCACGGAGCCTGACATGGACAGACCCCATGACCCCAAGACCATGACCTGAGCCAAGACCAAGAGTCAGATGCTCAGTGGACTGAGCTACCCAGGTGCCTCTGACCAGGTATAGTCTATAAAATGCCCATACCCGTGGCACTTGGGTGCCTCAGTTGATTAAATGTTTGCTTTCTGCTCAGGTCATGATCTCAGCGTCCTGGGATCCCACATCGGGCTCCATGCGCAGCATGGAGTCTGCTTCTCCCTCTCCCTCTGCCCCTCCTCCCCACTCATGTGTGCACCCTCTCTCTCAAATAAATAAATAAAATCTTCAAAAAAAATAATATAAAGCACCCACACCAACTGCAAGCTGAAAAGCACAACTCTTTGCCTTTGTCTTTCTACCAGGACTTACTTTGACTGTTGCTATCTGCCCCATCACCATCTTACCTTGCTCTCACTGCTTTAGAAGACATTTTTTGTTCCATTTCCGAAGTCCATCTCTCATCTTCCTCCTCTCTGCCAGAAACAAGCAAATATCCATCCTCCTGCACATACATATGTGTTTCTGGGAACAAAGAGTGAATTTTGTTTGGCCTGAGCCAAGTTTAGGGTCTTATTCTCCTCGCTTGTAATTAGAGTAGGCATGGGAACAAGAAGTGATTCTGGCCAATGAGGCATGAGGGAGGTATGCAAGCCAGCTATGGGGAATTTTTCTTTACACCGAAAAAGAGAAGAGATGACCTCTGGACACTTTTAGGACTGGATCTGATGCATTCCTGTGGCAATCTTAGAACAGTGAAGTGAACTAGACCCACTCTGTTCAACACAGCCATAGGTCTCTACTGAGCACTTGAAATGTTGCTAGTTCAAAATGAGAAGTACTGTGCCAAACACCACACTACTAAATGTGTTGATATAGATGTTGAAATGATAAATACTTTTTTCAATATTGAGTTAAAGACAACATATTACTAAAACTAATGGGGGACGTCTGGGTGACTCAGTTGGTTGGACGACTGCCTTCGGCTCAGGTCATGATCCTGGGAGACCCGGGATCGAGTCCCGCATCGGGCTCCCAGCTCCCTGGGGAGTCTGCTTCTCTCTCTGACCTTCTCCTCGCTCATGCTCTCTCTCACTGTCTCTCTCTCAAAATAAATAAATAAAATCTTTTAAAAAAAAAGAAAAGAAAAGAAAAATAATGGTACCAGTTTCTCTACCTTTTTTAATGTGGCTACTAAAAAAATTTTAATCTCATTGGTGCTTGCTTTATATTTGCATAGAATAGCATTGAACTAGACTGAGGACAAAATCCAAATGCTAAAAACTGAAGAGCTGATGTGAAAAAATCTTAGTCCTAAATGATGTCATAAACCAACATATTGACTTCCTTTACAACTCTGGAGTTGACCTATCTCAGAAATTCTTTCTCTGTAGGATAGGAAGACTTCCAAATAGTTCAAGACATTGTGAGTTGGGTTTTCTAATACTTAGAGCTAAAAATATCTTGACACACTGCCTCATCCATCACAGCCTGGAGAGGCCACTTGGACTATGCCAGTCTCACAGCTGAAAACATGAAGTTCACTGAACCACAAGACCCTGACCTTGCTATGGTCATAAGGCAGAAAGCGTGGAGTTTGGGATCTTCATTTTCATTGGAATAATGATATTTGCCTCACAGGAATATTGTTAAATATCATAACCAAATGCTATACTAGTTTGCTATGATTGCCGTGACAGAGTACCCCAAGTAGATAGCCCAAACAACAGCAATTTATTTTCCCACATTTCAGAGGGTAGAATTCCTAGGTCAAGGTATTGGCAGGATTGCTTCCTTCTCAGGGCAGTGAGGAGAATCTATTTCATGGCTCTCTTCTTCCTTTGGAAGGTTTGCTGGCAATCTTTGGCATTCATTGGCTTGTAGATACATTACCCCAATCTCTACATCGTGTTCACATAGCATTTTCCCTGTTTGCAAATATACTTCTGTGTCCAAATTTCCCCTTAAAAAAATTAAAAAAAAAAAAAAAGGAAAAACAGTCACATTGGATTAGAGCTCACCCTAATGACTTCATCTGAACTTGATCATTTAAAACCCTATTTCCAAGTAAGGTCACTTTCCCCCATAGTAAACATTAGGATCTTGGTATCTTTTGGGGAGACGAATTCAACCCATAAGAGATGCTATTGCGTTGAAATTGTGCTGCATAAATTGCAAACCTCTACCCAAACCTATGTACTATGTGATTACAGCAAAAGCAGTACGTATTCTTGCTGTCCAAAAGAGGGCACAATAAATGCAGGCAGCAAACAATGCATTAACCAGATGGGTTCAGAAGGAGAGTTGCTATAACTAGACAGTTAATAATCAAATATTTTGGCCACTGATGTGTTAAACCTGTAGTCAATACTGTCCACTCTGATGAGTAATAGACTTGTTTTATAAGTCAACCTGCATTTTTTTCTGATTTGTGTTTTGACCTAGATGAGTCATGTCGGTTGACCCTCCCTGGGGTGGCGTTTCCCACAACCTGCTGTTAAAACAGCTGTTCCTTCTCAGAATTACCCCCATCCTGTAAGCCCCAGTAGCTAGGTTTATAGCTAAGTAGAGAGTTAAGTGGAGCAGAATGCATAAATAACACTTGCGTCACGATCCCATGCAAGTTTGTCTTTAATAAGTTGTTTAAGTTTAAAGAACTGATTTATAACCCCAGTCAATGGAATATACCTTGACCTCAAAATGTTCACAGCCCTTACTGTCAACTACAGACTTCTTTATTTGGTGCATTTTCTTGTATCAACCATACATCCTTTTTATTTCCTTTTTTTCCCCAGAAATACTAAATCATAAAATTCTTAGGTTCTTGGGTTCTAGAGATCTTCTAATAACTAACAATAGATGAGAACAAAGATGGAGAAGGTTGTCTGCCTTATGTTCTCCAAATTAATTTTTTCTCAGTATGGCCGCAGTGTTTCTCCTCAGCTTACCTCAGTGCTGAGTTCTGCTCAGTTGGAGTGACATCTGGCCGCAAGTTATAAAAACAAAGTCGTGAAGCTTTCCCATGTTTGCATTCTATGTTCAACTAGCCACAGGAAATTCTCAATACTTGTTCTTATTTTACAAAGATGTTTTAAACTACGGGGATCCCAAATTGTCCACTCTGCAGAAGGAACAGAAGAGGAAGATGATGTTAAGTAACCTCTATTAACAGTGGATCGTGTTTTAGGAACTGACCTAGGTGTTCACATAATTTAGCTCCAACCCTGAAACTAATCCTGCAAGAAGGGTTATTACTGTCTCTGCATGCAGAAGAGGAGAGACTCAAAAAAATTAAGTAGCTTGCCCAAGAACACAGTTGGCAAGAAATAGAGCTAGGATTCTCCTCCAGGTGCCACTGCCTACTCTCTTGCCCTTTTATCATAACATTAGTAATTAATATTCTTCACTTCATCAGCTAAATAAAAAGTAATCCCAACACCCACTTTTGTTATATGCATGAGAAAAGCTTATTACAGTCCCACGTAATTGTTCTTATTGTTTGAAAAAAATTATATGAATATTCTTTCTATTTCTGCATAACATAGAAATCTGCAGATATCTGAGTCACTTGTAAGGGACTGTAGCACAAACAGGATAGGGAGAGAATGGCACCTTACATACAATTTTTGAAAGTAAAAATTTATAAATAAATACCTACTTCATTGAATTCGGCAGCAAACACTAATAAGAATTTATAGCATTCAACAGGGGTCAATAAACTATCTCCTATGGACCATATCCAGCTTGCTGCCTGCTTTTATACAACCTATGTTTTTTACATTTTTGAATGTTAAAAAAGTAAATCAAAATAAAAAGACAATTTCATGGGAGTTATATGAAATTTGAAGTTCATTGTCCACAAATAATGGTTTTGTTTTTTTTTAATGTAACCACTCTCATTTGTTTATGGACTGCCTGTGACCTTGAGCTATGACCACAGAGTTAGTAGTGGGGACAGAGATCATATGGCTCACAAAGCCAAAAATATTTACTACCTGACCCTTTACAGAACATTTTTGCCACACCCTATTATTCTGGTCACTATGGGAAGTTTTATTAATGTGACCAAGACAGAACATAGACTCTGCTCTCAAGGAAACTACAATCTAGGAGAGGGGTAAGATGCATACACAGGGTTTACCTTAAGAGCAGATAAGGCAAGAGCAGTGTCATAAGGGACGTTATAGCTCAGTGAATATTTAAAGGAGGGCAGATATAAAAGGATATGGAGATGATGTTTTATGCTCTATCTTATATCCTGGTTTATAAGTAACTGAAAATCAGGGTTAGTGCACACTGGGCCTCTTGTGTCTTTCTTTACTCTGCCTCAGACAGACACACGCATACACACACACACGTAAGACCATAAAAACCACTTTTCAGGTATGACTTTATTTTCAAAATTCTCTTTTTATTAAGTCCCCAAAATATACCAATTGAGCCATTGTCAAATATATGAAACTCTCATACATTGCCCATGAATTTTAGAGCTCACAGGAATTTAGACATTTTTTAATCCAACACCTTCATTCTACAGATGAGAAAACTGAGCCCAGACAAGTAAAGAGAATTTCCCAAGTTCAGACAGCTGGTCAGTGACTAAGGTAGCAGTAGAGCTAGGAGGGACCTAGAATTTGTAGAAAACCTGCTTCCACATACATTTTATAATTTAACCCTCAAAATAGCCCTGCAAGGTCAATATTATCTCCCTTTTATAAGACAGTCACCTGAAGCACAGAGAAAGTACTTACCCAAATTCTCACAGATACTTTTTATCGAAGCCACAAACTAAAACTTTGGCCCTAAATCCTCTGATTTTTCCATAATGTTCTGGAGACCCTAATGCACACAGTTTGCCTCATTCCAAAAAAGATCATCTCCAGCTTCAAAGCCACATGTTACCCAGAAAAACTGTGGTTTTCTTAAACGACCACACGTGGTACCTTACCCTTGACATAGTTCCAGCAAATTTTAAAAAATAACATCGGTTATTTTTACAGTTGACTTGTGTCATTTTTCTTAAAATTAAATCTGTCAGGGTGAACATTTAGAAATGTTGGCTCCCGTTCAGGAGGGCGTGAGGTTAAAAATCTGGCAGTAATACTCCTATAATACATTAGGTGTCCACTTGGTCAAACTAATGAAGCATTTCTCTTCATCACAAAATATAAACGTACATGTTAACTGGACCTAAGTACTCAGACTCTTGACCACTCGTCAGTTACAAAATGTGGTTATGGAGTATGTTATATGTTCATATGTTGTATGTTATTGTATGTCATATGTGATATGAACATATATAGTATAACAGTATAATACATAGTATAGATATAGATGCACAGTATGATAGTATAATATGTTCACTTTTTTAAAAAACCAACAACACACTAACTCTTTGCCTTCAAAGGCCTTGTATTAGAAACTGGCTAGATGTTCAGGCTGACCATTTCCTCTACTTCCTGGGCCTAGGACTAGACTACATTACCCAGCTTCCATTGTAGTTAGGTGTGGTCATGTGACTGAGCTCTGGCCAATGAAATGTGGGCAGAGGGAACCCTGCCACTCCAGGCCTGCCAATAAACCCTTACGCACAATCATCCATACTCCCCTCTGTTTCCTCATCTGTTGGCCACACACCAACAACTGCTGGAGATCTTCAAGACCATGCAGGAGGTGACTGAGTCACTGAAAGGAAGGAAACTTAGTCCCTAAAAACAGAAGCCTGGGGTTGGGCACTTCCCTCTCACCCCTACTGACCTTCACTGAACTGTTAGAAAAGACCAAAATAGCTTATTTTGTTAGGTCATTGAGATTTAGGGTTGTTTTCACAACATTTAGTCAGCCCTAGAGATTCAAAAGTGATTTCATTGGAGGATGATGTGCCCTGGCTCAAATGTTCCTAGCTGTTTGATTTTCTTATTCCCTTTGTACACTATCTCACTTTATTTCAAATGTTCGTGTTCTCAGTAGAGGGGGCTCTTCATTGTTGAGGGTGAATTTGAATATTGGCAACAACCAAATGACACTTGATACCAAATTTTGTAATAAAGATTAATCAAACTCAACAGATCTGTAAAAAAAAAAAAGGCAATTAATTTCTACTAGTCAAAAGTAATATGTGACTTTAAAACAATGCCTCTAATGTAAACCCAGCCCACAGCCCATCTTTGTAGATAAAGTTTTATTGGAACACAGCCATACTCATTGATCACATACTGTCTGTGGCTCTTTTGACACTCTGCAACAGCAGAGTTGAATAGGTGCCACTTGGCTGACAAAATTTATGACCATTGTTATTAAGGGTATAATTGTATGAGTATGAAGACATTGAGTAGTGATCTTGGACTGTTAAGGTAAGCAGGAAGTATAACAAATAAGGAGGAGAGAGAGAAGCTATAGGAAAACCTATAAAACAAAAACTATAATATGGTATTTTTGCTCTGTGCAAAAAAGTATATCATGGTCTTATGGAATCGCAAAGACATATAATGTGCTTCTTGCCTTCAACAGCTTGCAGTTTCACAGAGAGGGTAATATGCATACATGTTAAAAGTGGACAAATGACCCAGCAGTTGTGCTCCTTGGCATTTACCCAAATGAGCTGAAAACTTACATCCACACAAAAACCTACACATAGATGTTTAAAGCCTCATTATTCAGAATTGCCAAACTTGCACGAAACCAAGATGTCCTTCAGTAGGTGGATGGAAGAATGCGACCCATCCAGACAATGGAATATTATTTGGAACTAAAAGATACGGACTATGAACACATGAAAAGACATGAGGGAAGCATAAATGTATATTACTAAGTGACAGATGCCAATCCGAAAAGGCTACACACTGTACAATTCCAACTATATGTCATCCTGGAAAAGGCAAAACTCTGTAGGCAGTGAAAATCAGAGCTTGCTAGGGGTTAGGAGGAAGGGAGGGATGAATAGGTGCAGCACAGAGGATTTTTAGAACAGCGAAACTATTCTGTAGATACTATGATGGTAGATGCATGTCCTTATACATTTGTCAGAACCCAGAGACAACACCAAGAGTGAACCGTAATGTCCACTGTGGACTTTGGGTGATTGTGATACGTTAGTTAGTGTAGGTTCATAGATCTTATCAATGAACCAATCTGGTGCCAGCTGTTGATGAGGGGGGGTGCTGTGTGAGATTAGGAGTGGGGATATGAGAGAAGCCTCCATGCTTTTTGCTCACTTTTTGCTATGAAACTAGAACCGTTCTAAAAAATTAAGTATTGGAGGAAAAAGACAAACAAACAAGAATAAATAATGCAAGGCAGTCCTCAGTGTCAAAGGTGTTGGTAAACCCAAGTGCTAAAGATCAGTAGAGCAGGGCCATCAAAGAAAGACAACAGGGAGAAGACAGAACTGGGCTGGGTCCACGAACCCAGGAAAAAGCCCTAAAGACCCAGGAAAAATCCCTGAGCCCGACCAAGAATCCTACCCACTGACGAGGGGGAGGAGGAGGCCCTCTTTCTCCAAGAACAAATTTAAAGGGCTATTATCCAAACTGTTTGCATTAAAAAGAGCAATAAACACTCATCTCAATAAAACTCCTTAAATACAAAAATATTTAGTATGCCCAGTCTGGCTCCTCTTGGTTATTTATTTTTTTGTTGTTGTTAAATACTCAGTGCAGAGTACAATTTACTTCTCCATTAAAAAAAGAAAAAAAATCTTTTTTTTTTCCATTCTGTTTTGGTTTGTGGGTTTTTGTTGTCATTTCTTCCTAAAGCGCTGTTTCTTCACATTTGCATCTCCCAGCCTTTTTAATGTGATATTCCATTTAAACTGCCTTTTAATTGTACGTGCTGCCTTGGCAGAACATGACTGATGTACTCGCGTTAATTAGGGCTCCAGTCAGCAGCCTGTGCCAGCTGGAAACTGAGAAACAAGCGTAAATTATTCTGTCATCAATCAGCTCGAAAATGTTTGAATCACTAATTAGTTTGCAATTTGGGTGACAGTTTATCTGACGCAGGCGGTGTCAGAAACTTCAGATCTTAGATGAATAATTTGCCAGGAACAAGCACAGATTCCCTGCTTTTAAATACATGAAGGTTTATCTGCATGTTGAAAGGTGGCTCAGCAGTCTTCATTAACTTCCAACTGGGGCTATGTAAATCAGGAATCAGTGTGAGCCTCTTCAGGCCGTGGTGGCTTAGCAGATGATATTTAGGACAAGAAAGCCTCTTTTTTTTCTCCTTTTTTTATTAATAATTCATAAACTGATAGACAAGGATGTTTGGGCTTTAACAGCTTAAAAAAATCACAATGGTTTTATAAAAAAAAAAAAGCAATCACCCCCCTTTGTCCATGAAAATTAGTTGTGCTGTATCTTGCTGCTTAACTGATTTATTCTCCTTCACCATCATGTGACTGGAATGTTAAATGGGGGAGTGATTATTAGCCCTTGTCCTTTCAAGAAGGATCCTTATTGGGATTTTATTAAATGGCAGACTTAGGTTTTCGTTTAAAGAGAAAGGTGTGTGGACTAGGATGAGGGTGGGAGGGAAGGATAAGCAGTAAAAAGAAGAGAGAATTTTTGTCTGAAGACATCATAAAAATCTGTTATTTGTTTAGTTATGGATGCTAGAACGGCCCCCAGTTTTGTGAATCAAGATTAAGGCCTCGCACTAACTGTTGAAGGGAGGGGATCTCATCTGTGGGAGACCTTAAGGATTCTGGTGTGATTTGGATCTCTCTGTGGCTCCATTATCCCCACATTTGAAGGCTCCATGCTGCTGTCTGCAGAGAAGACCCAGGATGGAGGAAGTTGTCACCTTTCAAAATTCCTTTGCAAGAGGTCAAATCAGGCCATCCTATTAATTGCAGTAGACCTCATGAGCTGGGAGTGGCAAAAGCAATGTTGTCCACTTTTAGAATGGAGAAGGAGAAGAAAGAAAGGAGGTGAGTTGACAATATCCCATGCCATGTTCAGACTCCACAAAGTTTCCTGGAGGGAACTCTAAAGTTGACACCTCCCTGCTTTGCTCTTGATCCAAATTACTCCCAGTTCTGCTCTAACCTTGGTATCCCAGTTTCTCAGACATGGGACAGTCCTTATGACTGACCTTATAACTACATCTTGCCTTCTTTCTCTCTGGCTGGATTTTTGGTTTGATCTGTTTCCCCCATAAATCATTTCCCTTCTCCTATTTCCTTCCTGTTGCATTTATTTCTTGGCCCCCTTTCCATGTATAGCCTTCCCAAAATGGGGTTCCTGCTTTCTTCAAGTGGAGTTGCTGCCTCATTCATCACTCAATTTAATGATTAGATTCTTGAACTCCAATCTCTTTGGAAGACAAGCCACTACTAAGCCAGCCAGTCTTAAATTACACATGCTGTCTCTCTTCCTCCTTCTCTCTCTCTCTTCCTCTCTCTCTCTCATACACACACACACGCACACTACAGATACATCTAGTATTAATCTCTTATTAATTGTATTATCAATGATGTCCCTATCTGTCATTTTTCCCTCATTGACTTCTTTCCTAATTTGAGATCAGCCTTCAGACTGTTGTCCAGGTATGTTCATCCCGTGAATCACCAATGTGCGGCCTAATTACCATTGTTAGACTTCTAGCCCTTTTGTTCTACCTCAGGTCCTGATACTGTCTTGTGCTTTTAGGCATAGCACAAAACTGCTTTCCATGGGCTGTGCCTTCCTGGAGTTTATGTTGTAGTTAGCTTTTGCGAAGCGTTGCTGTAGAACAATTTGTGAAAATATTCGACGGCTTACCACAACAAAGGTTAACTTTTCACTCATGTTATGTGTTGACTATAGCTATGTTCCATGCCCTGCTTATCTGGGAACAAAGTCTGAAGGAGAAGCCCCTATCTGGAACATGTCATCCTCAAGCAGAGGGGAAAAAAGAGGTGGTAGAACCAGTGATGACTCGTAGAGCCTCAGCGCAAAGTTTTCTCATGTCACTCCCACACACGTACCATTGACCAAAGCAAGTCACAATGCCAAGTCACTCACACTAATGGAGCAGAAATTATAATCCTTCCACAGAGACAAACATGATAGAAATAAAATCTGCCCAAAACTTTCCAGAAATGTTCCCAAGAGCTTTCTGGGTTGCCTGGCAATGGCTATTTAGGAATAGGGATACCTTCCCTACAATAGATGTTGAAACTTCACACATTTCTCATGGTCTCCATGGACTGGGTAACTGGTTTTTCCATCCATTACTATAAAAACCTAACCCTTAAGCTAAGTGTTTTTTGCATCCAGTCTCTTCAGTCCCCCACTGCTAAAACTGCTCTCAAGTTTGACCCATAAAAAGGAGAGCAATGGAGTGGATGAGAGTAAAGAAGGGTCCCACCCGAAGAGCACAATCACAGAGCTTCCACCAGGCCCTGGGATAAACATGCCTTTACATAGTTCATGCTAAGCTACAATCCATACGCCTCTTCCTTAATCCTTGCTGGGTTGACATTTTGGAATTCATTCATATTCTAATTTCCCATGTTGGAGCTTCAATTTATAAGGCCCCAGTCAAGAGACTGGTTTTCCTTCCTCTTCAATATCCCAATCTGATCGTTGACACACTGCTCTCAAGTATATGTTGGTGAGCAAACCACAGTCTTGTATTCCTGTATTCACAGTTAACTACATCAAAAAGGAATGACCACCCCCTTCCAGCCTATGTGGTTGTTCCTGAAAAGAACAACAACCAAAAACAAAACAAACAAAACAATGTAGCTGTTAAAACAGCAAATGCCAACAGTTATTAACTTAGTCTAATACCATTCATTTCTAAAAATGTATTTATTTTCCCTTTGCCAAGAACTCAATCTTTTCTACCCCAGTAGCTTGGCAACATGATGTACCTATCGCTTTGATTTTGATATATAGGTTTTCCCCCATTCAATATTTCTCTTTGATTGACTGCCCTCTGTGCCTAGAGCCTGTGTTACCATATTTTACTTTGAATACTTAAATCTGCATAGAAATTGCAGACACACTAGGAATATAGCAGACTATATAACAGACTCCCAGCAAACCAAGATGCTTTCCCTTTCTACACCTTTACAAGCATCAAATTTTTGAACACAGATAGAAAATAATTTATTAAGTAAATGTCTGGGGTTCTAAACAAGCAATTGTGATTTCATGGTGTATTAATTTCCTAGGAGCTATAACAAAGGACCAGGGAGTAGGTGGCTTAAAACAACAGAAATTTATTATCTCACAGTTCCAGAAGCAAGAAGTCTGAAATCAAGATGTTGGCAGGGCAATGTTCCCTCTAAAACCTGTAGAGGAGGATCCTTCCTGGCTTTTTCCTAGCTTCATGGGGATTTGCCAGCAAGCGTTGGGTTCCCTGGCTTGTAGCTGTAACACTTCAATCTCTGTCTCTGTCATCACAAGCATTGTCCCTGCCACTACTGCATCTCTTTGTTTCTTCTCTTTCTTCTAATAAGGACACTAGTCTGTATTGTCTTAAGGCTCATCCTAATGACCTCATCTTGACTTGATTACATCTTCGAAGATAATAGGGTCACATTCACAGGTACCAGCAGTCAGGACATCAACATACATTCGGGGAGGACACCATTTAACCCATAACTCCAGTTAATGTAGTTTAGATATCAGATTCGGTGCCAATTATCTGAGTTACCAGACTTGAGCCTGTTCCTAATTGAGGGAGATGATGCATCACCTTCTTTGGGTGAAAGGTGTATCAGGTTAGTTCATCTGCTTATGCGGCTGTGTCTTTCTCAAACACCTCTGTTTCCAAATGAGATACTGTACACCGAGTGACAGATTTATTGGCTATTCCTCACATATGCAATCTTGCCCCGAATTAATAAGCAGTTGTTAATCCAGCAGGTACTCTAGATGGATTCCAGTTCCTCTTCTTTGAACAATATCTTGATTCGTGATAGTGTCTCTTGCAAGGCGTGATGAATCTGGATGGAAAGAAAAGTATCATTTTGCTTACATGTTTATTATATGTCACACATATATGTTGTTGGTTTTCTCTTTATACAAAAATAACAGATTACCATTATGGAAAATGTAAAAAAAAAATGAATTCTAAAAATTGTTAAAGATGTCTAGAACATTATAGCCCACCATCCTCATTCACCTTATTAATATTGTATATAATTCCTTCTACTCTTTATGCATAGATATGAAGAATAACTATGAACAACTACAAATACACATTTGCATGCTTTTTTAAGTAAGTGGATTTAAATCTGTACTTACCTGTGATGAAAGAGACAGGGGCCACTGGCTCCTGGCATGGGGGAAAAAGAAAAAGGAAAAGAAAATACCCTATTCATGAACCCCAAATCCGAAAAGTTACATGATATGAGTGAGCAGTTTAGTTTAGAATAGATAAGTAAACATGAAGCCTATTAAGTTTATAATAGACAACTAAGACAGTTAGGTCTACCCACCAAAGAAAGTAAGTTAGATAAGGTCGTCCAAATAATGCCACTTTTTGTTCACCTCAGGCATGTAGAATGTGACAGAAATGAGTTTGGTTGGGGTTATCCCATAAGCCTAAACAATCAGCAGTGTAGACTCCCCTAACTAAATAAATTGCTACAAGCTTCTTTCTTTTCTTGAAGAAAACGATATGTGATATATTTCTTAGAGCTAGTATAATGTAAGATAGAAATATAGGGCAACATTTCTAGTCTTGTCTTCCTCTCTTGTTATAATTCTCAGCAATTTCAACATGCCTGCACTGACAGTTCTGCTGACATCCCAGCCCCACCGTCATCCTCCTTAACTCAGTACCAGCAGGTCTATGCAGTTAGGCTACTCACTGATGAAGCCACACCTGAAATCCAGCCAATTCTCTCAAAACTCTCTACTTCTCTAATTCCCACCTCCTTAACTTCTGTCTTGTTCATTCTTTCATACATAAAGCATGTCGACCTCCTTGGAAATTACTTTTCTTTATTTGTGAATCTCATCCTTACCTCAAGTTTCCCTATACATCCTCAATTTATAGTCACTCACCAACTGTTTATTCCACTTCCACTATTGGGCAGAATTGAAGAATGGCAGGACGTTATGATTTCTAATGCACCTAAGACTTCACTGTTTAGGGCCTCATCTCAGTGCATCACAGATCCCACACCATTTCTATTTTCACATTCCCCCAACCCTCAGCCCCTCCCCAAGATTTACTCCCCACACCCAGGAAATGGCCACATCTACATCTTCAAAGGGAAGGTCAAAGCCTTTGTGCTCAGACAGATCCCGGACCTCCACCTAGTAGCTGTGCCATCTTGGGGAAGTCAGTCTGCTTTCTGAAAGCCCTGGGCTCCTGTGAGGAAATGAAAAACAAGGTTTGTGAAAGGACATCATCTAGTTCCTGGAAGTGTCAAAGTGAGTAGAATTCTAAAATTGAATTTTCGACAGCTGCCTACACTATGTTTGCTTAAGCCTGACCCAAGCAGAGTTTCTGACATTCACAGACTCTCCCCTTGCAGAGACCAAGGGATAGAAGGTAGTGATGAGAACCAACAAGTTGAGTCAACTCAAGTAGCTCCATTTGCTGTTTCTCTTTTGCTTTTATTGGCCTCTTTCCAAGATGGCTGGGCCTATGATTGGTAAAAATCATTGAAGAGTCAGCAGAGAAGCACATGGTGTGAAACACAGAGAGAGCAGATCTGCATTTGTCAAGATTGGTTAAGGTTTCTGTGTTCACTTGCTGAAACTAGGAGGCAGAATTTCATGTCAGCTGTTCCAAAATGAAAAGATTCGCTATACGATTTACCTATGTCTAGTGAGGGCCAAAGGGTGAGGCTTCAAAATGTGGCTTTTGTGATGCCTTCCCAATTGTTTTTGATGTTTCTTGCTGCCAGTGGGCACTTCCTGCTCCCCTGGCCTCTCTACAAATTCCACGTTCCACCCAAATCTACCCTCCCTGGCCAATCCATGAGCTTTTTTTCCTATCAAAATTTAGCTGTCCTGTGTTCCGTTCCTTAGGGACCAAGTAACAGCCATCCTCACTAAGAGAGAAATTTTGCCAAAGATTGCGGACATGTTTAGGAGCTCTGACTCTCTATCCTATTCCAGCTAATGTATTTTCTTATTAGCCCAGTGCTGTGTCTCTAATGCTGAGAATTTGGGTCATTTTGACAGAGCTTGGAGAGATACTTTTAGACATTCAATACATACCTTGTGGCCCCACTGTTGAGGTGACCATCTTTATAGTTTATGTGAAAGTTTACTCTGCTGTCAACAGCCCATAAACAGCAAAAACCACAGCTACTGATTCAAAACAAGATGAGATGCTTGAGCTTGAGTAATCTGGGTATTCACGAACGTCCTGACTCCTATGAGCTGGTTCAGTAAGGGGCAGTTACCGTAGACCAAACTGGAACTCACTGCCCTTTCTAAATCAGTCAGGTTTCTCTATGGAGATGGAACATAATGTCTCCAAATGCTAAGCACCATATATTTCTTTTAAAATTCCCATCTAGGATAAAAGTCCTTACCCAAACTAGAGGAGGAGTATGCTGATGTTAATATATGCTGGCATCTGCTATGGGGCAGAGCCTGTGTTAGAAACTTGACATCTGCTACGACTCACAGGTGGGATAATATTTGGGGTGGGAGAGGGGCATTATGTGCCCGTTGTTATTCAAATATGGAGAAAGAAAAGGGTTTATGAATACTAAAAGTCTATAAAATCTCCTTGGATTTAGTTTCTAACAAATCAACCATAGAGAAAAAGTCATCCTATCTGTCTCTGAGCTCTGCAGAGAAGACCTCATTCTTGGACCTTTCTGATTATTCCATAGTTTGCAACACAAAACTCATCTCCTATTGTCAAGCTGCTGTTATTTTGCATGAGATGGTTTTAAAGCTGGTCAGTGTTTCTGTTAAGAGCTCTCGATAATTACCTGATTCTCGACTGTCCAAGAGGATTTGTTTCTCCTCTCCATCCCACGCTCAGAACAGAATGATGTCTGACATCAAAGATCCCTGGAGACATTTGTCAGTGTCCTGCAATGGTGTAATAAATAATAAGAAGAATGTTAAAAATTATTATGAAGGATTTGACCACTTGGCCAACGGAGAATGCATGGATGGGTTAGACAGAAAGATAAAAGCAGTATAACATGTAGCTGTCTGACCCTTTAGGTAAGAATTTTGCTCTCCAAAGGAAAGCCTTAGAAATGTTAGATTCACTCACTTTTTAAAGACTTTGTTATTTATATAGCGTTAAAGATATTCCAAACACATAGTAAGTCACACTCAGTAAATTAAGATTGAAGGAAAGGATTAATACTCACTAAAAGGGGTTAATGCCATCTCTAAAAATTTTTTTAAAATTAGACAACAAAATGCTTTAACATTTATGATTTACCTTATATGTTGAGAAAAGCTTGTTTTAAGATATTCTTTTCCTTTTACCACTGCTTTTGTAGCCTTTCTCCCCTTATGAATAATGCTAATACATTGTGTAAGAACTACATGTTGTTAAGTATACTTTATTGAGACTGTAACTGCTGAGTTCTTGTGGATTTTCTCTTCCCCCTAAAAAGTTAGCTGTGGCCCTTCTGAGATGACAAAGCAGGGAAGAGAGGGGGAAGAGACCCATTGTTCCTTCTGTTCTCTTCACCTGGGATCTCACCAAAGAAAGAAAGAAAAAATGTACAAACAACTGTGGTAACAATGTCTACTGTACATTTTCTTCAGGCTGTTTATCCAAACAAGGAGTTCAGCCTTGACTGCCAGGCTGAGGTTGGATTAATCCTCCACCCCCCACCCCCGCCAGTGGATACAGATAGCAGAGAAGAGCCTGTGGAAATCAGGTGTATTTGGGAAGGAGGAGAAGTGGCTGGTGGCAGCTGATGTCTTTAGTAACATGGAGATTTCATAGGAAGAGTCTTTAGTAGGAAGTCAGCCAGAAGATAGAGTGAAATTAGGGCAGGGCCTGGGAATGGAGGTGATGAAAGTGGTAGAAGCAACAATTGGAGATCGATTGCAGGCATTTTGGGTAACATGATGGAGAGGGAGTTTGTAATGACCCATATAGTAGAGTGAGTCTGATTCCCAATGAAGTAGATGTCTAAAAACTAATTAAGGAAAATGAGGACTAGACTGACCATTCAGCCAACTTGGGTGGCACTGGGTAGGCTCACTCAGTGTCTCCAGGGTACCAGTGCCCGGGAGAAGGGAGTGTGAGTTATCTAACTGGGCATCAAAGAAATGCAGGCATGAGGAACCCCTCCGAAGGCCCAGACTTCCTATGAGGGTGTGGTAGCTCTGAGGAGATACCTGGTGTCTCTTTTTCTTAACTTGGAGAAACTAAGAGTGTCTCCAAGCTTCTCAGGCTTGGAGAAAGAAGATAATCAAGTACGTACTCTGCCTGACAGTCCCTGGTTGGTTCCAGGAAGGAAGGTGAAGGTCTGGGGCAGATTGAGGGCTGGATAATACGAATAACTGAAGGTTCAAGATTCATTCATTTAGTACGAGTTTATTAAACCCCTATTATTGCCAACCACTGGGTCCTGTGCTGAGGCTTGGGTTGTGGACAAAAGAGAAAAGTGATTCTGATGTGGAGTTGACAAAGGAAAAGCAGTTACAAATACAAAGTGAAAAGTGCTACCAGTATGCTTGTCCTGGTTTGGGTAGAAACACAAGAAGGGCCCCCACTCTTCTCTTGGGGAGTTAAAGAATGTTTCCAAGAAGTGACACCTACGCTGGGATATGGGAATAATGAACCATTCTGCAGATAAAAGGGTGAGTGGAATGCTAGGGAGACAAGAAATGTCAGGGTTTAGGATCCAGAGCTATACTGTGGTCCAGTGGAGAACCGGAAGTTACCCAGTTTCCACTGGAGTGGGGTATATTCAGAAGTGTTACAGGAGAGATACCCAAGGACCATATGAAGAAGAGCTTTCTAAAGATATTAAGGAGGATGTTTATCTGTGCATTTCAACCCACCCCAATGCTTTTACACTTAGAATCCAGAGGGTTGGGGCTCCTGGGTGGTTCAGTGGATTAAATATCTGCCTTCAGCTCAGGTCATGATCTCAGGGTCCTGGGATCAAGCCACGCATCGGGCTCTCTGCTCAATGGGGAGCCTCTTCCCCCTTTCTCTCTCTGCCTGCCTCTCTGCTTACTTGTGATCTCTGTCTGTCAAATAAATAAAATCTTAAAAAAAAAAGAAAAAAGAAAAAAGAAGAAGAAGAAGAATCCAGAGGGTCAAAATGCCTTCCCTATTGTGATAACAAAGCTTGAATGTTACTGTTGAGAAGAACTGGTTTCCATCCTGGCTCTGCCGTATCCTGGGTGAAGGTGAATGATGCCTCAAACACTTGGAGCCTCAGTTTTTCACTCTGTGAAATAGGAATTCTATTCCTATCTTGCATGGTCATTTTTAGATTTAGAGTGGTTTGCACATGGAAAGGGAGACCATCCATTTGGGGAGAAAGATTCGGTAAATAGAAATACTGATTCATTCCTATTTCTTGTACTATTCTCAATATTGTACAACACTATTCAAATTTCTCAGTAAGAAAGTACAACGGACAAAAGGAAAAACAGATTTAAAGCGCCCTCTCTAACATATTGCTAACAGTGTGAACCAAGGTCCAGAGTAATGTAGGTTCCTATCTGGAATATGGGGGCAATAACACTTGATTCCTCACTTCCAGGCATGTCGTAAAGTTTAATTAGATGTTATCCATAAAGCACTATGAACTTCTTAGAGGAAGGCAGCTTATAAATACAAGTTACAGAACTCTTTATTATTCATCTTTCATCTCTTAATTTATCTACCACTCCCTGTAACCTGGAACTTTGGTATTTTTCTCCTCAGATATTCCTGAGATTTCTTACAGAAGGAGGTAGGCTCTTGTTCTTTTCCTTTATCTCTGGATTTCTGGTGCTTTGAATTTCACTCAGCTTCCCCCTGGTCACTCATTTATTACATCTGATGGATTCCCTTTCTCACCTCGTGTACTTTGGTCAGAAGATGTTTCAGACCACGGAGACAGCTTGATCTGCCTTACCTTGAACTTTCAACTTTAAATTTGATGGGCATCAGTGGGATTGTAGTCAAGGCGAGATAGATTACTGGTTATTTGGCCCTCTTGTGTATGCATGACACTAAATCTTTCAAAGCCCCCTGGTTTAAAAGTGATTGATAAGTCATCAGGATTGAGACAGTGCCTTCCTGAACTGAAGACCAATTTCTAACTTTTTCAGATCACTTGCAGCCTAATGTTTTAGGCCTGTTATTTCGGCCCAGTTTTGTTTTTTTTCTACACAGTGAAGCAAGACAGATGTTATCACCTGCTTTCTTTCTACCAGTGGGATTTCCGTGTACAAAACCAAGAGCAATGTAGTCCTATAGGACAGCTAAGACCTGTGAACAGTTTCCAGCTCCTGTTGCTCCTCAAATGAAATTCATTGTTTTCTTGCTAAGTACAAAACAGGAATGAATGTTATTAATACTTAATGAGGAACTTTGAATTTTAATGAAACTCAACAATGGGATTTTTCAAGGGTGGACTCAAGTATTAATCTCTGGTATTTTCAGTGTTTACAACAGATCCTGCCATATGTTACAAACCACAACTCTATCCTATAAATAGACAAAACAATTTTACTAGGAGTGAGAAGGGATCAAACAATTTCAATATAACCTAGAAGGTTCCAAAAAAAAAATCAGGAAGATGCCATATGGATGTGATTTCTACCAAAATTTAATTGGGGCACAATAAATACGATCTCAATTCTGGGGAGCAGGATAGGCTAGTGGGTTTCAGGAGGGGCTTGCAAGATTGTACAATTGTATCCATTGTTATAAGAAAAGAAGATCCAAAGCAAACAAGGCAAAATGCTAAGATTGTCTAAGTGGCAAATGCATGGCTATTCATTGTATTATTTCTGTTCTTATCTATGTTTAAAATAAAAACATAGTTTTGCAATAACAGTACTGCTTACAAAACTTGTAATTCTGAAAAAGAATAGAATTATACATGTAAATTGGTTTCCACCTTAGGGAAGCTTCGGGACTCTAGTCAAGGACCTTTGCAAGCTTTCTTTGCTGGCAGCGTTTATGGATGAAAAGCTGACACTGAACATGAAAGCAAAAACCTTAATTTGGTTTTAAGAGTGCCATTCAGGAGCTAGCTCTGTAATTATTGACAACTGAAAGCAGAAATTTGCATTTGTCCTTGTTATACTTCATATTATGGGCCCACAGATCTAAGCTATTGAAGTATTTCTGATTTTTCATTGAAGTAAAATTGGTACAGAACATTATTTAAGTTTTAGGTGTCCATTTAAATTTGGTATTTGTATACACTACCAAGTGATCACCACCATAAGTCTCGTTACCATTATTACAATTGAGACCCCTCACCCATTTCACCCACCCCCCAACTCCCTGCCCCTGGGTAGGCATCAGTCTGTTCTCTGTGAGTTTGGTTTTGTTTGTTTTATTTTTTACGTTCCACATATCAGTGAAATCGCACAGTATTTGTCTTTCTCTGTCTCACTCCACTTAGCATAATACCCTCTAGGTCCATCCATGTCATTGCAAATAGCAAGATTCCCTTCATTTTATGGCTGAATAGTATTCCATTGCGTGAAATACACACACATGCGCACACACACGCACACACACACACACACACACGCACATTATATGCCTACTGTTTTCCACAGTGTTCGCACCAAATTTCATTCCTACCAACAGTGTATGAGGGTTCCCTTTTTCCACATCTTCACCAATACTTGTTATTTCTGGACTTTTTGATAACAGCTATTTTAAAAGGCTTGAGGTGATATCTAACTATGGTTTTGATATGTATTTCCCTGATAATTAGTGATGTTGAACATCTTTTCATGTACCTCTTGCCATCTGTATCTTCTTTAGAAAAATGTCTATTCAGATCCTCTGTCCATTTTTTAGTTTGTTTTTTTTTTTCCCCATTGGATGAGTTCTCTATATATTTTGGATATTAACCCCTTATTGGATCTATGATTTGCAGATATCTTCAACCATTCAGTAGGCTACCTTTTGTTTTGTTGATGACTTCCTTCACCACGTAGATTTTGTATTTTGATGTAGTCCCACTTACTTATTTTTGCTTTTGTTTCCCTTGCTTTTGGAGTCAAATCCAAAACATACAAGCAAACAAACAAACAAAAACATTGCTGAGATGCTGACAATGAGCTTGTCACCTAGCAGTTTTATGCTTTCAGGTTTTACATTCAAGTATTTAATCTACTATGAATTGATTTTGTATATGGTAAAAGATAGCGGTCTAGTTTCATTCTTTTGCATGTGACTGTCGAGTTTTCCAAACACCATTTACTAAAGAGACAATCCTTTCCTCATTGTATATCCTTGGTCCCTTTGTCATAAATTAATTGACCATAATTGTATGGGTTTATTTCTGAGCTCTCTATTTTGTTCCATTGATCTATGTGTCTGGGTTTTTTTTGGGTTTTTTTGCCAATACTATACTGTATTGACTACTATAACTTTGAAATCAGGGAGTATGATACTTCTCCTTTGTTCTTCAAAATCGTTTTGGCCATTTAGGTTCTTCAGTGCTTCCTAAAAATTTTAGAATTACTCTGGTTCTGTAAAAAGGTCATTGAGATTTTGATAGGGATGCACTGTAGTGTGGACATTCTAACAATATTAATTTTTCCAATTCATGAGTATGGAATATCTTTATATATTTTGTATCATCTTCAATTTCTTTTATCAATGTCTTGTCTTCAGTGTACAGGTTTTCATCTCCTTGAATAAATTTATTCCTAGGTATTTTATTCTTTTTGATGTGATTTTGTACATTGATTTTTGTATCCTTCAACTTTTTACAAAATTTGTTTCTTCATTGTAATAGCTGTTGGATGAAGTCTTGAGGATTTTTTTTTATATATAGTATCATATCATCTGCAAATAGTGAAAGTTGTACTTCTTTTCTGATTTGGATGCCTTTTATGTATTTTTTTTTTTCTTCTGTAATTGCTCTGGCTGGGAATTCTGCTACTATGTTGAATCAAAGTGACAAGAGTGGACGACCTTGTCATGTTCCTGATCTTAGAGGAAAAGCTCTTAACATTTCACCATTGAATATGACATTAGCTCTGGGGTTTTCATATATGGCCTATAGAGGTATATTCCCACTTTGTTGAAAATTTTCATGATAAATGGAGGCTAATTTTGTCAAATACTTTTCCTGCTTCTGTTGAGATAATCATATGATTTTTATCCTTCATTTCTTTATGTGGTATACTATATTGATTGATTTACAGATATCAAACCATCCTTGCATCCTTGAACTAAATCCCACTTGAACATAGTATATGAGATTTTTAATGCGTTGTTGAAATTGATTTGCTAATTTTTTTTGAGAATCTTTGCATCTATGTTTATTAGGGATATTTGTCTGTAATTTTCTTTTTGTGTGTGTGGTGTCCTTATCTGATTTAATATCAGGGTAATGCTGGCCTCACAAAATAAGTGAAAACTTTTCCTCCTCTTAAATGCTTTGGAGGTTTGAAATGGATAAGTATTAAATCTTCCTTAAATGTTTGGCAGAATTCACCCAGAAAGCCAACTGGTCCTGGACTTTTGTTTGTTGGGAGGTTTTGATTACCGATTTTCATCTCCTTTCTAGTAATTGGTCTGTTCAGATTTTCTATTTCTTCATGATTCATCCTTGGAAAATTGTATGTTTCTAATAATTTATCAATTTCTTCTAGGTTGTCCCATCTGCTGGAATATAACTGCTTATAGCACTCTCTTATGATCCATTATATTTCTGTGATATCAGTTGTAACTTGTCCTTTTTTCATTTCTGATTTTATTTATCTGAGCCCTCTTTTTTTCTTGTTTAGTCTAGCTATGGGTTTGTCAATTTTTTTTTTTTTTATGTTTTCAAAGAACCGGCCCTCAGTTTCATTGATCTTTTATATTGTCTTTTTAGCCTCTCTTTTATTTATTTCCACTCTGATCTTTATTATTTCCTTTCTTATACTAACTTTGAACTGCACCTGTTTTTATTTCTCTAGTTCCTTTAGGTGTAGAGTTATATTGTTTATTTGAGATTTTTCTTGTTTCTTAAGATATCAAATCTCTATTGTTATAAACTTTCCTCTTAAAAATGCTGTTGCAGCACCCCATAGATTTTGGACTGTTGTATTTCCATTGTCATTTGTCCCCAGGTATTTTTTATTTCTCCTTTGATTCTTCATTAATACATTTGTTGTTCGGTAGCATATTGTTTAATATCACATGTTGATCATTTTTTTCAGGTTTCTCCCTATAATTGATTTCAATTTTCATATCCATTTTGGTTCAAAGAGATGCTTGATATGACTTCACTCTTTTTAAATTTACTGAGACTTTTTTGTGACCCAATATTTGATCTAGTCTGGAGAAGGTTCCATGTGCACTAGACAAGAAGGTGTATTCTACGGCTTTTGGATGGGATGTTCTATTAAGTCCATCTGGTGTAATGTATTGTTTAAGGTCAGTGTTTCCTTATTGATTTTCTGTTTGGATTATCTATCCATTGATATAAGTGGTGTATTAAAGCCCACTAGAATTATTGCCTATTTGTCATCCATTTATCCCTTTAGGTCTGTTAATACTTGCTTTATACATTTAGATGGTTTTATGTTGGGTGCATAAATATTTACAAATATTATATCCTCTTGTTGGATTGATGCTTTTATCATTATGTAAAGCTCTTCATTGTCTTTATTATATAGTCTTTGTTTTAAAGTCTATTTTGTCTGATATAAGTGTAGCTACAGCAGATTTCTTTTCACTTCCATTTGCATGTACTATCTTTTTCCATCTCTTCACTTTGAACCTTTCTCTGTCCGTAGATCTAAAATGAGTCTCCCATCGGCCATAGAGGTTGGTCTTGTTTTTGTTGTTGTTATTGTTTGTTTGTTTCAATCTATTGAGCCACTGTACCTCTTAGTTGGAGAATTTAATTCATTTATATTTCAAGTAACTATTTATAGGTATGTACTTACTGACACTTTGTTTATTGCTTTCTCATTGTTTCTGTAGTTCCTCTCTTCCTTTCTTCTTCTCTTGCTTTCTTCATGGTTTGGTAAATTTCTTTAGAGTTATGTTTAGATTATTTTCTCATTGTCTTTTGTGTATTGACTGTAGACTGTTGCTTGTAATTATCATGAAGTTCACATATAATATCCTATACGTGTAAGAGTCTGTTTTAAGTTGATAGCATTTTAAGTTTGAGTGTATTCTAAAAACTCCATATTCCCCTTTGTCATGTGTTCTGTTTTTGATGTCATATTTTACAACTTGTCTTGTGTGTGTATCTCTTAACTAACTATTATAGTTACAGTTAATTTTACTATAATTATCTCTCAACCTTCATATTAGCTATAGAAGTGATTAACCCACTACCCTTAGTGGAAATTTTTATTTTCGTATGTTTTCTTGTTACTAGTTAGTGCCTTTATTTTCAGCTTAAAAAGAGTCATTTTAACATTTCTTATGAGGCTGATTTAGTGATGATGAACTTCTTTACTTTTTGCTTGTTTGGAAAACTCTTCCTCCAGCCTTCAAGTCTGAGTGCTAAGCCTATCAGATAGAATATTCTTGGTTGGGAGTTTTTTTTCCTTTCAGCACTTTGAATACATCATACCACTTTCTTTTGGCCTGAAAAGTTTCTACTGGAAAATCAGTTGATAATCTTTTGGGAGTTCTCTTAAATGTAATAAGTTGTTTTTCTCTTGCTATTTCTAATATTCTCTTTGTATCCTTAAATTTGACATTTTAATTATAATGTGCCTTGGTGTGGATCTCTTTGGGTTCATCTTATTTAGAACTCTCTGTGCTTCCTGGATTTGGATGTGTATTTCTATACCCAAGTTAGGGAAGTTTTCAGCTATTATTTCTTCCAATAATTTTCCTACCTCTTTTTTCTTTCTCCTCTTCCTCTGGGACCCTGGGACCCCTATAGTGTGAATGTTATTCTGCTTGATATTATACCACCGGTTTCTTAATCTGTCTTCACTCAAAAAAGATTTTTTTTTTCCTTTTTGCTGCTCTGATTGGGTGAGTTCCACTGCCCTATCTGCCATGTCACTAATCTGTTCTTCTACTTTATTTAGCCTAATGTCAAAGCCAATTGGTGTATTTTTCAGTTCAGCTATTGTGTTCTTCAGCTCTGTGACCTGTTACAACCTTATGTTTTCTTTTCTTTTCTTTTCTTTTCTTTTTTTTTTAAGATTTTATCTATTTGTCAGAGGGAAGGAGAGCAAGAAAGCACAAGCAGGGGGAGTGGCAGGCAGAGGGTGAAGCAGGCTTTCCACTGAGCAAGGAGCCTAATGTGGGACTTGAACCCAGCCACTGGGATCATGACCCAAGCTGAAGGCAGATGCTTACCCAACTGAGCCACTCAGGCATCCCTTTCCTTATGTTTTCTATCTCTTTATTGAAGTTCTCACTGTGTTCATCCATTCTTCTTCCAAACTCAGTGAGCACCTTTATGACTATTGCATTGAACTCCTTATCAAGTAGATTACTTTTCTGAATTTTATTAAGGTCTTTTTCTGGAGATTTGCCTTATTCTTTTGTTTGAAATATATTCCTCTTCTCCTCATTTTGCTTGACTCCTAAGGTTTTTTGTTTTGCTTTGTTTTTGTTCTTTGTAAGTTTGTTTTTATGTATTAGGTGAAATGGCTACCTATTCCAGTCTTGAGAGAGTAACCTTGTGTAGGAGATCAGCCTTATTGTCCAACCTTGTCCTAGCTTTTGATTGCTTCTCAAACCTTTGTGATTGTCTAAGAAACCTGATTAGTTCTTGAGAGGTCCCAGTTGATGATGTTCCAAGAACTATAAATGTAAGCCAGATCCTCAGGCAGGAGGCTTTAGGGTATGTAAATATATAGTCTTATGGGTCCACAATCATAAACTGTAGTGACTTCCAGACCAGGAGATCTGCAGGTGTACCCTGGGTGACAGTTGTAAAAATTGTGGCTTTATATGAGTGTTTGAGCTCTTTTCTGGGTGGTATTAGTGATCTATAGGGAAGTCAAGGGAGGGCACTAATGTCTTCTTGCCTGTGTTCCCTGGGGGTGCCTCTTTAGCCTCTGGTGATTTGGAAAACCTGAAACCTGCCCCTTGGGCTGAAACTCCAGGCAAAGAAAATAAGTCTTCTTCACATAAAGACTGGGGGTGTGTTTCAGTCTGCTGTTTGGTAACCTATGAAGGACTGTCTCTCTTTTTATTTCAGACCAATGGGCCCGGAAACATAGTCTCCTCTGGCTACAGAGCCAGGCATTTCAGGGGCATCCCTGTGTTGGTTGTATGTGCCTGCTGGCTGGAATGGGGCAGGCCTTGGCTGCAGCACACAGGGGCAGGCACTCCTACCAGAGCTACAGGCTGTTAGGGGTGGGGTGAAAATGGTGTCTGCCAGCACCAGCTTGAACAAAGAAGAAGGAGAATGCAAAAATGACAGCTGCCAGTGCTTCCATCTCTGGGGAGAGTCTCAACAGTTTCCTGGCTCTCCAGCAGATGCTTTAAGACTAGCTAGTAAGTCTCCTTTGAATATGGTCTAGGCACCTTTTGTGTTGTTGCTTTTGTGCTGGGTCCCTGAAAAACTGGGTGTGTGTGTGAACCCATTAAGAGTGGATTTTCTGTTTCCTATAGCCCTGTAGTTGTCCTGAAAGTAAACTTTATTGGTTTTTAAAGCAAGGTACTTTGGAAGTTCATCTCTCTGGTACAGGTCTCAAAGATTGGAATGCCTAATGTGAGGCACAAACCCTTCAGTCCTAAAAGACAAACTCCGTATTAGAAGATACCTCCTGACCTGGTTGACACATGCGGTGGAGTTTCTTGTGAGACCACATCTCTGCCTTTCCTACTGGTCTGGATGTGGCCCTTCTATCCTTCGCTGTGGAGGTGCTGTTCAGCTAGCTTTCAGGTGCTTTATATGGGGAATTGTTTCTTGTGTAGCTATAGGTTTGTTATGTAAATGGGAGGAGGTGAGTTCAGGACCCTTCAATGCTACTATCTTATATCGGTCTCTTTGAGGTATTTCTCTTAAAAGCATTTGTTATTTTTATAAAATTGATACACATATAATTTTAAAAAATAAGCAATATAGAAAAAAAGAAAGCAATAAATCACTGAAAATGCCACCCTTCCAAGCTAGAAACATTATTCTTACACCTTTGCATTCACGAATTGAAACAGAAAAATAAATGAATGTTCAAGTGGGTAAGAAAAATTGTATAGTTAACATTAAACACATTTTCATTTTAAAAACATTAAATTTAATATTATTTAAAAAGAAAGAAAGACACTATAATAAAACTGAAGGAATTGCTGAACTTCAGATAAATGAGACTTTTACACAGGAGATATTAATTTTATGCTATTACTTGAACTCTAAAGCAGATTGTGGACTTCTGGGTTCTGGTCTGGCATGTAAGGAGCTTAGAAGTTACCATCACTCCATCCTAACAAGTAAGAAGCTGAACAAACTGAAAAATTAGCAACCTTCTTAGATTTGTCAGAGAAGTGAGTAACAGAGCAGACCACAGCCCCCAAAATGAAGAGACAGACAAGTAGTATAGAGAATCACAACTTATATACAGGACCAAAAACTCAGAAACCAGAAATTTCTGTGGGAAGCAGTTTTAGGGTAGAAAGACCTGAACTGTCACTGACAAATTTCTGGAGGCTCAGTGTGAACAAGTTTGAGAGAGAAAACCTCCAGGGGGACCCCAAGTCTCACACTTTTTTGAATTTTATTTCTGGGAGCTCCACTAGGTTCTCAGTAAAGAGAGGAGAAAAATCCCCTCTGGCTTCCCTCAAATGGAGGAAAGAAAGTAACCATTTTGAAGCATATCTGAGCATTTTGTTACTGTCAAGACCAGACCACAGGAAGAACTATTTTATCAGAGCTTAGCCTGTTGAGGTTTATCAGAGCCTAACCAACCTGGGAGGAAGAAAATACCCAACTCCAGACTCCTCTAACCATCCTAGCACACCTAGATGGATAAAAACTGAAAAGCACTTGTGAAGTTCACAGTCCAAGGACACGGGATCACTCAAATACTGAGACTTAATCATAAGCCCATGGAACATTTCCCTTCCTTTCCATCATACCTGACCATCATCACATCATTAAAGGCCGATTTGCCTCAGTTTCTTTTCTCGTCATGTCCACCATTAAGAAAAAATTATAAAGCACACTAAAAGGCAAAAACTATAGTTTGAAGAGACAGAGCTCATCAGAACTAGACCAAGATATGGCAGGGATGTTGGAATTATCAGATCATGAATATAAAACAACTATGATTGATATGCTAAGGGATCTAATGGAAAAGTAGATAATATATAAGAACAGATGGGTAATGTAAACAGAAGAATGGTCATTCTAAGAACAAATCAAAAAGAAAGGCTAGAAAAAAAATACTGTAAAAAAAAATGAAGAGTGCCTTTAGTGGGCTTATTAGTAGCCTAGACATAGTTGAAGAAAGAATCTCGGAACTTGCAATATGTCAATAGAAACTTTCAAAAGTGAATAACAGAGAGAAAAAGGACTAGGGTAAAAAAAATAAAAATTAAAAAAAAAACTGAATAGAATGTTCAAAAACTTTGAGGCAACTACAAAAGGCATAACAAATGCTAAATGGAAATACCAGAGTGAAAAGAAAGAGAAAAAAAATAGAAGAAATATTCAAAGCAATAATGAGTGAGAAATTTCCCCAAATGAAAGTCAGATATCATGCAACAGATCCAGGAAGCTCAGAGAACACTAAACGGGATAAATACCCAACACAAAAACAAAAATAACCAAAACCCCTATACTTTCACATATCATTTTCAAACTACATGAAATCAAAGAAAAAGAAAAACACACACACACACACTTAAGGAAGCCAGGGAAAAACAACAACTTACCCATAGATGAAAAGAGATGAGAATTAGGGATTCTGGGTGGCTCAGTTGGTTGAGTGTCTGCCTTTAGCTCAGGTCATGATCCCAGGGTCCTGGAATCTAGCCCTGTATCAGGCTCTCTGCTCACCAGGGAGTCTCCCTCTCCCTCTGCCTGTCTCTCTGCCTGCTTATGCTCTCTCTGTCTCTCTGACAAATACGTAAAAATCTTAAAATATATATATACATATATATATATATGTATGTATGTATATATATGAATTACATCTGATTCCTCCTAAGAAACCATGCCACCAAGAAGGGAGCGCACTAAAATATTTAAATGGTTAAGTGAAAAAAGCCCTACCAACGTAGACGTCTATACAGTGTGAAATCACCCTTCAAAAGTAAAGGTGAAAGATTGTCTCAGACGAACAAAAATTGAGGAATTTTGTTGTAAGTAGTGTTAAAAGAAGTTTTTTAGAGAAGGAAAATGATATAGGTGAGAAACTTGTATCTACATATAGGAAGGAAGGGCATAGGATAATGAGTAAGTGAAGAAAAAATTAAAATCTCATTTTTTTTCTCTTCATTGGTCTAAGGGATAACAGTTTTTTCAAAATAATAGCAATAATGTATTCAATTATGTATGCTTTTATATGACCTATATTTGTTCATGTCTATACATGTATGTATACACACACACACACACACACACACACATTTCTGTATGCTTAACCATAAGTGAAATCGATGACAGTAATGATACAAGAGATTAAAGGGAGGAATTAGGAGTATTTTGTTATTATAAGATACTCGAATTACTTACGAAGTGGTATATAGTGTTACTTGAAAGTGGACTTGAATTAGTTGTAAATGTATATTTCAAAATACCCAGAATAGCCAACTCAATATTGAAGGAGAAGAGCAAAATTGGAAAATTGAAGGAGAAGAGCAAAATCTAACTTCAAGACCTACTATAAGCTACACTAACCCTAATCCAAACAGTGTAGTACTGGTGAAGGAATAGATAGATCAATGGAACAGGATAGAGAGGCTACAAATAGACTTACATAAATATAGCAGACAGACCTTTGACAAAAGAGCAAAATTAATACAATGGAGAAAGGAGATTTCTTCAACAAATGGTATTGGAACAACTGGACATCTGCATGCAAAAAAAAAAAAAAGAATCTAGATACAGATCTCACACCCTTTTTAAAAAATAGCTCAAAATAGATCTTAGACTTAAATGTAATATGCAAAACTGTAAAATTCCTAGAAGATAACATAGGAAAAGCCTAGAAGACTTTGGATATGACATTAGATACAATGCCCAAGACATGATCCTTGAAAGAAAGAATCAATAATCTGGATTTCATTATAAATCAAAATTTCTGCTCTGTGAAAGACAATATCTACAGAATGAGAAGGCAGGTCACAGACTGGAAGAAAATATTTGCCAAAGACACATCTGAAAAAGATTTCTATCCAAAACATCCAAAGAACTCAGAATTCAAAAATAAAAAATATGAACAACCTGATTAAGAAATGGACAAAAGGGGGAACCTGGATGGCTCAGTCAGTTAAGAATTTGACTCTTGATCTTGGCTCAGGTCTTGATCTCAGGGTCATAAGTTCCAGCCCTGTGTTGGGCTCCCCACAGTCATGGAGCCTACTTAAGAAAAGAAAAAAAAGGGGGGGTGCAAAAGACCTGGAGAGATGCCTCACCAAAGAAGATATACACCTAGCAAATAAATATAATAAATATATTTAAAGATGCTCCACATAATTTGTTATTTAAGTGCCCAAAATCTAAAACACAGACACAAAATGCTGATGTGGATACAAAGTAATAGGAAACCTCAGTCATTGCTGGCAGGAATGCAAAATGGTAGAGCCACTTTGGGAGACACTTAGGCAGTTTCTTACAAACGTAAACACACTCTTACAGGATTCAGTAGTCATGCTTCTTAGTGTTTACCCAAATGAGTTGAAAACCATGTCCACACAAAAGTTTGCATGTTGAAGTTTACAGCAGCTTTATTTGTAATTGTCAAAACTTGGAAGTAACCAAGATATCCTTAAGCAGGTGAATGGAAAAACCAAGGCATATCCAGACAGTAAAATATTATTCAGTACTGAAAAGAAATGAGCTACCACACCATGAATAGATATGGAGGAATCCTAAATGTATGTTACTAAATGCTATGGAGTGAGTATTTTTGTCCCCCCCAAAATTCATATGTTGAAATCCTAACTCCCAAGGTGATGGGGTTAGGAGGTGGGTTTTTTAGGAGTTCTGAGGGTGGAGCCCTCCTGAATAAGATTAGTGCACTTATAAAAGAGGTTCAAGGGCCATCATGTGAGGTTACAGAGAAAAGACAGTCTATTGCCAAGAATTGTATGCTCATCAGACACGAAATCTGTGGACACCTTGATCTTGGACTTCCCAGCCTCCAGAGCTGTGAGAACTAAATACTTTATTTATAATCCCCCCTTTTATAGTAGTCCAATCAGACTAAGACACTAAGTAAAAGAAAACAATCTATAAAGTCTATGTATTGTTTGATTTCAAATATATGACACCCTGGAAAAGGAAAAACTATACAGAGAGTAAAAAGTTCAGTGTTGCGAAGGGCTAGAAGGAGGAGGGAGGAAGGGAGCAATAGGCAGAACATAGATTTCTAGGATAGTGACACTCGTCCCTATGATACTACAATAGTGGATACATGTCATTATACATTTGTCCAAACAGTAGAAAGTAAATGAGTGAGCAGAGAGTGAACTCTAATGTAAACTACGTACTTTGGGTGATAATGATATGTCCACATAGAAATTCATTGATTGTAACAAATGTATCACTGTGGTGAGGGATGGTGATCTTGGGAGAGGTGGGACACGTGAAGGGGCAAGAGGTAAATGGGAACTCTGTGCTTTCCACCCAATTTGGCCATGAACCTATAACTCCTCTTAAAAAATAAAGTCTATTTCTGAAAAAAAAAAGAAAAGAAAATTGTGGGAAAGCATTACAAAATTAGAACCATTATGCTTTTCTGTTATTAGTGGTTTCTGTATCATGAAAAATAAATTCTTAGACTTACAACTTCCTCTCACCACCTGATTTTCAGTGGCTCTCTTGTAATTTTAGTACCTACTGATTTTACTACATAATAATTTTACCACATAATTTTACTACATTCTCAATTCCAATACTACATTCTCAATTCCAATACTACATTTTCAATTTTACTACATTCTCAAGGCTCTTTTGAGCCTTCATTCAGTAGGATGGTAACATCATCATGAAGTTTGGGGTTTTTGTTTTTTTCAAAAGTGACTCATGAATATTGCATTCCCAAGTTCATTTTTGCTTAAAAATATCTTTCTGTGGCCCTCATCTTACAAGGACTACCATTTGGCTGAGTTTGACATTGTCAGGTCACCCACCCCTTCACTCAGAGTTTTGCAGGATTGTTGCTACTAAACCATCATGGAGAACATGGAGGCCCGTCTGATTTTTTTCCACTTGTGTCTGATTTTTCACTCTGGATGCCTAACTTCTTAAATGTTAAATGTTAATATCTCTTCTAGGATATGCTTCAACATTAATCATTCAATATAAAGCATTTTATGATATGCAGAGATTCTCTTGATGTTACTATTCAGCTGTTTCTTCATTTGCTTTTTCTTTACCTCTCTGAATTTTTTTGTTCTTCTCTTTGCTTGGTTCTGTACCTTACTGGTGTCAATTATGTATATGTTGGATGATATTTGTCCTTGCTATGTATCATTGACTCTTCTGTTATTGTCCTCAGTTGTAGCCTTTCTCTTCTGACTTTTCCGGTATCATCCCAAGTTCTGTCTCCCTGACATCTTTTTGTTGTCAGCTGTGTCTGTCCTGTTTCTCGCTACTCCCAACTATTTATTTTTCATCTCCATGAATAACCATGTAGGTTTTACCTCAGTTTGTCTTCTTACCTTCACAAACTCCCTTTTCTTCCCATTGGGCTGGTTTATTACTTTCTTTATCTTTTGTTTTTTGAATTCACCTTCTAATTAAAATTCATGTTGTAAATTCACAGTGTAAAATATCCATGAAGAGTTTTCTTCTATTTCCTAGATGATATTTCCTTCCAATTTGTATTTTTTATTGGGTTTTGTATGCTGTATTTCTTTCTTTCAACCTTTTTAGCTGTAGTATATCCCCTATTTAACATTAGCCACTCTCTTCAGACTTTTTGTTGGCTCTGATATAGAGCAGGCAAATCAAACTCTATCAGGCACTCAGCTTCCCTGAGTTTAGTGTTGCTCTTTAATTTTCTATACCCAGAAGCACCTGGGTGACTCAGTCAATTAAGCATTAGACTCTTGGTTTTGGCTTAGGTCATGATCTCATGGTCCTAGGATTGAGCCTCATGTCAGGCTCTGTGCTCACAGGGAGTCTGCCTAAGACTCCCCTTCTCTCTCTTTCTCTCCCTCTCTGCCCACCAAAAATAAATAAATAAATAAATATTTGAAAACCATTTTTTTCTGCATCCAGTATAGTGATCCTGGGAGGTGGTGGATGGTGAACACAGGGAAAAATAGGCTGGCTGGAAATCCCATTTGAGTACCTCTATAGGGCCCTCACCAGCCACTAAGGACATATTCCACTTCCATAACCTCTTTGCCCTAATTCGTCATAGTTCTCTGAAATATGTCATGCTGTCATAACCTGACTGCTTACGCCATGACCCAGTGCTTAAATTTAGTGGCCTCTTATTATAGAGGACTTTTTTTCTTGACTCTCTGTCAGTGTTATTCTTGAATCTGCTTCTTAAGGGTTTTAGTAAAAATTCTTAAAATGTTATTAACTCCTTTTTTCTCCTCAATTCTACTTCCAAGGGTAGGGCTAGGAGCCATGCTGTGTGGCAAAAGAGTGATCAGTTTCTTTCCTTGGCTGCGACTCTTAAAATTATATAACATGAAATTCAATCTCTTTCCTCATTTGGTCGCTGCCTGTGAATTTTTTACTGTTTTGTTCATTCCTTTTTGGGGGATTTCATATGTTTGCTTCTTCTTCTTTTTAAAATGTATTTCATTCAGTGCTAGAAGAGATTAATTTTATAATCCCACTGTCTCAGAAATCTTTACCCACAGTTTTTTCAAAATCACTTTGAATGATGACTATTGCATCTAACTTTACTTTCTACCATTGTAGCTTCCTCAAATGCGATCAATATTCCTGTGATAGTTAATTTTATTTCTCAAACTGACTGCACTATGGAGTCCCTAGCCGGCTATTTGGTCAAATATTATTACAGATGTGTCTGGGAAGGTGTTTCTGGATGAGATTAACATTTAAATCAGTAGAATGAATAAAGCAGATTACCTTCTTAATATGGGTGGGCCTTATCCAATCAGTTGAAAACCTGAACAGAATAAAAAAGCTTAAGGTGGAACCTCCTGCCTGACTGCCTCTGAACTACAATGTCAGTTTTTCCTTCAGACATGAGCTAAAACATTGGCACTTCCTGGGTCTGGAGTTTGCTGGTTTTCCAGGCTACAACTACACCATCAGCTTTCCTGGGGCTCTGGTTGGCTGGCCAACTGCTAATCTTGGGACTTTCAGCCTCCCTAACTGCATGAGCCAATTCCTACTGACTCTATTTTTCAGAGAACCCTAACTAATAGAATTAGTAAAAAATGTGGCATGGCACAAATACTAGCCATTCAAAACTGAACTCTTTTGGAAAACATTTGTTTAAAGACATCAAAATGAACGTTAATGTTAATGTCACAGATTTAGGATAGATAGCTCTAAACTTCAGAGAAGCAGTCCAGGTCAGAGATTATAAAACACCAGTCTATAATTCTAGAACCCTCTTTTTCTCCCCTTAGAGAACAATATTTCCCATCCCTGTCCCACAGATTCTTAAATGCTAAAGTCATCTACAAGTTTGTCTGCCCCATAATATATAATTCAATTGGACTTGGAAGTCTGAGACTCGATTAGCATGCCCAGGTGCTTCCTTAGCCTACTTTTTTATTTAATACTTTAATTTCCTCTTTGAAATGCTTTATCTATCCTCCCCAGTTTGAAAATTATTCTCCCTGAGGAGAAGATAGAAGCAAAATCATGTTTTGGGAAACACATGGGCTTGGAAGATATAGAGTCAACATTTCAGGCCCAGGAACTCCCATTAACTCATTGTGTGATCTTCAGCAAGTTATTTATGCAGCTGACATGCAGTTTTCCCATCATCAGGTGGTATTCAATAATAATCAACAGCACAATGTTTAATCAGAGCAATATTGTGATTAACAGAAAAGACACCAACAGATAAGTTTCTTTAACGTTGCTAAAGAATAAACACAAATGACCTCACACAGATGATTTCACAGATCAGAGGAGGCAACATCAATCTTCCGTGTAGAGGCAGGCCTCCCTGATGCTCAAAATACCATTAAAACACCTTTCCACCAAGATATCTTCTTATCATTGTTAAGACATTTTCAAGTTGTTAAACTTCCTTTGCCATGATCTACAAGTTTTTCTTTTCTTTTCTTTTGATTTTTCTAGCTTCTGAATGTCTTCCTATCCACTAGATGCAAGTAACTGGCAATACCCCCAAAACATTCCTGCAAGAATGAGTCAGAGAGTTCTGCCTCTCGAGGTCAATTTCCCAAGTGAGCATCTTCTCATAGGTTAGGCTTTGGGTCTGCTGAAATTTATTGCTCTACTTTCTACTCCTAGGGATGCTGTGACATTTAAAATTTTTAAATACTAGGAAAATAAAAGTTACTCAAAACAAATGTAGTACTCAGTTAACTCACACTGTATTCCCAGTGTTCTGCTCAGTTAAGAATATTTGGGTTGCAAGTGACAGCACCATTCAACTCAATTCAAACAGTCCTAATAATAAAGAGTATTTATTATCTCACAAAACTTAAAATTCCACAAGTTATTCTGGTTTTAGGAGAGAGATGATCTAGTAACTCACTGGGTCCACTTTTTCCTCTTTTCTTTCCCCTGTGTCTATTGTGATCTCCATCTCATCTGAGAGAATCAGTGTCTGATAGCTCCTACATTTATTATGAGATTCATACTTTGTCACTAGGTCAGATATCCATCCCTGAACTAAATTAGGGAGAGGATAAATTGATTGGATTAATTAAATCAAGACCCATCTCTGGAACTGAAAATGGGATCATTCCCACACAAGTCTCATGTATGAGAGTGAATTCCATGTAGGACAATTGGGGTACTGTTAGCAGGAGACATAGGAACAAATGCTAAGGAGACAGTGAATGTCAACTACATGGGTTCATTTTTCTTTTCAAAAAAAAAATGATTAAAGTACTTTTTGACTCTATCTAGCATCAGTCCCTGTAGTGCTTTTCTTAGAAAAGTTCATGCTATTCTCCTATATTACTCTTTTGGTAATCTGGCCCTTCTCGCTTGATTACTACTTGTTTTAAAAGATGAATCTACTAAGGGCGCCTGGGTGGCTCGGTGGGTTAAAGCCTCTTCCTTCAGCTCAGGTCATGATCCCAGGGTCCTGGGATTGAGCCCCACATCAGGCTCTCTGCTTAGCAGGAAGCCTGCTTCCTCCTCCCTCTCTGCCTGCTTGTGGTCTCTGTCTATCAAATAAATAAATTAAAAAATTAAAAAAAAAAAAGATGAATCTACTAGAGAATTTCTTTTTTTTTTTAAGATTTTATTTGTTTATTTATTTATTTGAGAGAGAGAAAGAGCACACAACCAGGCGATGGGGAGGGGAAGGAACAGAGTGGGAGGGAGGGGGGAGAGAGCCTCCTTGCTGAGTGTGAAGCCCGATGTGGGACTCAATCTCATGACCCTGAGATCATAACTTGAGCTGAAACCAAGAGTTAGATGCTAAACCAAATGAGCCACCCATGAGCCCCACTAGAGAATTCCTTAATAACCCCATATTGATATCTGTAATTTCTTCCCCCTTCCCTTCCTCATTGTGTTATTCAGAATTATGTGGTTAGAATTGCATTTTTAGGTTCAGTTCCCAGCTTCTCTTAAATGTGTTTTCCTCTATATTCTTCCAAATATCTTAATAAAGGAACCTGACAGTAATGACAATTATGTTGTTATTGGGGGAAATATAACCAGCATATCAGCTGGGCCCACTCCCCCTTTCATGTTATAGTTGGTAGAGATGGGACTGAAGTGTGAATGTATCATGGGAATGAGGTTGAAGAAAAATGTGGTATTTTCTTTTTACTAAAGGAAGAAAGTTTATGCAGCAGTCTTAAAAGGAGTCTAATAAAAAAAAAAACCCAAAAAACAAAAAAAACAAAGAACACATCTGATTCTTGACAGCCAGCCTAGAAAGCTTTCTTCAGATTACTTCCCAGTCCTACCTCTCACGTGACCCGTGTTTTCTATATGTGAAAGAAAGAAATTTTTGTGCTGGTCAGAAAAAAAAACCCCTCAGGCTGATTGGTTGATTGTACACCATTTTGTTTTATCCACACTCCATTAGCCCAGGTAATTGGGAGTTGAGTCCATTATTCCATTTCCCTCTCCTATTGCAGTTCTCTCTTTCTCTCTCTCTCCCCCTCTCTCTCCTTCCTTTTCCCTACCCCCTCACATAATCTCTCATACTTTATCTCTTTCATCTAAAAGTATGAGACATTCTAAATTTTCCTTTTAGCCAGGAATCACTTGAAAACTTTTACTCTAGTGATTTGGGGATGCAGGGGGCGGGGGGGGGTCAATGAAATTTTGTTTCATCTGGAATTTTTGTGGGTCTTAGTGAATTAATGTACATGTGTGTATATTCAACAGGAGCTCATTTATTATTTTTTAATTACTCCAACTTAAAATCTTTAAAAACCAAATAGTGAGTTATTTATAATGAAGAGGTCCAAGGGAAAGTCTGAACAATCATCCTTCCTGTACATACAGTCAAAATATCAGGAAAATATCTTCGATCATCAAATCCCTACCCCCACCTGCCCCACGCACAAAACACCCTGACAAGAGTTTCTGAGATATATAACTAATGCTTATTTCCATGACACATAGAACCATATATTTTTGTGATTTTGTCACAAACTTAATGAAATTCCATAAAAATAGTTATAAAATATATGTGTGGACCTTCCCTCTCAATTTTTGGTAGAATTTTCTTAAGAAAACTTCAACTACTCCCCTGGGGTTAATAATACATTATATGTTTATAAAAAAAAATAAAAAATTTATTTAAAAAAAAGAAAAAGGAAAACTTCAATTACAATTTCAGTCTGCCTACTAATGATTCAGCTTTCACAATTCTTATCAATGAATAGTGCTTCTTACTAAGTATTTATCTTAGCTTCTTAGATATTTTATGTTTACAAAATAAAACACTTTCTCTGATCTTTTCAGCATAACTTAGTCACTTAGCCATATTTATTGTGCAAGTACCAAATTTATATGATTGTAGTGGGAGGTTTGGTCCAAAACCAAGAGTCAACTAAGCCTTCTGAGAAACGACAGACATTAGCTCTTCACTTAATACTCAATGATATATCAGATTCTTTGTTAAGTAATATTTTGACCTTCAAAAAATAAATGATTCAGTGATAACACTGGGCATCTCCATTTTAAGCCCTGGAAAGCTCTGCTTATTTATTGTTTCCAAAAAAAACGTTCTGAGTAAATCTCACTGGATTGCATTTCTAGTAAAAATAAGAACTGTCTTTGTTTGTTGCATTTTTACTACAAGCACTTTTGAAAGGCTGCTTAGAAATAAAATGGTGGTATATTCCAAGGGAGTCCATGAAGCCCACCACCTAGTGATGGAACACGGCAAAAAAAAAAAAAAAAAAAAAAAAAAACAGCTGATAAGATCAGCTGTGAGGAAGCTAGAACCTAGTGACAAGTCTCAAAACCAAAGTCCAGCAGACTTCAGAGGTACTCAGAAATGTCACAGATGGGGGAGAACAGAATAACATTATCAAGGCACAAAGCCCTGGCCTAACCTCTGGAGACAAAGGGGATGGAATGGGGGTCCCAGAACATGGTAGAAGATAAAAGTCAAATGGAGCCACTTTGTAAAGGGTGAGTTTTGCCATTCCCTTATACCTGTGTGTTATGTTTCATTGGCTACTTCTTGAGTTTCAGTCTCAACAAAATTAATTTGAAGAGCTTACTGTGTATTATACAGCTTGTTGTTGTTAAGAAAAACATCATAAATAGGTCTAAGATATTTAAAGAAGAGGAGTGATTTGGAGTCTGTTTGCTTCTTCCTTCACAAAAAAAAAAAAAAAAAAGAAAAGAAATTATAAAATATATTATCCATACAAAAGCCAGCCATCTCCTAACCCCTGTGGGCATAATGTCATGTTAAGGAAGCATTAGTCCAGATTCCATAATAATTGAAAAACAAAGTAAATTTTTACTGCTGCCATTCATAAAAATCGCCTAAGGGAAATCATCCAGAAAAACTTTGGAAATATATTCTTTCCAACCCTGTGGCCCCCTTCCACATGTGGCAGCTGACCCCAAATCCCTGTTCCTCCCCCAAACTCCCTTTAGTCTAGCTGAACGGGCCTCTCCTACATCCTGACTGATCTGTCCCTGGTGCAGCCTCTTTACTATGTGGCCCATTTTAACCACTCTGACTTTTTGCAAATCCCCTCTTCCCCCTTTAACCAAGATCTATAGAGCGAAAGAATACCTAAAAACTTATACAGCAAGGAAGAAAAATTCCTCTCCCTCTTTTCCAAGATGGTTGCTGATGGTGGACAGACACTGAAATTTCAACTTGTAACTTATTTCTTTTATTCTGTCTGACTAATAATATGGATAGCCTTTCCTTTTAAAGTAATTTTGTTAAGTAGCAAGGTTGAAGAGGAAAATGAAGGCTTTGACTTTGATTTACTGAATGCAGGCATAGCTTTCATTTGAAAGACAGAAAAGCCCCAAATCCTTGACTAGGTACATACACCAAAGGAACATGGAATCCAACTTTACAAACACAAATTGCAAAAACGGATGAGTCAAGCTCAGGGATAAACCAGGGTTAGGCTTCACAGTAACTCAGAGCAGATCCAAATGCTCTTATTTCTTTTAGGAATTTGCTTTGTTACTTTAACAGTTGTGTCCTTTGTGATAAATATTTTTATTTGAATGAACTATTTTCAAGTGGGAAAAATTACTCATTTACGTATCCTGTGCCTAAAATATGGCTGTTTGGACCACAGATTCCTAACCAAATCTGACTGCTGACAGAACATTGTAGATGCAGGTGAAGAAAGAACTGTGTTCACTCGAGTGACAGGTCATTCCCAAATCCGAGAAAATAGTTGCAGGCATGTAATAAGTGTATGTGTAAGTTAATAAACTCGCAAGGCGCCATGTATTTTTTTGCACTTTTACAAGTGATCTGTTTCTTCTTCATTGCAATGTCACAACACTCTTCTGTAAATTATGTGACTTTCCTTCAGTGCCCATAACACCTCACAGGGCGTCAGTTAACAAGACTTTTAGGGCTACAACAGAGAGTAGAATGGAATCAGGGGTCATGAGACATGAGGGTAGGAGCTACCCATAGAAGAAAAATATGGTAGGGGTCCTGGGTGACTCAATTGGTTAAACGTCTGCCTTTGGCTTAGGTCATGTTCTCTGGATCCTGGAATTGAGCCTCTTGTCAGGCTCCCTGATCAGTGGGGAGTCTGCTTCTCCCTCTCTCTCTCTCTGTCCCTCTGCCTCTCTCTCTCTGTCCCTCTGCTCCTCTCCTCTGCTCATACTCCCTCTCTTTCAAATAAATAAATAAAATCTTCAGAACAGAAAAGAAGTAAAATATAGTACAAGAAAATTGGGGGTGGAGGGCACATCCACAGAGAGGTATTTTTATTTGACTTTTTTAATCGGCAAACCCAAGAGAAGAGGTGAAAAGTATAGATAAGAAGTAGCCCATGTCTCTGGCCCAAGAAATTTGACTGTGAAGGCAATAGGAGAGACAAATTTAGGGCCTAAACAGATTACTAGCATCAAAGTCAGGAGCAAGGAAGGTAGAGCAGTTACAGTAACTATGTCAACCTTTCTTTTTGGTATATTAATTTTGCCTAACCCAAGATCTGGAATATGGTGGGTCGCCAATAACCACTAGTTCATTTTTCCTTCCTTTTTCTTATTATGGATTTATTTCTATACCTAAAATATTATAAGTGGTGCATACTAGTATGCATAAATAAATAAATAAATACATACATACATACTAGTATGCATACTAGTATAGCATAAATGCATACTAGTGTATGCATCAGTTTGGTTCCCTAGCTCAAACTAGATAGAGTTCAAATGACAAATCCCAAAAATTAAATTATAGTTCTACCAGAGCTGTGTAATAATTTATATTAGCCTCATGTACTCTGTGCCTTGAAATCATCATCTTTCAATATGGATAATAGCTGCTCAGAAGTATCCATAACACAGTGCTTGCAGTGTGACTTTTGGAATAGAACAGATAGTCTTCCCTATTCCATAGAGTGACTAGGGAGCATGAGGCTACCCCTCCACCAAATGATAAAGGGAAGGAGATTGAGATGTTGGAAATAGGACAGATAAACTAGTAGGATAAAGGTAGACTATAGCCAACATCATCCCAGAGGTCTTCCCTCTGGGACTGAAGCTTTTTCCACCAGCAAGTATGTTGGAGGTATGACCTACCTTGGCTACAATCATCTGTTTCCACTGAATTCTCTATTGCAGATTACTCTAAAACTTAGCAATTTAAAACAACAAACATTGATTATGTCACAATTTCTGCGGGTCACGAATTTCCTCAAAGGCATAGCTGCGCATTCTTAGCAGGGACCTTTTTGAGACTGTAGATGTCAGTGGGGCTGAAATCATATGACAGTTTAGTTTTTTTTAATTAACATATAATGTATCATATGACAGTTAACTGAGGCTGGGAAGTCTCCTTCCACTTTGATCATTCACAAGGTCATTGGCGAGAGGCCTCAGTTTCTCCCCAGCAGCTGGTAGGATGGTTCAGTTCCCTTCTACCTGAACCTCTTCTTAGGGTGGCTTGAGCACTCACAAAATGGCAGAGAGAGTGATGAAGAGAGAGAGAGCAAGGTGGAAGATGTGATGCCTTTTAGGACCTAGTCTCAGAAGTCACCATTACTGCCATTACTGTTGCCATGTTCTCTTTGTTCGAAGCTTGTCACTATGCCTAGACTTTGCTCCAGGGAAAAAGAAGCAGGCTCCACATTACACTGGGAGATTCATCAAAAGTATTATGGATATATTTTTAAATGACCAAACTATAAAGGAACAAGACTCTTCCTACCTGAAAGTAATTCCCTGAAAGATTCTGTGCCTTATACACAAGATCTAAGATTTCCTCAGAGATGGAATTATAATACAGAGTACATGACAATATGGTAGCTATAAGAATGAGGTATAAGGTAAAGCTGGCATCACAAGTCTGTAGGAAAAAAATGATTATTTTAAGTTATGTTATCATATGTTGAGCACATTGTGTCTACAATTTATTAAACTTTTATATTCCTAAAGATTTTTTTGGAGTGATACTACCTAGTAAGAGCGAGCGCATACGTCACCTTTTTTCCTCCAAGCAGCATTGTATGGCTTGTATTTTCTTTGTAATAAGCACAAAGATGCTGTATGCTTCCCTTTTTATAGTGCTTTTCACAGCAACATCAATTGACCTACATTGGCATTCTGGGTAATGATTTCCAGAGATTGCAAATTTAGTGCAAAGGAAGATGGAATAGAAAAAGGCAAAAGGTAAAGGAGGCATTTGACACTTTTTTAAGAGTGCCAAAAGTACCAGATACTACAGAAAAGGGAATGAAGGAAAACCCAGAAAAGTCTAGGAAGACAGTCACACAGAGGAGGTCTTTGGCAGCAAGAGAACACCAACCACCAGAGACAGGGAAAGTAGTCCAAAGCTCTTAGGAACATGGATGAGATTGGTAAAGATAGAACAACAAAGATAACATTTGCTTTTGGACTCTAAGTTAAGTACATGAATGAGGAAGTAGACTTTCAAATTCAAACTCATCTCAGGGTAAGAGAATAGAAGCCATTCATTTTCTGCTCATTCTGAGAAGGCTTCACAGAAGAGAAGTTGCTTTGGGAACCAGGATACTGAAGGTCCTCGTAGAAAGTATAGATAGAACTCATGTAAAGATGGACACTCACAACTGCCCCCAAATGCCCTGGGGCCATCTAAAAAAATATTGGAAGTGAAAGAAACTTAAAAAGTCAAGCCCTAGATATAAAGTAGATTTGGAAGAACCACTTTCAAGTTCTCGGGCTTACTAAGTGAGATAGTGGCTTTTCTACATAGAAGTTGCAGTGTTCTTATGTCCTTCAAGAACTTTATCAGTACAATACCGGTTGGAACTTGAAATCTGTTCATAGACAAACGCAGATTCACCCTGTGTGTGCAGTAAATTGCTAATGAAGAAAATCAAGGCAACTGCTATTTTTCATCCAATCTAAAACACTATGTATTCATCATAAGAAGCACCATTGTTTTATATAATACCAATGCTGATAATTACATTTTAATACAATTTAGACAGAAATTTTGTCATATCATCCCTGGTGCCTTAAAGAGAATTAATGACTCAGAATTTTTCAAAAGTGCTCCACTGCTATTTTCAGTATTTTCTTCCAAGTCACTTATAGCCACTTTGCGAGTTTTGATACTAACTCTGTTTTACCCAATCAGATATGATGCTGGAAGCTAAGTAGCTTCTGTTGAAAGTCAAGAAGTTTCTGATAACTTAATGTGTGATGCCTTAAAAAGTAGTCCCACCCAAGGAATGACCCAGTCACATATGTTCCTCATTGCTTTGAAATTTCTTTCATCTGTTCCAAGGGATTTGGCAACTTTTCCTGTCTTTAGTTGCATGATAAGCAATCCTTTTCCTGGATCTTAGTAACAGCTTCATCTGCTGAAAGGCATCTGCCTTGCTTAGGTCAGATAAAGCACACGCATTTTCTCTTGCTAGATAATATTAAATTTAAGTCCCTCTTCCAACAACAAATCTGCCCTCTGATTCATTTTTACATCTTGTGCATATACAATAACTTCTTTTTAATGAACACAGTAAAATCTTAAGGACATCCTAAATTGTATAAATTCAACATGTGTAATATCGACAATGCACCAAATGTAATTGAAGTGAGCAATATGACCAGCTAAGACCAAGCTGGTGCACATATTAATAACTATTGCATGACTACTGTTTGCTAACACTGATGGAAGGACAGATCACAATTCAGAGGTGAAACTCAAGATGAGTGCATCTTAAAACTAATGAAATGAAGTTTTTCATGAAAGAATGTGGAATTTTTCATGTTGGACCATACGGTCATGTTAGGTACCTGGGGAGCAGTATTCCCAAGGATGAGGAGAAAAAAATTATTCAACCTGTTCCAGCAAATGTATTATATTATAATGTGATGACTATTAAAATGCAATAACAATAAATAAGAATAGTCAATAAAGCATCACAGAGAGCCCCCAGAAGACCCTGGGATGTGTATGAATAATGTACATGGTAAAGATGAAATTGTGAGGACAGAGTACCAGACAAATCAAGCAGGAAAAATTAGCTCACTATAGGAGGAAAAAACTCAAGTAAAATCTTCATTTCACACCATACCCCAAAGTAAATTCCTGGTAGGTTAAATATTTATACAAAAAGAAAATTCATAAAATAACTAAATCATCTTAGGATGCCAGAAGGCTCTCTAAGCATATTAGTGAAAGAAGAAATAGATTTGGTGACATAAAAATTAACTTCTATACATAGAAGAATCTTATATGTAGAAAGACAAGCAACAAATGGAAAAAATGCTTGGCACATGAATATGATATAATATAGTATCCTTAATATACAGAGAGCTTTTATAATTCAATAAGAAACAAATAACCCATAGAAAAATGGACCAAAAAAATAAACAATAAATTTACAAAAGAAGCACAGTAATGGTAAATAATCAATTTAAAAAGCTAAATCTCAAGAATTTTTAAAATGCAAATTAAGACAATAATGAAATATATTTCATCTGTCAAAGTTTGGGTTCTGGTTTTTGTTTGTTTTGTTTTGATTTGTTTTTTTGAAGATCCAATAACCACCATAGATGAGCATGTAGAATGATCATTCTCATACTCTGCTATAGGACTGTAAATCAAATAAGTATATCTTTTTTCAAAGGAAATTTTGAGACTTTTGAGACTTTCAGATACATGCATTACCCATGGCAGAATTAACCTATTACCCATGAATTATTTTACAAATTTGTCCTGAAGGAAATTTTAGCTATGTGCAAAGAGATTTACGTGCAAAAATATTTATTACAATATTATTTATGATGTTTTAAAAAATCAGAATCAACCTATGAGTGCAAAATTATACAAATAATTTTTGAGACAATTAAATCTAGTATTGTAAAAATCTCTGATGGAAAATGCACAAGTGTGCAGGAAAAAGGGCATAATGTTTAGTGGTAAAATCCAGATACAAAACCATAATCAAAAGGTAATATTTTGAGAGGGCGCCTGGGTGGCTTAGTGGGTTAAAACCTCTGCCTTTGGCTCAGGTCATGATCCCAGGATCCTGGGATCAAGCCCCGCCCGCATCAGGCTCTCTGCGCGGCAGGGAGCCTGCTTCCTCCTCTCTTTCTCTCTGCCTGCCTCTCTACCTACTTGTGATTTCTGTCTTTAAAATTTAAAAAAAGGTAATATTTTTGAATGTTTGAAGTAATTACAGTCTATGGCAGATAATTTTGATTTATTTTTGATGTTTTTCTGTATCTTCAAAGATTTCTACGATAAGTATATATTATTTTTATAACAAGGAAGTGGGAAAAAAGGAAAGCAATTTGGTGATAAAAAGGCAAGAGCAATGCAATCTTTTTTTTCTTATCAGATAATGCAAATGGTAAAAGACACAACACAGACATCATAATAATTGTGATTTACAACTATTTCCTGTGCTTGAAAGAATAAAAATATTATCACTTTATGTTTTGGATTATGAAAAGTAAAAAGACAGTATTGTATCAGAATGGAAAAAGTTAATTTAAATATATGATTTGTACAATTTTACATAGCTATTATGTCCTTTTGAACTTTCATAACATTATTTCATAATGTAATGTCTTGAAAAGACAATTAGCAGCCTATCATATCCTACTTGCTCTTTCATTATCTAAGACTTAAAGAAGCACCCAAATAGAAACAAAGAAAATGCACTGTCCATCAGAAGAGTTGAGATGTTTACTTCTGATTCACACAGACAATATGACACACAATTGTAGATGATTTTTCAAGTAAACCAGATTCCTTATACCAGAATTGGGAATACACAGCCGTGTACAGAATTAGAATGATCATAACCAAAGGCAAGTTTTCCATAGGCAGGATTAGAGAATAAACCTGTCATCTTTATGGGTATGGCTTTTCCATCCAGTTCTTATAGGGTATCCAACTCTGATTACTTTCTCCAGGATGAAGGTGAGATACAGCCCACATACCTGGGAGTTATTTTGAACATTCTGCCACTTTTGTCAGCTTGCTGTGAGAGACAAAATTTCTTCCACTTTTTACTGGATCCCTGACACAGAAAGAGAATTCAAAAGGTCTCCCCAGAGACTGGAGGTTGAATGCTTAGGTGGTGTTTTGCCCTACTCTTGGACTCTGAAAAACAATATTTTTTCTAAGGGGTGGAAAGCTGAATGAACAATTCGTCTTACTTTGATTGATGGATTTATTGACAGTCACATAGCGGTTATATTAGCAAAGTGCAGTTTCCCCAATTGTATTATTAAATGACAAGTACTGGGAAGAAAAAAAAATCGCTTTTACCAAATACGAAACTTTAAAACTGTTTCAAAGTAGAGAAAAATTGAGTGGCTGTTTACCTTTGCCCATGCTGCAAGATTTAACACACTTCTTTTTTTCCAAAGCCACACAATTTTCAAATGATGTCTGTCTGATTTAATGTGTTGAAGTCAAAAGATTCCCCCAAACATCTCTCATTTGAAACCACTATCTGGGTGGCAGTAACAATGGCATCAATTACAGAAATGTTACTGACAACAAAAACATTCAATTCACCAACAAAGGTCAGCAGTAAATCTCTTTAAAATATGTATAGCTCATAAAAGTAATGGGTTTGCAACTGTGGTGGAAACAGATGTTCATAAAATCAGCATTTAAACATGAAGACACTGTAAAATAAATGAAGATGAGATTAATTTAACAAGTTAATTCCAAAACGGAATGGGGGAGGAAATTAACAGTAAGGCATGCTACTCCAAATGAGCCCAGTTGCGTGGCAATCAAAGCTAAGACTATTGTAGCATGCTGAACGGGGTGGGGGCGGGTGCTGGGGGGAAGCCGACCCAGGGTTTTGTGTAAGGAGTGATTCAAGTATGGCACGTCATTTACTTTATCCTGTTTTATGACAGCAGATTGCTCTGTATTCTAAGATTATATGTATGTTGATACATAACCTAAAAAAGAGACATTTGGTCAGTTTCCTTTTGTCATTAGAGGGAGATGAGGGAGTTTTATCTCAACCAACTTAATTTCAGTTTTGCTAAAATCCCCACAAAAAAGAAAGAGATACTGAAATCATCAACAACTCTTATTTTCAAACGCCAAGTTTAGGGGCGCAAAGGGAGCCGTGGAAACACAGTTGGAGTTCTCTGGAACACCTAGGGCATATTTAAGAATTTCTTTGTCAAGCAGGTGCGAACAATTATCCAAGCCTCACAAACATGTGCCAATAACAGCCCTCCCCGCATTTTTTTCCTACCAAGAAAGGGATGGCGCAGAAGGGTCATTTCTGGGCCAGAAAGGCTGCACTCTACTTTACATATCCACACACAAAGTTCGACCCCGAACCCTGAGCCATCTCCCATTATGCTCCTGGATGTGAAGTAAATCTTGAAGGATTTCTTAAGTGTGTTCTCGCCACTCCTAAGCAGCAGGCAGAATTTGGGTGGCCTTGCTGGGCTGGGGCCTCCTGCTGTTGGCTGCAGTCTTTCTTGTATATACGGTTGAAGGGCACGAGGACAAGGCTGGCTTTAAATCTTCATAAAATAAAGACAACTGTGACTCAAGTTTGGTTTGGCCCGCTCACATAACAGAAACACGGCCAGGACTGTTTTGTACAAACTTTCTGTCATCGCAAAGGGAACAGAGAAGTTAGAACTGAGACTAGGGCAAAAGAACTCAGCCCCAAAGGCAAGTTTCTGAAAATTATGCTATTGGTGAAAAATTGATTTATACTGAAATAATACTGTAAGTGCCCACTCTCAGATCGGCGTCTCCGAAGACTGTAAAGCTAGCTCTTGCTAAAACACTGGATTTATTTGAGACCTTTATGATCTTTGACAGAACTTATTGTATAGTTCAACTTGGCCAAATCAATTAGCATTGATATAAACCCTCCAACAATTAGAAGCCAGTCTTTAAACAAAGTCCAGTTCTAAGGCATCCAATAATGAACCATGTTGGACTTCTTAGTTGATGACTCATTTCTTTATGCCTATTTTGACCATACAGTTGACCGCATGAAAAATGAACAAAAAATACCAAACCAGTAATTTATCACTCTAACAATTTAAGTCAGTACAGCTAGTTAGTGTCAGTTAACAAATATGTATTGATCTTGTATTATGAGTAGAGCCCTAATATAGATATTAGGGGGATGGGTTGCTGGAAGAAGAAAGAGAATGAAAGAAAGGATTATTATTCTTACCCTCAGGAAACCTACCATGTAACTGGAGGGAAAAAAATGTATATGAGAAACAATCTGAAAATAGTTTATTTATTTTTTTTACAAAGTATGTATTTTAAAATATTAGAATACGTTTTATTTTATTTTAGAAGTAATACGGGTTCATTATAGACAAAATGCTCAAAAGTACAGAGAGAAAAAATTTTAAATTACTACCACCCAAAGGAAATCGATTTTAATATTTTAAAATAAACTCCTTATTTTCAGATAGTTTTAGGTTTACAGAAAAATTGTGAAGAGATGACACCATATATCCTACACTCTGTTTTTCTTATTATTATCTTATATTACTATAGTGTATTTGTTTTAATTAAGAAACTAATAATGGTACATGAGTATTAATTAAAGTTCCTACTTTATTCATAGTTTTCATTTTCTCAACTACTTTTTGCAGTAGAGCTCTTAACATACTTTTTCCACTTTTTAAAATTTAAATTCACTTAATTAACATATAATGTATTATTAGTTTCAGAGATAGAGGTCAGTGATTCATCAGTCTTATTTAATACCCAGTGCTCATTACTTCTGGAGCCCTTCCTAACACGACGAAGCCTTTAACATAGGAGTCCTCCCAAGGGTCTCTGAGCTACAACCCACTGTTACTCTTCTGGAGCTCACTGGTGTCATGGTAGGTGTGAGAGAGAGGACATGTCCTAGAATCTTATGATTCAGTCTCAGTTTTTTAGTGAGCCCCCTTCTGTCCAGGAAGGCCCATGACCTTCACAAGTTCTTCCTGAATGGTGTAGCTTTTTTGTTTTATCCTACCTTAGATTTTTGTTCGAAGTCTAAAAGAAACTAGGATGTGAGGAAATCTCTACTCCCAGTTGGAATAAAGCTCAGGTAAAAGCCTTTTCCCAGGGGAGGAGTCCTTTGATATGGAGAACCACAATGATTAGTCTTCCCAGCTCTTAACAGAGCCACAAGGTAGCTCATTCTTGGATCTGCACTGCGAGAATCTGGTGGATTTTCTGCAAGCAAAACTCTAATTAAAATGTGGGGATCCCGCAAGACCATGGCACCCACAGGAATTTCTCTTTCTCAAATTAGTTCACACTCCGCCTCCAACAGTTTGTCAAAATTACCGTCTTAGAGCTCCAGAGGAAATCTGTTCCAGGAAAGCAGATGTCCACTGTGACTCTGGATTTGCCTTTCTCTCCAGATTTCAGGGTAGTGAGTTGACCTGCACTTTCAATTACAACTTCAGCTCTTGGCTGGGTCAGTTCGTTTAGCTCTTTCTTGTTGTAAGAAAGGGAATGATGACTTCTAAACCCTTTACATATTAGAGCTGAAACCAGAAGGCCCACTATTAACATTTTGAGAACATGGTTCATGTTTTCCTATGTGCATATTTTACAGATTTTTTGCCTATTGTTTTTTAAATCTAGGATCAAACGCCACACAGTCCTTTACTTTCTCTTTTTTCCCATTTACCGAAATAGAGTCACTACTTTTCCATGTGCCTGTTTGTCGATGCTACACATTTTAATGATTTCTAGTATTCCATATGCGGCTTGTTAAGAAAAATACAAAAAAATTGGAAACACTGCAAAAATATGGCACCTACTTTCAATGCTAAATAAGGTAAATCCTCCCGAAGACTGTGAGAATGAACTGTACTATTTAATAAAGGGTATAGATTTACTGAAGTCACACGTTAACGGGTAGATTTTTTTTTCCAATTGCAATACAAGTATTTTCAAGAGGAAATATAACTCTATAATTTAGGATATAATGCCTTGTAGGATATTAACCAGTTTTATAACTAAATCAGCATATTAGGGGCACCTCAGTGGGTTAAGCATCTGACCTTCATCTCAGGTCATGATCCTGGGATCCTAGGATTGAGCCCCATGTAGGGAACTCTGCTTCCCCCTCTCCCTCTCTCTCTCTCTGACAAATAAATAAAATCTTTAAAAAAAATTTTTTAAATAAAAATAAATCAGCGTATTATACCAATATTCATTTATTAAATTGTTAGAAAATGTTCTTTGAGCCAGTCTTAACCTCTTACTGGTTTCCTCATTAATTAATGAGTAGAATAAAATCCTTAACATGCATTCACTTTATCTTTGCATGAGATTCTTGATTTTCCATTCTCGAAAATCATTCTTTAGTAGGGTTTACTATTATGTAATTATTCCCTGATTTGTTGACATTAGGTTTTTCTCACATTTGCTATTAGGAATAGCATTGTAATGAGTATAATTCTTCTTGTAAAAAACATAATTTTGACTCATCTCTGATATTTTTTGACATAGATTGCTAGAAGCAGAATTTCTAGATCAAAGAATACTGTTAAATTTTTCATTCATGTTGCCAATTTGCCCTTCATGAGGATTATACCAATGAATCCTCTCAGTTGTAGGAATTACAATAGTGCCCTTTTTAACTTTAATCCAATCTTCTCTACAATAAATATTCTACCTTATTTTAAATAATTGGAACTTTGATAGACATAGTGTTTAGTTGTTTATTTATTTTTCAGTTTTGATTACTATATTGATAACTCAGGGAGGCATAGATTCTTTACACGTTTTGGGTTTTCATTCACCCATTAGAATCTCTCCTTTGAGAATTGCATATTGATTGTCTTTTGCACATCTGCCTGTTGAGACGTGTGTCTTCTACCTACTGATTCATAAAAACTCTTTCTATACCCTCTGACATTTGGTTGCAAAAGTTTTTCATAGTTTGTCTCTGGTTCTTAATTTCATTAATGGTATGTTTGGTATAGATGGAACTTTTTTATCTTTTACATCGCCAAAATTATTATTATTATTACTTTTCCTTTGGTGCTTAGAAATACCTATCTAGTTACTAGTAATTAGATTGTCACCGCTGCTTTCTCTGTTGTCTAATAGTTCCATGGAACTCATTTTGGTGTGACTTGCAACATAGAGATATAATGCTTTCCAAATTGTTAATTTCTTAAAAATTGGTATTAAATATGCTTCCTTTCTCTCCAGATTTGACATGGTGCCACTTAAATCCACTAAATCCTCATGTCTCAATTTTTTTCTAATTATCTTGTCAGTACCATGCATCTGTTTGTACTTACACAGCACCTACTGTTTAAATTAGTGACATGTAAGTAAAAAAAAAAAAATAAATTAGTGACATGTGTGTTTTTTAACAACTGCAATTCTTGTCTTCTGTGTGCACATTTCTTCTCCCTATTTTTATTTATTTCTCTATATTAACTGTAAGTCAATTCCCAATTTTCTAGTCCAAAAAAGTCAGTTTGATTAGAATTTCATTCTTAAACTGGAGGTAATGGATAACTTGTAAAATATTGAGCATTTCCATCCAGGGGCATGAGGTGTTTCTTTTATCAGATATCTTTAATATCCATCAGAAAAGTTTTTTGTTTGTCTTCATTGCAGGTCCCACCTGGTGCTTCTTGGATTTATACCAAGTAATTTATATTTTGATTGTTCTGAAAACCTAGACTATGATAATTTTTATATATTCCATAGTCATTTCAAAACTACATGCATTTTCTTTGGTTACAAAGTGGAAGATCAAATATATATATATATATATATATATATATATATATATATAAAATCAATCCTTTGGATTGTAGTTCTCAGATTCTCTGTATCTTATCTTTCTTCTATCCACTTGATATGGCTTAAAAACAATTTCATAGTACTTTCGGGTCTGATTTTTACAACCATGTGTGTCTCCTAATTGCTCTAAGACAGGCATTAAATCAGGATAGTTCTTAATCAGAGATCTGAACACTGGCTACACATCAGAATCACCTAAGTAACTTTTTAGAAGTATGAATGTCTGATGACCCATCAGAGAATGATTTTAAAAGAATCTCTGCGAATGAGAGCCTGGACTTTACTGTTTTGTTTTGTTTTTTTTTAGAATTTTCCCCAAGTGATTCGAATGGAACCAGAGTCACAAACTGTTATCCTAAATTATTATCATAATCATCTAAAATGTACTAAACATTTTTATAGCCAATCACATTAACCAAGTGGGTGAAATGCTAACTGGACACTCAAGAAATTTACATACTAAGGCACCAGCAAGGTAGCATGTATCTAAAAGGAAAACACTGAGCTTTTAAATATTTGAGGTCTAATCCTGAGTCTCTTACAGGCTTAACCTCTAACTTGAGTAGCTAGTTTGTTTTACTCCTCTGTGCCTTATTTTTCTCACTTGTGTACATTGGGCGAACTAAATGATCTGTAGGAGAAATTTTAAACTCAACCATTTAAAGATATTTCTGTAAGAATCAGTTAAAAATGGACAAAGAAATCAAGGATTACATGCAGGTGGGATACACAAATCGTCTTGTTTAGCTCGATGGTGAGACTCAGACTCAGATGCCTTCAGGGGCCAAAAAATTAGCATCGATTTGTGAAGCAGCCAGGTCTAAAAAGTATGAGATCTGTGGTCAGCATAAGGCTCATGCAATGTCTAATGACATTCAAATTCAATTATATAGAACAGTGGTCTCTGAAGTAGGGTGAATACAGCCCAGCAAGTATACTACATGATCCACTGGGCTGTAATAAAATAATATGCTTTATTAATATTTAATACATGGGCAGACAATAATACATATGTAAATGTATAAATTAAAATACCTATATTGGGAAGGAATGCTCAAATCTTAAGTTATTCAATACATGATTTTAAAAGAATGCTTAGATACAACTGATACAGATGAGTCACCTGTCCTTAAACAAGTTACTTAAATTCTCTGAATTCCTAACTGTAAAATGGGGATAGTAGCAAAATTATCCTTGCATGGCTGTGATGAGATTTAAATGAGATAATGCATACAGGTCTCAATGACTGTTAGGTAGTATCATAATTAATATCCAAATCAGCTCTCTTATAGTCCACTGAATCCATTTCCCATCTGGCCTTTCCGTTTCATATCCCTCTGCTATACTGTTAACTGACTTTCTAGAACACAGACCAAACACGTCACTGTACTGCTTAAAACACACACTTGTTCATGTGATTGCATGCACATGCGCACATACACACACAGATCAGTGGTTGGTTTCCCATTGTCTGCGGAGCAAACCTAGTAGCTAGCCCAGCAGTCAAGACCCTTCACAAATGGACACTTCCACCTCCCCTGGCCATTTTGTCATCACTCCTTGATGTAGACGCAATGGTCCACTGGCACTAGACTCTGTCTTAAGTGCATCAAGCATTTTTTACATCTCTTTGTTTATCTCATTTAGGAATTTCCTTCCTCTGCTTTTTCCTCCCAGCAAAGTCCCACAGCCTGTGTTTGTTGATTATTTACTGTCTCTTGAGTAGGTCTGGTAGAAATAAGAGTAGACAAATTAGAACGTATTTGGGATATCTTCAAAGACATCAAAACTTGCCAGTTGTGACTAGACAAATGATTAGTTGTTATGAGACAAACTGAGAAAATCACCAAGCCTGAATGCATCCAGGTTAATTTGATCACTGTCCAGTGAGCTTGGCACTTTATCATTCTGTCCTTCTCTGTACAAAGAGCCCCAAATTAATTATTACATGTAATATTACATTTATGTTGTTCAACTTTAACAATGTGTGTGTGTGTGTGTGTGTGTGTGTGTGTGCGCGCGCACGCGCTTAATCCTGGAATCAAAGGGAAGATAATGGTACATCTTTTACACCGTGTACATCAGAAAACGTCTAAACATGACCTAAATAAAATAAATATCAGAGTATAGGTATTCCATATGGTATGCTATCCTGGCTCACTTTTCACCTCTTTTCAGTTTATTACCCAGGAGGACTGATGTTTAAATTCAGATTCGATCCCTTTAATGTTAAGATAAACAGGTGTTTTTTGGCTTATGTAGTGGTTGTATTGCTCTTTAAAAGTTGTTTGAGGGCGCCTGGGTGGCTCAGTGGGTTAAGCCGCTGCCTTCGGCTCAGGTCATGATCTCAGGATCCTGGGATTGAGTCCCGCATCGGGCTCTCTGCTCAGCAGGGAGCCTGCTTCCCTCTCTTTCTCTCTCTCTCTGGCTGCCTTTCTGTCTACTTGTGAACTCTGTCAAATAAATAAATAAAATCTTTTAAAAAAAAAAAGTTGTTTGAAAATACTTTTCTATATATTAAATCATTTGAAATATACCAGACACTCTTACTTATAGGGAGCCGATGAGAATTGCTTTGTAAAGTAAGGATACTTTGGGTGGGACAGGTCCTCACCAATATATGAAGATTGGACTTTCCAAAACTTTAGAACATTTAGAATGCATATATACATATAACTGTACATAAACTGTTATGAGAGCCTGAAGATTTCAAATGAAAATAGTCATCTAATACCATGGGTGCTGACCAGTATGGTGGCCACCAGCAACACGTGGCCGTTGAGCCTCGAAATATGGAGAGTCCAAATTGAGATGTATTATCACAGTTCTAACACCAAAAGAATAGATTACCTCGTTAGCAACTTTCATTTTGATTACATATTGAAATGATTATTTTGATAGGTTGGTCAAATAAAATATATTTTAAAGATACATTTCACCTATTTCTTTATATTTTTTAATGTGGCTGCTAGAAAAATTTAAATGACATATATGGCTCACATTATGTTCCTCCAGACAATGCTGCTCTAGTGGCTATAGTATGGTGTTTTATGTAGAGTAATGCATACTTGGGCCCTCTATACCTATATTTATCACAAATACAGGAAAAGGGAAATTATAATTCTGAGTGATTTATTTTCTTATTCTAGTAGAACTTGTTTTTTCCTATTTCAAAGTACAGATCTAATTTGGAATGGGTCCCCCTGAAGACATTTCTCCGAAAATTTTATATGTGACTATAATAAAAAAAAAAATTGTCAGTGATGTTGAAAGCCTTTCTTCATTAAAAGATTTTCTAGATGCACTCAACAAGAGCTTTATATAGCTCACACAGAAAAAGTGCTTGAGGTAGCAGAATGTACAAAAACAAACAAAATGCAAATATGGGAAATACAGTAGTAGCTTGAGCTATCAGGCAATACTTTGCTGCTCCTAAATCAAAAATATACACTTTATGTATTTAATTAGTGATTGAACACCTAGACGCAGGAGGAGAATTAATCTGGTTTAAAGAGTGAGTTCCTTTCACACGAAAGAAAGAGAGAGAGAAAGAAAGAAAGAGACCTCCTTGAAAAGTTCTGACCCTCTTGCTTAAAAAATGGCCCAACTTGGGGCGCCTGGGTGGCTCAGTGGGTTAGGCCGCTGCCTTCGGCTCAGGTCATGATCCCAGGTCCTGGGTTCGAGCCCCGCATCGGGCTTTCTGCTCAGCGGGGAGCCTGCTTCCTCCTCTCTCTCTGCCTGCCTCTCTGCTTACTTGTGATTTCTCTCTGTCAAATAAATAAATAAAAAAAAAAAAATGGCCCAACTTGACTCACACATAAATTATTTGCAGATATTATTATCCTTTTATATAACACTTTTGAAGCAGGACAGATGTAATGATATGTAGGGCTAAAATTTTGAAATCCCTGAGAGAATATTTTTTCACAAAGGTTTGGATCTGTAACTAATTAAAAATTAGACTTGTGTATAGAGATTCGAGTTCACATTAAAACTGTCCAATGGCAAAGACCTTTCACATTTTGGAAGACATAACTTTGTTTTTTTCTTTCCCTGTTGTTTCTTTTAATGACTAGTGATAAAACAGAAGGAAATACATTTTAGCCCTAAGACACATCTGGAAATGATATTTCAAATAATCCTCCCATTGGTCCCCCAGAATGAAGTTGAAGCACCCTGGTGACCTACATCCCTTACCGCTGGAAACTCTCGAGATGAAATCAGAAGGGTATTGACAGTACTGCAATTTCCTTGGGGCTCAGGGAAAGTAAATATGCATTCCTCTCCTTTATAACTCAGCAGTGGTTACGCCCTCAGTCATAACAGCTCGATTCACAATAGCCGAAAGGTGGAAGCAACCGAAGTATCCACAGACAGACGAATGAATAAACAAAATGTGGCATGTACATGCAATAAAATATTACTTAGCCTTACAAAGGAGGGAAATCCTGCCACATGAGACAACGTGGCTGAACCTCAAAGACAGGCTAAGTGATATTAGCCAAACACATAAAGACAAATACTGTACGATTCTGCTTATAGTAAGTATCAAGTGAGTCCAAATCATAGAGACACAAAGTAGAAAGGTAGTTGCCGGGAGGTTGGTGGAAGGAAGGTTATTGTTTAATGGGTAGAGGGTTTCAGTTTTGCGAAAGGAAAAAGTTCTGAAGACTGGTTACACAACCAGGTGAATAGACTTAACACTATTGAACTAGACACTTATCAATGGTTAAGATGATACATTTTAAATTTTATTTACGTGGGTTTATTTTACCATTGTTAAGTTAAAAAAAAAAAACTCATCAGCAGTGCTTTCTATCTTTCATTCACCGATTTAGCTAGTTGGGCCAATGATACTTACGCTCTTCAGAAGACACCAGAATCGGGGCACCTGGGTGGCTCAGTGGGTTAAGCCCCTGCCTTCAGCTCAGGTCATGATCTCAGGGTCCTGGGATCGAGTCCCACATCGGGCTCTCTGCTCTGCGGGGAGCCTGCTTCCTCCTCTCTCTCTCTCTGCTTGCCTCTCTGCCCACTTGTGATCCCTCTCTGTCAAATAAATAAAATCTTAAAAAGAAGAAGAAGAAGAAGAAGACACCAGACTCTTCTTTGGCAGGGAAGTTCAAGTATTCAGTGTTGGAACTCAAAGGCCCTGGAACAACTAACCCACACCCACCATTGTTCATGTTAGTGCCAGGAGTGAGGTCCATGGAAGCAAGGTGGCTTTGACCTAAAACCATGAGGTTAATTGGCAATTGGGCCAGGGCAAAAATTAAATTCCTTCACAACACAGTACTCTGTTTTCTTACACATATCTGTGACCCAGCAAACCTTCATGAATAACATGTTATTATGAAGTTTTTTTAATGAAAAACCAGCTCAGGTGTTAATCATTGCCAAGGTCTTGTTTTCATCAATTGATGGCTTGCCCCAAAGCTCTTTAGCAAATTTGAACAGAGTGAAATGTAGAAATGATAAGGTCTCATTAGTATATGACTTCCCTGAACATCTAGACTTTAGCAGTTCAATTGTTATGGTTTTGATCTTCTTTAACAGTAATGTGGATTGCTGCAGAAACTTTTTTTTTTTTTTTTTTTTTGCTCCTGAATCTTTTGTTCAGAAAACACTTAAACTGTGAGATGGCATATGGTAAGGTTCATTTGACTGGCATGTTTAGAAGGCCAAATTTTTTAAGAGTTACAACTGACCATCATTATTTCTCCGGAATACCCACCTGAAGAGATTAAGACAAAATACAAAGAAAAAGAAAAAGGGAAGAAGAATGATTAGAGCTTTCTAATTAACTATTTAAAGAAAGTTCAGATGATATATTTATACCATAAAGTGTCTAATTCACTTCTAAAATATTCCCCATCTAGCCCTCCTGAAGGCCACCTGCAAACACAATGTTTTTATAGTTTCATTTCCTTTGTTGAGAACAAGAACAATTCCCCAGGTTCATCGCTCCTGCTGTCCACAATACCCGTGTTCTCTCTCTAATCCACTGGAGCTTCGACTTCTGAGAAGATGCTCAACATGGCGTCTGCAGTTAATTTGGTCAGTCTCTTGAACGCGGTGTCTCAGAATATTATTATTTTTTTTACATATATTGTCACGACCACTCTGTAGAGCCACAGCTCCCCACCTCTTCACCCAGGTGACCTGAGCATGCCACATCGAGCTCAGAGGCTACCATGGACATTTTAAATTGCTGAGGGAGCATGGCAATACTGAGTCACAAGAAATTCTGACACCATACAAACTAGTAGCTCCAGAGAGTTGACATTTTCAACATGAGATTCCACTACATTTCTTTGATGACACCATATCTTTATGTAGCTGGATATTTAGCAGATACTGTGGTATAAAGCAAGTGCTAGGCAAAAATCAGTGTGGACCAAGAAATGAGGGTGACAGTGTCCAATGCGATTCCAAGTTTAAGAAGTTGTGCAGTGTACAACAGGTGCACCTGCCTTCTTAGCAAATAACTGTGATTACCTAAGAATAAAATAAAAATAGTATTTCTGTCTTTCAATATATGTGTACTACTTTTTTCAGATAGTTATTAATTTATTAGGACACAAATACATATTGTTGGACCTAAATACTTAATAAACAACTATTAAATATGTAAGTATTTCTTTTGGCCTAGAGTAGAGACACCATAAAAAAATTACTAAGACACCAAGGTCACCATGAACTGACAAAGTTAGGGATCTGCTGCATAGGAAGTCTTAGAGTAGATACTGTGGTTGATTACTGATGCCCCAGCACACTTTCTGACGATGATGACCTGGAGGAATTCTATTACCAAAAAGTTAGACAACAGCAGGGACTGAAAAGCTACTCACAAATACCACTGCTAAGCGATTGAACATGAATTCCAACCTGAAACTTAGATAGATTCCTTGTTGAAATGATGGTTCTAAAGCATATTGAAGAGTCGGCTATCAGTGGCTCTGCTTCTTGGAATCATATACCAAGAAACTGTCATTCTGTTTTAAAGCAAACAAAGTACAGGAGCCCTAAACAAATTTCCCTCTAGCCTTGACATTCCTGACCCTGCCAAAACACATCAGTGAATGCACATCAGTGGGGCACCCGCAATGATCGTCTCTCGCTGATACGTGCTTCCAGGTAGATACCTCCTGGTAAGAATGTTCATTACCTTGCATGTTTTCCTGGAAATCTGGTTTCCAGGCTGCTAAGTGTGATTATAACGTCATGATGAAGCTCACAGAAAGAAGTTATGTATGGATTTCATATGTCACTATCAAAGAGAAAACAAATGATTTTGAATTTCCTAGTATCGCATTATTAAGGATTTTCTTGATTATAAGAAGGTCTGAAATGCTTGAAATGCCCCTAGTTTGATTTAGAAGTCTGCTGTCATAATCACAATTCTGTACCAGTTGGTTGCAATATGTCAGCTGCCGTTGGTGCTCATTTCCGACCATGTTCGCGTTTTGTCTTTCTGGTCCAACTTTTCTCACTTATGTCTTTTGCTAAAAGCCATTTCAAAGAGATTTGGGGGGAAAAGTGGAGTAATACATTCTAGTAAAAAAATCATCCTGATGCTCACTGAACTTCTTTGAAGCAGTGGTCAACATAATTGATGCTTTTATCATCCATGTTTCTCCATGTTCAACAATAGTAGCTAATCCCACAAAATGGGGCAACTTTCGGAGTCTTGTCTTAATTATCTGCATTTGTAATTAGCTAATGACCAGCAGACACACACGAATGTCTCCTGGATGCTCCTCTGCCTGTATCTAGTCTTCATTTATTGTACCCTCAGAGATTTTCTTTTAGTAAAAGCCATGTTGCTAAGGACAGATGGCCTGCCTGTGTTATCTCCATCTTCATCAGCATCGAGGACATTTCCATTGGGGTGTCTTAACAGTAGTGGAATTCTCAGGAATATTTATCCCAAAGCCATCTGGCATTGATTTTTCAGCCTCAACCCCAAGAGGTTTCATGAGGATCTTAACAGGAAAGTGGTGATAAGTCTCCGGCAGTTGCAATTGCCAACATGAGTGATACAGACTTTCTACACCGACTAATGTAGGTAACATAAAGCAAAGAGCCTCTTGGAAAGGCGTTGTCTCCTTAATAGTCAAAAGATTTTAAGATTGCACTGAGTTTGTTTTATGTTTAGAGGATAACATCTAAAGCCAAAGGACCTGAGTACAATCCTAGTCCCTGAACTAGCTGAAAGTCTGAATAAGCCACAGATATCTTCAGCCTCAGTTTCCTTGTGTATGAAATGGGGATAACCTTAACAACTACATCACAGTGGTTGGGCAACTAAATTTGAAAGTGCTATTCAAATATAAGTTATAATTATCTAAGGAGGAAACTGGTATTTTGAACTCAGCCAGATTAGAGAATCTCTTTGATTTTAGTCTATGTGTTGTGTTTAAGTTCTTGTTTGTATATTATTTGATCATGAGTTACTAGTGTAACTGTGATCGCTCTAGAGAATTCGTACAGTAGAAATGGCTTCTGTTGAAGCCAGTCTTGTTCTACCACTTCCGTAATGCAAGTACCTATTTCCTTAAAAAGGCACCTGTTTAGCACCTTTGTAGTATCTAACATAAAACTAGTGTTTAGGTCATTTCAAAAACCTCATCCATTTTAGGAAGATTTCAGTAAAGACAGTGCTGTAACTCTATAACCTTTTCTTTTAACCCTTGAATTTTGACTTTTGAAAAATCTCTTCTCAATTTAAACCTATTTTTAATATTATCATTTTCTCTCAAGAGCCAGAGGATTTCTAAGTTGTTCTTAATTTGTTTTCATGGGTAGAACATTCTGAAAGCCACTTTCTTGATGAAAATTAGTAAACAAACACAAACGGGGGGGGCAGTCTGAGTGCTCACAATTTTCTCTTTCCATTCTTCCCAGAGACAGCATAGCTGTTTAACAATTTGGGAGCAAATATATCATCTTCCTTCCTTCTTTCTTTCTTTCTTCTAATTGACCTAAGATTGACTCCATCTGAGGCCTGTTTTGCAGCCACAGCTGACCATTCTATTCCTGTCAGGGTCTTGAGAAAAGGGGTCTTTTTCTGCTCGTCATTTAATCCAAATCACTTAAATTACATTCTTTCCTCATTGCCGACTCTGCCTCGCAGATGCAAAGACATTGATAAGCACTGACTTCCTACGAGATGGAGATGCTTCAGTACTCTTGGCATCAGGGTCAGCCCACCTGACTTTTTTATTTAGTTTTGATGAATGTTCCTTGTTTTATACTCCTTCTCTGGTCAATTTATTTAAGTTTCAATCAAAAAGTCCTTAATTATGCTTCTACTGTCCAAATACTAAATAATTACTTAAGGCCAGCCTTATATACAAGCATATGTATATGTATTTTCCCCATATACCCCCTCAGATAACCACTTGTCCCAGTTTACTTCGGACTGTCTCAATATTTGCACTGAAAGGCCATCCTCCCAAGAAACTCCTCAGTCCCAGGGAAACTAGAATATGCAGCCCCCCAGCCCTACCTTATTTTTGGTTCTGTTTTCTACAGTTTCAATTCCCCATGATCAACCAAGTCTGAAAGCAGATGAACCTCGTCCTGACCTCTTCAGAAGGTAAGCAGCAGCCTAACACTACATCACATTCACCTGACTTCCTCTCAGTTCATAGGCATTTCTTCCTCTTACATCATCACAAGAAGAAGGATGAGTATACTACAATAAGATATTTTGAGAGAGAGGCCACATTCACATAACTTTTAGTACAATATACTGTTATAACTGTTCTACTTCATTATTAGTTATTGTTGTCAATCTCTTATGGTGACAAGTTTATAAATTTAACTTTAGTGTAGGTATTATGTATGGGAAAAAATATATCGTATATGTAGCGTTCAGTACCATCTGTGGTTTCAGGCATCCACTGAGGGTCTGGGAACATACCCTTCACAGATAAAGGGGGAATGAATGTAGTTGGTCATCCTAGCACCACTGAACAGTGTGATTAATTTGGCCTATATTTAGATCCTCCTAACTTTCTCGAAAATCATTTCCCTACAAAGCTCTTTTAGTAGATAGGAGCTCTGTATGTGAACAAGTTCAAGTTGTGTCACAGTGACTCAGGATCAGAGAGCTCTACAAACCTGCCCTTCGTTTATGAAACATTCTTTTTCTTAATTCTCAGCATTCTATTTTTATTCCTTTTCTTATTGTATCCCGTTGCAAGCTTCGAAAGACTGTATAAAATGTGATCACTTGAACTCTGTTTTTGTGAATTAATTGATTGGTTTTAACTTAACTAGTCAGTTCAGTTATAAGAGAAATGATAGAGAATGCAATTTAAATTATTAGCAGAGGATTTATCTCATAGCAGAATTAGGGGTGATTTTATTTTCTTCTTTTCTAAATCACCATGTGCGGGTGTTGATTTTACAAGACAAAGTCTTTTAAAAATAACTTTAAAATTAGGTTTTAAGTAATCTCAGTTAAAATGTGTAATGTTCACCAAAATCCATCCATAAGACCTCACCATTTCTGGTCAGAGCTGCCCAGGGGAATACACATAGAAAATTATCCTGGTCTTCTGTCCAGAAAGACATCACCATCACACCAGAAAAGGAAGACACCAATCAGGGTCTAAGAGACTGAGAATTGTTAAGCAGGTCAGTCATGTGATAAGCTGACAAGGTCAGTTCAAGAATGAATGAAACTCCTGGACAAGATGGCCAGAGGCAAAATGGGATTTGGAAGTGGGGAAAGGAGCTAAAAAAATAAGTCTTAGAGTGTTTTTGTAATTGGACCAAAGGAACTTTCGTTTATTCATATACTTATGGATTTATTTGAAAATATTTACTTGATAACCTTCTATGTGCTAGTCTTTATATCAATAAATCAGAGGTATACAAAATCATTTCTCTTTTAGGACTTCTACTCTAGTGTGGTATGACATTAGATAGCAAATATGGTAAGTGTATATAGTATTTTAGAAAGTGAAAAGTGTTATGGGGAAAAAACAGAACAAGCTTAGGGACATCAGGATGCAAAGTAGGGTGGGTGGAAGAAGGATTATAATACTAAGTTGCGGAGCAATGAAGACTTCAACTAGTAAAAGTTCTTAAAAGGGACCAGGCTTTCCCTAGAAGAAAGTGAGTGAAAGCAATGACTTTGCAAAAATATACTGGGATTCCAAATGCTGGTTGACATCTAACCTGTGAGGTGGGACAAAAGAGGGACATTGAGTTAATGTCAGCTGGATCTGCCCAATCTGGGCCTCTTTACCTTTAAACTGGTCTGTTCCTAATTGTCTTTACCACAGCTGTGATGAGCAAAGCAGTGGTGTTAATAGTTACAAGAATATCACGGTAGGCAACTGCAGAAAGTATATTTTGAACAGACAAGCATCATCTAGCATTTCCTATTGCAATCCAAGGTAATATGGAACCCATTAGGACTTTCCTAATGGAGCAAGCAGGTTTCTATTTTCATCCTTTTTTTATTCTTTCCCTGATATCAAATACTACCAAAAAATAATTTTAGTATTTTAATTAATGATTGACTTTAGGGCATGCATGAATACATTTTTGTGTTGTAGAAGTGAATGAGAGTCAAAAAGATTTTAAACTATATGGATAAATGAAACCACTAAGCCATGATAACAAGAAAGCACATTATGGGGGGAAAAGTTATGTTGGCAGTAAGCAGGCATTTTATTAGTTAAAATTTCCTATGGTGAAATTGTCTTGAAGTTCTGCACAAAAGTGCAGAGAGGATATGTATTGATACGATGAATGAACGGATGAGTATAGAGAAGAACATAATAATGACTCCGAACACTCATGCATTATGAAAACGTACCCATATATCCACTGTTGCTTTTTATTAAGCAAACTGAGCCTCCCAGAGGAGAAACATTATATAAATTGTACTGTTTAAAAATTGCTGTGTTCATTATGAGGAGCTTAATTATGGTCATCATTTACCCAAAAAAATCAAAGTCTTGTCAAGGAATTCATAATAATGAATGTTTCTCATTAAAAATTAATGAACAAGTGGCTGATTCTGAAGGTAAAAAGTCTGTGGACTATCATTATTTTCCTTTCTTGTTTAAAAGAATTAATATTCATGCAAATTAGATCCAAATGACTACAGTTTAGGTGGTTACTTAGTACTATAGATTATGGATTTGTTTATCACCATAGAAGCCAATTATATTTGTCAGCATAGCCTAGATTATGCTGTGATAAGCAAACCTGGAAATCTCACTGGTTTATGAAGACAAAGGTTTCTTTCTTGCTCATGCAAAGAAAGCACTGTAAATCAGAGTACCCCTCAAAGCCACGCTCCTCCCCACAGTGACTCAGCAAACTGTGAGCCTTTCATTTTAAATCTCGCCCATTTCCCAACTTTCCGGAACATCATGGAACAGAAAGAGAGAGGTGGAAGGAAGATTGTTCACCAGCTCTTAAGGGCTTCAGCCTGAGATAACACACGTCACTGCTCTTCACAGCCCAGCGCCACGTGGTTTTGACTGGCCTATCTGGGCTATGTAGGGGGAAACGGACGAGCATTCTGTGAATGATAGTACGCCTGCAACAGCAGAAGCAAATCCCAAAGAAGAGATTGGTAAAAAGCATATTGCCTACTAGATAAGCTCTGCTCAGAGTTTTTTGCCCAACACCCGGCATAAGGGAGAGGGCAGAACATTCCAAACCACAGCTGAAAACATCTCTGTATCTCGAAAACGATTACGCATGAATCCCTAAGTTTGCAATGTCATTGCCCTTGCATCCCTGTGATCAGAAACATGCTATAATAACTGCTCACATTCCAAGAGGGAGCAAACCATGAATTTAAAAAAAAAAAAAAAAAAAAGACAGTTGGTAAACCCGTCTCTCAAAGGGAAATGGAAGGACTTACTTCCTTGAGTATGGGGTTATCCATGGCCCAGGCAAGGCCCTGCTCCTCAGAGGGAGGTACTGCCTTCTGTTAAAGTCTGAAGAAGGCTCCCTTGACCAAATTAACAAGGAAGACGGTGCTTTGACTGGGAAAGAAAAACACTTCATTCTGAAGTCTTGTTTGAGAACACACACAATTTAACTTCCCGTTCTTCATCCCTAGGCTAAAATAGCAAATAAATGAAGGACTGAGTTAATTAAATGCATATTTTAACATCATTTATCTGGCATTGATTGGCCAAGGCCACTTACAGTAAAGTGTGGAATAGTTAATACAAGTGCTGGCCATCTCCTAAAGGAGGTGACCTCAAGGTTATATAATTGTAGCAGTAATTTATTTAGCTTAAAATGAATGTGTTCTCAATTAGGTTGGTAGGCATTATAATAACACAAGTGGGATTTATATTTGCTTATGTCTTGGCTTTGAGGGTTTAGTTATTGGATTTGTTTGCCTATATTTAGTCCTCCAATTCAGGATCCTTCCCTCCCAGTAAAGATCAGGAGGCTCGTTCATGCTGATTAATAGGGGCCCAGTCTTAGCGTTGCAGATATTGGCCTCATCTCGCCAGAGGCCACAGAGGAGCAGACACGTAGCAAGCCGCTAGAAGTCAACATGATCTGGGGGGTTCTGCTAGTGGGAACTGTTTCTCCCCCAGTGCAGATCCATCGGCATCTTAGAAGTACCCCATAAATTGGTGCTTAATATGAAGACACATCATTGCTGGGGCACTGTAGGATTTGCTGCAGGTTTGATATTGTTGGAGTTCATGTTTTTGTTTTTATTTTGTTTGGGTTTTTTTTAAGTTTTTTTATTTTTTAAAGATTTTATTTATTTATTTATTCATTCGTCAGAGAGAGAGAGAGAGAGCGCGCGCACGAGCAGGCAGAGGCAGAAGCAGGCTCCCTGCTGAGCAAGGAGCCCGATGTGGGACTCGATCCCAGGAGCCTGGGATCATGACCTGAGCTGAAGGCAGCAGCTCAACCAACTGAGCCACCTAGGTGTCCCTGGAGTTCATGTTTTAGAAACACACCTTCTCTTCCTGTACTCCGCTAGACCCTGGAGGCAGAACAACTGGTCCTCTATAGCAGAAGCAAAAGTCATCCATGATGCTCTACTCTCAGATTTGAACTTCTGATTCTGTTTGTTCAGATAGGGGAGCTGAAACCTCTTTACCTTTCCTTGGTCAGATGGTGTAAGGAGATTTTCAAAGTGAACAAGCGAATGGCTGAATCTTTACCAACCCCACCCAGGTCTCTGTGAATGTTTCAACCTTTGTGTGCACACCAAGTGTGCAACTGTAATTCTGTATGAACAGATAAAATCAATCATGATTATCACTTTCATTTATTCACAGGCTGTCAGAGATGAGGGGTCGGTGGCTCACAGGGTCCCGCAGCGGCTGATCTGGAAGTACTCAGCCAGTAGAGGTCTCTATTAGACTCATAATCATGAAGTACTCATGCCCCCCTGGGAGGGTGCCAGCCCTCTCAGGATAAATGTAGCCTGTTTGCAGAATGTGTATTTTTGTCCAAAAAAATTTTTTTAATCTAAAAAGGAAATCTGGCACCGGTTGCCCTTGTGTTCTAGTTTAGGCTGTCAACTTCACAACGCAGTTCTGTTTAAATCAACCAGTGGGGCAGGAGGACTCCCTCTTTCCCCTGACAGATAGAAGGTTCTCTCCTATGACAGCACCCCCCAACACACACACCTAAAATACAACCCCTGCGTAGCCTTCTCTTTCCAGGGAACTGAAACTAACACTCACCTCACTGTCTGCTCTGAGACCATCTGCTTTGCAGTGAGGGCTTTCACAAGCACAAATTTATGGTCCTTGGGAAGAATAGAGAGACTTTTTTCTTTTTTTGATTACATACGCAACAGATTCAAGTAAGTGATCAAACATGTGAAATTGCTGGAGATGAAAGCTGTCACTGAAGCAGGAAGTCGTATCAATGTTCTCCAAAGCAGAGTGCTCACAACCAGCTCATTTTTGTTTAAGGTGCTTAGTGGCTTTGCAACCCAGAGAAGTTTGTTCAAATGTCTACCGGCACAACAGCAGAAGAGATGACGACTTTATATTTAAAGGTTGCATAACCAAGTCTCAGGTCCTGTGATGCCTGTAGTCTCAGGAAACACTGTCCGGTGGAAAGAAAATTGGGCTGGGCGTTAGGAGATCTGTGTCTCTCTTTTCGTTCTCTGTGTGATGTCGAGTTTCTTAACCTCCCTGATGCTGGTTAGTTCTCTGTGGCATAGGGACGGGGAACAAGAACAAAGGAAGACAAACTTCTTGAAAGAAGTTTAAAAATTCTTCCTTCTCAGGATTGTGCCGAAGTGTGAATATTTATTTAACCCTCTTGAATCATACTCAGTTGCTGTGGATTTTCCCCTCCCTCCCCCCCGCCCCAACTTCTTTTCTCATTGGTCTGGTCCATAGAAAGTCTAAGAATCCTTTTTTTTTTTTTTTTTAAATTGATGAGGGGATTTAATAGGTAAAATGAAGCTTTGGGATTATTTGAGCATATCAAAGATTTTTATTTACTGTGCCCTGTAACAGCCTCTTTATTCTGGGCATAGGACAGATGTCTAGAGTCAGAAGGACAGCACAGATTACGGGTCAGATTATTCATACCCTCTTTGATTTGTAAGCTATTGCTCTAGCTCTGTTTCCTTACTATTAAACTGTGATGGAGGAAGAGTGTCATTTGCACCAACAAATGCAACATCCCAGAAGAAAGCATGGTTAACTTCCCTATCATCCATACACTCATCACCGGTTCATTGGTGTGTCCACTGGGAATCTCCTTTATGCTTGACCCCCCCACCCCACCCCCCCACGATGATGGGGAGGTGCTGCTCACATCCTAGTTCCTCCTGTCGGGGGATCACTCTCCTTTGGGGGAGGGGGGACATCTTCAGGTGAATACCTCTAATGCTAATGGATACGTTGGATGCTAATTAGAATTTAAAGCATTGAGAGAACCCAAATGAGGGGATTTCCCACGTTCAAACTAGTGAGGGGAATGTGGGTCAGAGAAAGGCCCCAAATGTCACAGGTAGGACTCAAAAGTAGCTGGACAGTAGGTGAGGGGAGAGGAGGAGGACGTCTTAAATATTGAAAATAACGAGAACAAAGGAAGATAAACTTTCTGGAGGAAGGTGGAAAGCTTCCCCATGCTTCACTTGAAGGAAGTTGTCCTGAAATTGTCAGAGTATTCATACTACACACATGTGCATGGAGAAAATAAAGATCCTTTATTCCCTAAAGCTGTTACGATCTTCATGGGTAGTAAGGGGAAGAAAGATGAGCTGTTTAAAATCTGGTCCAAAATTTTGCACATTTTGACTCAGCCTCTTTGGGAAAGCTGGTCAGTCTCCCAGAATCCTTCTCTTTTCCCTGATTCTGTCCTTTCCTGGTCTCTGATGCAGGATTCCTTTTCACAGAAGCCCTGACTTGTCACCTCCCTGCTTTCTGAAGGTATCTATGTTCCTGAGCTGGAGTGAGGGAGACTTGCCCACTGGGGAATATAAATGGAGAGGTAATTCGAAAATAGCATACCTATTTCAAAACCATGCAAGTTATACAGAAAGTTCTTATATGTGTGACTTCAAAGTACTTTTAAAAATTCCCTCTTTCGTCACTACAGATGGGCCAGGGTCAAGTTTGTACTTGTTTGCATTTCAGACAATCAGCTTATAGACAAGAGACTTCTACTTTCTTTCTTTTTTTTTTTTTAAGATTTTATTTATTTCTTGACAGAGAGAGGTCACAAGTAGGCAGAGAGGCAGGCAGAGACAGAGAGAGGGGGAAGCAGGCTCCCAGCTGAGCAGAGAGCCCCATGGGGGGCTTGATCCCAGGACCCTGAGATCATGACCTGAGCTGAAGGCAGAGGCTTAACCCACTGAGCCACCCAGGTGCCCCGAGACTTCTACTTTCATTGTTTTAGGCTTTGGGCTCCTGTACGGTAGATGGGAAAGTGTTCATATCATATAGAAAAGTATTTTTATCTCTGGCCGTGGCAGGAAGGCTGTATAAAATTGGCACTTCACCCAATTAGGGTAGCATCAGACATGTGAATTCATTTCATGCTAAAGATTTTTCCCAATACCCATTTTGTAACGCTGATGAGCCAGGCCAGACAGAAACAGCACACAAAGATGATCGCCACTGCGGCCTCTCAGAGATTCAGGACATTTTTTTGAGAGAGTGGTATCTAGGCGAGAGGAGCATTGGGATAGACACAGCTCCAAGACACATATGCTTGAAGTCTGTAATCACTCTGATCAGTGGAGTTTCTGAAGTTTTACTCTGGAAAGTGAAGGCTTTACTCAGAAGGTGAAGAAGGCTGGCTTTGTCTTGCAACTGTTTTGGGAGATCCTGGAATTAATTTTAATTTTAATAACTTCATTGGCAAGACAGGGCAGGCATGTTTTGTGAAAGTCAGTATAACCGAAGCCCTGTGTGGGGATGGATTGTACGGTCTCTTTCCTTGTGCTCTCCTTGGTGACCACGTCTGACTATGAGACTGCCAAGTCCAAGGCAAACACTTGTTTCCCCTAACTCCTCACCCCTCCCATCTAATTTTCTACAATAAGTAGTGTTTGGAAAAGGTAAGGGATTTAAGGAAATATGCTATTTTTACATGTCTCCAGTCATTGGATTTTTTTCCAGCTATATTCCTATACTCTGGTCACTGAGCCCAAAATGGATAAATAAATCTACAGAGAGTTTGTGAGTTGGCTGTTTAGAAAACCAATCTAGCATATTTGTGAAATGCTCCCTTTCTGGCATGGCACATATAAATTATTCTATATTTATGACCATTGTCAATTTGAGGACCTTTAATAGTCATGCCAAGATCAGAACTTGCAACGACGTGAGAAAAATATATCAATATATATTCCTCTCATATATAGGGTGTCAGTAAAAATACAGAAACATAGGTAAACCCATGTAATGCCTTCAATGACATCTCTAATCCATAAGAGCAATAAATAATATGGAATAATATTAATGTATCCTTGCTAATGTCAGCAAATTTAATAACATTAATAATGATATTAGCACAGATACCTTTTCTCACCTATGTTCCAGACTTTATGGACATGCTACACAATGTGATCCCAAATGTATTTTTTTTAATGTGTGCATATATGTGCACATATTTAAAACACCAGAAAATATACAACCCAATTTTTTTTAAAGATTTTATTTATTTATTTGTTAGGAAGAGAGAGAGCACTAGCACACAAGCAGGGGGAGCAGCAGGCAGAGGGAGAAACAGGGTCCCCGCTGAGCAAGGAGCCTGATGCAGGACTCATTCCCAGGTCCTGGGATCATGACCTGAGCTGAATGCAGACACTTAACTGAGCCACCCAGGCACCCCTATGTACAGCCCAATTTTAACAGTGGTTTTTTTTTTTTTTTTTTTTTTCTGTGAGGTGAGGTTATATATCATTTTAATTGTCTTTTCTGTTTCTGATTGATCTAATGTGTTAGATCTAATGTGTTACTTCTGAGTTGAGAGTAAGTCAAAAATAAAAAAACAGCAGAATAAACCATGTGTCTGTGCATCAGCCGTACAATGTAAATCCTGGGAGATGAATTCTGCATGTAGCTGCAGCTGCTTGGAATCATGGTTGTGAGGCTCAGACTTTGCAGATAAATGGCATGTTTTAAGGATCTAGGGAGGAAAGAAGTAAAAACAAGAAGTATCAGAAGGTCTAAATGTTGATCACCTAATGCATTGATAATAATAGTCTCAATATAACCATTTTCTTCCATAGAAGTTTCTAAGAAAAAAACAGAATGCAATAGCATGATTTCTTCAGCTTTGATTTCTTTTGTTTCATTCGACCAAACTACCAAAAGCATTCTGAAAACACAACTAAAGCTCCATTAACAACTACACATTTAAGGGACAAATTATACAAAATTTGCTCTTGGGAGGTTATAAGAAAGAGTAACATACATGTACATTTGCCTTCACCAGGTATTTTTAAATATGAAGAAGGTGTTAATTCATGTGGTAACAGCAACAAATTATCGGTTAGATTTATGAGAAGAGGTACAAGAGACTGTCCTAGTGCTCGTCTACAACCAGTTCTGCAAGGGTGTTTGTGTAGCCCGATTGTGTGCATGCAGAATTATTACTATAATCTACAGCAATGGTCGGTTCAGAGCTTCCCTGTGATAACATAGATTGAATTATGCGGTCTAATAACTTGGGAAAGAGCTTTATCATGAAACTGAATGTGTCCAGTGGTTTTTATATGACTCCGACCTCTTACAGATCGTTTTCTCTGACACGATTTCTATAGCCTTATAAAACTTCTCATATGTTTAACCTGTATATATGAAACTCACAAGATGAAAGCCCCATCCTGCCGGGGTAGCAATCACTTTCTCTATAAGGAAGACCACAGGTTCCCATAAACCTTAAAGACAGAATATAATTTGAGTTTTTCTCTCATGGAATATTTCTAATGCTGAAGTGTACAACATGACCCAAGCACATTTAAGATACATTTGAAAGCCATTCAAGAACAAAACTGAAAATAGGCAGGGATCAAATGGTTCTGGCCAGTCCATCAGAGAACACTGGGTTCATGCCTCATAGGCATACCTTTCTCTTACCTTTGGGAAAATGACCTGTCGGCTGTTGTAAGGGAAGAGTTCTCATTCTGTAGATGCTGGAACCAGCAGATGATTTACCCCCAAGAGAAGAAAATAATGACTTCTCCATAGAAGACATTGCTTTGCCTTTACTGAGAGGCATCTGAATAATGAGAACTCTACAGGGCGCTTTGGTCAGAATGACGGTGTCACCAGCTACTTCAGTAGATTTTTTTTTTTTAATAAAAATTCTTCTACCCTGATCAATCCCAGCTCTTCAATTTAGAACTGAGATTAATTCTCCAAGACACATTACGGTACACTATGAACACTTGAAGGCATCTTAGAACTGCTTGCTTTCACATTTGGCGTAAGTAATGTACCACCTTGGAAACTGTTTCTGTTGACCTTTAGATTAAAAATATGTTGGATTATCGTGATTGACACTTTTAAAATGACTCATTCTTGCCAAACACAGCATAACAACTTTTAAACATTCCCTTTTCTTTACAACTGCCTCGACTTTCATTACACAAAACGTGGCTGGCTGTACTCTACACCGTCTCTCGTTGCCTAATGTGCTTTTCTTTTTTTTCCTTCTTCTTCAGAGTTCAAGAAGATTTACATTTGAAGCTAAATGTTTCAGTGATCGCTCTGTTGGGTTTCATTATACCAGTGTAGTTAATCAAAGCAAGTCTGGCCTTGCTACCATGATTCATTGTATGGTTTTTTGAACTTAATCATTTACACAGAATGAATATACACATTATCACCAGGGCTGGATTTCTTTAACAGCCTGCATGACACAGTACTGTAATGCCTTTGTCAACTGCGGGTTCCCGAGAACGTCACAGTTGCTAGCGTTTTTTGTTAAGACATTTCATTGATGGGCTTTCGATTAGAAAGAAGCGAACAGGAAGCCCCTGGGTGGGGCTCCGAAGAGCAGAAGAAATGCCAGTTGACTTGACTCATCTCCAGTTGGGCTCCCTGGAAATCCTCTCACTTGGACACAAGGTGTCTGTCCGTGGTGTGTGTGGCCTTCCCGATCATAATTAACAAGTATCCTTTCCTCCCCCTCATCCCTAATCCCTTCATAAATTATTGACTCCGGGCATCTGGTTAGGGTTTGGCAGATCTCAGATTTGGGGGACAGCCTGAGAGAGTTACTAGGATTGTTGTTTTTACACGGAAGAAGCTAATTGTATTAAGTATTAACACCTGTGAACCAGATATAACATGTCTAGTTTCTGTGTCTAACAAGTCAAGTCCAGTGATGCTCCCCTTGATCCCCTATTTCTCCACAAAAAGAAACAAAAAAAGGCAGATTCACTTTTAACCAGAACAAGTAGAGGGCAGGAGTCTATTCCAGGATCCTAGAGATTGGTTGTCAGTTTTTTAAGAATTTTGTAAATACATTGTTAAGCACAGCCATTACTAAAAATCAAAGTATATAAACTTTTAAGTAAATCAATTATATATTTTATTTTTTTGAAGATTTTATTTATTTGAGGAAGAAAGACCACAGCCGAGGCAGGGAGCAGAGGGACAAGCAGACTTCCTGCTGAATAGCGACCCAGATGCAGGGCTCGATCCCAAGACCCTGAGATCATGACCTGAGTTGAAGGCAGATGCTTAAATGAATGAGCCACCCAGACACCCCTCAGTTAGATATCTTAAAAGGTAATAAATACTCAAAATTCATCACTTCCTGTGCATTTTACTAAATTGTACTATTCTGTATGCCCTTGAGGTTCTCCTTGTCTAGTGCATCTGTATGATGGAAACAATAGCACACTGCCTCACATCTCTTCCCAACTGCACATTCAGTGATGTCACATCAGTAGCCTGAAATCAGCCATGATGAGAGTACTTACAGCATGAAAATCACAAATGCTATAAAACAGGACTTGACCTGCTGTTTTGCCTCTCCCTCATGTGTGAAGTAGACACTACTTTCATTTGCCTACCAGAAAACTTCACTTAGTCAGTCTCAGAAAAATTCAGTAAACAGGGGCGCCTGGGTGTCTCAGTTGGTTAAGTGACTGCCTTCAGCGCAGGTCATGATCCCAGGGTCCTAGGATTGAGCCCCATGTCAGGCTCCCTGCTCAGCAGAGGAATCTGCTTACCCCCCTCCCCCTACTCATGCATGCGTTCTCTCTCTCTCTCTCTCTTTTTCAAATAAATAAATAAATAAAATCTTTAAAAAAAGAAAAGTCAGTAAATTATCTGGCCATAGGATTCCACTGCCAATGTTTTCTGACTATCAGAATCCATTCTGTTAAGTCTTGTGTTCTATTCCTCCCTCCAGTGGAACTTGAACGTGCCGATCTCCCTGTACACTCATAGAAACTACTAGTGGCATTAACTGGTGTTTGGTTGGTGTATTTGCCGTGGTCCTTGAATTAGGTACCGCTTAAGTACATTTAAGTTTAAACTTTTTTTTTTTTCAATCAGAGCCAGTTTTTACACATTTCCCAACATACCACTCTCCAGAATTGGAGGTCCAGTTGAAGCAGATCTACCTCCAGGAATGACCAGGCTCTGCTGCAGCAATCCTGCCCCTTGACCTTCACATCCTCCTTGCCTCTCTTCCACGCCATCTCTTAACCCCAGAAAAATACTGAAAAGGATTCCTAGAAATAACTAATTTTTATTCTGTTCATTAAAAAATCCCAATTACTAGAATTTATCTATTGTCAAAACTCTCACGGGTCTTTTTCAGGATTCACCATCACTACCACCAGTTTTGATTCAGCCAAGATGCTCCCATCTGGTTTCAACAAGGAAGCAAAATGAAGGTGATAGAAATGAGAAAAGGAGAAAGTTATGCAGACATGAAAAGAGGCGTGGGTTTGATGGGCTTTGAAAGAATCAGGGATTCTACCTGAGCCTGTCCTCCCTATGCCATTCTGATTTGCTTTCCATGGAGACAACAACCTCTTTTTTTTTTTTTAAGATTTTTTATTTGTTTATTTGACACGGAGAGACACAGTGAGAGAGGGAACACAAGCAGGGGGAGTAGGAGAGGGACAAGCAGGCTTCCCACTGAGCAGGGAGCCTGATACTGGGCTCCACCTGAGCTGAAGGCAGTCATTTAGTGGCTGAGCCACCCGGGCACCTGAAAACAACCTCTTAACGGGAAACTCAGGGTCCATGATCAGCCAAGTATTCCCTTGCTAATGTAGGATAAAGGAATTGAATGGTGTGGGAGCTGGGAGCCAAGGACTGATAAAATTATATGGGGCCCACCCACTTCTGTTTCAGATTTTCTTAGCATTTATAGGTGAGCACACTCACAAAAGAAGCACTAAGTCACTCTTTGTATCTATTAGTCACATTTTGTGTGGGAGTAAGGCTGAAATGTGTGCGTGTACTCTTGATGGAGCTTCTCTAATGGGATATCTTATCCCCACCCCAGCCCAGAGCTCTTTAAATGGTGATCCAAAAACCTGACCTCTGACACATTTCAGTCTTTCTGTTCATTATTGGTACCATATGCAGCAAGAATTACCTTCAGCTTTAACACTGACCTTGGAAGTCATGCCTTTCTCACAACTTTATCTACTATGGCATAAAAATTGTTTCTTCAAAACTGTTAGTCACAGCGAATACTTTCCTCATGCGTACCATCATCAACATCCTTGTGCCTGTTTGGTCACTTCAGATGGAAAGAAACTGAGAAGTTTCTGCCTCACTCCTGCCTCAAAGAGGCCCTTGATAGCTCGTAATGGAAATTGTTTAGCATGTTGCAATTAGATATAAATCACACTCTAACTTTCCAAGAAGCTTTGTTCCCAAAAGCAAAAGAAAGGAAAAGAAAAAACAAAAGAAAGGAAGAAAAAATTAAAAAGTGGAAACAAGGGGCGCCTGGGTGGCTCAGTGGGTTAAAGCCTCTGCCTTTGGCTCAGGTCATGATCCCAGGGTCCTGGGATCGAGCCCCATATTGGGCTCTCTGCTCAGCAGGGAGCCTGCTTCTCCCTCTCTCTCTGCCTGCCTCTCTGCCTACTTGTGATCTCTGTCTGTCAAGTAGATAAATAAAATCTTTAAAAAAAAAAAAAGTGAAAACAAAACTCTTAAGGTAGTTATAAAACTTCTATGCAAAGATATTAAGGATAGACGGTAACAAAACTTACTTAACTGTAAATCCTAAAAATTAAAAACTAAAAAGAGCTTATCACAAAATTATTGTCCATTGTCCTTTTATTCTTGTATTAAAAATGCACTATAGCACTTGTTTTTTCCCCCCGTATATGCACACACTTTGCTCCTCAATCGGACTAAAAATGAAGTATTTTGCAAATAGTAGTTGCTCCAAAACACTAGTCCACTGGCTGATTTCAAAAGCTGTGGGATTCTACAAATTGACCCATTAAGCAGCTGCTCCCACCTCAAAGTTACTCCTATTAACACTAAAATGCAAGATTAGACCTCACATAGGCTCGGTAATGGTGCTCTCACCTAGTGTTCAATCCTATATGTCAAAATCCTAATCAGGTAACAAGATGCTGAGAACATAGGTGGTGAGGTGCCTGAAGGTTGGCCTTCTATGCTATTCCATGCTGTGTCATTAAGGAACACTTCTAGTTAAGTTGAGGTTGAAAGAAAAAAATAAGCATTGGTGTCATACAGTAAAACTTTAAGGGGAGAAAAAGCTAACAACATGATTTGGTGCAACTCATTTTTGCCAAATGAGCCATTTCTCTTCTGGAGTTTGGCTTCAGACTCCTAGAATGTTCTGCAACTTCCCCACTGTCATACCTTTTGTGAAAAGAGGAAAATAAGCTGTCTTCATCTCTTTGGGGTTCTAGAACAAAATAGTATATGTGACCGTATGTGACAAAGTACCAAGGTAACTTATAAACAACAGAGATTTATTTCTCCTGGTTCTAGGGGTTGGAAGTCAAAGATCAGGTTCTGGTGAGGACTTCCTCTTAGTTCATAGATGACCGTCTTTTTGCTACGTCCTCACATGGTAGAAGGTTTGAGGGGTTTCTGGAGTCTCTTTCATAAAGGCACTAATTGCATTCATGAGGACTGCACCCTTATAACCCAATCACCTTCCCAAGGCCCTACCTCCCAACACCATCACACTGGAGATTAGTTTCAACGTATGAATTTGGTGGAGGACACAATTCAGTCTATAGCAAATCCATCATTGGAATATTTCCCTGGTGTTCTGGCAGATGGTGATTCTGGCCTTGGTATCTACAAGCACTCAGAAGGCCAGTCCAAGGCTGGGACAATGGTGGTGGCGGGGTGGGGGGGGTTGCCACTGGAGTGCAGGGGACGGATAGAGAAGTCAGTCTGAAGGAGCAAGATACAGCTGCATTGAGCTTTCTCAGCACAAAGCAGGATTCTGGCCTCTTGAGTCTGTGAAACACTCAAATTCACTGAAAGCAGAGAGGAGGAGGACTATATATATTTATATATTGATCTGCATGCTGGGGTTTCAAATGTGATTCATTATGTACCATTTCCTTTACCCTAATCCATCTGCTAAGGTTCTCTTCTGCTGTGCAGAAGGAATTTGAAAAAGAAATGCGACTTTAACTGGGAAGAGAGTAACAGCATGACATAGTTAGAACCACCTGCACTAAAAAAGATTCAAGATGGTATTTGTCAAATATTGGAAGATGTGTGTCTGCTAGCTGAGGGATAACGGGATGTTTTCAGAGACTGTTTTAAAGTTCTATGGCCAAGAAAAAAAAGGCTGCATTTGCTTCTCATAATAGTGGTTATCATTTCTCTTGTGAAATGTTTATCTACTGGTGATCTCACTATGGCTTCCTTTGGATTGTCTTCTTGTTTTATTTTCTCTCACTAGAAAAAGCAAACATCTTGGTTCCTGTCTCTTTCTATTATAAGTACCTAGCATGTGCAAAGTTAACACAAAGACTGCACATTTCCAAGGAACTGGATAAGTACAGTCAAGTGGATCCCAATGGAAATGCCATGGCGTGGGCATTTGGTTACAAATGCTTGTTGATTCTGTAAGAAGTGGAGGAGAGATGGATCCAGAAGGGAGTGGGGTAGTGAGAGAAGAGAGAATAAAATAAACACTTAGGACAGAGCTCCCTAGTGAATAAAACGCTACTCTCCAGCTCAACTTAGAACTTTAAATACATGTCATACTCAATTTCATGTGTTGAAACCAGCTGATAATTCAGAGATTAGCAAAATTTTGTATCATACCCATATGGGCATTTAAGTTTTAGTCTACTGACTTGCTTATTATCCATACATCCTGGAAGATACTAACTTTACCAGTGTATTTTTGAGCTTGACCAAGGTATTTATTGTAGCTGCATTTATTTATTTATTTATTTATTTTTGGTTCCTGGGTCTAAAGAAATTTTTTATCATAAAAGTAACATAATGATGTTACTGAAAATCTGGACAGTAGGGAAAATGAGAACAAAAAATTGCTAAAACATAACCCCATTACCACCTTTAAGAATGTTGGTGTATGGCCTTTTCCTTTTGGCTCTTTAATTCTTCTTTGCATTTTTACATTTTACTATAATTATTATATAAATATCAGATATTTATATACATATATGTAAATTTCATATACATTTATACAAATTTTATATATATATACAAATTTTCTGTCTGATCTTTTCTCAGTAAAATTATATTTTAATTATTCTCTTGTTCTGAACTTTAAAAAATGCAATTTAGGGACGCCTGGGTGGCTCAGTTGGTTAAGCAGCTGCCTTCGGCTCAGGTCATGATCCCAGCGTCCTGGGATCGAGTCCCACATCGGGCTCCTTGCTTGGCGGGGAGCCTGCTTCTCCCTCTGCCTCTGCCTGCCATTCTGTCCGCCTGTGCTCACTCTCTCTCCCTCTCTCTCTGACAAATAAATAAAAAAAAAAAAAAAAAAAAAAAAAAAATCTTAAAAAATGCAATTTAATGGCTACATGTTATTTGTGAATGGATTATAATTTGCCTAACTTGTCAGTAAGTCCTTATTAATATATGTTTCTCAAAAACTGGGGTCCAGAAGTAGATAGATTGGAATATAACTAGTTGGGAAAAGTATGGCGTGCTTTGGTGGCAAATCTGTTAAGCGTCTGACTCTTGATTTTGACTCTTAATTTCCACTCAGGTCATGATCTCAGGCCCCAGGGATGGAGTCCTGCCTGGTCAGGATTCCCACTGAGCAGGGACTCTGCTTATCTTCCTCTCCCTCTGCCCCTCCCCCTGCTCACGCTCTCTCAGATGGATAAATAAATCTTTTTTAAAAAGAAAAAGTTAAAGATGTTACTTTGTAACATCTCCAGTATACTATCATGTACTGGGAAGTTCCAGGATAAGAACTTAGTGTGCTCATTTCTCACACCTAATTAAACATGGAACAGTTTTCACCATGGAGCATAGCACAGCACTGGTGTCCCTAGAGCACACTTTGGAAAACAATGGCTTAACCATTACCTTATTGTTAGATAACTAGTTTATAAAACTTTTCACTATCATTAAATAAGGATGTAACATCATATGCAAATAGATTTTTGAATATTTAGAAATTTTGTTGAGGCTATATTCCCAGAAGTTAAAAAAAAATGAAATAAATGGAAAAGTTGCTATATTTTTAAAGTCTTTAATACATATTGCCACATTTACTTTCTAGTTGCTTCCCTGGTATATTAAATTTTTTTTTTTTTTTTTTTTGAAAACATGACACCGTGTCATAGAGTCAGTTGTGATACTTTGGACAATCACTGCTGCTCTTGGATTTGAACATGGCTGAGAAAACCAACCAGTTCATTGTATAATTGTATAATCAGCAATATAGTTCTACACTGTGTGGGTGCATATATTGTTAGTCTCCTGAAGTATATGCCCTATGAGACTTACTGAGTTTAAAAGCTGCAAAGTGATTTACCTACTTCTGACTATCACACACTTAGATGGTAGGAAGAGATTATTTTCTGTTTTTTATAAAGAGGCTGAAGATGGGGTTGTATTTTTGAGATACCTAGACAGTTGCTGATGCATGAGGTATGCTCAGCAAATATTGACCAAGTAGAGGAATGATTAAATGCATGAATGCATACCCACAAAATGTTTCCTTCTGATCAGCTATCTTGAGATAGCCCCTATTTCACCCCCTCACTTTAGCCTGCACCATGCAGCACTGATAGCCAAAACTCTAAACCATGGACAGTCCAGGTTTGCCATGGAACTTAAATATGGCGGACCAAAAGTGGTCGATGTTCTTGCAAATGCTGACTGAAAGGATGCAGCAGGTCTTGGGAGCTACAGGTCATTTGCGGGCTATATGACCTCTTCAGCAAATCTTAGACCTCTCTGAGCTTCAGTTTGATCATGTACAAAAGGAAGTTAATAATACCTTTCCCTGGTGTCCGGAAGCTCAGATAGATACAAAAGCACTTTGAAAAGTTAATACTGCATTAAAAAAAGAGGTATAATTATTATTTTTACCAAATCTGCGGAACCCATCCCAAACAGTGAGAAGACCTGGAAAATGGAGTGTTAGGAGTTTGTAAATTAAAGAGAAAAAGTAATGGAATTCCTGGGCATTCGTTTTCCTTCATGTGGCAGGCCTAAAGACAACACCAGTGTTTTCCCTAAAAGAACAAAAGTCTTCCCTCTTGCTGGTGTTTCCAGTTTCTTCAGAAGTTGCTAGGAGTAGCAAACCTCAGAGTAATTTGCTGACTTTAAAAAAAGATATACATTGTTGACAACTGGGATTACATTGTATCTCTTTTATCCTAGACTTTTTCCTGATTCTAGTTTTATTGGGTTTTAATGAGACGTGATCTTGTGAAATGCTTTGAAACCTGATTAAAAAGCAACATGAATAAAGGTGAAGAAGAAATAACAGCAGTGTTGCAGACCTAAATAATAAATTAATGAAAAGGCAGTGGTGATTATATATAATTAGACACTTGACATTCATGAGGGATACAGACTGAGACCTTTGGAATCCCCAAATTTGTGAATTCAGAAATATTAATACAGGCGTTCTTAAGAGTCATACATTTCTCAAGCATATCTTCACATCAAATTAACCATTATTTCAAACTTTGAAGATTAGATCTTGCTCAGTTAGTAATTCTAGCAGTGGCCAGCACATTTTTCTAAAATAGTTTCACGAATGTAATTTCCCGGTTTCCATATAGAGTTTATGATGATCTTGTTTATCTTATTTACTTATGTCACTGCCAAATAAATATTGCACTTACTTGTTTTCCTAAAACTCCTAATTGTGTACAAAAACCCATTATTCCTTTTCTTTCTTTCTTCCTTTCTTTCTTTCTTTTTCTTTTTTTTTTTAAATTCTTTCTTGGTCTTTCTCTGTCCCTCTCTCTCTCCCTCCTTTCTTTTTTTCTTTCCTTCCTTCCTCTCTCTCTCTCTCTCTCTTTTTAAACCACTACAACCCTAAGAACTGTTAAGAGTGCAGACACACAGCAAGTGTGCTCAATAAGTATTTGCTTAACACTTTCCTATACTTCTTCACTTCCATGTCAGTACCAATGGTTGGCTTTTTGGTAAGGATAATTTTTGCACAAAGAAACAAAGTGGGCTTGTTTGTTTGTTCATTTATTTTGTTTTGTTTACTCATTTCATGAAATTACTGTCTGTACTCCCACCCTGACTTTTTTTCCATGTGGAAGTCCTAATTCAATAAACAGCCCTTACCCTCTCCCTTCTACTCTTGGTGGTTCTCAACCAGGGGTGATTTTGCCTTGCATGGTGATGTCTAAAGACATTTGTCACCAGTGGGGTAGGAGGGATACAACTGGCATGTAGTGGGTAGAGGTCAGGGATGGCCCTAAACCTTTAATGGGGCACAGGACAGCCCCTTACAACAAAAGAATTATCTGGCCCAAAAGGTTAGTAATGTCAAGTCTGAGTTAGAATGATGTGAGGTATAGGAATAGTTGAGGATTCTTAAACCAGTCCCTGCCCCTTTTTCTTTTTTTCTCTTTGTGCTTACAAAAAACACACATTTCCCTTTGTTTATACTATTTCATGGGGTACAATTAGTGGGCCAGGATCTGCTACCCACAAGGTAGACCTGCAGTTTGGGGATATATGTTCAATTCAGGGAGTAATAGTAAGCCCATATATCTTCACTCTCTAAAAATCAGCTTAAAATGGGGGAAATTTTAATCTCCCTCTGTTTGAGTCCTGAATCTCTGTCTCTCAGTGCATTCTAAATGTGGGTAGGAAAGATTACTATGTGGGAGACATTGTTTCTAATGAAGACAACATGAGATATACATGCTTAATGGCCAGTTGGGTTTTCTGACTAGCTATGGCTTTTCCCTCCTCACACCAGTGCAGCTAACACACAGTTGAAATGATGCTGGTTAGAGCAGTAGATGCTAAAGGTGTGGCAGTGGGGAAGAGCAAGTCCTTGAGGCAGGGAAATTGAAGAGTCCTTTTATTTAAAGATGGAAGAATGGCTATGAAGGGAGACAAAATATATAAACATGGTACCCATTTGGGATATGTCTACTAATATGCCCGTCCCAAACTTAGGTGCTAGAATGGACATGTATTATTTCTATCTGTCCAGAACACATCCTGTCAGAACAGAACCTACATTGTCCTTGGGGAACAACATTTCTTCCACTCTTGGTCCATGTGGGCCAACACCATACCTGGCTCCAGGGGTGGGTATGAAAACTGGCCCATGAGAACTTCCATTCCCCTGCCTGTCAGTGAATGGATCAGCAATGGGCACATGGCCCAATCAGAGCCAAACCAGTGCCATGATTTTACTGGAAGAAACAGAAGATAGAGACTTTTTTTCATCTGCTGGACTTGGGGCTATGAGTTTGTTAGCCTAAGCTGCCATAGATAGGATGCATGAAATAGAAACCAACATACAAAATATAATGAGCTGAAAAGTAGAGAGAAAGAATCTAGAACCTCATGCTGTCATTTGATCACTGAGTTCCAGCTGAACCTAAATCTTGGATCCCTCGTGTATATGAACCAATAAATTCCACCACTCCACCTTTAAAAAAAAAAAAAGATGAAAACAACTTTGCGATACTGAGTCTTAAGTAACAGAGACATCAAGTGTGGACGTACCATCTCAGTGTCCCTAAATAAGATCACGCCTCCTAATTCTGAATGCATACACATTGCCCATTGTCTTTGCAAATTACATACTCTCGATGCCCCTCAATTTCATTTGTTCAGCTGCTCTGGTCACATTTGAAAATATTTTCTACTGGTCACTAGACACTCTGCTAACTATAGGTAAATTGATACCATGAACCAGGTTACAGATGAAACACAGTGTTTCTAGGCACTTATCTGACCAAACCCCGAGAAAAACCCACCAAATGCTATTCTACACTAATGACTAAAATAACAACAAAACTGATATTACTAGCACCTAGAGTTGATTAGTACTTTAGCAGTTTTCAGATACTAGGTGAAGTGTTTTTTGTATTATTCATTTAATGCTCTCCCCAACCCTGTAATAGAGTCTTTATTTTTCTACTTTACCGAAGAGGAATCAGAGACAGAGAGGTTCCACAACTTACCAGAGGTTGCAAACTTAGCAGGAAGTGGTGGCTTTGCAAATCAGATCAGACTCCAGACCCCGGGGCCCTGACCACTGTTTTCTCCTACTTCTCAAGAGTACTCACTGCTGAGTACCTTTATAGCAAGGTTTTACAGGGATCAAATAAATGCATCAGTGATAGGCCTTCTACTCATTTTTACTGGGAAATTCATTCATAAAGTGATTCTTTTCTGGCATCTACCAAGAACAGTTTTACGATAAAAGATTGACAGGTGAAAACAAAGCAGATGTGATGGCCACATGACAGACACAGATCCCAATGGCCTTTGCCATTGTCAGTCTCTAGCCTTGGTCAACTGTTGACCTCTCAGTCTGTGTCTGCCTCTGCAAATAGAAGAGGGTGACTTAAGTGTAATGACAATGATGATCATTGATTGATGACCTACTACGTGCTAGGCGGTATACCGGCCTTTTCCATCCACTGGCAATCATTCATGCCCTTTTAGGTCTAAACCTCCCGTGATAACGGGCTGTCTATGAATTAAAACAGTTTGGAAAGGGACATGGGAGAGAATACAAAAATGCAATGGCTTGCAAGAGTTGGATTAAAAATTCCAAATACTGCAGTCTCCCAAAAGTCAATTTTTACTTTTATTCTTGACAGGGCGGCATTGTTTGTCCTTGGCAAGCATGCACACTGCAACCATTATCCCCGTTCCATGGATTTGGTGTGAATAAGGAATGAAATGCTTACAGCTGAGCTCTTGGTGGCCTGCTTAACCTTTTGGTGGAGCCCTCTAGCCCTGCTGAAAACCCAAAGGGACACGTGAGTACCCGGAGCATTTTGTTACTCTGCAGGCATTTTCTCCAAGGGCCACAAAAAAGGCCTCCCTGACTCAAAGATGAGGTTCCTCAGCAGCGAACCGACATTTGCGGGGGTGGGAGGGGAAAGGCAGAGAAATTCCAGAGGAGGGAGGGAAAAAAGAAGTCTAAACTTCAGCCACTGCTCTCAGTTTTAATTGAAAACAAGGAGGATGGTTGATGACAATTGCTCATGTCAGCTGCGTGCCTGTGTCCGACTCCTCTTCAAGCTGGTATCCCCGCTTTGTATTTATTTTTATTTAAATATCCTGGGACAGGAACATTATTATCTGCTGCGGACATCTTTAGTAAACAGGGAGCTTAGGCATGTTTGCATTGTTCCAGCTTGTCGCAGTTGCTGACCTGATTGGATCACGCACTGCTTTGATCACATAAAAATGAAAGCACTTTTTACTGCAAATTGCGCTGGAATGATTTGAAAACTAAACAAACCAAAAGGACATGTTCTATTTATTCTTTATTACTTACACATTTAAAAGAACACACAGACCTCCCTTCTCTCACTCCCCAAAATGGGAATGTGTTTAGAATGCACTTTTGAACCACCTTCTCTTTGAACGTTCAGGCAAAACCCTCTGGAGGGTGCTTCTAAAAAGCATCTGTGTGCCGGCAATTTTGGTTTGAAAAGGCACAGTTTTGTTTTTTGTTTTTTGTTTGTTTGTTTGTTTTTTCTCATCACACTCTCACCACAGCCCTGTCTGATGGACCCAGGAGTTTTTGTCTTGACTGCAGTACTTACTGGGCTCCTAAACTCAGACACAGCAGCTGACCTCCCTGAGTATCGCTTTCCTTGCCTATAAAATGGGGATAGTGGCTTAGTCTTATTGAAGTGATTGAATTATTTAAAGGCCATGCTTGGTATTCAAGGAAAGGTGGATACTGTTTATAATTTTGGTGTTGTTTTTCAATTACAAATGAGAAAATCGAATCCCAAGGAAATGAAATGACCTGTTCGAATAGTCACAGCTTACAAGTGGTGGAAAGGAGCCCTATTCTTGGGCCTCAAAATTCATCTCTTCCTATTTTCCTCCCATTATAGCAATACTCTAAGTAAAAACTCCATGCTTGCTATGCACACGTACCCCTTTTAAATGACTCCCTCCCTCGTCACCCCTAATAGGTTGTCAACTCAAAGTCCCTACAATGAAGACTTTCCAAAGCTGCCATTTTCTCTTATTATTTTTTATTAAAATGTGCCCTAATTAAAGGATACCATTAGGAAAATGAGTGGAAAGGCAATGGTTTTAAAGCCACTGTTTGCATAATGATGTATCTGTTGCTCTCGCTGCCTTTTCGTGCCTTTTTGATCAACAGCCATGATTGCCTTATCTTTTCAATGCTACAGTCATGAGGTTATTAAAAGGGACCAAATACCCTAACAGCCTCATACCTTTGATTTTCTGCCATACTCTCCAAGTTAATGAGTAAGAGGTTCAAGGGAATTTATTCCTGTGCTTTAGGAAATCCACAAACAATATTAAAAGAGAAGTTGGTGGCAGATTAAGAAACTTTTAATAACCTTGTGCAAACCTTCCAGACACTCATTACTCAGCTTCGGTTAGCTCATATAGGTGATTGAAATATGCAATTTCAAAATATGCTGTAGGAGCTAGAAGACACCCAGCGGCTGACAGAGAAGTAGTTTAGGCAAGAAGAAAGAGGTCTCAGGGCCAAGGAGTTCAGCGAAAGAGTGAGCTCTTTTATTTTGCTATATTTTTAACTAGAACAACCACATAAGAAGGAATGTTGGAAGCCTTGGAGGGTTTTGTATGCACGCCATTTTGAAAACCACTAAGGACTGCTGATTGATCATGTGAGCCATGGATACTATGGTTGAAAGAAAACACTGTATTCTCTCTCCTCTCTCCCTTTCTTTTTCTTAAGGTGCTAGATTTCCAGGCAAGCGAGTAGCTTCTTAACTGCTCTATCAGTTCCAGTCTAAGAAATAGAAATTCTGGGGTGTGTTCCTAGTCATCTCTGAGCTGGTTTTTATCTTGATGATGCTGTTTCTTAGAGCCAACTGGAAATTCATACAGACCTCGAGATTATCAGCCAGATTCCACCTCGTAGCCTTAGATCTTTCTCCTTCTGGGAACTTGGGCCAGCCACATATTAGTTTCACACAGAGTGAGTTAAGTATTTTATCCTCGGTCAATAAATGAAAATCTGAGTCTCAGAAAAATTAAGTTACTTACCCGAAGTCACACAGCTACCAAGTGGAATTTTGAACATTCAGCTTATGTCAGTCTAGCTCCAAAATCCTTGACATTTGACCTCTGTTCCCTCTCCATAAAATAATACTGACCTCTGCTTTATCATCTCAAATAATTTTTTGTAAGAATCAGATTAATATTTGCAAAAGTGATTTTATCAACTCCATAGAGCAATAAATCAATGTGAAGTTTTCCAAGAGAACAGAGGAAGGGCACTATTCAGTGGAGGAAACCCCTTGGTCAAGTGCAAGAAGAGGGGAGAGAGGGACATTCCCAAAATACAGTCTCGATCACCCTGATTGAGTGGGGATTCATGTAGTAGAGCAGGGGGTCTACAGATTTTCTTGTCAAAGGCGAGTGAGCAAATATCTTAGGCTTCTGAGCCCATCTGTTTTCTCTCAAATACCCTCTGCATGAAAGCAGCCAGGGACGGCATGTAAATCAATGAGCATGGCCGAATTCCCATAAAACTTTACTTATGGACACTGACAGTTGATTTTATATAATTTTTGCATATCAGAAAATATTCTTGTTTTGATTTTTGTTTCAATCGTTCGAAAATGCAAAAACCATGGTTAACTCACAGGCCATCCAAAATCAGGCACTGGGCCCACGGGGCAGAGTTTGCAGATCCTTGCTCCAGATTAGTGAAAAGCCATGAAGTGGCTGAGTCATTCAGACAATGTCTGTTAGGCAACACAATATCACTAAGGCTTACTAGCAAGGAGGATTGATTACAAGGCTATGTCAGTTTGGAGTGCTTTGGGGTGCAAAGAAACCAAAAGAGCTAACATCCAGTTGGAAGGCAAGCCATTTCATAGTACAGTTAACAATCTGAAAGGAGGAATACCAAGGTGTGGTCAGAAGTTTCACAATGTCATCGGGGACCCAGCATCTTCCCATTCTTTTGTTCTGCATTTGTAGCATGTTGAATTTCCACATTTATTCTTGAGATTGCTTCTGTGGCTCCAAGCTCCATGTCCTCACATCCCCAGCATGAAAGAAGGGGAAGATTGTTCTCTGAGAACTCTCCCCATTTCAATCTCTTTTGTGTGAAAGCAAATGCTTTCACAGAGGTCCTTCAGCAGACCACCCGTTGGGTAAAACCGGGCCATATGGCCACATCTTTGCATTGCAAAGGAAAATGCAGTTGTCCTCATCGGCCTATGTCCATCATCACTTGCCATCAGGCTGCTGTAACATATAACAGAATACCATAGACGGAGGAGCTTAAAGAGCGGGAATTTATTTCTGTCAGTTCAGGAGGCTGGGAAGTCCAAGATCAAGGGGCCAGCCAATCCAGTGTCTGTGGAGAAGCCTCTTCCTGGTTTACAGACTGTGTTCGTTTTGCAGAGAGTTATCAACTCTCTTCTGTCTCTTCTTATAAGGGCCCTAATTAAATTTATGAGGGCTCCACCCTCATGACCTAATTATCCCCCAGAGGCTCCACCCATCACATTGGGATTTTAAACTTTGACTTATGAATTTAGGTGGGAGGTAAATATCCAGTCCCGAAGCAGTCATTGATCACCTTGGTCCAAACAAAACTAGGATTCCGTGAGCAAGGAGGAAGTACAGCAATGACCCTTGGAAATGCCATTGACAAGATCTGCCTCAATGAATGAAGCAGCATCTTAGGGGAAATTGAGCTAGAAGGCACCCTGAGGTAGGATGGAATTGCTGGATCCTACATGGCCTCCTGTCTTCCCACTTTCCATGTACAATGGAAACTGTCCATAAATACGTCTATTTTCTAAATCAACCATCAGATGGCTAAGGACCAGGACCATGCCTTGTTCATCAGGGCGCTCTCTGTGTCCACCTGGCACGTGGCTGCCCTTCAGTAGGCTTTGAGCATACTCAGCAAATGGAAGTGTCCGAGCTTGAACACGGAGTTAAGGAAATCCCCCAGTAAAGGCATAAAAGTCTGAATTTGGGAGAAAAAGAAATGAATGTAAGAAAGGAATGTTCTCGAATCGAAGTTGTGCAACCTTACATTTTTCTTTTTGCTGTGGGAAGCAGTGAAGCCTTTCCAGCTTCAAGGCCTGCTCCTCTCCCGTGGTTCCTGGTCCTGTTGCATCCTCAGCGGAACTGTTTTCAGTTCCCATCTTTTGGCATCACAGTGACTTAGCCAGGAAAGGTATCAATGTCCTCCCCGAGAACGGGCCAGGGGCGATCTGAATAAACTTGAAAGAAATTTCAGTAGAAATGCGAAGGTGGGCTCACAGTACAGGTGGTTTTTTACCGGCAATGGTCGGAGGCTGGAGCCCAGTGCAGAAAAGTAGGTTTCCATCTTCTGTTCTTTTGTTTTACGTGAGCTTTAAAGTGTTATCATCTCCTCTAATTTGTGAATTGGTGGCCATGTTCCCTGAACAGATGGCAACACCCCAGTGAATAAGGTAAGTAAAGCTTTGTCACCAAGCAAACAAAAGAGACCGATAAATGCCTCTTTTTCTAATTTTTGCATTGTGTGATTTCAGTGTTGTCATCAAATAAAGTGCACAACAGAGTTCATCTATTACAGTTGATAATATGCTCAGGATTTGTCATTGCTGCATGAGTAGAAAGACAAAGATAGTAAGCAGGTCGTATACATGACTATAATTATTATTATTAATCTTCTGTGGCAAAGCCAACTCTCACAGTTCATCTGTCCTTTATTAATTAATCAGCATCTATAACAATGTCGCTATATACTGCCTTTGCTAACGTTTTGTAGTTTTCTCTCACATGTACTCTCCCAGCGCCGTTCAGAGCAAGAGTCACACCTGTTCACTCATAGACACATTTCTGAGGTCAGCTTCCTCTGCGGCTAGAGTTTTCTATGGGCTTCACTCTCTCAGCCTCTGGGCTGAGGCCCCTTGTTCCACCCACACCTCCCTTTCCTGGTTCCTTCTTCCACCCTTCCCACTCAGTCCCACTTCCACATCAGGCAGGTGTGACAAAGGACTTTATCTGGAGTGCCAGCTCCAACTGGATTGTACTGGTTGTTAGGGGCTCCTCTGTTTAGAAAACTGGTGAGCAATGCCTACTATGCGCTTGGGATGTAATGAGGGCCAGGTTCTTGACTTGTCTCCTCTCAGTGGTTCTTAGAAGGTAAGAACTTGGCTTGGCCTTACCCAGACCTACAGAGGACCTGCCCTCAATGTCACAGCTGCAGGAGAATTTAAGACAGTAAGTGCTAAGGCACCCAAGACCACAGGCTCAGGCCAGCAAGAATAACTTCTCAGTGTGCACTAGGAGAGAGATGATAGCCAAAATGTGGGCTGTGGGCAAGCATGTGCAGCAGGAATAGACACACGCAAAAAAGTGGACTTGACAAAGAAGCAGAAGAGAAAGGAGTAAGAGGAGCGCCTGAGCAAGAGAGACTGTTTTCAGGCCCATCTCCTGCCTGCAAAGTCCACTCTCAATGGCCATCCCCTTCACCGGAAAGAGCAGCTCTTAGATAAACTAGGTCTAAGGGAAAAAATCTCAAGGGACCACACCATCATTTCACTGTGTGTGAGAACAGTCCTGCCACACACACACACACACACACACACGTGTGCATGCATGCACATATAAGTATACACACACACACAAATACACACACACAATGTGTATTATCTTTTTACACCATCCCTCGTGGATTTTCTTTTTTTTTACAATTTTATTTATTTGAGAGAGAAAGCATGCGCATGAGCCAAGGGACAGGTGCGGGGAGAGAGAGAAGCAGACTCCCCCGCTGAGCAGGAAGCCCCACGGGGACCTGGATCCCAGGACCCTGAGGTTGTGATCTGAGCTGAAAGTGGACACTTGACCGCTGAGCCAGCCAGCCACCCCTCCCCATGGATTTTCACACTTCTTAACAATGCCCCCGCTTCTCCTGGATTCTCCTGTTTCTGTGGAGGAATTGGTTGCACAGCCCTGGGGCTGAAACTGAGGCTATTTTCTTACCAGGACGCTGTACCGACCCTGAAGCTTACTTTCAGTTTAGATACTGTGTTGCCAGGAGAGCCGGGTGGGCACAGATTACCCACGAGCCCTCAGGCGGTGGCCAGTGGGGTCCGGAGCAGCCTCCCTGGCCCACAGCTTAGAAGGAACAGGGCCCCTGACTAGGTGGGGCGAGGCTAGAAATCTAGAAATGGGGAGCGCAGGCGGTGGCGGGTGACGCCAAGCAGCAAGCCTCACGTGTCTGGGGAAGGACTTGCGCGGCTGCCTTCGGAGGGAAGCTCCGCTCCCGAAACTGACCCTGATACTGATGGGGCCGCCCCCCTAGCTTATGACCCGAGTCAGAGGCCTCGCTCTTCCACTCCGCGCTCATTCATGGATTTCTGGGATTCTCAAAACCGAAGCTAGGCACTTTTCTTTCCACAACTCAGTTCGCAAGGATGGACTACCTGTCGTGAGGTGGGCACCGGGTGCTTGGAGAGAGGATTTGGGCTTGACTCAGGGAGTTTACAATCTGGAAAACTAGGCGGGGGGGGGGGGGGGGGGGGGAGCTAAGAAATTAGAAAGAAAAGTAACACCCTGACTTGAGTTGGCAGTCAGATGCTTCTCTCTGTCACCATCAGAACTTTGTTCATGGGACTGATACTTGGGGGCAAGGCCCCAAGTAATCCATCGCAACCACAAAATTGTTTTGGAAGTGGCATGCTATATACCAGTGGTTTTCAACCAAGCATCACTTTGGCCCCCTTCCCCCAGAGGACTTTTGACAATGGTCTGGAAGCATTTTTGGTTGTTGCAACTTGAGACAGCTTCTAGTCGGTGGAGGCCAGGGAGACTGCTAAAGACCCAAGACCCTAAAATGTAAAGGGCAGTCCCCCACAACAAAGAATTATCCCAGCCCAAAGTGTCAATAGTGCCAAGGTTGAGAAGGCTTGCAATATATAGATAGATAGATAGATGGAGAGATAGAAAGATAGATAGATAGATAGATAGATAGATTTTATTTATTTATTTGACAGAGACACAGAGAGAGAGGGAACACAGCAGGGGGAATGGGAGAGAGAGAAGAAGGCTTCCCACTGAGCAGGGAACCCAATGCAGGGCTCGATCCCAGGATCCTGGGATCATGACCTAAGTCAAAAGCAGACGCTTAATGACTGAGCCACCCAGGTGCCCGGTCAGAAGCCCTGCTTTATATTAAAATTCAGGCAAATTTTAAATTCTACTCAATTTTGAGAATAATATTACTTAACATTTTGTGTGTATGTGTTTTCTTTTTTGTTTTTTTGTTTTTGTTTTTGGTTTCTGAGTAAAATTGAAAGAAAATGGGGACATACCATTCTGATGCTCTGGCCTGGGCTCTGGGCCTTGGGCACCACACTTTAAAAAAGCATGGCCCCATCCCTTCTTCTCCATTGACTGTACGTACCTTTCAGCTTACTGTCCACCTCTTCTGTGAAGACATCACAGCAGCTTATGGCAGAGGGCTGTCAGATTAAGGAAGTAAAAATATGGGATGCCTGGTTAAATCTGAATTTCAGAAAATAATCTTGTAGTGTCAGCATAGTTCATGAAAATAGTTTGGGCAATTGAAATTTAGAATTTTAGTTTCAATTTAGGATTTGAATTTCAGATAAAGAAGAATTTTTTTTTTTTTTAAATAGAAACGTGTCCCATGTGATATTTGGGCTATGTTCATACTGAGCAACATTTATTTTTTTAATCTGAAATTTCATTTGAACTGGGTATCCTATATTTTATCCAGCAGCCCTACCTACCCCAGCTTTAAGTGTTTTCTGTCTCCTCTCAACTCGTATGATGCTATGGTTATACTCCTTTGATACTTGTGTTTCATAACTTATTTGAGTAATTCTCCTTTAGCAAGCCTGTTTTAACCCCCCTAAGTAGAATCTAAGTTTCATAAGGCTGGAATCAGGCCCCACCACTTTGTTCTTGTTGTCTAGAAAAGTGCCCTGAATACTGCAGGAACCCAATAAATATTTTACAGCTGATGCATCATGACATTTTCATGCTATGCTGGGAAGCTGGGAACTTTATTAGGTATCATTACATGATACATAGTCATAAGACTAGGATTTTAGCAGGGAGGATAGACTACGTTGGCTAGGATTCACTTGGCTGTTAGGATTCACCAAAACAAACAAATAAAAAATCACCCCTAAACAAGACACAAGTGTACTTCTCTCCTGCATAAAAACAGGCCGGAGATGAGGAAGGCAAGGCTGGTGAGGTATCTCCACTGTCAGAGACCCAGGCTTCTTTGAATTTTTCACTAGGCTCTCCTTAGTGTGTGGCCTTTGCCCTCACCTTCCAAAGAGCTGCTGGAGATCCCGCCCTCGTATCCACATTCAAGAACCAGAAGGGCAGGAGGGAAGAAGAAGGGCTCACCCTCTGCCTTTAAAGACAGTTTCCTCTACTTGCATCGCATTGACCAGAACTCAAGCTTATGGTCACCACGCAGATACAAGGGAGATTGACAAATACGGTCTGTGTTCAGGGGAGAAGTGTGCCCAGCTAAATGTGAGGTTAATTTCAGAGCAAAGTGAAGTATGGATCTTTGATGAGCAAAGAGCAGTCTTTGATACAGATCTCATCTGGCCTGAGACACAAGTTCCATTACCACGTTTGACTTCTATCCCTCATTCCAAAAGAAATGGAAAACAGACACTAGAAGAGTTCCGGGTCCCCATCGCAACAGTTCACAGCTTGTTTATAAATGCCGCCTCCTTTGCTCAGCCTTCTTAGGTTCTTCCTTTCGCTTATCCCTTTATGAACCATCCAAGCATTTAATGTATATGCATGGTTTTCACCTTGCCTCATAGTTAACGTCCGTGAATTCCTGTATCCCCAGTAGATTGTAGACATCTTGAGGACAGCGTCGGTTAGGAAATCTCAGGGGTCTCCTAATGTGTCGCACACACAAGGAGTTCACCTGTCAGTTTCATGGGAGAACGGCTGTCTCACACCTGTGGGAAAGGAGTGACAGCCTCGCACAGACAAGCACAGGAGGAAAATGTCCACATTCTCTCTAATGATGTCCAAGATAATACAGTGTAGGGATTATTTCATTTAGTTAAGCGGATTTGGTAAAGGGGGAAAATGAGTTTGTTTAGAGACTACAGGGAGCTTTTGAATATAACCAATGTGAGAGTCTCAAGATTTGTGCTAAAATCCTGCCCCAAACGGCTCACAAAAACAGCATGTCTGCAAAAGTTGCCATTACTGAATGCACTGGTGTAGGAAAGCGGTTAGTGAAGGCTAATGCCTATACAGATTGTGTAATGAAGAAATGGGAGGTTCAGGCAGGGGAACCACAGCTCCAACAGAAGGAGCTGAAAAGATATAGATAAGATTAGTGACATATGTAAAGGCCCAGATACTGTGTGACAAAGTCTACCCAGCTGAATAGGCCGAAGCCAGAAGTAATAGGAAGGCCATGTTCTCCCTAATCCGCCAAGATAAGCTGTTCCATCCAGAATTATCAGCCAACAATCTTCAGGGTATCAGGCTGAAAATGAAGTTTCAGACTGCTTTGATTCCTCATCCATAAATGAGAAAGTGCCTGAAGGATCTTTATTTATTCTCGCTCCCACCGAAACACTCTTCAAAAAGTGCCAATATACTAGCAACAGATGCATAAAGCCTCCCTTCCTTTGATTGACAGAACATGATATAAAGCAACCCTCACTTGACATTTCAGTTTTATAAGTCTCCTAGCAGGGGGAGGGAGAAAAAAAAAAATCTTGAAAAAAATCCACCAGAAAATAAAGAGGATTTTTGCAAACTCACATGAATGTTTTCAGAATCAAATTTAACAGTTTTATTTCTCTCCAGCCCTTATGTGGTATTTCGGGTTGCAGATGAATAATTTCAGCAGAACTAATTTCAGCCATGTGCTTATTAATGTTTATGGCTTATTAAAACAAAGTATTTACATGTTAATGTTTGTTGATTACTGGATGTTTAAGTTGCTTAGTTATAAATAATTGGGATATTCACTCTGGGGAGGAGATATTTAATTTGGTGCTGCGTGTGCGCTTTAATTTAGATTTCAAAATAAGTAACTGAGTGAGAAAATGTCATCCACACCTATGCATTTCAGTTTTGAAAGGTCATCCCGTGGTTAGTTTGTACATTTAAAAATTCTTGTCACACTGTTCAATAAGATATTAAAGTCAACCTCACCCCTCTACATATTTCTTGCAATTGACATATAAGTGTTTTGTTTGAAACAAGAACTGAATTTAATGCCACATATTTCTTAAGGAAGAAGGGTCAAAAAATCTTCCAGGGGAGCCTTTCAGAAAGATACTAATGCTTTTTGTTTTATCAAAGGTGTCTGCTTTGTATTTAATTCCTCTCTGAGCTTCTGCTAAGGTGACGGGTAGCTGGAGTTGTCCACATTCTGTAGCAAAAAACATGGTGGACTAGGATTTCAGCACACCAGCATTTCCCTGCCAAACATCAAAGCTGCTTTGGATCCCGGGGTTGACTTTGCGTCACTCAAAGAGCATTTCAAATGGTAATCTTCAAACTGTGAAGAAAACTCTGGGTGAATAAGAGCAACAGCAAGAATATACACCAAATCTGACAAACCTTAGCTGGATGGAAGTCAGTTTTCTTTCAAACATGATTTACTCTCTGTGTCTCCTGTTTTCCCCACTGGCCAACCGACAGAACAGTTAGAGAGCATGTCAATGTTGCCAAGAGTGGGGTTATCACTTTTTGTCCTGCTTTGGGTGGTATTAGTGGTGGGGTGACTCCAAATCTTGGTTATTTTGCCATAGGAAAGTGGGAACTTGAGGAAAGCAATTGGGTAGTAATATTACTATTTCAGACTGAGGCTTGTGTCCTGCCAAAATTCATATGTTGAAGCTTAAGTACCTAATATGACGTATTTGGAGATGGGCCTTGGGGAGATAATTAGGTCAGAAGGATGGAGCCCTCATGATGACATTAGTGCCCTTATGAGAAGATACTCTCCCCCTCACCTCGCCCTCTTCCTCCCCCTCCTCCATGCCCTCTCCCCTGCTTCCTCTCCCTTGTGAGGACACAGCAAGAAGGCAGCCCTCTACAAGATAGGAAGTGGTCCTTGGGAGACATCAGAACTGCCTTACCTTGATCTTGGAATTCCCAGCCTCCAGAACTGTGAGAGATAAATATTTGTCCTTGAAACAACCCAGCCTATGGTATTTTTGTTTTAGCCGCCTGAATTGACTAAGACAGTGCCTAATAATAGTATTTTTATTGGCATAGAGTTACTCTCAGAGAAGCCAGGAATAAGTTACTGACTTGCCTACCTCCCGCTACCTTATTTTTTTGACTGGATAAGAGATTCTATAATGTTTCCAGATGTCAGCCAATAACCAAGGAAAACAGAGGAATTAAATTGAGAATATTGAACAGAAAGTAGATAGATAGAAATATTTGCACAAATTCAGGATATCCATTTTTTTAAAGATGTATTCATTGATTTTACAAAGAGAGAGATCGGGAGCAGGAGGGGCAGAAGGATAGAGAATCTGGAGCAGACCCCGCACTGAGTGTGAAGCCCAGTGTGGGACTCGATCTTATGACCCTGAGATCATGACCCTGAGATCAAAGCCCAGAGCCAAAACCAAGAGCCAGACACTCAACCGACTGCAACACCCAGGTGCCCCAGGAGAATTCATTTTAAAAATAGACTTCTACTCCCCCATTCATTTAGGACCCAAATATTCATCTTAAATACAATAATTCATATGATATATGCAAAATGGATAAAGAACATGGGATGGGATGGAATACTAGGGCTACACAATCTAGCCCCAGAAAAAAGGATCTGATTAAATTTTACATATGAACTATGAATCCTGAATCAGAAACAATGGTTAATTTTTTTCCAAAATAGGAGACTGGCTCCTAAGAAGTTCCAGGCTTGACTCCCAAAGACATCGATGAGATGTCTGTTAGGATTAACTATAGTTCACAATGCCTCCACCTCCTTCAATCTATTTTATCAGTTCACCTGATGATAAACTAAATCATATCATGGCACAAAATAGCCTCTCTTTTCATTTACACCTCATAGAGACACCCAAGATGATCCAGGCCAGGAGTGCCCAAGTGACAACAGGGACGTTCATCTCCTGGGAGAAAAGTGAAAATGGCCTATAGCATTGTAGAAATATGTTATCATAACTGGACCTTAAATAAGAAGAAACACATAAAGCCAGCAGACAGGATTAAAATAAATTGGGTTGGCATAGAAGTTTCTCCTAAAAACTAAGTTCTTTTTAAATGCGTATTATGAGACAGAAATTCTGTCTACTTTATCTCATTTAAAATTCCCAATAACCCTTTGAATAGAGTGCTGTCAGAACCCCCACTTTCTTCTTTCTGGCCCTAAGTGAACACGGTCCAGTCACTTGGTCAAGATTCTATCGCTAGTGAACAGCAGAGTCTAACTTTACACTCGGCGGTCGGATTGCACACCCAGCCTGCAGTCACCACTTTATGTTTCTAGTTTTGTATTCTTTTGGTTGGGAATTGCTTCTGCACATCTATTGCATACGTACTTTTTTTTACATTGTAATGGAAAAAAAAATCCACAGCCTATGCTTTACTTTAAAACCTCTGGAACCGGGGCGCCTGGGTGGCTCAGTGGGTTAAGCCTCTGCCTTCGGCTCAGGTCATGATCTCAGGGTCCTGAGATCGAGCCCCGCATCGGGCTCTCTGCTTGGCGGGGAGCCTGCTTCCCCCTCTCTCTCTGCCTGCCTCTCTGCCTACTTGTGATTTCTCTCTCTCTCTCCCTGTCAAATAAATAAAATCTTAAAAAAAAAAAAAAATAAAAAAAAAATAAAATAAAATAAAACCTCTGGAACCTTGGACATGATAAAAATATTTCAGAATATGTAGTGTGCCCAGGACTGCCACAATATGCTTATCTAGTAACAGCCAACCATGATGCGTGTGTGTGTACATGGGTGTGTTTAAAAGAGTCATTCTTTTATTCTAAAATACATTTTCCATACATAACTGTACAATCTTGCCAAAGGCAGCATGTCAGAATGACCCTTATAATTTCATGATAAGGGCATGTAAATTACAAAAATCCCAAATATACGACTTGATTCCAAAAATGGCTATTTAACACAAAATAGTTGAATAATTCATGCTGTGCTATATAGGCAAGTCCTGCACTCAGTTGGCATTGGTACAGGTCACGTATAAACTGAGGCATTTTACTGTAACGTGTGCCCTCTATTTATTATCCAAATGTCTTACAAAGGTGTGTGATGTTGCCTATAGGGAGACAAAATAAGAATGTGGATGACTCCATCAAGACTCCCTCACCATGTGTTCTGTACAAGTCAGCAATAGATGAAGTGTACAAATAAAAGACTATACTTTTTATAAAAAAGTAAATATAGGCATATTCTCATTAGCACAGGAACTGCCTTCCTGGAAATAGGAATGCTAAGTGAATCTGTACCCTCCATGTTTATTAGGTCATAGCCCTTGTGAGGATGTGGTCCCTATGTGGTAATTGTTTAACCATAACACTGACTAAAATAGTCCTCGTTCTAGAGCAGACACTCAATAAATATTTGTTGAATGAATGAATGAATGAATGAATGGATTATCCATTCACTTCAGCTTCCCTGAAGTCATCACATACCTTTCAACATTGTTTCTTCTGGGTACTAGCCACCCCACCACAGTCTGTCTCCCTGTCTGGGGGGATGTTTGTCTGTCTGAGTGCTTCTGTCCATCCTGGTTGGGGGCTGATCTTACCCTCTATTTCCCCACATGGAAGCCCCGTCCTTTGAAGGTGCCTCAAGCCATTATCAACCTCGCATATTAAAAACCCTCCTAAAAGACTTGCTTGCACTGTTTCCCTCCTCTGGTGTGTTTACAAATACATTTCTTATTAGCTATTATGAGTCAGAGTTGCTCAGCTAAACACAAAGCAACAGCAGAATTAGATACTCAACAGAATCAACAAATTGCCTGATGAACACGATTCAGACTGAGCCAAGTATCTCATGGCCTGCTGCCGGTGTTTGAAAGAGCCTGGCATCCCAGTGCTCTCTTCTGTACCAGCTACCCTGTCATTAAAAAAAAAAAAAAAAAAAAAAGTAGCTATTAATTACATTATACACTATCTACATATTTGGTAAAAGTATTTTCTGAGACAAAGAATAAAATATCGACAGGGTGCCTGGGTAGTTCAGTTGTTAAGTGTCTGTCTTCAGCTCAGGTCATGATCCCAGGGTCCTGGGATCGAGTCCCACATCGGGCTCCCTGCTCAGCGAGCCTGCTTCTCCCTCTCCCTCTGCCTGTTGCTCTGCCTGTTGTGCTCGCTCTCTGTCAAATAAATAAATAAAATCTTAAAAAAAAGAAAGAGTAAAATATTGAGTCAGTAGTATGGGAGGGAATCCCAAATGTATGCCTCCATTCTAGTTAGAAAACAGCCGATTTGTTTTGTTTTGTTTTGTTTTACTCCTTTATTGCTGTATAGCATACATAACATAAAGGGTGCAAATCTGCAATATGCATTGTAACAAGTTTTACCAAAGAAACACAACTGGCCCAAAACCCAGATAAAATCATTACTAGCAAACCAGAAGTCTCCCTCATACCTTTCTCCTACTCACTACTTACTCCATTCCCAACCCACAGAAAAGGAACTCTAGGATCTCTTACCAAAGATCTGTTTGCCTATGTTTAACTTCTTATAGATGTGTTATATTGCGTAGACCCATGTGTGTCGATCTTCTTTCACTCAGTGTTGTGTCTGTGGGATTTATCCACATTGTTGCAGGTAGCTGTGATGCATTCGTTTTCATTGCTATATAGTATTCCATTGTGCTAGTATAGCAGTTTATTTATCCATTCTTTTTTAATGGATGTTTATATTTTTTCCCAGTTTTGGACTGTTATGGACATTATTGCACATGTTTTGGTGCACATGTAACATTTCTTTGGGGTATACAACTAGGAGGGAAATAATCGGGTTAGAGGATAAGCACACTTTTAATTTTTAGAAGGTATTTCCCTACAGTTTTGCAAAGGGTATGAGAGTTCCCATACTCTGCACACATAAGACACTTGATATATTTTGGAGTGGTTTTGGTTTGGGTTTATCTTAGTTATCCTTGTGAATGTGTAGTGTTACCTCAATGTGTCTCTTTTTGCATTTCCCAAATACCTAACAATGTTGACCTTCTTTTCATATGTTCATTGATCATATAGAGATCCTTTCTGATAAAGTGTTTTTTCAAGTTATTGCCCATTATATTGTGTTATCTATTTTTTTCTTATTGAGGTACACAGTTTTACATATGTAAACACATATGCATATATAAACATATACAATATATAATGTATATGTACAATGTATATGTTCAGTAATAACGTGTTTTATAGATATGCATATATATACACATATACATATATATATGGACATATAGAGACAGAGGAGGGGGAAGAATTCTTTTTTGAAAATACATTAATAGCAATTAATTCGTCCACCTCTTCCTAGTCTTTTCACTGTCTGGATGATGTCATTTAGTGAATTAAGATTCTGACTTATAATGCAGTTTAATTAATTTTTCCTTTATGCCTAGTGTTCTTTGCATTCTATTCAAGAAAACTGCCTAACTCGAGGCATTAAAAAAAACTCTTCTGTATTTTCTAAGAATCTATATGGTTTTAACTTGTTCCTGTTCCTTTAGTTTCTGTGATGCTTGTAAGAATTGATTTTTGTATATGGTGTGAGTTAAGGGTCAAGATTTATTTATTCTTTTAATAGGGATATCAAAATGATTTTTTGATATCCAATATTTGATATCCAATATTATTTTTGGAAAATAGTATTTCCTCTGCCTTGACGTGGCACATTTGTTGTAAATCCTATTTATGTGAATTTGTGTTTGGATTCTATCCTTTCTAGAAACTTCTTTGTCCATCTTTGTGTCAATACTATTTTAGTTAATGTAGTCTTAATAAATACCTATATACGACCTCTTTCTCCTTCAAAAGGATCTTTGCTAATTTTGGCCATTTACACTTCATATAAATTTTAAAATCAGGCTGTCAATTTCCACAAAAAAATATCTGGGATATTGAAGAAATTGCAAAGGAAGTCAGTATGGTAGTTGTTCAAATGGTCGGAGGATGGCAGAGGAGAACCAGGGAGAAGGGTGAGATGGGAGGCCACAGAGGTATATAGAACCCACAGGACTTTGGCCTGTGAGTTCCTGGGTTCTATATATCTCTTTGGCCTCTTTTCTTTCTTCTCTTCTCCCTGGTTCCCCTCTGCCATCTCTTCTCCCTGGTTCCCCTTTGCCATCCTCCAGCCATTTGAACAACTCTGCCATATTGACTTCCTTGCAGCTTCTTCAATAGGCCAGGCCTCCATTCATCTCAGAGACTGTGATTTGCTTCTCTCCTGACAGAAACTGCATTTTCTATTTAGGATTCAACTTAAGTTTCCTTTCTCGGTGTGCCCCATTATATAAGGATATGACCAGGGATAGGTACTATGTTTTGCTTGTCTTTTTATCCTATAAACTTGACCAGCACAGAAGAGGTCCTTTAGAAACATTGTTTGAATGAACAAGAACATATTTACTTCAGTTCTCCTATGTCCACTGATCATCTCAGTGTAAGAACTAAGGGCCAAAAGGAAAGTGAATAAAACAAATCTGTAACTAATTTACTCGTCAATTAAGTCAGCAAATAATTACTGAATTACTGAATTACTGAATACTGGCTCTGAGCTGGGCACAATGCTGGACATGAAGGATACAACAGTAGGTAAGACAGGAAAACTCAAGAAGTATATAATGTAGGGAGGGAGATAGGTTAATAGAAAGGGAGAAAAAGGTAAGTTTTAAAATCACAAATTGGGATATGTTTCTAAAAGAAAAACAAACAAACAAGACAAAACAGGGCACTAAGCTCCAGAACATTGAGAGTAGGGAAAACTCACTTCAGAGAGAATGTCAGGGAAAGCCTCTCAGGTGGTAACAATTCAGCTAACTTCTGGAGAATGAGGAACCAGTGTCCATACTGCCTCAGTTCTGAACCAGGGTACTGTACTTGATCATAATTTTATTCAGGTTTATTTGCCTCAGGAGTTCTCAAAGGGCTATCCCAAGACCAATGATGGGCTCCTCCCTTTCAGAGGCACCATAAGGTCAAAACCGTGATACTAAGATCATAATACTTAAATTATGTTGCCTCTGTCACTGTTAGTATTTCATGAGGTTACTTGGAGATTTCCAGAGGCTGTCTGACACGTGATGTCACAATAGGCTGAATGAAGAAGCTGTCTTTTATTAAACCAGACATTGTGGAGATTTGCAAAACAACAACAAAATACATACAACAACGTCATTTTCCTCACTAAACCTTTTATTTAGACAATATTGGTATGTTGATAAAAATATGTGTAATTCATGTTAACCTGTAATGGGCTTATAATTGCTGCTTTGTGATAATTTAAAAAGTGCTTTTAACACTTGCAGGTTTTAATTTCTAATAGTGATAGCTAAAACCCACATAAACAAGAGCTCTTTCAAGTTTACAAACGTTTTTAGGAGTATAAAGGGGATCCTGAGACCAAAATGTTTGGAAAACACTGGTTTAGCTGGAAGAATTAACATCCGTAAAAGAAATAAGATTCATAGACGAAATGAAGCCCAAGAGGATATTTATAAAACAGTCCCTGCTAACTCTCAACTTTGGACACAAAATGACAGCATCTGCCTAGCAGCTGAAGCATTCAGACACCTGCAGTGTTCCTCAAAGCCCAATGGTTAGTGGTTATGGACAAAACATTCTGGATATTTGAGTGGGCAGCGTTCCATGGTGAGGAAGGTTCTCCCTCAATTATTTGGCACCTCATAAACCCAGACTGAGCATTTTCTATTTAATTGGAAAATTTCATCATCTCTTGTTTATAGCAGAAGGAATAGGACACCAGCCATCCTTAAGTGAAATAAAAATAGAACCAACTCCTCATTTTAAACTTCTGGAATCTTTTCCTTGAAATGTGGCCTCCAGGTCTCTCCCACCCAATTAACTGGACTACGACTGCTCAGCCACTGTCCTAGGTGGTCAAAGCCTGACTCCATGAAATACTTAGTCACTCTGTGTCTCCACCTGCTCCCTGAGCACCGTGGTGCTGTATCTCTATTGTGCTTGGGTCTGATTTTCATTTTCATTGGCAAAGGAAAAGTAATGAAACTGCTGATCATAAGAGATCAGTTATGGAGGACACATTTTTTTCATTAGAAAACAAACAAGCAAACAAACAGCAAACAACGCCCCCCCAAAACTAACTTCAGTCTTCTGTCATTACTAAGAAAAATGATTTCTCTTTGTAAAAGTCCAACGTACTTTATACTGTATCTGAAACTAAACTAGAAGTCAACAAAAGAAAGCACCTCACTGAGAGAAGGAAAGAAGGAAGGGAGGGAGGGAGGGAGGGAGGAAGGAAAGAAAGAAAGAGAGAGAGAGAAAAAAAATAACAGAATATATTAAATTAGTAAGAGGTTTTTTATTTTGTTTTGTTTCATGGTTTTTTTTTGGGGGGGGGGCTGTTCTTATAGCCTTGTTTAACATACTATACCCCAGGAAACATTTATATTTGCACAGACTTGCAAGCAGAAATTTTCATATTACTCTGAAAATCATTCTGTTTGAATTTAACCTTTCTAAGGTTCTGACTTTTCCTGTTGTAAATATGTCCTTGCAGACTTACATAATGTATGTGAAAAGTGCATAACCCTACAAAGATATGTATACCCATGTCTTGTATTATTATTGCAAGTAAAGAAAGCAAAAAAAAAAAATTATTGACACTACTTCTATATAATCCCCTCCATTGATTCCTAAGAGTGTCTTTGTGAATCCAAAGTGTCTTATTTCTTGGCTAATGAAACATTTCTATACTGACCCTTTGAAGTGTATATGCCATCATGTAATCCATCTGTAATTTGGAGCCCTCTATGTTTTAAGATCTCCAGGTCTTTCTTGGATACTAATTAATCTTTTCTGGAGAGATTTTTTATTAGCAAAGCTCAACAGTATGCATTCCTCTATGTACCTGAATACTGAAACAAAATAATGATTTGTAGATATTATAATAGACAATGACAAAACTATACTTGTACAAAGATCTCTGGTATGCCTTGTAATCAAGTTCTCAGATATTGACATTTTAGTATATTTATTTTATTGCTCTCGTACTCACACACACACACACACACACATACACACTATATATCTATGTGTACATTACAACAAATTTTTCTGAAACATTTAAGTTTCAGACATGTTACCCCATTAACATTTAATACTTTCTAATGCATACTTTCTAAAAATGAGGTCACTCTCCTACATTAGCACCGCCAAACTTTTAAAAATCAAAGAACTGACATTGATAAAATATTCCCACCTAATCCATAAACCCATTGAAATTTTGCCAGTTTTCCTGACAACTCTCTTTATAAAGTGTAAGATCTAATCTAAAATCACATGTTGTATTTAGTTATATTTCTTCCAATTTCTTCAAACTGGAACAGTTTCTGTCTTTCCTTATCTTTCATGACCTTGAAAAGTTTGAAGAGTACCAGCCAATTTTTGTAGAATGTCCCACAATCGTGATTTATCTGATGTTTTTTTGTAATTTACACATTTTTTTGGCAGAAGAATCATAGAAGTGAAGAGTGTTCTCAGTGCATCGTTTCTGGAGGCACATGATTTCCATACATCCCATTCTTGGTGCGATTAACTCTTACCATTTGCTTTAGATCGTATTCTCCAGGTTTCTCCATTGTAAGATTACTTTCTATGTGTTTTGTACCTATTAATTGATAAGTAATTAAGTAATATGTGGAGAAAATGTTGAGGCTATGTAAATATGCTGTTCCTCATCAGATCTTTACCCACCAGTTTTATTATTTCTATGATGGCTCGCAAATGGTAATCTTATAAATTGGATCTTTTTTTAATATATGTATGTCATTCTACCATCTGATAGAGTTTTCCTTTCACCATAAAAGCTAGACCAACCAATTTATCTCTATCTATCTATCCTCTCTCTACCTCCCTACCTTCTGCACCAGGTTTGACCCAGATTCCCATTTCATTCAATGTCTAACAACCCATTATTATTATTATATGTCTTGATGACCAAATTGTCCCAGGGTTAGCCAATGAAAGCTGCTTCAAGATGGCTCCTATGTCCTTTTGACACAATATTCTGGGACAATTTTTAATTTCTGGCACAAGATAGTCCAGGTTCATCTTGTTGTTTCCCTGTCCCAGCCTTATTACATTCAGCCATTTCTCCAGAACCCTTGGTTTCTTTGAAACCAGCGGAAGCTACTTAGGAGTCAAGATCTGAGTACCTTGGATGTTGTTACCAGTGTGTCATTCCATCTAGGTTCTTCCTGCAGACAGAACTAAGGAATATGTGCCTATATACACACATCCACACATGCCCAGAGGCAGCTATACCTGTTACTATTTATGTATCTTGAAAAACATGATTCCATATCAACACTTTCAATTCCAGTTTAGTAGTACAATGTTACTTCCAGCATTCCCTCTTTCTCTATTTATACTGTCTTCAACAGTGAGAAATCTGCTTCCCGTTGTCCTCAGTTCATTTATTTTATATATTTGTTCAATACCCCTAAATAGCCAATATTCTCATCTCATAGGCTCTCCCTCAGCCCTAACCCCGATAAACAACTCTGCCCCACTGAATGCACCAAATGATTGCCCAGCCCCAATAAAAGGGAACAGGAGGGGGTTGACTACTTTATACTTTCTGTATTATTCATTAACAACATTACCTAGAAAGAAGATAGAGGAAGAATAGCCTGAAATGCCAATTAAAAAAAAATGTTCAGATGCATCAAATAATAAATCAAATATTTTGCCTGCTTTATGCTAAGCATGATATTTTCTTTGTTATATAGGCTTTGGTGCTATTCCATACTTATATAATCTCCATGAATATATAAATGGCAATTTAAACATATTTAAATCCTTTCTAATGATTTTATAATCCAATTTTTCATGTATGATTGACAGATGGACTTATTTGGGGCAAAATCTATGATTTCAGTGGTGTAATGCTGGGCAATGTAGGGCATCTCACTGCCTTCTAGAAATATGTAAGGACTGTCAAAGTTGCCTGCTCCTTCCTTACACCATGAAGTTGAAACTGGAAATTCTACTCTTATATCCCCTCCCCCCTTATAAAGGCATCTTTCTTTCTAAATTTGTGATGCAGTTAAGAATATGAGGCATTGTTCAACAGACAAATGGATGAAGAAGATATGGTCCATGTATACAATGAAATATTATTCAGCCACCAGAAAGGGTGAATACCCAACATTTGCATCAACATGGACGGGACTGGAGGAGATTATGCTGAGTGAAATAAGTCAAGCAGAGAGAGTCAATTATCATATGGTTTCACTTATTTGTGGAGCATAACGAATAACATGGAGGACATGGGGAGTTAGGAGAAGGGAGTTGGGGGAAATTGGAAGGGGAGGTGAACCATGAGAGACTATAGACTCTGAAAAAACGATCTGAAGGGTTTGAAGAGGTGGGGGGGTGGGAGGTTGGGGGAACCAGGTGGTGGGTATTAGAGAGGGCACGGATTGCATGGAGCACTGGGTGTGGTACAAAAACAATGAATACTGTTATGCTGAAAATAAATTTTAAAAATGATTTAAAAAAAAAGCAAAACAAAACACTCACACTCATAAATACAAGAAGCAATGGTCTGGGGACACCTGAATGGCTGGGGATGGTTAAGCATCCAGCTCTTGATTTCAGCTCAGGTCTTGATCTCAAGGTTGTGAGTTCAAGCCCTGGGTTGAGCTTGGACTCCATCCTAGGCATGGAGCCTACCTAAAATAAAAAATGTGATCCAGAATATCTACAAAAAATAATTCAAGGTTGTATTAAACTATTAAAATTTAACAAGGAAAAACAGTTGTGTATTTTACCCACTTCTGTCTCCTAGGAGATGGATGTCAAAATTTGGGTTCCAAATTTATGTCCACTTTTCTATATTTCAATTTATTGATTTCTAGCTTCTCAGAGAGTCATTTTGGCAGACTGCATCTCTTTCCAGTATTTCTCAGTGAGGCTACTTTCCAAATATCCATCTAAATTTTTATAAATGTTCTCAACATGACCACATATCATATCTCTCCCCTCTAGGAAAACAGAGATTTTTTTAATTCCTAGATAATATCTAGTATTTAATTTGAGGCACTTTACCTAAAAAGTTATCTTTTCTCCCCTAGAGTTTGGACTTAAACAAGGAAACTTTAGGTGGTAGGCAGAAGAGAGGAATATTATCAGAGGTGTCTCTTTTCAGCTCTGGAGTTTTGTAATATAGCCAGTTTCATGTTTTTCTATGTTTTTTTCTAATTCTAGATATTGAGTTTCATGATTAAAGCTTAAAACTATCTTATAGATATGATGTTTTTTAAAGAGGGAATCTTGTTCAGTCTCAATATTTATTTGAGTTATAAACTACCATAAGCAACACTTTTTCACTGTCACATTCTTCAAAGCTTTCAAATTCTTGATTGATTAGTAATTGTGTTTAAAGTTAAAAACTTCTCTCCCAAAAGAAACTAAATAATTTGCTTGCTGTGTTGGGAAGATAAAGTAATTGAGTTTGGGTAGAAATCTAGGGTTACAGAGGTCCAGCTAGATCTAAAATGGTGATGATGTTGATGATGGTGATGGTGGTAGTGGTGATGTTAATGATCGTGATCGTGGTTGTGATGATGATGGTGATGACGTTGGTGATAAAGGTGGTGACAATGATGATGGTGATGATGATTATGATGGTGATAACAGTGGTAATGATGATTATGATGGTGATGGTAGTGACAATGAGATGATGATGATGGTGGTGGTGGTATCGGTAGTAATGATGATGATAGTGATGCCGATGTGGGGGATAGTGGTGGTAATGACAATGGTGATGATGGTGATGATAGTGATAATGGTGGTGATAATGGTGGTAGTGATGAGATGATGATGGTGGTGGTGGTGGTAGTGGTAGTGATAGCCATGATGATGGTGAAGGAGAAGGAGGGAGATAAAATGATGATGATGATGATTGTAAGTGCTAACAATAAGAACTTATTTGAACCCATAGCTTCCTGGCCTTTTGACTAAGATCAAGTGTAGAACTTATTTGGACCTTCCTTTAAGTGTCGCACATGTCCTTGACATGTTTAATCTTTAAAATAATCCTATTAAAAACTATGCCTGGGACACCTGGGTGGCTCAGTTGGTTAAGTGGCTGCTTTCGGCTCAGGTCATGATCCCAGGGTCCTGGGATCGAGTCCCACATCAGGCTCCTTGCTCAGCAGGGAGCCTGCTTCTCCCTCTGCCTCTGCCTGCGACTCTATCTGACTGTGCTCACTCTCGCTCTCTCTCTCTGACAAATAAATAAAATCTTTAAAAAAAAAAAAAAAACTATGCCCATTTATAAATGAAGAAGCTAAATTCCAGAAACACAGATAAGTTACCAGAAGTCACAGAATCAGTAAAATGTGGATCCATTCTCCAATCCCAGGTCAGTACATCTCATTCAACCTAACGTGTTGATTTAAAAGTTGTGCTCCACTTCCAGGTCTCCTCTACCAGCACATACTTACTATATTCTCTAAATTTCTTGGAACCCAGAAGTTGAATGGGAAAGAATTTTAGTTCTGTCCACTGTTGTAGTCCAGATATATAGACACCTCTGACCAACTTGTTGGGCAGGAGAACTATGGTAGCTAGATTACAGATACCAACAAAGAAGCCTCACACACACGCAAAAATCACTACCATAGCCATTGAGGTCTAAATGAGCTGACTGTTACCTTTCTGACACCATTTCCTGACACTTTCTTCATTGCTTACTCTGCTCCTATCACACTGGCCTCCTTGATGTTCCATGGACACATTAAGCGTATATTAAACTCAAGGTCTTTGCATTTGCTAATCCCTTTGTTTACACAGATAACATACACACATCCATTTGTAATGTGTGTATGTGTGTCTGAGAGAGAGAGATTATTGAGATTCATAAGGAAGGGCAGCCTCAGTCACTGCCTGAAATAAAGGGAGCAGTGGTTCAAAATGTACGGGAGACATTGTTATGGAATCCACGCTGATGTAGAATCAGGGAGGTGCATGTTTCTCTGCCCCGGAAATATGGGACTAAAATGCAAAACCAAAAGAAATGCCATTGAAGGTTGATGCAAGTCTGCTGGGTGGCAGAGTTCACTGCATGAACTCTCTCTCCCATGTTCATTGCAGCTGAAGAGGGGGACACTAGAGGAGACAGGCACAACCTGAGACTGGTGGAAAGAGCAGTGATCCTAATTACGCTCAAGTTAATGGGTGGGTCAGCACCGCTGCTGGGCACCCTAAGGTGACATCAGCAGCCAAGTGGCATCAAAGCCCAGCACTCAGCCACCAAGAGGGACAGGCTGAGCAAGAAGTACAACCAAGCAAAGCAGAGAAAGAGGAAGGTGATGATGTGAATTTCACATGAGGCAATCTTTCTTGGAAGCCTGAACTGAGACCCAAGAACACAGAAGGACTGAATTTCTGTCTTCAAGGGGCAGGAGCTCTTGAGTTTTGCAACTTAGGAGTAAAGTCTTAAAGTGATTCATCATCAGAGCTGCACACTTGTGACAGCTGGGGACGTTTTAGTTAACACTAATGCTGAAGAGACCACTCAATTAGATCTGCTTTTTTTTTTTAAGATTTTATTTTTTTTTATTTGGGAGAGAGAGAGAGTGAACAAGAGAGAACAAGCAGAAGGAGAGGGGGAAGCAGGCTCCCCACTGAGCAGAGAGCCCAACCCAGGGCTTGAACCCAGGACCCTGAGATCATGACCCATTGAGCCACGCAGGCTCCCCTAGATTTGCTTTCTATTACTGAGTTCTTCAAATCCCTACTTTTACTTTGTAAATTTCTGTTATGAAAGAGGAGCTAGGAACAAATTAAGATTCTGTATATTTTCCTAACAAACTGTCCAGACACCCAAATGCAGAAACTGATGATTTGCTGTTTTTCATTGCTCTTCCCAATATAGTTAAAAGCTTGTTCAGAGACTTAGACGGATCTGCTGCACTGCCATGACTTCATTCATTTGCTTATTCTGCAAACACCTGTTGAGTGTTTACTCGGTACCAAGTAGTTAATAGATCCAGCAAGTGAGGTTTATAGTGTGGGGAGAGAGATCATTAACACAGTGTGCAATTAATAAGTTAATTATTGGGAATCTTAGAAAACACAACTGCTATGGAGAAGGAAAGTAGAGTAAATTAAAATAAAGAGATCAGAGACGGCAGACATGGGAAAGGAAAGGAGGTTGCAGTATTAAGTAGAAGGAATAATTCTAATGTTTAGCAATGAGAAAAAGAATTGTTTAATTTAGCCCATCCCCAGGCTGCCTCCAAATGTGCTGCCGGTAGTTGTCCAGATGAAAATGTCCAGTTAGAATAATTCAACTAGAATAATTTAAATTCTTGAGTATAATAATTTAACTTTGCATGTGATGATATAATTGATATGTTATGGCATTATTTAGTTTTAGAAATAAAAAAGGTCTAATTAGAAAGCTGTCGACTTCTCATCCCACAGATAAAAATACTAGACCCTCAGAGTTTAAGTGATTTGCTGCACCATCGCTCAGCCAGTAAATGGTATAAAGAGAACAAACATATAGTTTCACCCAAAAATCTTTTTTGTAAACACGATTTTCAAATGTTCCATCATGTATGTTTATTCTGATATTTCCTGTTTAGTTGTCTAATTCCCACATCATTTCCAATCCACCGCGTTCCTCCCTGCCTTGCCGGTTAGTTTTGTGGTTGTGTTCCTGTGTATTCTTTAGGTGCTTCTTTATGTAAGTACAAAAAAATATTATTACATCGTGTACCCTGTTTTAGACACAAAAGTAACAGATAGACACTGCTCTGTACTTTTGTTGACTTCGTTGCTTTTTAAAAGAGATCCTTTCCCCATTCCCCTAAATTCTCCCATTCCTATCTTGCACCAAGGGATATAATACTAGCAGCGATCTTTTCTTAGCAGAGGTTGGGACTATAGAACAGAGTTCTTTAATCAGGGTTTCAGTTAGAAAGGCTACAGTTTGCAGATAACAGAAACCTGATTTACAGAGACTCAAACAAACAGGCATTTTATTCTCCTCTTCTAACAAGAACCCCCCAGGTAGGTGTTTGCTGGCATTGAGTCAGCGTTCAACAATGAATCAGGGAGCTGGATCTTGTTTTTTCATGCTTCCATTCTTGAAAGCTGGCTTTTATCCACGTACTGTCGCCTTGCCATTGTGAAAGGCTATTGCGCCTCGAGGCATTATCCGAGGCCTGTCTCTCGGGTTACTTTGTATTATTATTCCAGAAGGAAAATCCTCCTGCCAGGCCTCCCGTTACAGCCCATTGGCCAAAACGGAGTCACATGCCCATTCCCAAACCAATCACAGACCAAGAGGAATAAGGTTACGTGGCGCGTATAAACCAATCAGCCCCAGGGGCTGAGGTAGGAGTGGAGCCTCGCGTCAGGAAGTTACGGATTCTGAGAAGCTTGAGGGTTCACGTCACTGTTGAGACTGTAGTACACCTTCTCGCATCCCCCCATTGTCCATTGTGTGGCCTTGCTTTAGTACATTCGTTCAAGGGCACATATTTTAAGAATAATAATAAAAGGAAAAATCACATGAGAACAAGAAAATGAAAGAATGGGGGAGAGGGGACTAATTTCTGAGATAGCACATAGAAGGGGAGGAAAGGAGAACAGGGCCTCTGTACCTGGGTGGATAGAGGTTATCTTAGAATTTAAAAACCTGGGTGGCTCAGTGGGTTAAGCCTCTGCCTTCAGCTCAGGTCATGATCTCAACATCCTGGGATCCAGCCTTGCATCAGGCTCTCCGCTCAGCGGGGAGCCTGCTTCCCCCTCTTTCTCTGCCTGCCTCTCTGCCTGCTTGCACTCGCTCTCTCTGTCAAATAAATAAATAAATAAATAAATAAATAAATAAATAAATAAAAATCTTAAAAAAAAAAAAAAATTTAAAAACCTGTGCTCTGATAAGGCTGTTCCAAGCTACATGATAAACATAGATATAAATAAATATTAACAAATCCTAGCTCTGTCCTTATTAATGTTTGCTAATTACAAACAGAAAAATAACTTTACAGTGGAGAAATCTGGCAGGTATCACTTTAATCAAGGAATCAAAGTTAACATGGCCAGTAGCGAGATAAATTGAAACCATGTGCCACGTGATACGATGCAATGAATAACTTGCCAAATAAGTATAACCTATATCTATCTAATCATGAGGAAGCATCAGGCAAGCCCAAAGCAGGGAGAGTCTGCAAATGGACTGGTCTCCGATCATCAAAATGTCAAGGTCAAAAAATTAAGAAGAGACAGAGAGCAACTATTCCCGAATGAGAGCGACATTTCCAGAATGAGAAACTTCATGACCACTAAATGCACACACGATTGTGGACTGGATCCTTTTGCAATAAAGGATGCTCTTAGGACAATTAACAAAAACAGAAAGGAGCCTGAGGATGAGATGTTGGGAACATACTGATGTTAAGTCCTGATTTTGATGTTTGTATGAGTCGTATTGCAGCATAATGTCCCTTTCTGTAGAAAATATCCACTAAAAATATTTAGAAGTGATGGAGCATTATGTCAGCAACTTATAACAGATTCAGGGAACAAAAATGTTTGTATTATCTATGCAAGCTTTCCAGAACTTTGTGTTTCAAAATAAAAACATTGTTCTGCTGTTCTCACTTAATGATGCCAATTCTTGGCTACATAGTATTCCAGTACAGGGAGGTAACTAGTTTTCTATTGAGGGACTAAAATTTAGTTTGCTTTGCATCCTATGCTGTTACACCATATTTTGTAGTATTTCTATACTTAGTATTTTTTATGTGTGCCACTTTTTCTGTAAAATAAATATCTAGAAGTAGAAATTATTTTCACTGATTTTAAATCAGTGCAAGATACATGTTCCAAGATACATCGTATGCAGCGCTCAATGACAACATATTTACTAAAACTATTTGAGGCTGATTGATCTGGTTTTGGTTTGGTTTGGTTTTTAGAGAGCGAGGAAGCGTGGGCATGTGAGAGGCTGGGAGGGGCAGAGAGAGAGAGGAGAGGGAGAATATTAAAAAGGCTCTGTGCCCAGCACAGAGCAACGTGGGGTTAATCTCATGACCCTGAGATCATGACCTGAGCCAAAATCAAGGGTAGGTCCCTTTACCAACTAAGACACCCAGGTGCCCCTGATCTGTTTAGTAATATTTTCATTTATTGGTTGGACAAATATTTTTCAGTTTGTTCCTACAGAGTAAGCTCTGTATTAGTCCTAGAAAACAACAATAATCTTGGCCTTCAAAGGATATAAACATTTGAGAGATTTAGCAAGCTGGGGTTAATTAATTTAAAGTTTTTCCCCATGTAAACTATTTCTTAATATTGACAAATCTTAAATGGAAGCAGAAAAAAATTAAAATGTTTTTTCTCTTAAGGTATGTGTAAAAATGTTTTCAACATGGAAAGGAAACCGTTTAAAAGGTTTAGATGTTTTACTAAAATCACTTATCAGTGATTTTAAGTATTGCTATTAATACCATATCTATTAATACTGTCTATGTTATGGTGATTTCGGTTAAGCCCAGTTGGCAGTTTGACACACTGATTTCTCTGTCTTTTCACCCAGCTTAAGGTTTCGTTGCACTTCCTTGGAGGTCAACCATCTCCTGAAAGATGAAGAACAATGGCCCATCTCTACAAGAATGAAATATTATTTTCAAGGTTGTTTTTTCCATATATTTCCCAGAAAGAACTCAAAAGTAAATACATTCATAAAGATTTTTCAATTATAAGTGGAAGCCACTAAAGACTCCTACTCTAGAAAATTTATACTTACAGAACTGACAAATTGCATAAATGTCCTTTTATGGGTGTTAATACTAGCTATGCAGACAGAAGAGGGTCTCTATCAAGAATTTATCAAGGAGATTCCCCAAAAATAAATAATAGTGCAAAACCCAGGATACTCCTAGCCAGCTTTGTTAAGGAATAAATAATAACAATTAGGACTCCAATTACAAGGGAATAAATCTCTTAAGATCAAAAAGTCATTCTCTAGGGGCACTTGGGTGGCTGAGTTGGTTAGGCATCTGTCTGGCTGGGGTCATGATCCCAGGGACCTGGGATCTAGCCCCACATGGGGCTCCTTACTCAGTGGGAAGCCTTCTTCTCCCTCTCCTCCTTTCTTGTGCTCTCTCTCACTATCTCTGTCACTGTCTCTCTCTCTCTCTCAAATAAATAAATAAAAATCTTAAAAAAAAAAAAAAAAAAGTCATTCCTCTAAATTGAGGACCTCCATGAAAAGCTTTGGAGTTAGAGCTAGAGATTTGTCCCAATGTGAAGTCAGTCTCTGGTTTTGAAAGGGCCAGGCAAAGCCCCGGGTGCAGAACTGTGCCTGGTTGGGAGCCTGGCGTCTTGGGATGCATATTCTCAGTATTTCGTACTTTGAGTGTTAGGTGGGTTAATGATTTACCATATCTGAGCCTCGGTTTCTTCAGCCCTTTAAGGAAATAACAATGCCATCTTTTACCCAAGACCTAAATAAAAATAATCTAATCTAACTAGTAGCGGGTTGGTCTTGAGTTGAAATTTGCATATGAGTGTGCCTGTAGATTTCTGTGGGGCACCGTAGTTAGTGCATCGTTAAAGACCTGCCCTGAGCCTGCTTTTCCAGCCTCACCTGTCTCCACACCTCCCCTCCTAAACTACATTTCTGAAATAATCCCCAGGATGCCATGCAGTTCCCTATGCAGCTTCACATCTGTTCCTCTAGCCTGGAATATTTTCTGCTCCTCGTGATCAGCAGGAGGGTGATATCCATCAGGAAGCCTCGGCTCACCACTGGGTTTCCCACTGGGCCATGTCCAGCATGAGCGAATGTGCCTGTTCTCGTTGAGGAGGAAACGGGATGGAGGGGCAGAGAGAGGAGAGAGGACTGGAAGGGAGAGATTCGAGAGGCTGAGGAGGTCCTTTAGGGCCAGATTGGGAAGGGCCTTACATGTACACGGAAGAATTTGGCCTCATCTTAAGGGCAAAATCTTACAAAGGCTACAGAGCATTTTACTAGAGGAGTGACAGGATCCAGATATCTTTTATTTAGAAAGATGATCTAGCCCCAGGTTAGATTGGAAATGGGGGAAGTATCACAAATCCAGATGGGGTCTCTCTGAATGATGAGAACAAGTCTCCCAGCAAACTGCTTTCTCCTCTCCTCTGGAGTTTCACGAGAGCTGGTTGGTTGGTGTGTGTACCCAGATGGGGTGGCATTTGATGGGAGTCCTGGAGACTTACCAAGCATCGGGAGGTGAATATCAGGGTCCCCGAGGGGTGAGTCCGATTGTAGCAGCCCAACATCTCCCCATGTTCTGCTCTCAGCCCTCCTTTCCTAATAACAGAGAAGACAGACAGCAACATGAATTTCTTCTAATAATGAACACAAAGAGGGGGTTGGAGAAGTAGGTGTAGACAGCAGAGGAAGAAGGAGCACGCTTATAAAGGTTGTTACCTCTTTTGCCCGCAGATACTGTGCTAGAAGCTTTTTCTACTCAGTGGTTCTCAGGCCATTATAATCACGAAAAGGACTCATTAAACCATAGAATCAGCGATTCTGATTCTACGGGGCGGGGGGGGCATGGGGCCAATAACTTGCGATTCTACCAAGACCGCATGTGAGGCTGATGCTGTTGGTTTAGGGGCCATACTTGAAGAACCACTTGTCCTGTTTTGTTTCTTCTGTTCCTCTCAATAACCTGGCAAGGCACTCTTGGTACTGTTGCAACAGAAGAAGAAACCACTCCTGGAGGACTTTGTAACCTGTCCCCTACCCTAAGTCAACTAGCAAAAACAAAACCTTGGGGCCAGGTTGTGTTTGGCTCAAAAGCCCATGTGTTCCCCATCTCACCTCCCTTTCCCCGACAGCTGTCTTGAGACCTTAGCTAGGACAGATGGAGCTCCCAGCTTTTTCCTTCGCATCAGGGTCCCAATGGCCCACAGCTCTTAAGTGTGAGGGTGGTGTGTAAATGAACATATTGTACATCTGAGCGCTTCCTTTTCTCCAAAAGCTGTTTTAACTCCTTCGGCTGTGGTTCCTCACTCTGTCCCAAGAGGTGATATCAAACTATTGCCTGTGCAGTTGCTCCTGGAACATTTTCTTTCAGAGAGGTACGAAATGAACATCCAACTGCTCTGCACACAACATGGTGCCTGGAAGTCTGCAATCTGCCCACATACATCTTGCCTTTGATGCCTTTTCCAGTAAGTTCGAGCCTCCCCTTGTGCTTGCATTGTTAACCCTTAGCACAACCACAACCAGCTGGTTTTATATGGAATTGCCCACTGTGCTCTCTGCAGGCAAGTCTTCCCTGTTTCTTCTTTTTTAAAATATTTCCACATGCTGTGGATGTCCTACCAAATCCTATTTCTGACGTTGGATCTTTGTCTTTACTTGCTGGTTGTCCACTTGGAGCTAGAAAGAAAGAAAAAAGAAACGCCCAAGGAAACCATTCATGTTCCATATACCTGTGCTTTGGAATTAATTATTTTATCTACAGGTAATATGTAATTACCCCTTTAGGGCCTGTTTTTTGACCAAAGGAAACATTTTAACCTCATATTTCCTTCTTGCTGTTTTCAAAGGTAATATTCAACTGATAAAGCAGCAAGGTTGGCTTGAGGAATTTTATAAATTCTTTCTGTGTTATTTACAATGAATATGTTCCTTTACTACAATAATCAAAAGGAGGCTAATTGCCCTAAGATTTTTTTTCTACATAAGGTCCCCCCACCCTGAATAGAGAAGTAGTAAACACCAACAATAAATTTTTCCCACCTGAGTTTGCACAAAGTAGAACACGTTAATCCTCCTGAACTTCCAAATTTACCTCATTGGTATAGTTCTTGTTCACCTCATTAACTTAGTATTAGTTGATTTAGGATTAATCCAGCTTAGTATTCCTTGACTCTGGGTAGCATTTTTATCAATGTTGGTTTTGCTTTTTAAATCATTAGGCTGTGCATAGTGTAAGAAAGTGAAAAAATTATTTTCATAAATGTGAATTTCCAGAGTCTAATATATTCTTCCTTTTCTTCTCTTTTGTCTCTTTTTCTCTTCCCTCTTTCCTTTTTTCCGCCCTTCCTCTTGCCTTTCTTTCTTTTCCCTTCTTTTCCCAACAGTTCAGCCTCAGAGCTATCAGGTCGTGAAGGAGGGGACAGCTCAGGGAGGGGTGTCACAACTCCAGTGAAGCGAGGAGGGCTGTGCACTGGCGGATGGTCCTGCTGGGTGTTCCAGCATGGGAGGTTGCCAAATTTAGCAAATAAAAATACGGGAAGCCTAGTTAGGTTTGAATTTCAGTGAAACACTGAATGGTTTTCTTTTAGGGTAAGTATATCCCATGCAATATTTTATACTAAAAAAAAGTATATTTATTTGAAATTCAAATTTAACTGGATGGCCTATATTTATTTTATCTACCAATACCATCAGTGTGGGATGTCAGAACTCAGTCTCGATGAGAAGGGCTTCCATATGGGGAAGGAGCAGCAGGTTAACGTAGGGTGTCAAAGCTAAGCAAGATGTATTAACGTAGGGTGTCAAAGCTAAGCAAGATGACAAGGACATCACTAAAGTAGAGGGGTGACAACCCAAGAGACTGTTTATTCATAAAGTAATTGGTCAAATAGGGAAACATATTATATATATATAATATATGCAAATATATTATATAATATATATTCCAAATAGTCAAAATTTGGAAAAAGAAAAAAATAGAATGAACCCTGTTTTGTGGGGTTAGGATTAGAGACATTGGTGTGAACTCATGGCTGATAATGAGCAAATGGTATATACATTTGCTTTACATGCATGGACTGGCATATACATTTGCTTTACATGCATGGACTGTCTCTGTCACTCATCTCTGGAAGATGAGTGAGAGAGTAGTAATGGTGTTTACCCCTAAGGAATAGAACTGAGTGGCTGGGGCATGGAAGGGAAAAATTACTTCTTATATTTCCTTTGCTACTTTTTACATGTTGTGTCACGTGCTCTTGTGACCTGCACTAGACGATATTTTTTTAAACATTTGAAAAATAGAATTGGCTGTATTTCAAATCAGAGTATTAGAGGTAGCAGAGAGCTTAAAGATTTTTCAAGGCCACATTTGTGAATTTAAGATGTTGTAAAAGAAGACTAGAAACTTTAAGTGAACTTCAAGGTCAGAGGACGAAGTAGTGTGTTACATTGGAAAAAAGAGCTCTGAATGAAATTGTGATTCTATGCCATGGCAGCATGGTGCCCTTGGGCAAGTCACTCACCTCTCTGAACCTCATATACCCCCATAGTACAGAGTATAAAGCAAGGGCTCAAGGTCAGCTCACTGAGGGACAAGTCCTGCTCAGCTTTACGTGTCACAGTGCATGAACTTGGGCGAGTCAACTGCTCCCTTTAAACTGCAGAATCGTCGTTTGTTATGATTGCATTAGTTTTACTTTATCAAATATAAGAAGCCTCAGATTATTTAAAATGCACCATTATTTTATGTTACACTAAGAAATTTTTAAAGTGCCGCAATTAATTGTAAGATAGTAACCATCATGAGATGCATGCTGACTTTAAAATGTTAAAATGTGAAAAAAGAAATGCATCTTAGAATCAATGTAATATGATCATATTTACCAAGGAACAGATTTATAGTATAAGAGATGGTCCAGTGGTAACTGAGAAATAAATGGATACATGTGAAGGAAATCAAGCTGGCATTTAAAAACATTATGAGGACAGGAGAAAACAAGAAACAAAGTAAAGATATAATGGGAAGTAAATCCCATAATCTTTATACAGTTTTGATCCAGAAAACAGACCGTTGGTACATACTTAGAAGTAAACACAACACAAAAAAATAAAATAAAATGGAACTGGAGTCCATTCCCAGGAAGACAGGATCTGGTGTCAAGTAATTTGGCCAAGAACCAAAACTCATCCTCTGTTTTAAAATGAGATTTTAGGAGGAGGTGGCAGATATGTGGTTCTGGCTCAAGCATGGAGGTAAGCAGCCCTGGGGAGCTCCAGGGTGGGTGGGGGTATGTACTGCCTCTGGGCCAGCATCTGGGTGAAATCAAAAGGAGCAACAAAGTAAGAAAGGAATCTTGTGAGTTCTGTAAAATACTTAACTCTAAGCATGAATGCCTGAGAACTTTGGAGGAATGGTGGCCCTATTTAATTGTCCCATTGGCCCTGGTAATGGGCCAATTGTCCCATTGGCCCTGGAAATTGAAAAATAATATGGTTGTGTATCTAGGTGGTGTCACCCGTCCCAGTAGGCAATCAATACTGGATCGACTCCCAGAACAAGGGAACCATGTGGGGGAAGGAACAGATGCTTACCTTAGAGCCCCAGCCTGGGATGAAAGGCACCCAGCCAATCAGTTGGTCAGGTCAGTCCGACCTTATAATCCCCCAGTGAGGCTGCGAAGTAGGGTGTTGAGAAGGAAGAAAACACTTACCTCATAGAGGTGTTATGAGAATTAAATGAAATCACCACATCTGGCACGTGGTAAGGGCTCAATAAATGTTAGCTATTGGTAAATGGGGAAAAAAAAAGCTTTATCGACCATGAATTTATATCATTTCGGGTTTTTTTGAAGCACCATCATGATCAGATCCTGATTCTTGAGGCTCACAATCTAGACCTCTTTGCAACATGCTACATTATGCTTATTCATGCACTATTACTTTAAGTTGAACCCTTTTGCAGTAAACTGCATTATATACACTTGTTCATAAACAATAGTTGTGTGCATGGAGTGCTGTTTGTCTTTCAGATATTTCCATAATGCATACACATGATGTAACATAGAAACATAGATTTTTCTTTTAAAGAGCAAAGCTTCAGCACTTTCTCTTGAATGTTATTCTGTCATTTGACTACATTATATTTCTGATGTTCAATTTGCACTGAGTACATTATGGACTTCTCTAGGGAACAGAAAGAAATTTTTTTAAGTAAACATAAAATGCTTTGATAAATCAAAACATGTGAATGAAATTTCTGTTAAAAAGGTTCCAACGTGTTTTGAGACTTGAAATAAAGCTCTGTCCTTAACGTAATAGAAACCGTTAACCCAAAGCCAACAACAAAGTAATAATAACTTGTTACAGGAGTAATGCATAAGCTTATTTTAGAAGTTTAGTTGTGGGGCGCCTGGGTGGCTCAGTGGGTTAAGCCTCTGCCTTCGGCTCAGGTCATAGTCTCAGGGTCCTGGGATCGAGCCGCACGTCGGTCTCTCTGCTCAGCAGGGTGCCTGCTTCCCTTCCTCTCTCTCTCTGCCTGCCTCTCTGCCTACTTGTGATCTCTGTCTGACAAATAACTAAATAAAATCTTAAAAAAAAAAAGTTTAGTTGTTATATAAAATGCAAAAGGAAATCTTGCTATAAACTAATTGTAAAGAAACTTAAAAGCTGTAAAATCTGTTCTTTCTGATTTAAACTGGAAATAAGAAGTGTATGTTGTTTGGAATCCACACATTAAGAGCTTATATCATAAACTAGCCATAATCTCTCATACTGAAAAGTCACTCATATTCTAAATCATGGAGTATCACCTCAGTAATAGCTCTGTGAGAATGAGACCCTGCCTGGACCATCACAATTGTATTCCCAGTATCTAAAATGATGTCTGTCCAGAGTAGAGCTCAATAAATATTTCTTGAATGAATAAATGAATGAACAGTTCATGTAGAAATTCAGCAATTTTAGAAATACCAATGAACAAAATTCTCAATACAAAAAATAGGTAATTGGAGAATGATATTTAAAATACAAAACAGTGATATGAGCTTGCAAGATTGGTATGAGTCAAAGGGACAGTGGAACAGAGTTCTGAACATCTTAGCTCAGCTAACTAACTATATTTAGTAAGTCACATAGCTGAGCCATTTAGCTTCTGAATTTTAGTTTCTTCACCCCTAAAATGAAGAGGGAGGGGTAGCTGGAACCAGTGATTCTAAAAGTCCTTCCAATTCTAAAATTCTATTATGCTGGAAATACAAAGGCCCACCTCCAGGCATGTATGGGTATGCTGCTCATTTTTACTTGAGATAAAAACAGAGAAATTTGTAGCTAAATCACTGTCAAAATTGACAATGTGGAAGAGAGTTCTGGGTGTCCTCCAAAACCTGCTTTCCCCTTCTGCCTGGGCACAGAGTTAGGCTACATTATCTCGGCTTCTGCTGCAGTGAGGTATGACTATGTGTCCAAGTCCTAAGGATGAAACATTAGGAAGTGGTGTGAACCACCTTCAAGCTTGCCGAGTGAGACCTTCCATGCGCTCTCCTCCAAACCCTTCTCCTTCCAGCTGTCTGGGATGGTGACACACCCATCCCCTCCAGTAACCTTAGAGGCCACATACTGAACATAGCTGAGTCATCGCCGGTCTGGATCTCTGAATACCTTTGTGCAGTACAATGCCTACTCCCTCCCTTGCCCCAGAAATGTTGGGCACTTCTCTTGGGTCTCTCCTGTTTCTGAATGTTCTGTAAACAGAGGCACTGGCTCTCTTTCTTTCAGACTCTTGTCTACAGTGATCATATGTACAGTGAACATAGCCTTGGAAGACAGAGATAGTGGTCTTCCTGAGAAGCAAAGGGCTGGTTTCTTTGTCGTTCAGTGTGATAAAGGTAACATCTTCCTCAGGGTAACAAAGGGCAGTTTTGCTTACAGCTCACTCTACAAGGTCCAGGTTCCCTAAGTTCAGGGATCCTTAGGGACGACTCACACTCACTCTATGTGCAGAGTTCACACTGGACAAGCTATGTCCTCCTGTGGGACTTGGAGGATGTGGAGAAATGACACAAGCCGGAAGTTCATGCTGCTTTCGGTGACATGAGTAATCAAGTCATATGTACTCGACCCAGAAACTGTGTCTTCTGCCAGCTTCCATGAACCTGTGGTAGGCTGCCTAACTCATAAGCTCGCGAGTCGGGTCAGATCTCACATAGCCACAGTTCTTGATAGCTGCCCACCCTTTGCACCCTACAAAAATCCTGGACTCTTAGGTGAGTGAGTCACTACCTTAGGTATGTGTATATATATATATATATATATATATACACACACATACACATACATCCTTAACTGACATAGCAGAAGTCACATCTCCATTGAAAAATCAATAAGAAATTAGAGTCAGCTACCTTATCTTTGCCAAATAAGGTGATGAAAATAAAGGATATGAGTCTGTTAAATGAGGGGATTGAATTAGATAAATATTTTCAAAATGTAACAGGGTACACTAGTGCTGTATCTGTTGAAAATAATGTTCTGTATTCAAGTATGTTTGCAATACGCTCACTGTTTAAATTTTATTCCCCCTCCTTCCCTGGAGAGTCACAATGCACATAAGTTTATTAAAGACTCTGAGAAATCCTGTGGTAAAGAAAATTATTTGCATTATTTAACCAGCAGTATTTTCCTAAATTTTTTCAGCGTAACCCCTATTGACATTCTAGGAAATGAGTGTTCCACGGAATACACAGGGGGAAATACAGGGCTAGATCACTTCTAACATCCCTTTGTGCATCTATGAGTCAAACATCTGAAAATATGTAAGAAACATAGTTATTCATTTATTAGACTAATGTGAGTATAGTTGGTGCTTCTTAAACTTTAATGTACCCCTGGGAATCTTGGTAAAGTGTAGCTTTTGATTCTGAATGTCAGTGTAGGACCTGATACCCCACATGTCTTTGAGTTGCCAGGTGATAATCAGACCAATGTTTGAGTAACAAGGATCTAGACAATATAGAATCTAAAAAGTGAAGAGTGACACTTACGATGATTGTGTTAACACTTAGCAAATCCGTAGTGAAGGCTATGTTACTGCAAATGAGTTTTTTTATTACATATATGGGGGAAAAGTACTCCAGAGTTCCTGTTGGACAACTTAGGGGTGATTTCAGAATTTTTCGGTATTACCTGATGAATTTAGGGACATGTTGACTAACTGGAAAAATGAATGGGTGTCAGTCTGGGGACTCTGTATCATCGTGCAGCCTCTTCCCTGTTTAGAATTTTGAACACAGAATTGGGATCTTCAATAAAGACACTGCCAGATAGTTTGTGATTCAACCCAGCAGAAGGGATTAATCTGACCAGATCGTTCCCTATCTGCTCTAGATTAAAGACAGAGAAACTTTTTTCTCTCCAGAAAAGAATGTTTTTCTTTCCTTTGTTTCCTCCTAAATCAAATTTGAATTTCCCTGGCCTATTTTTCAAGAAATCATTTCTCCCACTCTAACGGTTCTACAACAGAATTTTTTCAACAAAATGTAAAGGCAAATGAGATCAGGTAGAAAGGTTATAAGGAGATGAGCTTACAGGAGCATAAAAACTTAATATTACTGAAGTTACTTCAAACAATGAAAACGAGAGAAAGTTTGGCATGTGCTAATTAAGGAATTTGATATGTGTGAATTTGTTTCCAATTATGAGATCTGAGTCCAATAATGAATTCTTTGAACCTGTTTCCAAAGTAACATATTTGGTTCTATAATAAAATCTCATAGCAATCCCTAAATAAAAATAATTTGCAACCTTCACGCTAGTGAGAGGAAAAATGTCAAAGAAGGCACACCACATGCTTTCAATGGGAAAATCATTTTTTTAAAAATTTGACTTTGTAAGAATTTGAGAGAAATTCATGATATAATTTTATGTGAAATAAGAATAAAAGAAAGTCTGTCTCTACTATAAGTAGACAATAAGAAAATGAAACCAATTCAGCGGGTGGGATGATAAAATCATGAGTGCATTTTTCTTTCTTTTGGCTCCTGTTAATACTGTACTTCCACTCTCGGTAGACATTATGTGATTTAAAATAAATATATTAAGATGGTTCATGCTGATGGGTCTGTGGGAATAGTAGTAGTAGTTATGTCAATGGGAGTTAGAAAAATACCATATTTGTTTTGTTAATTTTTTTTAGGGACTTTTTTGGAACTTTCTGTCAATGTAGTGTATAATCTGTTATACGGAGGGAAACTACCTTTCCCTTAGAAACTTGGCAGAAAACAGATGGCACACCCAAAGTGAACAGTCGAGGAGTTTAATCGACTATTTACAAAGGTGAAGGCAGGGTTTATGGCAGTCCCTGGGGGCATAGCAGAGAGCAAGCTGTTGTCACCATTGGCCAGAGGAAACAAGGATAAAGTAGTCCCAGGGACCCAGGTTGGGCAGCCAATTGGAAGTGGCTACTGCAGGAGAGAGACAACTAATGTGGACCCACAGCATTCTGTCAAGGGAAGCCCCAGAAATGGACATCCCGACCTCACATCCCTCCTGCCCTTTTCGCTCCTGGGGGTGCCACCCCAACCAAAGCCAAAGGCCAAGGGACCTAGTTGGTGTACATCAGCCTCTCAGGCCCGGAGTGGGGCGAGAGAAGTGTGGGACGGGGATACGAAGGGAGCATATGGTGGGACCAGGGGAGGAGAAGCAGAACAGGGGGTTCAGACAACAGTTCAGAAACAGGATCTGTGCATTTACACAAGTGGGCACGTGAGGGCTCATGCTAAGTGCTTCGGGCGAATGCTAATGAAGAAAAATATGGCCAAAGGCGTTTCTGAAAACCTGGAGCATTGCATAAACATGTTTATTTCTCCTTATGTGCAAGAGTGCCCATGCTGTGTTTGCTTGGCGAAAATAAAATGTTCCCAGACATCCTGTGCTCTCCTTTGCATTAATAGCAAGAGCTAATGGATCTTAAAACAAGAAAAATCTCAGTCAGACCTTTGTTTAAAAATCTCTCCTACTCAGCTTTTATATGTATTATACAGAGAACATATGTATGATATAAAAGTAATAAATCACCATTATTCCCTCATTGAGCCTCTCTTGACTTCCAAATTTCCCCCTAGAACAATACCTTTTTTTTTTTTTTTTTTGCTAGAAGTGTAAATGAGTGGTGATGGTGATGATGGTGATGGTGATGATGATGATGATGATGATAGCTATCACTTATTGAATGCTTACTATGTGCCCAAGCACCTAAGAGGTAGGTGCTATTATCGTCTCTATTTTAACACTATATGGGTGAAGAATTGAGGCTAAAGGAAGATCATTAACTTCTTCCGGTCACATCAGCAGAAATAAGTGACTGGGCTTTTAAAGACAGCCAGATTACAGAACCCCAAATCTTAAACATCCTGTTATCTCTCTCTTTGGAAACATTGCATTATACACTTTTTTTTTAACTACTGGAAAAGATGATTGGTGTTCTTTAAAACTTTTGCTTGAAAGCTAATCATGTAAAACACAAGACTGCTAAAGATGGAGAAAGAACAAAAAGAATAGACATCAGAGGTAGGGTGAGCAGGGCAGATGTGGGGGCAGAGAGAGAGGGAAATGTCAGCTGAGGAAGGTTCTACACTGATGTCCATCTACGTGCCGGTTCCTGCCATTCGCGAATGTTCTCTTCTGTCCCTTTCCATATAAACTGGGATGTTTTATCCTTCCTGTACCTAAATGATCCCTGTGAACACTTGGAAGCCCAGTTCGATCATTTTGTTGAATCTGTATGAAAGTCCTAGGTACCAAGTTGTAATAGGAGGGGTTTGCCATAGGCCTTCAACTTATCCTGTATCAGCTTTGTTCAATGAAATGCTGAGAAATGTGATGAAATTTTGAAATGTGCATACAGCTACATTGCATCTGTCATGTGAACAGCTTTACTAACATATTAAGCTGCTTTTGTAAAACATTCTGATCGACCAAACCAAATACAGATAACCACATATGAATAGCTGAGGGTTATCCAAGGGTTGTCCATTTTACTCCGCAGCTTCAATGCTCAAAACATGAAAACATTATAAAGAAATAAACAACAATTCTCATTTTGCCTTGGAATGTCAAGGGATAAACAGATAATTATAGGTTGTTGAGACTTGATACTTCTCCATTTCTGTACTGCTTGGCTCATTTTTCTATTTATCGGGTGGTAGTCCTGAAAAATATATAAAAATGGAACCCTTCAGTAAGTTAATTTAATGACTTGTTAACAGCTTTGACAAAAAGATTGGTGATGAAATTAAAATAGTTATGGAAGATGACATATTGAGGTTAACAGTGGGATTCAATTATCCATGATATCCATTAGCATGGAAGGATAAGAAGTTGCTGGATATTTCCTAAAGCTTCAACCATATATAGCAGAAGAGATGAGAAGGAAGTCTTTGGCTCCAAACTGATCTGATCTGCCTGGTGGCTGTGTGCCGGTGAGTGCTAGTGCGGATGTCGGCATTGTGGGCTTCTGAAGATGCTCCTGTAGTAGCTCATGTCTCTGCCACAGCTAAAGAAGACCTTATCTGGGCCAGACCTGGATTTCTGAAATAGTTTCCTGTCATGGCCATTTGTTGTTTCTGCCTCTCTGGTATCCGTTCCCTTTTTCTTCAGATTACAATACTTGAGATTTCCTTTGGAAGCGATTCCATCCCCATGTGGTTTGGTCATGTGGTTTGAGATGGATCGTGTGACCCAGCACTCAATTTTCTGAGCTATATTGATTTGCTCAGACATGGGCTCATGAACCAGGCCTGCCCTAGCATCAGAATTCCATCCTTCTGGGTGCATGGATTGGTTTAGAGATAGGCATAAACCCAAGCTGATCCAGAGTCTTGAGAAGGTACACCAAAAAAAAAAAAAAAAAAAGAAAAAAAAAAAAGAAAGAAGAAAGAAAGAAAGAAAAGAAAAGAAAAGTCTTCTCTGTTTGGATGACTAGCACTAACAATGATAGAATGCTAGAGTTATAGGGCATCTTTATGGATTCCATGAATGCAATGCAGAAAAAGCCAAGAAACTAATCCTTGCTAATGTTGTTTGAGCCCCTGGATCAAACTGTGCCTAAAAATATGAGTATTGAACTTCCAGTGATATTAGTTAATTTATCCTTATTTTTTGCTTAAATGAGTTTAAATCAGGTTTCCTGTCACATGCAACAAGAGATTTCTAAATAATGTATCTCTTATCTACATTTATTCTCATCTTCTTGTTCTAGAAGAATCTCGCTATTGATCTCCCTTTTGATCTAGTGCTCTCCTATTAAAGGACATTTAACAATGACTCTTCAGTGCTTAGCCGAATAGGCACAGTCCAGTCTCTGCCTTACCTTTGGCTGGCTCACCCATGTGGCTTCCAGCATGAGGGCAGTTGTGGGAAAGAACAAATAGGACTCAATGGGAAGCGGTCAGGGGACCATAGCCTGCTTGGGAGAGGACGGTGTGCCATCTGGGAGCAGTGTCCTGTGGCCAGTTTTAAAATCCCAAGTGAAATAAATATGGACAATTGGAGACGTAAAACAAATATTTCAGAGACATCATTCTGGGAAATCTGAGTCATCAAAAGGGGGACACAGTGACGCTGTAGCTCAAGGGCAAGGCTAGTTTCCCCCAGACCATTGGTTCTGCGTTCTGCCTGGCTGCAGGCAGACAATTAGCCATTTGGTTGGGCCACCAGGGCTTACTCTGGAGAGCAGCCATGTTAAGCCTCACCTGGCAGGGGACACACTGATCACTACCAAATGCACTAACCCTGTTAATATTCACTCAAGAAATCTGATGATTTGGAACCTGTGCATGAGTGCTTTACTATGTTCAGCTGCAGAAAACAGAGGCAGGGAGCAATGGTGGCTGCCGGCAGGTGCAACCAACAGATCCCAGAGCTGGAGTGGGCTTGCAAGCATTGTCTTGGAAACCAATGCAGACCTAGGCTTGAGTCCCAGATCCACCACCAGCTACTGGTATGGCATTAAGCAAGGACTTAAATTGTCTATGCCTCTGTCTTCTCATCCACAAAATAATTCTTCCTCAGAAGATAGTGATGAGGATTAATTGAAAATGGTGTATAAAATGTTTAGCACAAGAGTAAATATTCAATGAACGCTGTCTCTCATTATATCCCTATACAGCTGATAAGCTGGATGTACCATGTACCATTACCTGGACATAGATGGTACTCTCCATCTTCGCACATTCCATTTTCTCCCTTTATGTTTCCCTACTGAAATTCTACCCAGCTATTAAGATTTAATTCAAAAGTCATCACTTTCAGGAAGGCTTCTTTCCAACTAGATGGAATCTTTCCTTTGGCTTTAGCTTTTTGTAACAGATAGAAACCACATATAGGGCAGTAGTTCTTAATCCTGGCTGCATATTAAAACCACTTGGAAATCTATTAAAAATATTGATGCCTGGGCCCCTATCCCAGAAATTCTGATTTAATTGGTCTGGGGTGAGGCTCAAGCATCAATATGTTTAAAAAGCTCCCTAGGTGATTCTAATGTGTAGCCAAGATTTAGAACTGATGGTTGAATGAGTATGTTCTTAAATAATGTTTATCAATGAATTCAAGCTAAGATATTAATGGCTTAAAGTTTTAATAGACTAACCTTTAGAAGACTTGCGTTTTTATTAAAAGCAATATAAAAATGCAAAGGTAAATAAAATTTTTAAATAACATTTAGCCTAAAAAAAGTAATCATAATTAACCAGGGAGATGCATATAGAACTATAAGCATAGAATATGATATATGAATGGTATCCTAGAAATATATCTGAAATATTTGGGGAGCACAAATGGAAAACATCCTAATTTGGAGTGGCAGAAAAAGAAGAAAAGTGGCTTTAAAATGTGGGTGACACTGGGGGGACCTGGGTGGCTCAGTTGGTTAGGCATCTGACTCCTGGTTTTGGCTCAGGTCATGTTCTTGGGGTTGTGGGATTGAGCCCCACATCAGGCACCACACTGAGCGTGGAGCCTGCTTGGGATTCTCTCTCTCTCCCTCTCTCTCTCTCTGCTCCTCCCCCCATGTTCACACTCTCCCCACCGCACCCCCATAAATAAATAAATAAATAAATAAATAAATAAATAAAAGAAATCTTTTCAAAAATGTGGGTGACATTGAGCTGAGTATTAAAATGTGAAAACAGGTTTTTGAGGTAAACCTCCCAGGCCACCTATGGAGGTGTCAGAGTACATGGCTCATTCCAGTTCATACACTTTCATCACCCAAAGAATGAACTGCTACCAAAGAAAATGGCAACTCTGTCTGTCTAGGTCTTAGTCATGAGGGGGTGAGAGGATGTTTTGGGACAGGAGAACTATTTCCCAAATTATACCTATAGTAGACTACTTTGGTTTTAATAGACCAGCTTCCAACTTGATTTATTTTTTTAAAAAAGGAAGACTTGCCTTCCAAAACCAACTCATAGGATGAGTATGATAGCGTTCAGGGATAACTGTATCAGAAACTGGAATGCCCCCAACACTTTATTCTCCTCCTTTCTTCTGTGCTTCCCCCTGAATGTCGGTTGCTTTACCATAGGCTTGCTTTGTCCATGTTGCCATGGATGATGTCACAGAATCCTAGATTCACAGGTGCTCAGCTCTCCCACCCTTGGAAGCATTTTGAATAGCCTGAATTAAGCCTTGTCTGCAACCAAGCCAAGCACAAAGGTGAGATAGGGAGTATTCTGATTAACCTAGGTTGGATCAGGTGCCCACCTCTGCCTAATCACTATGGCCAAGGAAGCAGAGTCAATAGGAAGATGTCAGCATTCTCTGAATTAAGTCTTGTGGTTAAAAGAAGCATTTCTTAGAAGACAGGAAGTGAGTGCTACTTGGAAAAGAATGAGAGTGCTAGCTGGGCAGATCTTAAAGATAAATCACTACCACTGTCCATCTCTTGGGCACCTAGCTCTCTCATACACCTTCTTCTTTGTATTTAAATAATTCCCTGCACAGCCTCTGTGGTTGACTGATTGCAGAAATGGCTCCAATTTCCCACTTTGCCCTCTACCCACATTCTTTGCAATGTAACTTTGCAGCAACTTTCATCGACAGGTGAATTCCCCCCATCCTTTCAGCCTAGGCTGGCCTGTGGCTTGCTGTGGCCAATAAAGTGGGACAGAAGTGACAGTAGGTTAGTTCTCACCCTAGGCTTGAAAAGGCCCTGTGTGCTTCTGTTCTTGCCACCAACATTAGAGCCAGCCCAGGCTGGTCTGATGGAAGATGATGGACTTTGGAGGCAGAGCCAGATCACTGTAGGTGAGGACATTTTAGACCGGACATCCCCTAGCCAGCCTACCAGCTTGAGTCGCAGACACATGAGTACACTCAGCCAAGATCAATCGAGCCTCGCCAAGACTGAAAAACTGCCCAACCAACCCACAAACCCATGAGCTAAGTAAGATGATTGTTGTTTTAAGCCACTGAATTTTGTGGTTGCACGTTAACAGATTTTGTGTGTGTGTGTGGAGATAGATCATCAACAAAGCCAGTAGTATACAAATGCAGTCATCTCCCATATAAACACAGATGTATTCAGCCCACCTCAGGGCAAATAGCTGAATGTCCAGTATCACAAGGTGATGTCTGTTCCTGTTTAGTAAGTATAAATGTGACTTTTCTGATATTAATATTTGATGGAGGCAGAAAATAAAGATAATGCTCATCAAAACTTTCCACGTGGAAATAGGAGATAGAAAAGCCACGTTCAGGGGCAAATGCTACCTGGCATTGAAGCATGCTATTGATCCTTGCCCAGAGTGCTCCAATTTCCTTTGGGAATTGCCCCTGGGCATTGCATGTGTGTGGCTTTTGGCAGGAGAGTGTTTCTAGCATCCTCCATCCACCCCCCCCCAAAAAAATACCCTGCTGGTCAGGCATAATAAGATACACGATGATGTTAGTAGGCCTCATTGGCATCTATGTGTTGAATCATTTCCCTGGCAGTATATCGAGTTCTTTAACTGGCCAATCTGGTAGCACAGGTTCTGCCAGCTGGGTGATTTCCCTCCTCCATTTTCATCAGCAGGAACCCCAGAGAAGGGAGAGAGGTTTGGGGACGTTTGAACACCTCAAGCGTCCAGCTCGCCTACAATTGGTACACGCCTAGGGGTGTAAGGATTTCCTCAGTGCTTAAGCGATCACCAGCTTCCGTGTCCAGATTTGAGATTTGTCTGGCAACATTCTATTTGCTCAGTCACCAGCGCCAGAAACCACAGAGGCCTGAATTTGAACTAAACATCACCATCATTTTTTCCTCCTAGCCTTCATCTGCCTAGATCTAAGTTTAAAGAATTAGATCCCTGCCTCTGCTTTGTGCTTGGAAAGGATGGGTAGAGAAGGGAGGTAAAACCATTTTCTCCCCTAACTTTAGCTAATGACCCGGGAGTGACCTGGGAGATCAGACTTCCCAAATCCCCTGGGTTTTCACCAGTCTCCCATGTTAGCTTAGGCTGAGAAACAGACTTTTGCAAATTGCCAGTGCATGAATCCCAGACCTTCAGTTATAGGACCACTGCTGAGGACAGAAAGGGATTTGCTTAGCAAAACCATTTTGTTCTCCTGCTGCTCTGTCTTTAATATCGGCAGAGCACGTCTTTCTCTTGTGGCACCACGGGGAGAACCCTAAGAAGTGGCCCCACGCTCCACTATCATGACATTTTTCTACCACATCCTCTACAACTTCAGTCTTGGTGGAAGTGGGCTTTGAATTCCAAGAGACCACAATCTGCAGTTTAGCCAAAAGCTTCAAACCTGCGTAAAAGCCCGGGATTTGAACCATACGCTTGGAAGACTTTTCTAGAGGAAGAAGTGTGCTCTTTCCAGAGCATCAATATTCTGGGCAAACAAAGGAAATCTCTGACTACTCCAACACCACTTTGAACCCTGCTCCTCTGAGGTTGCCAGCTCTGATTATTGGTAGGGGCTGCTGTCAGTGCTACATCGAAAGAATTCTGAGACCATGCCCTGAGTCTATGAGGAAGAATGCCATGATTAATTAGCTCTGTCTGCCAAGGTCAAGTGATAGGAGAGTAACAAGACATATGTCATGTTTTGTCATCCTTGTTCTACACCAATTAAGTGTAAGATTAGGTCTGCCGTGTGGCTTTGTCTCTATAAGATAAGAATTTGAGAATTTGATAAGCATTGGAGATAAAATTTGAGAAGAGCCTCCTAGGAAAAGTAATCACCTTAACTTCCAAATAGAATAACCTTCACTTTTCAGAAAACTTCTTCATTTGTATATATAAATCAACATTGTCGACAGAAGATCTTGTTTGTGCTCTATGTATGCTCGAGTCATTCCCCCGCTGAAACTGTCACGTACTCAAGGTTACACATCTCTTTCTTTTAACATAAAAGTCAGGTCATAACTGAATACCCCATATGCTCTAAAGGAATCTCATCTTTCTGAAGCTCAAACAGAATCCCTGCTCTGCCCGCATCTCAGTCTTGTGAAGATCGGATGAATTTGAAAACGTTAAAATGGTATATGAAAGCTCTTTTCCCTGTTTTCCACTTTGGAAACAGTAATACTCGAAGTCAATTATTTTTACCGCTGTGTACTTTTTTTTTAATTTTGGCTACCTAACGTGGATCCTTCCTCCCAGAGTGTCCTGGTCTCCTTTGGGGGTTGCCCTCAGGCACTGCTGAGTGGGGCATCTGCGGGAGGCTGATTCCAGTACTTATGATCTGCAAACAACAGGGCGAGAGTGGGGGCATGGAATCCTGCTTCCACTCATTTCTGAATTTGCCGATGTGCAGGCAGGTGAGAAAGCTCAGTGGAATCTGATGCTTGCTCCTGAGAAACTGGCTCAGATTATAGGTGGAAGTCAGCAGCCCTGGGAAGATGGGGTCACTTTTTCAGGGGAGGCTGAGAAGGTGGCCCCGGATTGATTTTGACTTGACCATTCCCAGGGATGGCGATGGCTATGCCTCCTGCTGCCCGAAGTCCCTCCTCGTCTTCTGTCCATTGTCCAAATCACATTTTCCGGTCTCCCAGTGGAACTGTCATTGCCGCGCATCTTCTGTGAATGCCCTCCCCCATTTTATCTTACAGCCTTATGCATTCATTGCAGTAAATCTATTGCAAACAAGCCGTGGGTGTTGCAACACTGGATAGAGAAATGAATGTGGAGCACAGACACGTCTCAGTGTCTTGTGCATCGAGCCTGAAATGTAGTAGGTGCTCCAATAAATAATCATTGAGGAAATGCAAGTATGGAATCCAAGTGACCTCTGACCTCTGGGCTGTAATCGGCCCAGGGCTGATCCCCATGCGGCTCCAGACAGTGTGTCTGAGTTCAAAGCTGGAAGAGCCATGCCGCCCGCATCTGTCCCCTTTGATGAGGGGAGTCATCTTTCCCGGAAGCCATTGTCCCGAAATCTCCTGCTTCCTCCTCTTTCACAACCATCCCCTGTAGTCATGGAGGTTGGGAAATCACGTATGCCACGTGAGTCTGGACCTTTCGTTGCCACGAACGGATAAACGTTCTGTGATTAAGGAAGAAATGGGTGAATAGATGTTGGGTAGGCAACCCGTGATGTCTGCAAAGAAAAAAAAAAAAGGAAAGTCTAATGCACACAAGCCTTGGTCCCCACGGTCCATTCCATCTGCCCCTCACCAAGCAAGTTGTCCGTGCGGAGGCTGTGCTAAGTCTGAAGGTGGGGCCTTACTTTCAGACACAAACGTGGAAGCTCTGGTGCCAGAGGAGGACTCACTTCTGCAGGGGACCCACAATCAGTATAGCCGACTGAGGTCTTCGAAGCCTAAAGGTTTCTACCTGGAGGCAGAGACGGCCCTTAAATACCTAGAACGAAAGTACCCACCTGTGACGTGTTTCTGGGGATACAGCCATTCCCGTCCAGTTCCACGTGCTGTCAACAGTCCTGCTGGACCTTTCCCAACAGCCGCCCAAGGGCGGCTGTAGACTCCTGACCCCACCCTGTAGACTCCTGTAGACTCCTGACCCCACCCTGACCTGCCCCTTTAGGACAGATGGTCCCAGGGGACCCCACTAACCCAGCAGTGACCCTTGCCACCCTGACCTCTCCTGGAGCTCCCTGCCTGTTACCGCAAGAACTAAACAGCCCCGTCCTACGCCCCGCGGAGGCCCCAGACGCTGGGCCCACGGAGTAGCTAATTGTTTTTTTACAAGCTTGAGATAATTCAGACATTTAAATATTGATGTTCATTTCTGGGCAGCTATAAACACAAAAGGGGGGAAAGAGCATGCTTAACTGCTTCCTCTGGTTTGTTCTCACCAGCACAATGGTCTTCAGTAGATGGGCCCAGCTTTCTGAAGAAGGGCTCCATTTGCATTAAAAAGGATGTTCCCAGTGACTGTCTCCTGGTGACAGAATGGTCCATCCACTGGGTAGCTATTCTCTTCCCTCGCAGCCTCACCTTTTGGGGTGGCAGAAGAGCTATGGAACGCCTCGGTCCTGGGCTGAGGGAAGAACAAAGCAGGCGATGTTCGGTGCCCAAGGAAGCGTTTCCCAGTAGCCAGGGAGACCCCGCTGAGGACAGAGACGCCCGGATACCCAACTCCAGATCCAGAGTGGGAGCCCATGCCACCCCTGCCTGTCTCTCCCGGAAGCACAGCTGTGAGTGGGGACGCAGGTGGGGACTTTGGGTGCCTGGAGTGGGTCACTGAGCTGACGGGTCCAGGAAGGAACCATCTCCCGGTCCCGTTCACCTCCTCCCTTAAAGTCGTTCTGTGCTCTTGTCAGGGCCTCAGAACCACTTGTCCGTGTGTCTCTGACATCTGCTTAGGTTTTCCTTGCATTAGTTTGTATTGTTTCTGGAAAACACCCAGCAGCAAGCAGATAGTAATCTGCTCCAGTGCTGATACTTCTGTTTCCATGTCTATTTGACTGTTATTATTAAAGGTTTATAATCCATCCATAGGATCTGCTTCTTTCTTAATCAGGATCAAGAATATGAAGATGTATAGGGGCGCCTGGGTGGCTCAGTGGGTTAAGGCCTCTGCCTTCGGCTCGGGTCATGATCCCGGGGTCCTGGGATCGAGCCCCACATCAGGCTCTCTGCTCAGCAGGGAGCCTGCTTCCCTTCCTCTCTCTCTGTCTACCCTCTGCCTACTTGTGATCTCTGTCGGTTAAATAAATAAATAAAATATTTTTAAAAAAGGGATATGAAGATGTATAAGCAACGTTAATAATGAAGTATCCTTTGATTCAACTAAAATGCCGTTAATACTACAGTACAGGTCATAGAATCACAATATGCTAATTTAGGTGTAATTGAAAGATAGATGGTCTTTGATACTGGGTTCCTCATGTTATGTTTATGTAGGTTCCCATATTATCATTCTTTAGGTTTTAGACTTCTTGAGGGCAGCGATCTCATTACTCTGGGGTTGTAGAGTCACATGTTCAGTCACAGTACAAGTCAGAAGTTGATGGATGGGACAGTTTCTTTCATTTTTCCACTAACTGTTCTCCTTTTATAAATGCCTAACTGGTCAGTGAGGAAAAAGGAAAAAAAAAAAAACCCAACAAATTTATTTTAACAAGCCAGAAAATTTCAACCTCTTCATTAAGTTTTATTCTTTCTCCACTTAACTGCTCAGTCTCTTTTGGAAGAAGTGTTCCACCTTTCAGATTTCTGCTTCCTCTTCCTGTTTTCCCCAAGATAACCTCTGGGTACATGGGGAGAGGTCCTGGGGTTTCTGTGGCTTTGTGGAGGTGGGGGGGCGGGGGTGACAAGATCCTCAGATCAGCAGAGTCTACTCTGGGTCCTCGTGACCTGCTACAGAGGCACTGACAAAGAATTTTCCAGGCAATGTGGAACCATCCCGGAGCAGGGAGCTAGAGTAACTGGTAGTTTTCTCTTTCTTGATCTGGAGCTGGTCATTTCCCTGGTGACTTAGTCCCACATTTGCTTTGCCAGTGCTGAGGACTCCCCAAAAATCCTGGCCCAGCCAGTCAGCCTGGCAGTCCTCATTTGCTGCCTGTAACACAGTGACTGCCCTCCTTTTAGAGAGTTCCTGTCCAACTCTTCCTGAACTTTTCAGTCTTTCTCTCCTTGTTTCCTTTGGGTCTCATTCTATGTCATGGGGAAGCAGACAGAAGTTCAGGAGGTCTGCCCTCTGCCCCCTGGGGTATCTGTGGGTTTACTTTACTATGGCCATTCTTGGCTGCTGAGGGTAGGTTACAAAGCTCTGTCCTCACAGAGCCACAAGTGGAAAGGAGGGCAGAAGCGCCTCTTTTCACCTTTTACTTCAACTTAGAACATTTCTTTGGATATATAATGCTCTTGAGTTTAAGATATACCAACATTCTATGTACCACTGACAGAGAAAATAACAGTGCTTTGGAAGATGTGACACATTCTGATGCATTCTGGTTTCAGAGATATAAAAGGATGAAAATATATGAATGATCAGTGAATGATTTTTGTCTATAACATATGTTCCTATCCACAGAACATTGGCCCAAGAACCAAGATGGCATCATGGGCCTGACCACTACTAACCCTCCTCTCTCACTTCCTTCTCTCCACAATCCCTCAGGCCCAGGGAATAAGTTGGGGCTTTTTGCTTCTCGTCATTGCATTCTCCTGCTACCTCAGGTCAGTAAGCTCACTGTCTAGCTTCCTTTCCCCTCTCATGGAAGAGACCAATTCAGCCAGGCCTAGCTCTTGAGATGATGGTACGATGAATTTGGAAAGTCCTTTCTGTTTCAACAAAGCCTGGCTTTCAAGCCTATATTGACTTGTGACAAAATCCCCTTTTGGACATCAGAAATTGAATATTAGCTCTTTTTTTTTCTTTTCATTGTGAATGATTTCTGTAACAATCCTAAACTTCTAGAAAGTGAGCTTTTTGAATGCTTGTGGCAGAATGGGGAAGAGTTCAGTTAAGGAAAACAAAACAATCAAGGGGGGGGGGATCAAAGCACGTCAAAATATTACCAAAAAATTATGCTATTTTATTTTTATCACCCCACTAGGCTTAGCATGGAGCAATGGGCAAAACTGACATGCAGTAAATTCTAGCAGAAAAACAAAGAATGAAAATATTTGCCCTCATTCCCAAAGCTCCTTTTTATGAGTACCTCTGAAGGCAGAAATTTGTATCATTGACTTTCTTGGCAATTTCCCACAGAAAACTTAGTTTCTAGGGTCCCCCACAGTGGATGTTGACTTAGTAGTTAACCTCCTTACCATTTCCAAATTGATAATATCTCTCCCACCAAAACTAACCCTGAAGGCCTATACACTTTTGTATTTCTTTGTGTTGCAATCTTTGGATGAGGAGTGAATATTTGCTTCTTTGTGCTATTCTAGGATTGGTATCCCATAGGCAGAATAGAGTTTACAGATGGAAATTTTGGGGGCACCCAGGTGGCTCTGTTGGTTAAGTGGCCAACTCTTGATTTCGGCTCAGGTCGTGATCTCAGGGTAGAGGGATCGAGGCCTGCGAGCTCTGCACAGGTGTCTGTGCATTGAGGGGAACTGGCTTCAGGATTATTCTCCCTCAGCCCCTCCCTCTGCTGGCTCTCTCTCAAAAAAAAAAAAAATCTTAAAAAGAAAAAAGGTACAAATCATATGCAACTCTTAAAAAAAAGAAAATTGTTATCATATTGTATAAATATGACTTTTTTTTTTCCACTATTATGTTGGTGAAGGCAGAAAGAGAAATTCCAGGGGCAGGACTCCTTGCAATGTAGGGCTTTTGTGCCACTACTGAAGCTTTTTCTTCCTGTCGTTCTTTAAAAAAGAACTTTACAGAGAAGCCTGGTGAGGTAATAGGAGTCGTTTCTTCCTCCAGGATTTAGCTGGCTACACAAGGAACAACGATCTCGGAGGGCCTTTCTCCTGGCTAGCCTGTCCCAAGACCCTGGGGACAAAATCTAAATATAAACCTAAAGTAGGGGCACCTGAGTGGCTCAGTGGGTTAAACCTCTGCCTTTGGCTCAGATCATGATCTCGGGGTACTAGAATCAAGCCCCTCATCAGGCTCCTTGCTCAGCGGGAAGCCTGCTTCCCCCTCTCTCTACCTGCCTCTCTGCCTACTTGTGATTTCTGTCTGTCAAATAAATTAAAAAAAAATCTTTGAAAAAAAAAAAAAACCTAAAGTAATTGGCAGATCAACAGTTGATAGTACCAGAAGTATACAAAAGAGATCATGCAATGATAGCACTGACTTATGAATAGGTAGCTCAATGAAGTAAAAACTTACAGAATCACACAGACTTCTTCCTTTGTATTTTTCTTCCCCAAAATCTCATTAATTTTTTCTCCTATTTTCAGTTGCAATGTTTTGATCACATAACTGTCATTTAAAAATATAATTTAAGGAGAACTATCATATTTTTAAAAATGTGCATTTCAAAGTGGGATCTTTATCATTGAGGCAAAATTGTGCATGTGTGTGTGTGTGTGTGTGTGTGTGTGTGTGTCAGTGTGTGTGTAGCACTTAATCCCTCTACACTTCACTTTAATATGGAAGTATCAAGAACAGGAGTGAATGTCACTGAAGTTCACATTACACACATTTCTTTAGGATACTGGTTACATATTTTGCAAACGGATCCTAAAAATAAATGAAGCCTATTAGTTAAAAGATCTATCCTTATATTGGAGGGATTTCTCAAGCAGGATAAAAATATTGTTTTAATGGTCACTAATCGTTAATGGCTTTCTCTAGCTGCAAGCATGACCCAGTATTTCCTCATCAGATTTTTATGCTCTTTGTAACAGCTCCTGTGCCTAAGTCTGTGTAACATTTCCCACCAGCAGGTTAATGGAATGCAACACACAAAAAGGGCCCAAGAATCTGTTTGTTACAGTCTACTTACTAAAGCTGTGGCTACAACACTCCAGTGCTGAAGTCAGGGAAAAGGCATCATCCAAATACAATCCAAGGAAAATGCAAGCTGATACAGCACAAAGATGCTTTGTTTAAGCATGGCAGAAATTTCCAGCAACTATCTGGAAAAAAAAAAAATGCAGGATGGGAGGGAATGTAATCAAATAACAAAACAAACCCAAACTAAAAGAGAATCTTTATAAACCAGCACAAGGACACTTTGTTTTTAAGTGCACACAATGAATTTTAAAGATCTTTGTTCAGAAGGGAAATAAAGTATTATGAAGGACTGACACATTTGATGGATGGATGGTTTCTGGAAAAAAAAAAAAAAGAAAAAAACAACAACAAAAAAACCCACCCCACATTATCAATTACTTTATCCTTGTTTGGCCCCAGTCCAGTAATTTTTATTTGAACAAGCCACATGCTAGCATGGGTTTGATTGCAGGAAGTGACTGGTTGTTGTTAAAGGCTACATTTCACTGGGGGGGCTTATCTCTTCCTCCCCCCTCCCCTTTCTGATGGGACGCTGATAGGAAAGGCACAGTTTCAGTTGTTATAAACAGAGTCAGGGATTGTTTGATAGACCCGCCCGTGTTTTGCTTTCAGCCTTCCGTGGTACAATCTGGACAAGGGATTCAGCAGCGCTTCAGAAAACAAATACTTGAATTTAGCGATTCCTGTCCTTGACTTTGATATGAAATTTTCATTTTTCTGACATTTATTTCTCTCACAAATTTAGGTGTATCAGAAAAAAAAAAGTTATGAATCTGACATCTTTTTTTCTTCTCGTTCTTCTTCTTTTCTTTTTCAGTAGACTCAAATGAACCTTGCTGAGAAAAAAGGATCTTTATGAAACAGTTAAGTGTGTCAAGGATCTTCTCAAACAGCCCTATGCCTTGTTCTTGCTTTGCTTATTTTTTATCTAATCAAAACAAGTACATTAGGACACTGATTATTAGTCTAAATATAAGAAATATAGCTAATTAAACTATATTATTAAGTGTTACCAGTTTTCATCCATAATTAAACAAAGATTTGGATACAGTCATTAGCAGGCAGGAAATTATGTATGAAATCAACTGTTGATACTCATACAGATGTGTGTATGTGTGTGTGAGAGTATCTGCTATTCATAATAACTTCCTTTATGACTGGATTTTTTTGCATGTTATCATGCCTGAGACTTAAAATATTTCCAAATTACCAGAGTAGCATGTTGACAACAGGCTTTGGATAGTTAGTTAAGTATGGTTCCTAGTTCTATATTTTAAAAACTAATTTTAGGGACGCCTAGGTGGCTCAGTGGGTTAAAGCCTCTGCCTTTGGCTCAGGTCATTATCCCAGGGTCCTGGGATCAAGCCCCGCATCCGGATCTCTGCTCAGCAGGGAGCCTGCTTCCCTCTCTCTCTGCCTGCCTCTCTGCCTACTTGTGATCTCTGTCTGCCAAATAAATAAATACAATTTTTAAAAAATAATAAAATAAAAACTAATTTTAGTGATTATTCTTCTTCAGAGAATGAAAAAATAAATTAAAAAAAAGATGGGCGTAAGAATGGTCATTTGATTATTCATCAGAACATCGAAACAATTTGAATGAATTTGGATTTAATCTTGTTCAATGGAGGAAATCTAAATTTAGTAAACATTTGTTGACTCATTGGTTCATATCAGAATTCTTCTAAAGAAGATCACATAGCATAGAGAGACATGTATAAAATGTATTATTAGCCACAACTGATTTCCTGAAAACAAAATGAAGAAAACAAGAGATATTTTATATCAAAATTCTATAGCTGAATGTCTTATTCCTTTCTGACCTAGAAAAAGGTGGCTCGGAAGCAGCAAAAAACAAAAGCCGAAAAACCTGAAAAACCAGAAGACCTTCTAAAGAAATAGTCCTGAGTGTGAATCTTCTGTGCAATACACAGGCTGGGTGAATTCATGCAAGTAAGGGCATTTGTTCCAGAGCCCATGGAGTCACCTTTAAAATGAAAATGAGATGGAGTTTAAGGTTTTGTATTAGATCATTTATTTGGCAGTGTCTGGCACGCTCGGTGGGCCTTGTCAGACAGTGTGGTAACCGGTGGTTGATTAATGGTTACCCAACTGTGGAATAAACACAGGTCCTTCCTAAGATATAACAGAAGTCCACGAGGCAAGGTTCACACAAGTAATCAGTTACTTTCTAGCACCAGAAGTCTTGATACTCAAAATATCAAAAACAAAATTACGCATCCCTCTTTTGTCGCTATTTAAATTTTCAGTTGAGTTGACTAGTTTTAGTATTTTATTTGGCAATTCTTCCTCCTGAAGCTATGATTTTGTATCTATTTGGTTTTAATAATTAGTCAAGTTCTAGTTGTGCATGCAGCAGCTCTACAGATAATAAAAATTTAATTAAACTTACTTTGATGCAACTTCGATTATAAATTTTCCTAAGCATTGCATAAATAATTCAAAAATGTATGTGACTAACATACGTCATTCAACAGAAAGTGAATTTTCAAAAACTCCATGCTCAGTATGGTTGTTTGTGTTCGGCTATCATAAACATTTTTGCTCTAGAACTGATAGAAAATATACAGTTAGTGTACCTTTTGCCGGTATAGTTGTTACTATCCAGCATTTTCATAGCTTAGATTTGATTCCTGAAGCTGACTAATTTTTACAATGTGATTCGCATGTTTACTGTTTTTGGAGCAAGCCATTAGAGAACATTGCTGCATAGCAATCTAAATGTTGTAAAAATGTGTCTAACTACAATTTGTAATAAATATTTGACAATTCTTTATTTTACACTTTCAATGTCTTATTAAACTATACTTATACATGATAATTACCATCACAATAAATCATTTTCCACATGATTAATTACATATCTTAAAATTTTCAAAGAATATAACATCCTCCAGGGAATTAAAAAACAAACTTTTTTTATCCTTTTTTTTATCCTTTCAAGAAAGCATAAGTACTAAATTTCGTAAGCCTGTAAAGAAAAAGTAATCTATGTTACTGTTTAAATCCTTGACAGACGTCATTCCTAGAGATTATAAGATTATTTCCAGCATGGCTTCCCTTTCACAAGCCTTAATTTCTCTTTAAATTCTCGCTGGATGAATTCTAAAAAGTGCCTCAGTTTGGGTTACAAACTGAGGATGGAGAAGGATTGAGTTATCTCTGCATGTCTCCCTTTCTTACATAGATGTTACAAAAATTAGACTCAGAAGTCAACCCTCAGGGATGAAAATGCTACACAGTGACAGCTATACTGGGGAAATATAGTCATGCCCGTGCTGTTGTCGTGCCTGTCCTGTGAAATGAGGTGGGATGAGTGAAGGAGGGTTGCTAGACTGAATGATCGTTGGGTGGTATCGGCAATTGAGCACATCAAGGGGGTAGAGATAACCAAGGGACAGGGATGTTAATACTCTACTTTCATTTGTTTGCCCTACTGAGTTTTTAACTCCCTCTGTAAACCTTCAGTAAAAGTGTTCATTGCAGACAGCTTGGGTTAAGGGTACATCAGAAAAGGAGAGGAAGTCTGAAAGGATAGCCTGGTGTGGAAAAGGGACAGAGGAGCAGAAGGCATCAAGTTAGAGATCAAGAATCTCACCAGAAATAAGAGATTATAGCCAGGGATGGTAAAGAGAAACAGAGACCCTCCAGAATCCCTGGAGGATGGATTTCCTACTGTACGTGGGTTGGTGGTGAATCATTCCTGTCGTAAGCCGTAAGAGCAAGGAATCCAGCGGGCTGGAAGATGAGAACATCCAGTTAACTGACACATGGGTTACAGAGATAACACCTTTCTATATATTTTCCAAGTTTATATATTGTAGGACATTAACTATTATTATATATGGTATATATGTATCAATTTGGATAGTAGAGTAGGGATGTACCCAAGTTCTACACACTGAGTTAGGCCAGCCACCTTTCTCTGAGTTACAGTTTTCACATTTTTTTTTAAGATTTTATTTATTTATTTGACAGAGAGAGATCACAAGTAGACGGAGAGGCAGGCAGAGAGAGAGAGAGAGAGGGAAGCAGGCTTCCTGCTGAGCAGAGAGCCCGATGTGGGACTCGATCCCAGGACCCTGAGATCATGACCTGAGCCGAAGGCAGCGGCTTAACCCACTGAGCCACCCAGGCGCCCCAGTTTTCACATTTTTAAGGTGGTCACGATACCTGTTCTCCTCACCTAACAGGGTTTTATAGGGAAGGAAGAGGCATGAGGAAACACTTTGTAAAGCACGATGCCTTATAATTAAACCATGGTATTAAAAGGCAGCTCTAGTGGAGTGGGAAGAAGTGCAATTGAAAGGTCAAGTTTGATTCCCCTTTGCTTACTAGTTGTACAATCTTCAGGAGGCCAATGGTTTCTCTGAATGTCAGTTTCCTAGTCTATAAAATGGGGGTTTTCATACCCATTCTTCCCATCTCTCAGGGTCTTCACATATTTCTGATACAATGACATGTGACACACTATGTAAACACTCATGGTCCATACAGAAATGAAGTGCCCGCTGGTCTCTCTTGTGGATACATTTAATAAAAAACCATAACAAAAGCATTTAAATCTTGTTCCACTTAAGCCAAGCAGTGGAGGTGTATGTGTAGGGTGTCTCCGTGAATGAAAATTTCCCAGAATTACAGGCTTTCCTAAAAGTCGTAGTGCACTACGTTAGATATTACACTATGAATGATGGCTCCTTCACACAATTTTACAAGGATTTCTCTTAAAGGAAGTCATGTGACTTACCAGAATTGTTCCGGGTTCCATAATAGTGAAGACAAGTCCTGAATTAAATTATTAGCAGTGGGAGCCAACATGCCAGCCTTGAGATTATAGACCCTTACAATTTTGATCACTTTATAAGACAACTAATCCATTCTCAACAAAACGTGTCTGCTTCCACTTCCCCCAAGTAATATTTACTCCAGACGTTTATTTCTTTGGAAGTATTAAAGAAAGGGAAAGAAAAAACGATCACGCTCAGCAGGTGATCCTGAAGCAAAATCCATTCTGTATGATCCCTGCAACTCCCTAGTTATACAATAAAACATTTTGGGGGCAGCAAGGGTTTGCCTTTAGTGGGGAGAGGTTTGTCTTCTCTATGGAGGAAACACCCAATGGATGAAGTCAGAAAGCCTAAGGGACTAACCAAAGTTGACCAGGTCATGGTAGATTGTGAACTGAGCCCCTATGAGAAGAATACTGGACTTTCATGACTGATTTTCTCATACAAAGCAGTATGGTATCTAGTTATACTGTCCTACACCTACCCCATTCCCATGCCACTCACTTCAGAAAGTGAATCCAATTTTTCTCTTGGAATATCTGCCTTGCAGGCTGTTTTGATAGCATGAGTGGGCGCCTGTGGGAAGGCATGGTGGGAGAAGCGGAGTGGATGTGAGCCCTGCTGTTGTGGAAAGTAGAAGGACTGGTGCCTGAGCATCGTTTTTCTCTCTTGAATTGTGCTTATCAAGCCTGCAGAGAGATTGAGGTTGGGGCCTGGAGGAAAGGAGGGAGTGAGGTTTGCTTCATGCATCCATGGGAAACCTCAGGTTCAAGTTTTTCCCACTGGCAGCTGCAGCACAGTCATCTCCCTGATTTACCCTCCACTCGCATTTTAGCAATAAAATCTCTGCTTGAAAAGGAGTAAACCGTGCAGGTGAGTTGGGGAATGGTGAAATCACATATTTTAATTGAATACCCACTTGTGGAAAGTGGTTTTTAGACAGGTATGAAAGAAGGAGGCAGGAGACAGAAGTTTGACCTCTGCTTCTGTACTTCTAAACTGTACATCTTTGGGCAAGTAACTTCTCTTTAAGCCTCAGTTGATTAATCTTTAAAGTGGGGATAGTAATACCTTGTTTGCTTTAAGGCCGGGTGGGGTGTGGAACAGAAGTATCTCTTAAGGGTCATTTCTAGATTCAAGGAAAGTAAATGTAATGTGAATTTTTCTTGAGCAAGAGGGAATTTTTTTTCAAGATTTTATTTATTTACTTGAGAGAGACAGAGAGCTCATGAATGGGAAGGGGGACAGAGGGACCAGCTGACTCCCCACTGAGGCAGGAGCCCAACACAACATGGGGCTCACTCTTAGGACCCTGAGATCATGACCAGAGCCAAAGTCAAATGCTTAACTGACTGAGCCACTCCAGCACCCCAAGAAGGTCCTTTCTAATAAGTATATTTTTAAAATATAGTTTGCTTTACCAGCTTAGAGTATAAATAAATTCACAGTTCCTTTTAAATATGCAGACAAGTTGTCAACTGTTAATTGCTCAGACTAGGTAGAAGTTCAGGGTCTCTCTCAGACACTTGGAACTATTGCTGACATATCGTGTAACTGTAGAAGACAGGGTCTTCCACAGACCTTATCATCCTCATCTAGCCATTTATCCCAAAGCACTCCATTAGTGCTAGCATGAGTAAGCCAAAGGAGTTTCCTATCTTTAACCCAGACTTCTTTCAGAATAAGAAAGATCCGTAGCCCCTGCATCTGTAGCTACTGATGCTGAGACTAGGTCACTGGTCCATTCTCCTGTTGACTTCCTGACACATTCTAGACAACCCCCCACACCCCACCATGTCTGTGCTCCCCCAGAAGGAAAGAGACAGGTTTCAGTGTTCCTTCTTGCCAGTAGACTTAATTAGAGACCATGTGAGGGGGTTCAAACAATGTAGCATTTCAAGAAGACTTCTTCTTTCCCAGAGAACCTCCTTAGTCTCTATACACATTTGTCCACCCTACTCCCAGGCCAAGGCCACCCTTCCCCAAGAAAGTAATGTGTGCCCACTTGCCTTTTATCCACCAAATTAAGAAAAGACATCACAACACAAAGATAGCTTGGCAACCTCTACCACTAAACACAGAGGCAGCTGGCAGAGATGAGCCTCTGCCTCACCAGGCAAGTTCAGAGATTTGGCATTCTCTTTGACGTTGATACACTCAATCTTTTCAACTAAGGAGTTGAACTATAGAGTTATGCCCATCGTATCATAGATGGGAGAGCGGTGTGTCGTCAGTTATGGGGCAAATCAATTGCTGCTCTAGAAATGAATCCACGTGTCCTGGATTCTCTATGATTATTGCTGTGCTAGTGGTACATTGAAGGCAGAACTTGACATTTCTGAATTGCATAAATGGCCTCTATTCAAATTAAAATGTACCCATCACTTAATAGTGGGGTTAGGCAGTGCCAGTGCTAAGGGGAGGTCTCCCTTCATAGTCCGCATTAGCTGCCCCAAATAAAAGTAATAGATACTCTTTAATATGGAAAAGGATGTTTTCTTTGTCTTAGGGCCAAGTACGAGTAAGGGCACTTACAGACCAGTTTCATATTTGTAATGATCCTGTCGCTCCCTGCTTGCAATCCTTCCCCCTCCCACATGGCTTTCCATTACACTCAGAATAGAAAACAAATGCCTTTATCAGATGTCAAACATTCCATGTGATCTGGACCCATCGATGTGGCGGTGACCTGGTCCTATACTATTTTTACTTTTTTCGAAGCCCTCGCATTCATCAACACTTCCCCAGATGGGGCCTTTGTATCCATCTGAAGCTTGCTGCTCAGCGATCTCCGCCATGGCTGGCCTCTTCTTGGCAGCCCCTCTGGGCAGTGCACTGCCATCTGAATTACTCCTATCCGTCCACCATGCTTTACTTCTCTTTATAGTATGTACCACCACTTTCATATTACACGGTTACTCATTCAGCTGTTTGTCTGCCTTTCAATCAGAATGGAAGTCCCCAAAGGGAAGAGACGGTGCATATGCTGTTTACTGCATCAGTCTGAGTCCAATTACACAGTAATTTGAACAAGAGAAGTTCAATATAAAGATTTATTAATTATGACGGGAAACAGGAGTAGAGAGGGGCTGGGAAATAAGAGGTAAAGAGAACCCTGAAGAATGTAGAAATAGCAGATATAAAGGAAGAGCCATCACCTTTAGGGCTGACATAGAGGACTCAAGAAAGAGCCTCCCCAAGACCCCCCCTCCAACACACACACACACACCCTATGGCTGAAATCCAGACCTTGCTCTGGAGGGCACAGCTGGAGCAAGAAGACCCTGGTGGACATCTGTGTTCTGGAACTTGCCGGAAACCCACACTCCAGAACTTACTGGAAATTGATCTTGGGGTGGGGGAGGGGGAATGCAAGAAAGCCATTCAGGGAATGTCTCAGCAGAGGCAGTCTGCTCTGAAATTACACAAGGCGGGGGTGGAGGGGGTGGGGAGGGGTGGGGGTGTGTGTGGGGGGGGTCATGGAGGAAGCTACTGACTTCTGGGTGCAACTGATTCCCACCTGTGCTGTAGTAATCTGCCTGGCCTGCAGGGAAAATCAGGAAGCAAAACCCTTTCCTCTTGCAATGCCTCCCCAGCACCCTCTGTGGACAAAGCTTTGGTACCCCTTGACAAAGGAAACTATTTAAAGGGCTCAGATCTGTTTTCACAGAGCAGGCAAAGAGGATGAATTTGAAGCTGAGAGACAACAAATGAAAAATAGCCAATTTATTGTTAAATTCCCTTATCCTGGCACATATTAGGCCACAAAATTTTTTTTTTCAATAAATACTTGGTGGAGGAACAAAGAAGAGAAAATAATGAATAATGTGGTTGCTTTGCATACATCACATAAAGATTGGAACCCCAGGCCTAGCTTCCAATAGGAATGCTGCTGCTGAGCCTGCCCACATAAAAATTCTGGAGCTCCCCACTGTGTGTGATAAGATAAGCCCCCAGCTGACTTTACAGCTTAGCTCAATAGTCTGTGAAAAATGTAAAAAGAGGGGCTCCTGGGTGGCTCAGTGGGTTAAAGCCTATGTCTTCTGCTCAGGTCATGATCCCAGAGTCCTGGGATCAAGCCCCGCATCAGGCTTTCTGTTCAGTGGGGAGTCTGCTTCCCTTCCTCTCTCTCTGCCTGCCTCTCTGCCTACTTGTGATCTCTGTCTGTCAAATAAATAAATAAAATCTTAAAAAAAAAAAAAGTGTAAAAAGGGAACCACAGGGGTGCCTGGCTGGCTCAGTTGGAAGAGCATGTGACTCTTGATCTCCAGGTGGTGAGTTCGAGCCCCATGTTGGGTGTAGGGATTACTACAAACAAACAGTCAAACAAACAAACTTGAAAAGACAGAAAAGCTGGAGCAGAGAGTAGAAGAGACAAAAGCAGCAATTTGCCCCATCCATTCTCTGTGTTCTTCTGGGACACTGGTGGCTTCATTTGGCATCTTTCTGAGACCTCACTGTCATGTAGATCTGCCAAATGAGCAAAGTGTGAAACACATTCAAGGGCAGTATTTCAAAACTGGATTTAATAAAAAGTAAAGAAACATCCTGATTTCTTGTTACTCTTCTATTGACACAAACTATTGAAAGAGTTTAGGAGAGTGGTTCCTGTCATTAGTTATTTGAGATTTCCTAACAGAGCAGATTCCCCTTGGTCCACTAACCCTTTGAAATAGCTCTTCAGGTTCTATTACTAGGATTCTCATTCCCTGTCCTGGGATATAACTGTATAGAATCTCAATAAATATGGCCCAAATGATACAGAACCTTTTATACTGACACAACATGGTGTTTGCTCATGAATACCATCAGCAGGTATTTACTGAGCACCAACTATGTGCCAGACATCATTGTCAGCATCTGGAGTGTGGCCGTGAACATAATCAAGTTCCAGTTCTTATGGAACTTTTGTTAACATTCTGGCAAGAACAGATAACATGGAACTTCCTACAGAGGCACCGTGGGTGATTTAACGAACTATTGAAAAGCTCCACTGGGAGCAAATAACCAACCCTAGAATAAAATGTGATTGTTGCTGGTGTTCTTAGAAAATTCACGTTCCTAGTGTAGAAATTGTATCACTCAAGTCTTCTAATTTTTGGTTCTCAGGGATGTTTCAAAAACAGTGCTGTTCGGGATGCCTGGGTGGATCAGTCGTTAAGCGTCTGCCTTTGGCTCAGGTCATGATCTCAGGGTTCTAGGGTTGAGTCCCGTATCAGGCTCCCTGCTCAGGGGAAGCCTGCTTCTCCCCTTCCCACTCTCCCCTTGTGTCCCCCCCCCCCCCCATCTCTCTTCTCTGTCAAATAAATAAATTAAATCTTTAAAAAACAACAACAACAAAAACAGTGCTGCCCTGCTGCCCAATGGAAATATGTGAGCAACATCAAGGAATTTAAACCTTCCTAATATCTGGATTTAAAAAATTAAAAACAAAGAGAAAAAAATAAGTTTAGTAACATATTTTGTTTAAACAATTATGTTCAAAATATTAGAATTTCACCATGTAATCATGATAAATGATTGAGCTATTTCATGTTCCCTTTTTGTTGTTGTATTAACTCTTCAAAATCAGCGTGTATGTGTTCTTACAGCACATCTCATTTTGGACTGCGACATGGGACAGAGGAGATTCAGAAAACTGTCCAGAGTTCTCCATCCTTATATCTGGGGTTGGAGATAGTATTTGCTGAATCGAATTGCTGAAAGTATCTGGGGATGGAGTTCACATTGTGAAGACCATCACAGCCTTCCTTTGCACTGGCCCTCCCACAGTGCCCAGCACAGGAAGAAACCCATAGAATATGTTAGGTTGGACATTAAGTCATTGATTTGTCCACTGAGGCTTGGAATATCACTAAGAAGATTGGTTTTCCACTAACGGTGAAACATCTCTGCCAATGTCCGAGTTAGAGAGTAGGCAAGTCATACTGAGAAGTAAACGTCCAAAGCAGACCCTTAAATTCGTCGTCAACTTGGCTTTTTCTGAATTCCTCCACGCCCCCGAAGGCTAGAGGCTCACTAGGAAAGGCTACCAACCACAGCGACTCCCCTTAAACCAGGGAGTTACCCCTAGCTGGATGAAGCATAAAGGTGAAGGCGCTCTCTGCCCGGGACCATCCTTTCTGCCCACGGAGTCTGTTCCCACCTCCTTAGCCCCTTCCCTAAAAACGCCCCCCCCCGCCTCCCCGCGCCATTTCCCCGAAATTTGTCCCTTTGGTGGCTGACCCGCCCTATCTCGTGGCCCGCGTGGCCCGGCCCGTTTCAGCCTCGTCAAACTTGACTTGCTCCTCCAAAGAGCAGGAGAAAGAGGGACAGTCTTGTTTCTGATCCGGGGGAAAGGAGCATCTCAGGGGCGCAGGGGCGTTTTCTACCCTGTGCCTGCGTCAGGTACCTCGTTGACACTGTCCTAGTGCAGGACTGCGGAATGCGGGTGGTCCCCTTCGACAAAATTTCTTTGGGAATCGGATGACCCCTGTCCCCGGGTCTCCAGCCCCACCCCGAGACTCCACGGTTACGCCCCCGCGGCCCCCGAGGGGAGCGACTTGGGGTGCTTCCTCTCATAGCTCCTTGGGGAAACCGGCCCCACTTTGGGGTTAAATGGCAATCACAGACCTCTCGGGGCTCGGAGGGGCGCCCTCCCCACCCGCGCCCCTGGCCCCCTGCCCCGGTAAGCGTCTCGCAGCTCAGTCTCCTGCTCTAAACAAGAACAGGGGCTCGAGTCCGCGTTCACACGGAAAATTATGCCGGCTCCAGCGGCGCGTAAAATTGATGTGAACCGAACGGAGTGGGATCGGCGTGATCCTCCCTCTCTTGTCTCAACAGGGGTTTCGGCGCGTTACACAAGGCCGAGCTTGTCTCTTTAAGGAGACATTGGACCCTAATTAGTCCGCATTCCTAGCGCGGCCGAGGACCGAGGGGCCGAGGGTGTTTGGGTTGGAGGGGGGCGGGTGGGAAGACGAGACTCGGAAGGAGATCTTCTGACCAACCTCGAGTCTTATCGCCCCCACCACCCTCTTCATTTTGCCGCCACCACCGCCACCAACACCCAGTTCTAAAGATGCAGCCAGGGCAGCAGCAACAGCAGCAGCGGCAGCAGCCGCCACCGCTTCTCCCAGGCCCACGTTACTTTGATTGACAACTGAACAAATGTTTCCCCGGTTCGAACGCTCGCGCTAAGGAACGTCAGCCAAGACCAAGCTCCGCCTTGGGCGGGCCATCTCCGCTCCGCCTCCGCTAACCCCATCACGTTCCGTTCATTGGTCTGAACCGCGGACGACGCCCGGCCCCCACGTGGGCTTCAGCCCGGCCAGCTCCTCCCCTCGGCTCGCCATTTGTCAGCAGTGAAATGATGGGCAGTAACACAGAACGGCGATTAATGTTCAGCCATCTCTGATTGGTTGCTGGAGACACCTACCGCGCCAAGGGTGGGCGGGGCGTTAGAAGAGCGCCCCAGAGCGGTCGCGTGGCGGGCCGGTGATTGTAGTCAATCTGGCCGAATCCTCGACCACGGTCGCTGGGGGTGGACTACATCTCCCGGGATGCTCCGCGGTCCCTCCGCGGACGGTTGTGAATATGTATCAGAATGTTAATGATTAGCTGCTGCTAAATTTGGTCAAAGAAGTCACCTACACAGAGCGTGTTGTTAGAGCTGTTCTGAGCGGGTGTTTGGGCTGTTGGCTGCTTGCTTCCCCCTCTCTCACACACTTGTATATTATTTTGAGGTGGTGTTCGCAGAGTTTGAAAGGAGAGAGAATTAAAAAAAAAAGCCGCAAGCGTTTCACTCTCTTTTATTTTTATAATCCCCTTCAATTTGGGGTTAAAAAAAAGGCAAGAAAACAGGAAGGAAGAAAAATAAGGAAATGAGATGTGGTAAAAGAAGCTAAAAGGTGCCTTTTTAAAAGATCGTTGCTGTGAAGTGAAAAAATCTCCAGAGAAACCAAAAAGCACCGCCGAGACCTCTTCCGAACCAAAGGAGTTTGTGTTTGCTTTTAGGAAAGAAGAGAGAGATCATTCATTCGGAGGAATAACAACCAATTAAAAGACAAATAAAAAAAAGTTTGGAGTGGGACGAGCGAGCGAGCGGGCGGGCGGCGCTGCCGGCGGGCGCTGGTGCGCGGAGCTCGCACTTTTCCCGGCCCGGGGGAACGGCGCGGTAGCGGCGCTGGGCTCGGCGGGCGCGCCTCGGCGGAGCGAACGTCGGAGCGTTGCCGCGGGAGACGCGCGCCGGACAATGCCCGCGGCGGGCCAGTGACGCCCGCGAGGAATGCCGAGCGGCCCGGCCGCCCGCAGCCAGCCGCCGCCGCCGCCGCCGCGCGTTCCTGCCGCCCGCGTCACGCGAGACCCGGCGGGGGCCGGGACCGCCCGAGCCGCCCCTCGGACCCGGCCGGCCGCCTCCGCCGCCGCCTCCTCCACCTCCTCCTCGGGGCCATTAAAGCCAATGAGCCGCGCGCCTCTGCCCAGCGCAGCCAACTAAATCGGTTTGGATGATTCGCGACCTGAGCAAGATGTACCCGCAGACCAGACACCCGGTGAGTGCGGGCGGCGGGGTGCGAGCTCGCCGAGCGCGGGGGGATTCCCCGCGTCGCCCCCTGCGCGCCGAGTTGTGTCTGGGGCCGAAGGGGCGGGGAGGGCGGCTCGCGCCTCGCGGCCCGCTCGGGGAGCTGCCTGCCGTCACCCCCCACGCCCCCGGCGCGGTGGCACTCTCGGAGGGGGTGCGGAGAGGCAATTGAGTTGTAGCCATTTTCTTATTGTTGTCTTTGAAGCCCCTGGAAGCCGCGCGGAGCCGTTCGCCGTCCCCGCGCAGCGACTCCTCGGGGCGGGGGGGGGGGGGGGTCGGCGAGCGATGGAGGAGGCGCGACTCCGCGCTGGGGCGGGGAGGGCGCCCTCGGCGGCGGCGCGGCTAGTCCGGCTGCGGCTCGGGAGTCGGGGCGCCGGCCCCTCGAGCCGAGGGCCCCGGGGACGCGCGAGCGAGCCCTCCGGCCGGCCGCGGAGGGTGGCGGCCGCGTCCCCCTCCTCCCCCGACCTGACCGCGGCCAGACGCCATGGCGCGAGTCCCCCCGACGGGCCAGTTTCGATTCCGGGTGGGGTGGGAGTGGGCGCGGCGCGCGGGTCCCCGGTCGCCCGCGGTTGGCGAGGGAGCGGAGCGGGGTCTCGAACCCGCAGGGTCCGGGGCGGGCTAGAGCACTCGGGGGCCCGGGGCCAGCCAGAAACCAGTCCCTGTCGGCTGTGTGGCGAGGCCGGGGGGTGGGGGTGGGGGGCTAGATGAGAGTTTTAATCGCTCTTTGCCTGCCTGCACGGTGAGCCCCCCCCTCCCCCCCTAGCGCCGCGTGGTATGTTTTCTCCATCTCGCTGCCTCGCCTGTGATGTGGGCTAATTAAATATTTTATTGTTGTTCTTTAGGCACCGCATCAGCCTGCTCAACCCTTTAAATTTACAATTTCCGAGTCCTGTGATCGGATTAAGGAAGAGTTTCAGTTTTTACAGGCTCAATACCACAGGTAACGATATTGACTTTAGCTGATCCTCCTGTTTGCTTAGCTCTTGTCCCCCCCCCCCCCCCCATACACACACAGACACCCCCTCCCCTTTTTTTTTGGCCTCCACAAAGGTGATATTATCATTTTTACTTGTGGGCAGAAAGGGCAAGTCAAGGCCTCTTTTACTCAGGCAGGTGTAAAGAAATTAAGCATTCTTTCCTTCTCCAGTAAATAAATAAAAAGGAGGCAGAACAATCGAAACTGGGGAGACTTGGAAAATGCTGAGGCCAAACTTTCGATATTGATTTATTGGGGCCAGGAGAATGGAAGGTTGGGAAGATTCTGGGGCCTTTTGACTTCCTTGGTTCTTTATTACTCCGGGCTTGATTCCGTCTCACTTTTTTCTGCCATTCCACTGAAATACTGTGAACTGAGAGCCCTGGGAAGTCACAAGTAAGCGATTTCATTACTTTTATGCTGAAAAAATGTTTTCTTCTTAGAGGCAATTGTTAGAGTGCCTTTGACATATTTTTCTTTTCGCTGGCTTTCTAATGACGTGTCATTCTTATTTCTTAAATGCAAGAAAACCAAAACGAGCCACTGAACCCGATCCACACTTTGCCCCTGGGTGGTGGTATTCAACTTGTCTCTGTTTTGGAGGCAACAAATAAGACATCATTCATAAGACATGATTGATTCATATTTTCACTAATTCTCTTTGTGGAACATTAAAGAAAAAAAAAACTCCCTTGTGACATTTTGGGGGACTTAAATTTGCGCTTGGGTATGTACACATTGATGTTTATTTTTGTTTTCTTCTTTCATTAAATGAATTTAGTGAATGTTCATTTCTGGATGCGGCTCCGGAATTAAATTGTCTAGAGGATTTTTTTTTCTTAAACAAAAACCCCACATTTGATCCTCATTGAAAGGGCAAGTCCAGGCTGGTTCCAGTTACCCCTTTCTCTCCCACCACTTCTTCTTCAGTAATGAGGGTGCTATTTAAGATCGTTGATTTGGCATTTTGTAGGTGATGATTTAGAGGAGGGAATGTCTATTTACATTTGAAGAATGTAAGTCAAGGTCTGCATTGTACTTAGATTTCATTATGTCTTGAACAGCCTGAAGCTGGAATGTGAGAAACTCGCCAGTGAGAAGACCGAGATGCAGCGGCATTATGTCATGGTAAGAAAACTGTGTCACAGATTCAAAGTGCCTATTAGTTTAGGATACCAAAAGCAAGGATCTGTTCAGATTGCTGGAGGCTGCAGGATAGATCCCCGTCACAGCGTGCCAGTGCAGTTGGGGTTGTGGGAATGTGATCATTAGCAGCCTGTAATTTCAGGATGTTATAACTTGTCTCTGACAACCAGCTTTGATTTGAATTTTCAAAAAGTTCAGCTGTGTAGGGTTTAATCCTCTGTGCTTTGTTTTTATAGACTGGAGGGGAAAAAAAGACCTTCATTTATGTTTTGTCGATAGTCACAAGCAAAATGTTTTTGTGTTAGTGGTTTTCCTTATTGTTTTATTGCTGTTGTTCCAAACAGTCTTACCAGTTTTTCTGTATACAGTTTGACTTTTAAGGTTTCATTTCTTTTAGATAATAATGATGGATATCAAAAGACACCAGATACCTTTTCACATTTTTCCCGCTTTTTATGTTACGTGTGTGTGTATCTGCATGTGTTTTGTGTGTTTTCAATTTCTGCGGTGTTACATTGGTTTGAAGCATGTTGTCGTCTCCTGTATAACCGATTTGTTCTGCCAGAATTTCTGTAATGACAGTTACGCTACACATCCAAAAAAAAACAGATCTGCTTTTTCAGAAGTCTTACCAAGCATGTTTTTATGCTTGTTCATAAAGGCTCCAGAGTAACTCATTCATTTCCTATCAAGCCTTTTTCCTTTGAATGTATGAACAGGAGCAATACGCTAAAAATGAGAAATGGAACTCTGAAATAGCATCACCTTTCTGAATAGTTCTTTCAAAGCATCAGCATTTGTATGAGACACTCGCCATTAACTTGCCCACTGTGCCTAGGAATTTGAGTCCATATGGTACTAAATTTTCAACAGGTCTTACTGATTCATCTGCTTGTGATGTATAAAGACAACTGGAGATTTTAAGAACGCTACGTGTGAGGTTGATTTTCTTAGTTTTGTGAGTTACTCTCTTAGTCTGTGTCTTAGGGTGGCTGCTAGTTTATTCAGTTCCTCCTTAGCATAGGTATTGTGGATATTTTGCTTTAGGTGAGGCTTTTATGTTTGTTTTAAATATACTTGGGGCATTTGAAACAAACTAGGGAGACTGATGAAAGGCACGAAATTAATTGCTTTCCCTTTTTTGACAGTATTATGAGATGTCCTATGGGTTGAATATAGAAATGCACAAGCAGGTAAGTTACTTTTTTATAACCATTATAACCATTTGAAGTGATAATAATACTGTGCACTTTAGAAAGAAAATCGTATGTTTTGCAATTTTATTCTGCATGTTTTTGTGACTTCCTGTATTTTGAAAGACTACTCAAGGGAATACTATCTTCAGGTGTGGTTCTCCATCCTTTTTGCATTTTGTCCTGAGTTTAATCATTTAAAAATGTGACGTAAAATGTGTGAATGCATATTAAATTTTGTCCACTTTCAAAAGCAGGATGCTAAATTTTTAAAAATGTCTTGTTTTTCTTTTGAAGGAGTTAATTTATGTATTTTGGGCATTGCAAACCTGTCATAGGAGAGGGCTTTTCTTAGAAAATATTAAGAAGAGGAACTGTAAATTGTGTGGAACCTTCCTTGGCTTGGTGTGAAAGAATGGATAGAGGGTGAGCTGGGAGAATCACAATGAAATCTGTGTCGCTACAAAAGAAATTGATGTAAAATAAAATCCTGGTACCAGTTCCCCGAGGCTCCTTATTTGGGTCTTAACCAGGAACTGTAACTGTACTTCCAAAATTTGTACAGGGTAAATTGAGCTTGATAGGAGGGTGTGATAGTGCTTAGCACTGGGACTTCACATCTAGTAACTAGTTCAGCCAAAAGAAAAAGACAAAACAAAACAAAAAGATAATGATTAGTCAGAAAGTGTTGAGAGGTATGACTCAAACAGCCCCCCCCCCCTTAAGAAACTGAGTAAAATGGGGTTTGGTTTAAATTTTCTATGTAGAAAAGGAACAGGTATATAAAAAATATTGCTTGGCAATATTATTCTATTTTTAATGACCTCCTAGTGAAACTGTTTCAGGTCTGTCTCATCAACTATTTCACAGTAGGTGTGTATGTGTTTACCTGCTGGGAAAAGATGAGGGAAAACTTAATGCTTTTCATTTCTTATATATACTCATGTAGATATGATTACTCTCTAAGTTTAAAACATACAAAATAATCACATATTATTAGGCCTTTAGTACTTATGGATTCCTTTCTGATATACTTAATTACCACATACTTATAGGTAGTAGATCTGTCGGAGATGACTGGTGGACAGGAAAAGGCATTGGAGAAACAGTATTTGAAAACAGAAAGTTGGAAAAAAAGATGCGTCGTCACTTACGCTGAGGATCTTTTATTTCAGATACTCTTTTTACTTCATAAGCTATTTAATTATGTCAATATTAACATTATAGTATACTTTGCTGCACATTAAAATTAAGTGCTTATTTTAACATCTTTGCCATTTCTGTTTAGATTCGTAGTGTAAGTATCTCCTGCTTAACAGAAACCCGTCAAGCTTATGTATGGACTCCCCTTAGCTCTACCTTACAGGAATAAATTACATAAGAGATATAGTTTGTTAATTATGCTCATTACATGGCATTTTAGGTCTGGAACTTGTACATGTGTTTCTTTCTTTCTTTTTTTTTTTTGTCCTCACCCCACCATCCAAGATTAATTAGTGTCTTTTTCAAGATTGTGCCAGATGATTAATGTTCTTTTATTTTTCCTCCTGTATCTTATTTACCATAACACACACTTTCCAGATCTCTTTATACAATTTGCAGTTTTGAGAGACACAGAGCTTGTATTTGATTGTATGCATTTCTTGGGGGGGGTGATATGTGCGATCCCTTAATTTTACACATTTTGTACCTCTGTAATTCTGTCATCCACTTGTCCAGGTGGCCTCAAATGCCATCCATTTAAAATTGAGAATAGAGTACATTTTCCCCCCTTTTTTTCCCTTGCTTTTAAATTCAATCATATCAAGAATCCTGAGGGCAGTTTATCACATTATGAAATACAGACAGCCCGGCAAACCACCTACTTATTATATTTTCTTTCTTTCCCCCCTTAAGCACAGAGGCATATCTGTCTTTATTTGTTTTCCTAGGCAGACAGCCTTGGTTCCTCTTGGCCTCTCTTCCAGATGCACTCGCTGGATACCCTCGTAATGGAAAGCAGCAATAATGCAGGGAAGTTGCCCTGCGGCATAATTGGGCCTAGTTCTCAAGATCGGGTTAGGCTTATTCACTTATTAGATTTGTGTCTCTGAAGGGTTCAAGAGTAGGAGTCCCCGGAGTCCTTGGAAGTACCCTAGTAATTGGTGGCCCTGATATTCGAAACCTTTGTGTATTTTTTGGTTAACGCTCCTGTTCTTCTTGGCTGCTGCCAACCACAGAGTATTTTTTAGAGAAATTTTTCATTGGAACAGAAAATGATGGCTGTGATGGAGTCATGACTCTGTGACTTAGCAGACTGATAAAAGACTAAAAGCACAGAGCAGGGACAAAACAGGGTTGGGGGTCTGGTACTATGGGCCCTCCCCTTTCTGTATGATGTTCATCGTCAGTCACCCTGTGTTGATTCTGATCAAGAACTATAGAGTGAAATCTATGGGGAATTTGTCATTCTGAAATGAAAGCTAATGTAATTAGTACCAATTAAAGTACATTTAGTAAATTGGATTTAATCTTAATTAAGCCTGCATAATGTTGCCAATTTTTAACAATTATGTTTGAGAACATAATTAATTTAAATTTTGGTAACTGAGTAAATAGCATTAGTCTGGTAGAATTAGTTGATTTTTTTTTTTTTTTTTAAAGGGGAACTCGGTGACATGACATGGAATTAGAGCATAAAATATGAATCTAATTTCTGGTACTCTTTAGTGGGATCGATAGAACTGAGCAGAGGAAGCTGGAAAAAAAAAAAAAAAGAAACAGAAAAGTTAGAATGGACTGTTCTAGGCCCTAATGTGAATTTATGTTTCACCACTGTCTTTAGTTCCAGCGTGAACATGAAGTTGACAAATGGGACATGGTTAGAAATGACACGTGTTTTATTGTGATGTCTTCATATTGGAATTTTTTAAAATGGAAGAACGTTGGCCTTTATTCCCTAAAGATTTCCCTAAGTGTGGGTTTTTTTGTATTCTTTTTGTTGTTGCTGTTGTTCTGGATGGACCAGTTGGCCCATGGTTTAGTTGTTACTTTTTTTGCTGATTGTTCCTCTTTATAAATACAGTGTGGCTTCTAAATGGGTCAGTGGCCATGGGCAGAACAGGGTGATGCGTGCACTTGATAACATTGCTAAATACTGCCCATTCCCATCCTTCACCCGTAACACTGTAATTAAAGAAGACCTCCCTGATTTAATCTGACAGCAGCAGTTACCACTTTAGAAAGCGAATATTGGATATAGATTAGGAACAGTAGGTATGTGAGTTCCATCTATAGGAAGTCTAAATGGAGATGAATATACCGCATTTTGAGAATGTCTCGGGACTTTCTCATAGTCAATATTCTGTAGTCTGAAGGTTGTTTTTGCTTCTAAAAAAAAATAGAGCTTAGTATTTGAATTTTAGAATTTGGAACTTTTGGAAACTTACAACATTTAGAACCTAAAAGAAGTGAACACCGCACATTTGTATACACATGTCTGTGTGTTTGGGACCACGCATGTGTATGTATATATATGTGTATGTATGCGTGTGTGTAAATGTATGTGTGTATAGATACATAATTGTTATTTTTTAATCAGAGCAGGAAAACCCCTGTTTCACTGCAAGCCATGTAAATTTTATTACAAGACTTGGGCCACAACCATTTGAGTGCTCCTAAAATATTAATTGAATAGAAATGAAAGGGCCTTGCCAACTGATAGGATATCATAATCATAGCCTCTCTGGTCGATGGTAAATGATGATAAATGACATTAGGAACCTTTTAGCAAACTGTAATAACTACAAGGAGGGAAGCAGTATGGATTTGCATTATATCTGATACCCTCTAGTACCAAGTGGATTGCCAATACTGCTTGTTTAGCATTTTCTAAGGGCAATAGGATATTGATTTCTGACTTACAAGGAACAGCTCTATTTTCACCATTGAAAAGTATTGCAGGTTGTTAAGAAGAAATTGACTTGAAGAGGCCGACTGCTGCCCATCATGGAGCAAATAAAGCAAAACTGCCGAAGCATGGTGGAGCAGCGAGACGGGCCCTCAGCAATTTGTTGCTATTAATTTACCATGCTCGACAGCAAATCAATCGGCATCTACTTCATCTGCTGGAGAAAATGCTGTCCAGGGCAGATAAAAGGCTCGGCATGGTACAGAGGATAGACTGGATTGGCCAAAAGGAGGCTGCAGTTAATGTGTAAATAAGTGAAATGAAGGCCACTGTTGCAGAGGAAGCTGTTGTTAATTAGGTTGGTGTTTTTTTAGGAAACTATTTTAGAAAGTAGCCTAGGATTTGAAGAGTAAAAAGAGATTTATTGAGGTTGAAGGAATATCTGACTGGCATGACATTCCAGCCTTGAGTGGACTTGGGTGCACTAAAGGTGCAGTAAATTTATTTGGGGACAGAGCTTGCAGTGGAAGTCCGTTTGTTTAAAGTTCCGTTTTGATCAGATTTCCTCTAAGAAAACTAATTTAAAAAAAATGCATTACTAGTTTCTTGCACATCTCCTGTCTTAGACTATAGGCTCTTGGATTTGGAGGATTAGGTACAGAGAGTAGGTGTTCGGGACTGTGTTGTATTCTCATACAGTGACTGATTATTTTTTCAGCAATGGATGATTGAATTCTTGTATGGCAATGAAAGTGAGCGATTACCGAAGGTGGGATGTTATAGCCGAAAGGAATAAAGCAATGAAAATTTTACTTGACAGGATTTTCGTTTGCTTTATAAACATGAGGGAATAGTCTAGGGGGTGGGGAACAGAGGGTGCACACTGCTGCACTGGAAAATCTCAAAGGGATTACAAGTAAAATTTTGATGACTGTGCAGAAACCCTCCAGGTACAATTAGAAGAGGGTGGGGGAGGGGCTTCTTGGGCTTTTGTGTGTGTTTTTCATTGAGGCTTAAAGCCACCTCTTCTATTTTAGGACTACTTAGCCTTCAGTAGTACTTCACAATTAATATTAACCAAACAGGTTATTGGTGGTGGTTTTTTACCCCTGGCATGTCTGATCTGGACATTTTGGGATAGGGACCCAGCCTCAGGCCTATTTAGTAAATCTAGATAATATGTAGATTTTATGTTTTTCCCAAAACTCTTGAGAGGATCTAGTATTAGGACAGTTGATACCAAGTTGGCAGTGCCTTGAGCAGGACCCAGTGAGCTGTCATTTTACTTGTCACAAGGCTTTCATGAGAAGCAGATCTGTGAGGAGGAAATTTAACCTGTCAGGGTATGTGCATAATTAGTGTTTTCTGGATGGCGTGGGTTTCCCCTTTTTCTCTTCTCACATGTCGAGTTCTGAATTTTCTTTTTTTGAGTTCTCATAGAGTATCTGAAGATTGTTCACCTAAAGCAGTGATCGTTGAGTGGAATTGGAAATTCCTTTCAGTGAAAGTGAATGTTATTATATATCTGGCATGTGCTTACCGCTTATCTGGGCACACTGCCAAAATTCTTTAATTCTCACAATGATCCTAAGAAAGGGATTATGTCTAATCAAAGGGTGATTAAACAGGATCAGATCTGCACCAGGTGATAGAGTTATTAGGTAGTGGATTCAGGATTCAGATGAATTTACCTGGGAGGATGTCTCTTGGGAGACAGGTCTGTCCTGGGTTGGAGATTCAGGCCCCAGTTTGTTCCAGGAATGGAGCGCCCTTGGGAGGCTGGGATAGGCCTGGGTTTTGTCATGAAGTCACTGAACTTTGGGCTCATACCCAGAATCCCTGGAGTGTCCTTCAGATTGCTTTCAGTGGGTGACAAGATGAGGGTCGCTTTCACGGGGAGTCTCCCGCAGGTGGGGCGAGGAGAGCTACCTGCTTATGAAGACTGCGTTTGCTTCCTCCCTGGGCAACCTATTTTTCATTTGTTTATAAACTTGTTCTTCCATTTAACTTTTATCTTTTCCTTGTGGCTTCTAAAACTATGCCTGAAGACAAGGGGCTGTTTGTTAATCACCATCTTGTGGGTTTTTGAAGGGGAAAACAGGGAGGGGAAAATGTGATGTTTTGTGGCCTCTTTGTAGTTCAGAAAGAGGTTCTTAGATGCAGGAAATCACACACAACTCAAACTTAAATGAAGGCAGATATTTTACTTTTACTAATAAAAGATTTTCTTTGTAGCTTTCAAACAAAAGGATATTTCCTTCTCAGTGCCCCTTAATCCGTACTGGATATTGTTTTTATTTATCTTCTGGGCAAAGTTCTTTGTATCTTAAGTAATAATACCTTTGAGCTGGGTTGGACTATCTTGTGTCTTTAGGCGCTGCTGCAGCCATAGTGAAATCCGGAGATCGTGCTGGCAAAGAGTGATGTTCTCACATTCTTCATTTCCCCTTTTCTCTCCTAGAATTTTACTTTTTTTTTTTCCTTTTTGTACAATAGGATAGATAAAGTCCATTAGGAATGAAATGTTTAAAATGTGCACTTAGGAGTTATATGTGTGTGTATGTCTGTGTGTGTGTGTTTAATGAGGACATTTTTACTACCTTTGATAGGACTGGATAGTCTGATTTATTGCTCCAGGACAGCAGTAATAGGTTTGATGGTGACGGAGCGAGAGGAAGGGATGTGATTTTTTTTAGAAAGTGCTTTCCCTTGATCCCCTTTCGCATCTCCTCTTAAAAAACCTAGCACTCCAGGGAGGGTGGCACAGCAGTGGTCTTGTGGCTCAGTTACCACTTGCCGGAGCTGCGCTGTTGGAGAAAAGCCCCTGAGACAGCGTATTTGGGGGAGGGGCAGCCACCGACAGTGGCAGTGTGTGAGGCTCAGGACCTGACTCGTTCCCTGCTAAGTATACCGCAAACAGAATGCATGAAATTAATACTACTCTACTTTAAGCAGAAAGGGCTTCAGAAGTTTTATTTATTTATTTTTAAGATTTTATTTATTTATTTGACAGACAGAGATCACAAGTAGGCAGAGAGGCAGGCAGAGTGTGTGTGTGTTGAGGAGGGGAGAGCAGGCTCCCTGCTGAGAAGAGAGCCCAATGCAGGGCTCGATCCCAGGACCTTGGGATCATCACCTCAGCCGAAGGCAGAGGCTTTAACACACTGAGCCACCCAGTCGCCCCGGGCTTCAGAAGTTTTAGTGAAGACCGGAAGTCAGGGTTGTTTTGACTTAGCCTTAGTAACAGCTGTCAGTGGTCGTTGCTGTACGTCTGGAAAGAGGGATTTAGCCAGCATTCATCAGCACAGATCTATACACCATCTCTGCTTTCATTGGAAGTGACCCAGTGTTTACGCCAGGCTCATGCTATTTCTCTACCAGCGGGGCCAAAACTTTGCTCAGAGCTTCATTGTGTAACCCGTGCTCTCGCCAGGGTGTGGAGGGAGGGCAAGGTGCGGCTTTTCTTAGCTGAACTGTTGGAGAAGCAGAAGAGAAACGTTCCGGGGCGCCCCTCAGGTCCTCGGTCTTCTGGTCAGTTGTGTTACTTTGTCATTATTTTCGAGGATTCTGCGCACAGGTGCTTCAGGATTTGTGCTGTGAAGGGAGCTTCTGCGTTTCCAGGCAAGCCGGGGTGGCTGCTGTCCTGGCGCGGGCCTGGGGCTCCGTGCGGAGCCGGGCCGCGGGGGGACACCCCAGATCCCGGCCGGGGCCTGGCGCTTGCCGCAGAGAGGGCAGCGAGCCGTGGAGGAAACGAAGAGGGGTACCTGCTTCCTGATTTCTTAGCAAGCTCATTCCACTGACTGTTACTCTCATTAGGATACTGTTACTTTCTGACCGCGTTTTCTGCTTCTCTAGGCTTGTGGATTATTTTGGTTAAGGAGTTTGAAAATACAAGGAAATAAAACCGGAAAGAATAGTAATTGTAGAAATTATGAGCACGAGTACCCTGTAACAACCTCTCTTTACACGGAGCTTAAGGATTTTATATGTTCTCCTTAATCTTCCTGCTGTTCCTGTAAAGCAAGTAGCAAGCTTTGGATCCATGTATTTATTTAAATAGCTTCTGTCAGCGGAGTACTCCACAGTTTGCCAAGCGGTGTCATTCCACTGGCCTCCTTGAACAGATGACACTGAGGCTTAAGGGCTTAAGAGACTAGCCCAGTGTCACAGTACGGGAGGATCAGCACGAGTGCGGGGAGCCTAGGGTTCACACAGGTCGGTGAACACGCCCGAGGTCGCATAGCGAGAGTCGCTGGCAGAAAAGGAAGTAGCCTTCTTGACTTCCCTTCCAGGGCTCCCTTCACTGACCATGCTGTTTCCAGACAGCGAGTAGTGTGTCTGTTCCTGCGATGTTCTTGGCTGTATGCGACGTGAGGAGCATGGCGATGCTGTTGGCATTCCAGTGGGTGTTACAGTGTCCTCGTGAGCTAGAGATCTGATCTGGGTGTTTGTGTGTGAGTACAGAGCCTTCCTCTTTTCCTCTCTACCCTTCCAGTGCTTGGGCCCTGCCCAAAGGGAGGCTTAGGATCCACAAATGAAAACCCAGAGCCTAGATCCGCTTTTAGCAAAGTGCCTAATACAACTGGCTTTTCCTGTGTTCCTAGAGTATGCCATGCGAACACTATACTAGGTTCAGCCTTGTTCCTTGCCAGTCTCCTCTACCCCCCTAGAATGTAAGCTTAACGGGAAAGGCATGTCTCTTTTCCATGCGGTCCCTGGTACTGAGAACTGTGCCTGTCACACAAAAGGTGCCCTGGAAATACCTGGTGAGGGGAGAAGACTCACAGATCGAGCTAGCCAAGAAAATGTGTGACTTAATATTTTCAAGGGCTACTACTTAGGTTTTAAGATAACAAAAATGGAGTTCCCAAGCCCAGTTAGGCCTGTGATGCCTACTTGTTAAGTTTGTGGGAAAAGTGACAGGTGGAAAGGGAAGTAAAAGTGACTGAGCTCGGTGTGCCTTTCGGGAGCGAGTTAGGATAGAGTAGAACACATGTATTTGAGCATGTGGAATCTGCCTTTTTTAAAGATGAAAACATGAACGTGTCCTAACTGAATTTAAAATTCAGTTTGAACATCACTGTATCACTAGTCACTGTTTATCTGAAGAATTCTTTCACTGCTAATAAGTCTGTGCACATGTGGTTTGAGGGAGTGTGGGGAGAGCCTGATCTTGACACACTGTCATGTGCTTAGCTGACTACCTTCCAGATCAGTAGAAGTGCAAGTGTCTAGTGCTTTTCAAGGGACTAAGACCTCTTAGTTTTTTATTAGTGGAGATGGTATAGTGTTATCGAAAAAGTAATAATCATAACAGTAAGTGATTTTTAGAGAGCTTACCATGAGGGTGAGAGTTCACTTAATCTCACAATAACCTTACGAGATTATAGTATCTAATTATTTCCATTTTCTCTATGAACAGGAGGCCGAGATACAGAAATTAAATAACATCATGAAATAGGTCCTTGGTTTGACTCTGTTTAGATTATTGGTATAGTAGATATTTCTGCCATGTTCCAAATGCTATGTTTGGGATATTCTACTACCACCATATACCCTACTGTCTCCCCTCAAATACTTGACTGAGTCCAGGGATTCCGATTCTAGTTCTGGCCTTGCTAGTGACCAGCTTTGTGATACTGTTGAGTACTTGAACTTCTCAGGACTACACTTTTCTCAGCTTCAATTAGAGTATAAATGAACATCGAGATCCCTGTTAGCTGCTCTGGTCTAAAATGGCCCTTTGGTTTTGGTTTGTTATTTTCTGTGACCAGCCGACTAAAAATTGAGACTCACTATCATTTTTTTAGTCTTAGGAAGTCTCTTTAAACAACTCTTCTCAGAGGTTGCTTGCTTGCTTGCTTTCAGTCCAAAATAACCTAACGAAGCTAGGAGTAGAAATGGATATTTAAGTTTATATAGTACTTTATATTTTACAAGGTGCTTTCTCATCCATTATTTAAGTCACAATAATGTCGCTAAAGCATTTTCCCTATCTTGGGGAGGAATAAAATAAGATACAGATGTTAAATGATTAAATCCCATAGTTAATTAGTAGATGGTTAAGAATTCACTGACTTATGTAATATCACTATGACAGGTGATATAAAAGTATGTTATACCAATAATTCTTTAAGGTCATCTGTTTTTAAGGATTTTTTTTTTTTTTAATTATTTGACAGAGATCACAAGTAGGCAGAGAGGCAGGCAGAGAGAGAGAGGAGGAAGCAGGCTCCCCACCAGGCAGAGAGCCTGATGCAGGGCTTGATCCCACATCCCTGGGATCATGACCCAAGCCCAAGGCAGAGGCCTTAAACCACTGAGCCACCCAGGCGCCCCTAAAGTCATCTGTTTTTATGCTTTTATTTTGGCATATATATTAGAAAACTTAACCATACAACTTGTGAAATGTATAATTTATATTGGGATCAAATAATTTTATACCAGTGTATATAGTAGCTTGTTAACTGTTACGTAATTAGCTCCTGGGATTTGTTACCCCTCCAGAATCCATCGTAGATGTCAGCTTCTTTAGCTGATGTTTACCTCGGGGCACTCAGGGTGTAAAACACGTCTGTAAACTGGCTTACAATGAACTTGAGATCTTGAGTCCTTGGGTGTCTTGCATTGTCCCATCCGGGATCCTTTATTTGGGGGAGGGTTTGCACTTCTCAGCTTGGTTTATGGTAAGTTAATCATAAGCAAATAAAAGGGGACAATGGTTAATCTTGGCCTTTTTGAGTTGATGAATCAAAAACATAGTAAAGTGTCCTATACTAAGGCATAAGCTCCGAAAAGGAAGAATGTGTTTTGTTACTTCTGTACCCCTAGCACCTAAAACAGTTCCTGGAACATAATAGAAGAAATGAATGTGTGCATGCTGGAATAACTGAAGGAAGGGTATCATTCTTCCATTTCATTGCCTTTCTACCTATGTCAACCACCTATGTATAAGTTTTGTTTCTGAGCTCTTAGGATTCTCTCTGCTTTGTGCTGAGCAAAAAAAGGCCTAAATGGGCAATAAGGGGTTAGGTGTTCTCTTTGCAGTTTTGCCATAGGTCCTTGAGTTGGTGATGGGCTATTTTAAAATGTAGGATTTGGATTAATTACCAGACGATGATTTATTTCTAAGGTATCTTTTAGCTCTAACATCATATGATTTAAAAATCACCAGCATTAGCAAAAGGTTCATTTTTAATTTTATTGTTTCACATTAGAGACATGCCATTTAAGTTGGGGTTTAGAATCAATTTTATGTAAGAGGAAATTATGTATATATTGCATATATATGCACACACACCTGACTGTGAGCAGTATTAGACTATTGGAGTCAGCTAATAGAAAAATCCCAATGTTGCCAGTATTTTACAACCTAGAACCATGTTCTCTATTGTTTCTTCCATAGCTACGGTTGTATCTTGCAAGTCCTTCTCTAGGCTAAGAGCTCATCAGTGACTAGATGGAGTTACAGATTTTCCCTATGTGTGTATGGCAAATTTTGATGATAATAATAAGTTAATATTTATTAAGCACCTCCTGTGTACCAGGTGATGCAGTAAGTCCATCAGATGTCTTAATTTGTTTAATGGATAATCCTTGAGGAGAAGGGATCTTGTTGTCCTCACCATGTTAGAAGAAACTAACTTCAAGAGCAGCTAAGAAATTTGCCAGGGTTTTATAGTTAGTATGTTGCAGAGTGGGAATTCAAGCCTGGGCAGTCTGGCTTTGGAGTTTTTGTTCTTGAACCAGTGGTGATACCTGCCTCCATATGGTAAGCTTTTTTTGTATTGTTTTTATTTTTAAAATGTACGTTGGTACTAGTCTGCTGCTACATTCTGTGCATAGGGAGCTTAAGTGTTAAAAATAATAGTGAGTCCTTTTGGGTATGTATTTGTATCAGAAAAGTGCCTTTTGAATTCTCAGATCAGTAAGTTCTTTGCCCCTTAGTCCTTGTTGGAAAGTGTGGTGTTGGGGCGAAGCAGGCTCCTTATTAACCAAAGCCACGTTTTCTGCCAGCTGCCATTCCCTCCATGGGCAGTGTGGCTCCGGCCCTGCTTTCCTTCCATGGGCAGTCCAGTTTTGGCTCTACACTTCTTCAGCGATATGCAGTGGAAGGAACACTTTTAATGAGTAATACCTGTGGTCTCCAGATTGAGTTTCTAATATACAAAACAATTCCTTTTTGTTTTTGTTTTTGTTTGCTTCAGGACTTTCTACTACTGTAACTGTTGAGTAGAAACGTGGATTGGGGGTAGTTTTTCAGCCGAGGCTACAGGGCCCTGTGCAAGACCTTCATTTGGTTTAGTTCCTCAGGTTGAATAAAAAATACTATATATTTTTTTTTTTTAAATGAACAAGTGCACTGAGTTAGTGAACCAATAGGTTCATCTTTATTGAAGATATTCATTGCTGGCTCCTGGTCTGATGACCACAGACAATGGGTATTTTTGTACTTCTGACTAGGAAATCTCTAGAACAGGATAATACCTTTTTTAACCACATGAGAGTGTCCAGAGAACTAAAAAACTGCCTGCATAGGGGTAAAAATGGGATGAGGGTCATTGGCTGGGTTTTAAAGGATCCTTGAACATGGTCCTTGACTTCTTTGCAAAATTGTATGCCTTTTTCTATGGAAAAGGAGTCCGTAAGCACTCACTGATCCAGTGAGGAAACCAGGACCCAGATGAAAGAGTTTGAGAACTACTTCTAGAGCAGGGCTCTCAAACTGGGGCAGTTGCTTTCTCCCAAGGACAGTTTTGGCAGTGTCTGCAGATACTTCTGGTTGTCACAACTTGGAGGTGCTACTGATGTGGAATTTGTAGAGGCCAAGAGTCAACCTTACCTGGCTTCTCTAGTTAATTCTGTCAATTTGAGAGGACATGTCAAGTCATGGTTGTCTTTTTAGGTTTTCTGGTAATGCTGGGAAGAGTAAGGTTGGTGGTAGTGGGTTATTTAAAGCTCTAAATGGGGATCTTAACATGGTCTCCTGCAATCATTTCTCCCTTTCTTCCCTCCCTCCCTTCTTCCTTTCCTTTCCTTTCTCCTTCCTTCCTTCTTTCCTTCCTTCCTTCCTCCCTCCTTTTCTTCCTTCCTTTCTTCCTTTCTTCATTTCTGAAGAGAGATTTTTTTTCATTGAAACTATTGGACTAGTGGAAGTTTTCTTGGCCTTAAGTGGGGCCTGTTTGTCCTGGCTACTCATTGAGGGTCCCAGATTAGTTTTAGTTCTCTTGTAGGGAATAGTTGGTCCTTCATCAGCCTTCAGTTATCCATGCTGAACATCGTTGGTCATTTCAGCCATTGTCAAGGACACTCACTTGGTTAGTACCAAGATGTATATGATAGACAGGACCACTTGAGATCTGAACATCATACCTTGGCCTGATCTGCCCCAGTTGAGGGATCAGGGCAGTTCTGTCTTTTCACTTGGTCTCTTACTGAGGTCAAAGTGCATTTTGCTTGTCTTTGTCTAGTCCTGGTCCCATTGTAATAAACAAAATGGAACCCTGACTCTGAGTTTTTTCAGTAGCCTATGGGTTTAGAACATGGATTTATTTTATTTTTGAATGCATGGGCACTGATCCGTGAACCTGAGTTTTCCTTGGACTTACTTTTTCCCCCCTGTATATTCCATTGAGCTGTACTATGAATGTGGGTGACTGTTTTAAAAGCTTTTGATTTTTTGGGATATAGAATTGTTTTGGAGTGTGGCTTACTACCTCAAAGTACATCCATGTTGGTTAACCTCAAAAAATATTACAGTTAACCTAAAGTGGCCAATAAAAAACATGGTGGCAATTCCACAGTTACTTGCTGGAATATTTTTTTGGCTAACTTGGACAGAATGCTCGTTTGGGCTTCTTAATGGAGAAATTGTGTCCTGCAAAATTCCAGAATGCCCTTCTTAGGCTTTCACCTTTATGTAGGTTCCAGGAATGTGGAGGTGACAGTTTGGCAGCTCGGCCTCCTTGTGAGTTTTTCCTTACATATATGAGGTGGCAGATTTAGGAGAGGCTGGGTCAGGCATAGTACATTTATGTACAAAAACCTGACTTTTTAATATGGCTAGTTGTTTCCAAATGCTTGATGTGGTTGGCCGAGGAAGATGGCTCGAAGTTTGGACCTATTTTAACCAGATTCTAAGCAAAACTGATAGGATTTTCTTATAATCTAAGCAAGAATTCAAGATATTTTGCATCAATTTTGCATGCGTATAGAGAAAATTCTGGTAAGGTCTTTGTTGCATTCGGGTTGTGAGATGGTATTCATGCCAGCGTCCATGCTTAGATTGATACATCATCCCACATCTTTTTCCTTGATTCAGGAATATCTTGGAGGTACCGGCAGGTTTGGTTCCAGACCATCACAATAAAGCAAATATTGCAATAAGCCAAGTCAGATGAATTTTTTGGTTTCCCAGTGCCTATAAAAATTATGTTTTCACTCTACTGTAGTCTGCTAAAAGTGTGCAGTAGCATTTAAAAAATGCTTAAAAAAAAAAACAACGCACATTAAAAAGCACTCTTGCTAAAAAAATGCTAGCCATCATCTGAGCTTTCAGCAAGTCGTAATCACTGATCATAGATCACCATAATAGGATAATAATGAAAAGGTGTGAAATATTGGGAGAATTACCAAAATGTGACGCAGAGACGTAAAACGAGCAAATGCTGTTGAAAAATGGCGCTGATAAATTTTCTTGATGTTGGATTGTCACAAGCTCTCAACTTGCCACAAACTCTCAAATGCAGTATCTGCGAAGCACAGTAAAGTGAAGTGTAATAAAACGAGGGAGGCCTGTATTTGATTGTCCAGTTTGGGGCCTGCTTTTGCCACGTTTGTTTGAGGCTCACCCCAAAACTATCTAAGATGGAAATACTTAGCTTCTCAAAATGAAGTGTCTAATACGGGACCTACAATGATCAAGAAGATTATAATACCTAAACCTGAGGTTGTTTTAGTCTTCCTACATTGAGAGAGTTCCTTGGTGAAGAGAAGGTAGTGCTGGAGACCACTGATGTAAGGCAGAGGCAGAGATGGCTTTGAATTCTTCTTCAAGCAAATGCTAATTGCTCTCACACTGTACACCTGTAGGGCACACTTTGAGGCCTAGGAAGTTAGAAGAGGTGATAGGCTTGCCTCTGTGGAAATTCTAGTCTTTTTATGGGATTCGAACCAATGTAAACAAAACAAGGCATTGTGTGGATGGCACTGTGACATAGAAGAGAGGGAGTCAGGAGGGGATTAAGGATGCTATTTCCAAGATAGATGCAGGGGCATTTTAGTGGGACATAAAGAGGAGGGGGTCACTTGGGAAGAAAGGAAAGGGGATAATTCCAAGTGAGAGCCACATAGATGGGTAAGAGCTGTGTATATTCAGGCTCTTGTTAGCATTTACAGCTTGATCAGGATAGGGGAAAGGATGGTGGGTGGGGAAGGCCGGTTTGGGATTCATTTATAGAAGACCTTGAATGCTAGTATAGTATGTGGGCTATTGAAGGAAAGCAAGAAGATTAATCAGACGGTAGGGCAAGGACATGTCTGCTTTGCAGTTGCCTTATTCTCAGCAGCTAGCATGGGCCATGACAGCAGATGTTCAGTGAATGTTGGCTGAAATGATCTGGGTGAAGAGAGAGAGGACTGGAGGGGGATAGGGTTGAGGAGGCATGTGGGACTCACAAGGAGGAACCCAAATGATCCAGCAGTTCATTGGATGAGGGGTGTGTAAATGCATAGGAAAGAGTTCCTAAGACATTGACCCCTGTAGCCTGGCAGAATCCTGGTACCGCTGATAGAAAAAGGAAACCTTGGAAGGGGGAACTTGCTCTTGATTATGGTGGCCATGAGCTACCTAGGGAGGAGGGAGTGATAGAAGGAAGAGGAAGAAAGAAAAGTAAATTTGTTGCTTCTCCATTTTTCTTGCCCTCATATCCATATCTTCCCTTCATCTCCTGCCAAATCCATACTCCTGCCAAGAGCCTCAAGGATTCTTTTACGTAAGACCTGTATTTGTGCCTTTATTCTCTACCCAGGCGAGGATGGACTTTGCCAGGCAACTCTTCCCATTTTAAAGAAGGCGTGTGACCTTTGTGTTAGTGTATGGAGAGAGTGTTTCTCTTCATCATTTTTGCTTGATTACTGCCATTACCTTTATATAGAGAGAATAGTGGGAGTTTGCAAATTATCTGATTTTTTACTTTTTCCTTTTTAAAGTTTTTTAACATTAAAAATAGGTACAGATTCTCTAAATTATTCATCAGCTGTGGAAACTTTGCTCCATTCTTTTTTTTTTTTTCCTGGATTTTTTTTTTTTTTTAACTTTTATATCATTTGGCCAATGACTGCATTAGGCCAGTGATTCCATATCCTTTTTGTGTTGAGAAATTTTGTGTAAACATGAGTCTGAGTCTATAATTGTTTTGAGAAACTACTGTATTTCAAAACAAATAATTTTTCCCATTGTTCATTATGTATGATCTAAATACTGAAATTGCAATGAATGCTTCAGTCAATGCAAATTATATATGCAGTTAATTTTCTTCTTTTTTTCCTAATGTGGCATATTCTATATTTTAATCTTTCCCCCCTTTAGACACTTGTCTTAAACTGCTGTAGTGGAATGGGAACAGCAATGATAGTAAGGAAAGTTAAGTAAACATGAAATTAAAAAGGCCATAGAGTACATTTTGGTAAACCAAAATATTGCTTGGTGGCATAAAACCACAGATCCATTCCAAAAAGAAAAAAAAAAAACACATGCGGAAATGTGGTTTTGCTGTCTGTCATGCAGTCTGTTTTCAACTGTCAGAAACATAACGTTGCTTTCTGGGGTATTTTTTTTTTTTTTTTCAAGTCTGACCACAGCTTTTAATTTCCTTCACTCCACCCACACCTCCCACCACAACTCCATGTATCTAGTGCTAATTTATGGGTGATTTAAATGTACTGACATAATCATCGACCAGCAGAAAGGTCAGCAGTTGTGGCAAAAGTTTCTTGTTTCAGACATGCTGGGTGCCAATTCTGTGCTTTTGGAAAAGTCTATAATCAGAACACAGTGATTGTCCTTGCTTTTGGACTTTTTTTTTCCCCCAAAGATTTTTATTTATTTGACAGAGAGAGATCACCAGTAGGCAGAGAGGCAGGCAGAGAGAGAGGGAGAAGCAGACTCCCCGCTGAGCAGGGAGCCCCATGCAGGACTTCATCCGAAGACCCCGGGATCATAACCTGAGTCGAAGGCAGACACTTAAGGACGGAGCCACCCAGGTGCCCTGGACTTTTAAATTGTGATCTTTAAAAGGTGGTTTTGAAATGCTTGGGGTGTTTGTTTGTTTGTTTGTTTGGGTAAAAAGGTAATATTAGGAAGAAGAATCATCCATGATCCTTCCACTCTGAGCTAACTGCTGACCTAGGCAGAAGGCCAAGGCTCAGGCCTTACTATCTCCACCGTTTGCACTGTGGCTGATTTAAAATTATGTCTGCCTACCCCTCATTGAAAGTACTGGTCAAGGTTCAAAGGGTAATACAAAAATAGACACGTATATGTTTTATTTCTTTTAAAAGTACAAAAGTACTAAAAGTACTTGTATAGTAAAATGAAACCTTAGATCTTTAAAATTAATTTTGATTTATTGGTAACTTTCTGGTTTATCTCTTTTGTGGGCAACACAATTGTAAATTTGTCTTCAGGATGTGCTTTTAATTTAGCCACTAATTCCCTGTGATCTTGGTAAATTAATTAACGTCCCCGAATCTCAGTTCTCATGCGTAACTAGAAAACGAGGGGATAGGACCAGATCAGTATGTTTCATAAAATGCTGGTGCCCGAGCCCCAGAACCTGGGACTTGAGCATGGGCATTTTCCTAAATGCTCCAGGGTGATTCTGATGTGCAGCAGGGTCAAGAACCGGTGAATTAAAGCAGTGCTTCTCAAACTTCCGTGTGCATACAAATCACTGGGGATCCTGTTAGAATCCAGTGCTCTTTCAGCAGGGTTGGAGTGGTGCCTGCAAGATGATGTCCAGGTGATACTGACGGTGCTGGTCCACTGACTGCATGTGCAGTGGCAGGGAGTCATAAAATCTTTACAGTTTCTTCCGTTTCTTTGTCATTACTTACTGCCATGATATAGGAGTCTGTATAGTACATTGGGGAGTCTGTGTGCTGCGTGAATCACACCCCTGGGTTAGGATGTCAGGATTGATCAGTAGTGTGGTATCTGTATAACCTTCCCTTGCTTAGATTCCAGACCTGCATCTCTGGAACAGTTCAGCCAAGCGAAGTAGTTTTTAAAGGAGAATCTTTTTTTTTTTTTTTTAAATTTTATTTATTTATTTGACAGAGATCACAAGTAGGCAGAGAGGCAGGCAGAGAGAGAGGAAGGGAAGCAGGCTCCTTGCCAAGTAGAGAGCCCGATGCGGGGCTCGATCCCAGGACCCTGGGATCATGACCTGAGCTGAAAGCAGAGGCTTTAACTCACTGAGCCACCCAGGCACCCCCCAAGCGAAGTAGTTTTTTTTTTTTTTTTTTAAAGATTTTATTTATTTATTTGACAGAGAGAGATCACAAGCAGGCAGAGAGGCAGGCAGAGAGACAGGAGGAAGCAGGCTCCCTGCTGAGCAGAGAGCCCGATGCGGGACTCGATGCCAGGACTCCGAGATCATGACCTGAGCCGAAGGCAGCGGCTTAACCCACTGAGCCACCCAGGCGCCCCCAAGCGAAGTAGTTTTAATAGCACCTTGCTTCAGGCAGCCTGACTCCATGCCAGCTGGGGGCTGGTGAGCTTGGCACATTGTTACGGAGAAAGGGGGCACTTTCCAGTTGTCCCTCCTCTGCTCACTGAGAACCCACTGTAACAGGTGCTTACACTTTCAAATTGTCTCCTTTCTTCTTCCCATCCTCCAGTGGCTACCCTGCCCAGATGGACCTCTTAGTTCCTGAGCAGTATTTTAGGTAAATGAAAAAAAAAAATCATGAAGTAGTACATTTTGTTCTAACTTGCTTTCTCATGTGAGCACATTCGATGCAGAAAATTTATTAAACCTGTTTTAAGCACGCAGAACTCCCAATTTTGAGGTGTATTTTGTTGTGGAAGAAACACAAACATCCTTGAGCGGTTACATTGGCCATGCTCTTCTCTAACCCTATCATTTAGAAATAAAAAAGTACTGTTCATAATTGTAGTCCTTTCCTTTTGTTTGCTGTAGCATGGCATCATACTGGCAGGCAGCGGGATCTGGTGGGAGGGCTCCGCTGAGGTCTGAGGTGTCTGCAGACCCGAGTTTTAGGCCTTCAGCTGTCCTTAAGTGGTTAAGTCTAACTGTGGCCACTTAGCTTCTCCATGTAAAGCAGGCAGGGATCAGAGAATGCTGCGTTTATTAGGGCTGCGTTAGAGAATTCTGTTGCCTTGAAGGAATATACTTACCACCTTTTCTAAAGTCCCAGGCAATAAGAAATTATAGTTTGCGATGTGGGAGTGTTGGTTTAGAGGAGTGTTACTCAGTGTGGTCTGTGGACTGGAGCAGGTCTGCGAGCACTTTGGCGTAGGTGGGCGTTAACAATAAGGAGCTTCCACCAGACTGTAAATCACACCCGTTTTTTCATTGCAGATGTCTTCATTGTTAAAAAACAAAACCAAAGAACGAAAAAACCCTACCTAGCTGAACTGAACAGTAGTTGATTTAACTCTGGCACACGACCATTGTCTTTCTGCTGCTGGCCAACAGTTTGAGGATTGGCCGCCCTTCAGTAGCACTGCTGCAGAATATGTAATCAGGCGGTTTATCAGGGTTGTTTTATTAGTTAGGAATAGACAAATAGAGGTTCATAAAATGAAGGTGTAACCTGAAAGATAAAAAAGTAAACTTAGAGGCAAGTTAAGTTAAAGGTAAAATCAAGTTCACAGTGGTAGGGACATGTGCAAAACAGTAAGTTAAGTCAAGGCACTTGACACAGATTCACAAGTGGGAAGCTCTTCAGAGTCCCTGCGGTTTATGCACTGGTTAGTGCAAAACTCATTTAAATTCTTCTGGAGTACTTCTGAATTCTTGTCTTAGAATTTGTGTTTTTCCTTTTCATCATCTATCTCCAATGGAAAGAACGCATTTTTGTAAGGCTCATATAACTGTTTTCTGTAGTCTTAAATTACAAGAAGCTTTGAAATTAAGCATGACTTCCCCTCTACGTCTCCTCCTCTCCCCACAGCTCGCTATTCTTTACTCTCTAATACTGTATATAACATTTATTGCATCCAGGGCAAGTAATCTGTTTACCAAGAAAAGAGGAAGAGAGATCCTTTGCCAGTGGCAAAACGTAAATACTAGAATGTCTTTTCTGGGTCATAGTGCAAGAAAGTGGAGAAACTGCACATTTTCTGGGGCTGGGCTTGTGAGTCGTTCCTCTTCCCAGTCGGGAAGCACTGTCCTCTGTTATCACTGTGCCAGCGAGTCTGCCCACCTTCCCCCCACCCCCTCCCCTTTAGATGTGCAGCCCTTCCCTGGTGTAATATAAATTAGTGAGGGATGCCTTCTTAATTGAGAGACAGGAAGAGCCTAAGCTCGAATCGATACCTAGCAATACAGCTACTCAATTTGTAGCACTATCTAATCTCAGTTCTGTCTTAGAACATAACTACTTACCTTGAGGGATTTCATTCATAAGTGTATCCTCATCAATATTTCTGCCAAGCAGATATGGGGCAGCTAGTATTCTTCCCATTTCATGGGTGTAGAAATGGAGTTCCAAATCACTTAGGGGTTTGCTTAAAGTCATGGTTCTGCTGGACTAGTAAATAGAGTCATCCTGGGATTTGGCACTCCGCAGTTCTATCATTCTCAGTATCTGGTGTGCTTTCTAGAATGTTTCATTATCTGAGTTCAGCTTTGTCCCTTTGGCTTACATAACTGCCCCCCACAACACACCTTGAAACTAACCTTGTGACTTCCCTATACTAATGATTGGTAGCACCATACCCAGGTTTTACATGTTGGGATTATGGGTTCCTTACTTCTCATTTCCAGATTTTAGGGAGGTCACAACGTGTTGCTGGTTTTCCCTGCACAGAGTATCTCCTTTGCTTGCCCCCTCCGTCACCAAGCCTTACGTGAGCTTGGGGAGCACAGGGAACACTTTGGTATCTGTCCATATTGGGTCATTCGTTAGGGATCCTTCTCCCCTCCTGAAAGTCCAGCCAGAATTCCCATCATGGCTCTTTCCGCTTCTCTGTTCATTTTACCCTTTACCTTGATGGTGACCTTATCTGCTCCGTTTGATAGATGGATCCCAAATTTTTTCTAGAGCCTGGATCTCTCCTCTGAGACTGTCCTATGAAACCGAGTCCTCATTTCCATTCAGTGCCTCAAAAGTACTTAAACTCTCAGTGTCCCCAGGTGACATCATTCCCTGCAAGCCTGCTTGTGGTCCAGTGATCTTTATCTCAGGAAATGCCAGAACCATCCACCCAGTTTCCCAGATGGAGACCTGGAGGCAGGTGATGATTACCTTTCCTTCTTGCTCATTAGCCACACCCAGTCAGTCATCCAGGGTCTCTTGGAATCTACTCCCAGTTACTCCCGCATCTATTTATTTCTCCAGCTATCTGAGCATGGTGAATCACTTAACCCAGGTTCTTTGGCTTTATCTGTAAAATGAGGGCAGAGTAATTCTCATAGAATTGTTCTGCACTGAAGTGAAATATCTGGTATGGGGGAAATTCCATGAACATTAGGATGACGACAGTGCTCGTGACCACGATTGGTACATTTAGCCGCCTTACATATTTAAGATGACTTTCACAGTGGTCCAGCCCGAGTGGAGATAATACCAGTACCTTTCTTTCACCTGTCCTGTTTGTTGAATATGAATGTCCCACGTTGATGCAGCAGTCAGATCCGTTTTGGAATGTTCTTGCCCTTTTCCCTGCTCCTCTCTCCTTTGTCTGTAAGACTCACTTCACCCTCAGTTACTCAGGGAACCAGAGTTCTCTGTTAAGCGATTTTAAATACCATGCATTTTGTATTTTTTTTTCCCCGTGTCTGTTTCCTTTGCTAGATTATGGGCTCTATAAATCCTGTCTTGTTCTGCTACTCCGTTTCTCAGACTATGACACAGTGCCTGGCGGGATAGGAGACCATTATTGGAAACAGTGGAATTAATATGGCTCACATGTACCTCCCCAAAGCCTCCGTGAAGACTTCAGCCAGAAGGGGTTTCATCCACCCTCACCCCCATTTCTAGGGCTCTTCTGTGTACCACCTAGGCCCCATATGCTGTCTGTTACTGTGTTTATTTGCATTCGGTCTTTGTACTGGATTATAAACACTTCAGAGTCCAGATCAATCCTGCATTCACTGCCGTTCCCACCATAGCTGCTGGCTTAGAGTAGGAGTGAGTGAATGACCTGGTATCTGAAAACGTCTTGTTGAATTCCCCAAGTTTGTAGCGCTATGGGATTTCATACTGTTCCTATTCTAAAGTTATCTTCCATCCTCCATCTTTCCTTTTGTGGTATGTTTCGTGGTTATAAATCTTTTCACCACCGTTCAAATATTATCAAGAAGGGGGTGGAGGGCCAAAATGTGCTAGAATGTCTTGAACTCCTGTTTGGTATTTATCATAGCTTTCCTAGGAATCGTCCTCGATAGGTTCTTGCTGCCTTGCAAATAAAGTTCAGGCTCTTCAGGGTGGCATTCAGGACCTAGCACAGGCTGACCCTGGGAGCCCTTTCTGTCCTATTTTCCACTCCCTTTTTTATTGCACAATAAAAGTACAGTCCCCTGTACTCTAGCTTAATGGTTTTCAATTCTGCCATTAGAATCACCTGGGGAGCTTTAAAATAATACACTGAGACATGGGTTCTGCCCTCCAGGAGTGAGTCCATTGGTCTATGGTAAGGCCTGGGCATTGGTGTTTGTGAAAAGATCCACCGGTGGTGCTTGTGTAAAGCCAGGCCTGGAAACCGTTGACCAGCTCAGCGTTGGCCACAAAGTGTGATCTGCTCTAAGAGCTTTGAGAAGAAAGGGTTCCGCAGTCAAGTTGGATTGGTACCGCCTTTTCTGTGCGCCTTTCCACATATTTGTAACTAGCGCTATCAAATGAAAGGTCTGAGGTGTTCAACAGCAAAGGAACCTGCTTAACTATATTTAAGCCCGGGGAGGTCATCTGGTCAGGGAGCCCTTTACGTGTATAAATACTTGTTAACAACATCTGCAAAATAAACGCTGTGTAGAAGCTGCTCTGGCGGATGCTGCTTCCAGCCTTATCTCAGCTTTTAAGTCAGTACTTTATGTGCTCTTCTTTAATCACCTCTTCCAAATCAGACCCATGCCCTGCCTCAGCCTTCTCTCTCAGAACCCCCATTTTACCTTCTGAAGCACTTCCCACATCTGAAATTCCTCTGCATCGACCTGTCTGTTTGCTTCTGTCTCCCACCCCTGCAGTGTGCACTCCACGACAGCGGGGACTTCTCTGTCTTGTTCACCCCTGTGTCTCAGCACCTAAAGTAGGCCTGGCAAATAGTAGGTGCTTAATAAATCTTTGTTGAGTGGACAAAAAGGCAGCCATACACTTGTGGTTTGGGCTTTTTCTAAGGTCCACATTTAAATATTTAAACTGCCTGCACAATTTAACTAAAAGCAGCTTGAAATACATTTGAACGGTATCTAGAAGTACAGGAACAAAAGGGGATGATAGTAGTTTCTTAAACATTTAATTTTCTCAACCTATCTCGTAGAATATTAAAAAAAGAAAAAGCAAAAGTAGATATGAGCCTGACTGTAGAGATAATGCTATTTTTCTGATTATAGAGAGGTGTGGGACTGTGGTGTGGGACTTCTTTTTTCTTTTTTAATTTTTTAACCAGCCTATTACAGGTGGCTTCTCCCAGCCTGAGGGAGTCCCACCTCTGTGAATCATGATGAGTTTGGGTGAGGCATCCTTGAGTGATGGTGGACGTTTGTGTGGGATACGTTGCACGAAGGACAAAAACACACAAAACCCGTCAGGAATTAGTACGTTCCTGGAAAAACATCCCCCTACAGTGAGAGTATTCAAACAAGTTTGTTCGGGATGGTAGGGAGGGGATTTGCATATTTGAAGCATGGATCCCAGCAGTTTCTGGCCTTTGTTTGGCAGAGAATGGAATGGCGTGTTCTCTGTAGGAGTCCTCATGCCGCCTCTGTATCCCTGGCTCCTGAAGCCTGCCTCCTGACTGTCCCAAGTTCTGAGTGGGATTGGCACGGGGAACTGCCCTGCACGTGTGGTGGTTCGTGTTTGACCCACTATACCTCGAATTACCAGGAACTGCTCTTTGTACTTCTGGTGAGAGCGTGGATGCCAGAGCATGGCTCGGGCCGGGCCCTTCCTTGGGCTGTGAGGTGTATCACCCCGCTTTACTCTGGAGATACCCTCATGGAGATTTATCTTGGTGCAGCATATGAGGTGCTCCCCCATTGTGCTCTCTAACAAATACCCCAGTTCTGGTGGGGGAGGGGATCAGCCATCTGGTGCAATTAACCTAAGGAGGGAGGTGGAGTGGCATCTCCTTTTATCCTATTTCTAAACTATATTTTAAAACACATGTCCTGCCAAGGTTTCAGAATGGAAGTTGTAGTCATTTACTTAGCAGTCAGGAATTGTCCAGAGTGAATTTGCATTTCCTTTGTTCCCCCTGTGATTACTTATTATTCTTTTTGAGCAGCATGGCATCCTAAATGCCAGAAAAGATGTGCCTTGGGAAGGTAAACAAACCAAGTCAGAGTATAAGCAGGTCTTCCAGATGAATATTCTTTTACGGTTGAAGTGCTCTAACTCTTCCCAAACAATTTTAGCGTGCTTGCAAAAGATTTTAGGAGATTCCTACCACCTAAGTGAACTGCAGTTACTTCTGTTCATTCAACAAATGTTTTTGAGCATCTTCTACTTACCATACGGGGTGGGTGGGGGGGTCTGTAGACAGAGATCTCTGTCTATACTGAGCCTGCATTCTATAGAACCTTGCTACCCAGGGTGCTGTCTGTAGACCCATGGCATCTGTGTCACTTTGGATCTTTTGGCTCCACTTTAGGTAAAGATTTTAACAAGATTCTTGGGTGATTAGTTCGCACATTCAAGTTTGAGAAGTACTATTCTCATTCATGTAAATAGAAACATGTGAGATGCTTTCAGACATTACAGACGCTGTGGAGAAAGGACTGTATGGGGCCAGAGAATGACTGAGAGAAGGAGTCACAGGATGGAGAGTAGAGTGAGTAGGCAACGAGCCTTGGGAAGATCAGGCACAGGGACTCTCCCTCATCCTTTCATTCTTTATTCACCCCCATTTTTTGGATGCTTTTCCCCTTTCTGCTCGAGGCCAGGTGGGGACCCACGGAGTCACTTGTCTGCTCTGCCTGGACCCAGTTGGTAGTGGGAGCATTTGGCAGAGCAGCATGAGTTCAAGCAGAAGAGGAGCATGACTTTGGTTTTGATAGGAGCTGGCTACTTATCAGAGTGAGAAAACAGTTTGAAGGGATGAAGGATATCTTGACAGTGATGACTTTGAAGACTTGAAATTTTATACTATTGTGACGGGGAAGGGGAAACCTTGGTAGAGGCCAAGGGGAGGCCTTGCTAGAATTGAAAGGACAAGAGAAAAGGAAATGCTGAGGAATGTGGATAGAGACATACGTTTTCCAGAAAATAGAGAGAAGAAAAAAACAGACAAGGAAGTCTTTAGCCTAAAGTAAGAGGATAGACTGAAAAATAGAGCACGCCTGTCAGTGTATAGAAGGCGGTTTATTGCTTTTCTTGGAGATAGGTTTCCTTGATGAGCTTATAAGGACCATTTGTGTTTTTATTTGTCTTACTGGTTTTTTCCCAATTTCCAAAGTTCCTCTGTCTTTAGGTATTTCTTACATATAGTTTAATCACATAGATCATGTTGGGAAAAATTAAGGTAGATGATCATCACCTGCTGTGGGTGATGAATATTTTGCTCCCTCTACTATTGCTAAGAATGAAAATGCTTAATTGTAAGTCAGCATCCCAAGGCACCTTTACACTTACACAGTAGGAAAGAATAAGGTGAAAACAGCTGGAGAGATTGATTGATGGATTCAGAGACAGGGAGAGAGAAGAGAAATCAGACAGTAGCTAGCAGGCCTTGCTGTGTGACACACTGGCCCGAGGAAATGAGATTTGCATGGGTGTCTTAGGACTCAGAGTAATCAGGTTCTCTGACCAGCTCAACCTTGTTGGGCGAAAGCTGACCTCACGCTCACCAGAGAAAGTCATTTTCTTTCCCTACTCCTGACATCCCACTTTTCCTTCCCATCTTTTCCCCCCATTTTCCCTGCCACTCCCCTCTGGTCGAGCTGAGTGTAGTCATGATAACTTTGGTTACATGTTTCTCAGACTTGAAAACTGAAATGATTCGACCTTGTGGGAGTAATTGGATGTCTGGCACAATGATCGTCATTCTTAACCTTGATAATACATCACTCTCAACATTTAGAGCTGTTTTTAAACACAATAACCAGAGCCTGGAAGATATGGTAAGGATAATAGGCATGTCGGGGATTTCTCTTAAAGACCTTAGAGAGCTCAAGAGATGAGAGGAAAGGGCACTTTTTTCTAATTGTGGCAAAAATGCTTCAGTAAAATGCAGCTTTACCGTGGGGATGGATTGGAATAGTTTGATGAAATGTAGATATATCGTCAGGAAGGGCATTGCCCTGTGTACTCTTGAGCTAGCATCACAAATAAATAGCACCTGTATATTTCTTTAGGACAAACAAATGGTGTACTTCAGGGTCTGCAGTGAACTGAACTATGGACTGGGTACTTAATGGCATACTTTGCACTCAGTAAATTAGCATAGATAGGAGTTCAAAACACAAAACAGATTGACATTGCTTTGAGGTGTTACTGTTGATAGAATCATTGCTTTAGTTCAACTCCCTAAAGGAGGTGGGATTGGGGTGTTGACTAAAAATTGGTTCATATCCTTAAAGGTAAGACTGAGTATTCCTAGGTGGTACCTCTTTCTTATTAGAGGGAAGTGGGATGATGAGAGCTTTTAAAAGTCTTAACACCCCCCCCCACACACAAAAAAGTTGTTTGAATTAAGTCCCTTATGGAAACTGATAGATGTTTTATCAAATTGATTCTCACAATGTTATCACTTCATTTATTGCTTTATTAAGCAATATAAAATATTTTGTGCAACATAAGTACCTGAACTAAAATAAAACATAGGCATCTGGTTTACCAGCTTGCCAGCAGTGCTGACTGTACCTTTCATCTAAATCTCTATGCCTTATTCCAGTTTGGCTCTTTTTAAAAATTTTTAATACAAAAATTAGTTTTATCCATTATAGTGGGAATTGTAGTAAAGTTGAATTTTGATGACAAGATAAAAACTGAGTTGTCAGTTTCAAGGAATATTGCTACTTGAATATTCTTCCTTAGGTTGAGCCTGGATTTTTAAGAAGTCGGAAAGAATTTCTCATTAGTCCTCTGACTTTTTAATCTAGGAGCAAGCAGGATCAGTTCCAGAAGCTAGGCCATTTCTTAGAAAATTTGGAACGGATCAGTGAACAAATGAAGATAATTTATTTTTGATTGAAATAAAAAATTACAGTCTTTGGTTGTATAGAGGTAAAAGAAGGGTGAGGGAGAGAGTTGCAGAATTTATTTGTACTTATTCCAAAAAGGATTTCAGGTAGAATAAGGAGAAATTTCTCTTCACCTTTTTGAAGTGTTTTATATAATTGGTGAATGTATGTTCTTGATAAACGCTTAATAAGACAGAGTCTCTCTTAAAACCGTTTTTGGCAAAGAAACTGCTGTAGAAAGCAAATTAATTGTGAAATGTTATTCAAGAATGTTTTTCTGAAACTGTAATTGTTTGTGTTTTGTTGTTGTTGTTTTCTGATTGGCTGCTAAAATGGTGTCCTAATTTGTTTTTCTGTTTTATTTCAACAATATTATGTAGGAGGTTGCTCCTGTTTTGATGAGAGACTAAAACTCCAAGAAATATTTTTTAAACCAATAATTGCTTTTGATACATCTCTTTGATTACTAAAATAAAGTTATCTGTGCTTTCTCTCAAGTTTATTATGTCATAAAAATAAAATTTGTTTAATTTTTTTAAGGAAATCATAGGCTGAAGTAATCTAAATAAAAATTAGGTTTTTATTATATTACAACTACTTGAGGGGATGTAATATAATTCAAGTGTAGGCTTAACCAGGTTTTTGTCTTACTCAAATGACTAATGTAATTTGTTATAAGTGATAAAATATGTATTTGATATTGTGTTCTTCAGTATTTGTTACTTTTTTAATCTAATGGTTGAATTGTGGCATTCTTCAGTGCATGATGTTGCTTTCCCATGATGCAAGGGAGTTAAAACATTTTCCAATAGTTCTTGAGTTGGAGTATGAAGAAAAAAGTGGTGAAAACTTCTTCCTTGTGTTTTTGTGTTCCATTACCAATTGGTTAGGCCACTGGACATCTCCATTTTGGAGGTGTTAGCCTGTCAGCATTCCTGTGCCAGGGGTTGAGTGCATAGCCAAGGTGTTTTCATAGACTGCCTTTTTCTAGAATATTTTGCACAGTTTGGGGGTGTGTGTGTGTGTGTGTGTGTGTGTGTAGGGATGGTCATTTATTGGTTCTTTTCATCGGAGGGTGGCATAAAGGTGGGAAATTACAGGAGGAGGAAATAGAGTATTGGTGAAATGAGGGTAGGAAAATACTATGTGTGAAACTTATTTTTAAATGACTGTCTTCATGGGTAGAGGAAGACAATCGAAATATCGAAAATTGTTAATGGATTCGACAAACGGCAGCTATAAAAACAAATTACTTTGTTATGATTTGGCATGAACAATTGTCCTTTTATTGGGGCCGTTAATGCTCTTTTGGAATATCGTGGGCATCTAAAGACAATAGTCTAGCAGCGTCTGTAAAGCCTCAAATATCACAATAACATCCAGCAGCCCTAACGGCAGTATTTCAGAATCTTGGCCTGTTTAAATGGGCTTCTCTGTGAACGTACTTGCTCAGGGATGCATGAGCCACATCACCTATAAATTTGATTGGAAGCTACAGCGCTGGCATAGGCTGATGGATAGCAGATTAGAGCCCTGATTAACCATGTGATTCGAAGACTAGGAATATATTGTCTAAGCAAGATTCATCAGATGCAATCAGAATTTCAAGTGGTCAGATGAAATTCAAATGTGTATTGTGGCTTTTCTTCCCCTTGCTTTTCCTCCTAGGTTGCCTTTTTTTCCCCTCCTCTTTCCCCAAAGCTGAAAAATACTTCTTTGATGAATCTGCTCCTTACCCTAAAGCTGTCTGTCTGTTACTCATCAGAAAGCAGGTCGCAGTTCAGTGAGCAGAAGAAAAGATTTTAATAGAAGCTGTGCCAAGGGCTGTAATGCATCATTTTAGGGCCCTAATTACATTACAATGACAAATATCAATGGTGACAACAGCAATAACCTACATCCTTTAATGGCTGTGCTGGAAAAGGAGTTTGGGCCCCACGCCATTAGATTAGACTCAGTTTCAAAACATAGGCCATTAGAAGTGTGTGTCCACAGTATTATTGGCTGATCACTGAAGCCCAGTGGAAAGGCCTGTAAATAAATGATGCCTCCCTAAAGCTGGGTCCTGTGGGACAAAAGAGGCAAAATTAGTTGACCATGGAAGCAGCAGTGTTTCCGAGGCAACTTTAGCTTTCAAAGTGAGGAATGACCTGCTTAATTTTATGAAATCACACACACATCCCACCCCCCTGCCGCCAATTAGCCTGACCATGAAAAATCCATTGGCATGACAACTTAAAGAAATTAAGAAGTCTTTTAAACAAAAGGAGACCTATAAAGAAAAAGTTTGCAAGAGCCTCCCCTTTTTTCTGTTATGTGTGTTAATATACGTGAATAAGTATATCAACTTTTCTACTTTTCTACATTTATTTTTAAGAAAATGCAGATTTATTATTATTTTTTTTTTTCCACAGTTGCTCAGACTTAAAATAGCCTAGGTCCAAAATTGAAGAGGCCAAATAAATACCTCTTGGTCTTTATTTTGCCTGATGAGTAAGTTTCCTTAGAGCAGTTTTTATTGCCTAGATTATGTAGGCAAGCTAAAGAACTCAGTTTTCTTATGTGCCCACACATTTTTAAACCCTCCTAGCAAGGGACTATTTTATTTATGTAAACAACATAATGAGGAAAATATGCTTGGCAGATGGTTCCAAGCATTAGAATCATCAGTTTGGTCTGCCCCAAAGTGTCTCATTATCTTTTATTCTCTCCCCCTCCATCTCTCCCTACAAAAAGCTTAACAACCAAATAAATGCCTTTGAGACGCAGTGCTTTCGGTCTGGTGAATGCTACTCTCTTTTCTCGGCTCACACCGGAATCTCACCCATAACCACTGTGGTATGTCCGTCCAGGTGGAGAGTGGTTCGGTGATTCCCATTGCAGCTTTTCATGGTGGTTTAAGCATCCTTAAAGGATAGCTAAATGCTCCGTGGGGTCAGTGCAGTAAATTAAATCAGGTCAGCACAGTTGGGTCCTTATTCACTGCTGTGTTACGGGTGCTGGGTTTTTGTCCATCCTGTTAGGACAGGCTGGGAGGGAAAGCCTGGGTTTGAAACTTCCTTCACGGTGCATTTGTGTTTTCTCTTGGCTGGCAAAGTTTTTAAGGTGCTGGCATTTAAAAGATTGCATAGCCGCAAAGTCAAAAGGGTGGCTGATGAAAGAAGGAAACCTAGATTGCGTGAGGAGAGTGTCGCTGTCATTCTGGTAATGACTTAGCAAGAAAAAGAGCATTTTTGTCCTCTTATAAAATGAGAAACTGACCCTGGATGGAATTTATTTTAAGAATGTCTCAGGAGAAGTAATTGCTTTACATTTTCTGCCTCTCAACACTTCGTGCCTGTCCTTCAGCCCACCCCATCATTTAAAATATAAGGTATTTTGCATGTATGTGTATCAAAAAACCATGTGTTTACATGTCCCCATCCTGAAGTATATAAGGAGCCATCCGATAATACAAATTAAGATGAACACCAGTGAAGCTCTGCGTAGGTTTTTAAAGAAAAGTTAGTAGTAGCACTTATTTCTTTGTTTTTCTTTTTCTTTTTTTCTTTTTCTTTCTCTCTCTCTCTCTTTCTTTCTTTCTAAATTTCTTTCTTCCTAACTTTCTTTCTTTCACTCACTGGAGCATCCTATTGATAGAAAATTTCTGTACTTAACAGAAATTATTAGGGAATAAATTCTGTATTATCTGATGTTGCTGGGACTTTGCAGGTCTGTAGTTCAAGAAAAAGTAATGTTCCCAAGGTTAGTTTCTGTATATATACAAATCCCTTTCTGCTAAGTGTAGGGAAGTTTTACCATGGTCTACCTCTGTACAGTGAAAACCCTGGTGGGACACATTTGGAAATTTTCAGGATTGAAGAAAACATGCTGTTCCCTATCAATTTATAACTTCAGGATCTGAGTTAATCATCTTACCTGTGTTGGTTGGGTGTTCTTCTTTTGGGAAGGTGGGGACTTTAAGCAAAGGCCACAAATGAAGAAATCCAGTGAGTTGCTGAGAGAAACTGGGATGGTAGGATGAATGTATCTTTACTGTTAAAACTCTGGAAAACTCAAGGTTTTATGAAAAACCATATTAGAATGAACAAGGGTCCTGTTGAAGGCTTTTGAAAACGGACTTCCAGTCATGAAAATTAAATTCCTTTTTATGTTGTCCTGGTGCTTGAAGGTTGACTTTTTAGGATGAATGCGGGTTAATAAATTGTGCTGTTAATGTGGCACTGTTGTCACTGCCTCCTTTTAATGGGCTTGCTGATGAGAATTCTCCTCTTCCTTAGGAAGTACGTCAGCCAGAATATAAAGTGTGTTTTAATATCATCCTGTTAATATTTTGGGAATTTGTAACCAGCTGACTGTTCTCTTTATTGCTTTCCTTTCATTTTTTTTTTTTTTTTTAAATGCAGGCAGAGATTGTCAAGAGGCTGAATGCTATCTGTGCGCAAGTCATTCCCTTCCTGTCCCAAGAGGTAAGGCAGTTGGTTTGAGACACTGGGCTAGAAGGTGCCATTTTAGTGGTTTTGCAGAAGAGGGATTGTGGAACTGACTCTTTGGCCATGTCAGTCTCTTGGTGTTTGTATGGCACATTTCTAAGATACAGTGTTCACATTCCAACTTCTACACCTAACATTCAGTGGAGTATAATTGTGTTCATATATGGAACATTTTCTAACGTGTGAAGCAAAATTCAATTGTTAAAATATCTTGCTGTTATTGGACGATGTAGTGTTGTTGCTCAGAATTATGACTGTTTTCCATAATGGCCTCTCATAGGGTGGATTGAAATGTTGCCCAGAAGGGTTTGTTACACGCTTTGGTCACTGGGCATTAAGAGTTGCCAGAAAGACACATCCATAGAAAGTGCTATATATAGTAAACAGACTAAGGTAACTTTTGGCTAGCTGCTTTAAAAAAGTTACTTACTACCTGAGGAAATCTTAACACTGTGCCTGCACTTGGAAAAAGATAGGCAGGATGGACTCTGGGCTCGGCGCTCTGAGTACCACAGACTTCGTGCCTCTCTCTCGCTCACCAGCGGTGGAAGCATACGCTGTCTGCAGACTCGCTCACGTTGGAATGAGAAGGTGCATTTCTCGGGGATGGTGGCGTCCTTATGACTTTTCTGGCCTCTTTTTGTTTGCTTGCTTGCTTTTGGTAGGCAAAGTTTAGGTGAAAGTGCTTCTGGATTACTGAATCTGTCATTTGCTCAGGTAAGGGCACCTGTGAAAAGGCAAGAAGCTAGCTAGCTAATGGAATAGCAGTGTGTCTCGGCCACTGAGCTTTGTGTTGTGGGCTAGAAGGCACCGAGGCACTTTCCTCCTACCCTTCACTTCTGTAGGTATGTTGTGGCGTTGCTTTCCAGGAGAGCTGCCCATCTGCCTGCCTGCCAGTGGGCATGTACTGATGTGAGCCCGCAGCGGGGTGTTTGAGCATGGGTGTATATTATAGATAATGGGAATTCCTATGTAAATTCTTACTTGGTTTGAACTCGGTTGGATCTCAGTAACCATGGGTACTTTTCATCAGGTAAATATCCCACAGAGAACTCCTATTCACGAACCATGGATTTGAGTTAACATCCGTAATTCAAATGTTCTTCTGGACCACAAACAACAATGGAGGAATTGTCTTTCTTGTCCTTGAGTTGTGACCACAAAACCACTACCCACTATATCCGCATTTGCCTATTTCTGCTCAGGATTTGCTTGTGACTAGATTGGGTGGAGTTAAAGAGGCCTGTTTGCATTTCTTTAGGAAGCCTGGCCGTGCTTGCCCAATGCAGACCAGTGTGTTTCTTAGTTGAAGCGGCTCTGCTTTATGGAGCTGGAGGATGGGGAGAATGTGTGTGCAACCCACAGAGCTGTAACCGTGTGAGGTGTTATACCCCAGGTGGAGGGAAGAGTTTGAAATATCCCTGGGGTGGTATGACACTTGAGGCCTTTGCAAGCATAGACAACCCCCTCCCCCATCTGTAATCACTGGTAGATCTTACGCCTATGGCATTTTTGCAGAATCTGTGGGGTTATATGCCAAAGGGGAAGGAGGTCTTGGGGGTGGTGGTGGAGCTGATCTGCAAATAGGTTGTTTTCCCACCTGAGTTGTGTTGTTTGTGCTAGGTAGGAGGCCTAGTAGGAGGAGAACGTGTAATGGTAGTGGTGCCGAGCAAGAGCGGACTGGAATGAATTGGCTAAGGAAGTAGTTGTACCCCACAGAGGAAAGCCACAGGGAGATACTCGCAACTCCTTCTCTCTGCTTGAGGCTGGGAAGACAGCATCATGATCTCACCACTTATGGTTTATTTCCCCAATACTTTTGACATTTCTTGGTTAAAATCCTTGATTTGTGTGTAACGGATGACCTGTGTCATAGTTTTCTAAATCCTTAATATGTGTATGTCTTTTCTTCTGCTTACTTTGGATTTAATTGGCTCTTCTTTTTTCAGTTTCTTAAGGTGTGCGTCTCTCTTTTAATGTGTGGGCCACAAACACGTTTGTTCCTGTCCAACCCAGGCCTCTCTGATGTTTTGTGTCTGAACATTGCCCACCTCGTTTCATCTTCTGGGCATTCTGTGAGCATCAGACTTGTCGCTTCTGTCCTGAGGCCAGATGGACCGTAATCTGGAGGGAGGGAAGGAGGCAGGTTATTAGAGGAAGATGAATTCTATTTCCTGTCTCTTCAGAGGCATGGAAAATCACTCTTGCATGGCTGCGAGCGTCACTCGGTGCCAGGACTGAAGGCTCTTAATCTGATCTTTTAACACCGGCTCTCTGTGTGACAGTCTCACTGCCAAAACGGCAGCTGTGGCATTAGAATTTATTTTAGAACATTTTTATTTAAAAATGAAATGATTGTATGTAGAAAAAAGAAGAGCATTCCTTGAAGACTAGTACATATAAGGTACAGGACAGTGGTTGGAGGGGGTTTTTTTGGGACTTTGACGGGAACAAGAGGTAAATCCACATACCTTTAGAAGCCCGTTTTAAATTTAGCCTCCGTGTGCTCGTTAACGTACCTGCTTAATACTGCTTGTGGTTAGTATACCACATTTCCTAAAATTTAAAAATTACACATATAATGCTGAATGACAACTATTAAATAAATTTAGTTTTAAGTGCCAGACTTTTTTTGGAAATAAGTTGTGTAATTATGGTTCATAAATACTTAAAGTATGTCTGTGTATTGCAGGAAGCAATCATAAGATATTTTCCTGGTAGATTTCACAAAAACATTTTTTAGAATTATAGCCAATGTATATTTTAATGATGTGTCTGTTGCACTTACATGTGACTACTTCAGAAGTCCCAGGCGTTAGACAAAGATAATTGCCAACTTTTGTCATTAAAGCAAGTATCACATAAAATTTTTTTTCTTTCTTTTTTTTTTTTAAGATTTTATTTATTTATTTTGACAGCGAGAGATCACAAGTAGGCAGAGATGCAGGCAGAGAGAAGGGGAAGCAGGCTCCCTGCTGAGCAGAGAGCCCAATGCAGGGTTCAATCGCAGGGCCCAGAGACCATGTCCTGAGCAGAAGGCAGAGGCTTAACCCACTGAGCTACCCAGGTGCCTCTAGTTCTTTTTCTTCTTCTTTTTCTTTTTTTTTTAAGGCAGGGTGAGGCACACAAGCAGGAGGGGGAGGGGCAGAGGAAGCGAGAGAACCTTAAGCAGGCTCCATGTTCTGTGTCATGCCTGACACAGGGCTTGATCTTGCAACCCTGAGATCATGACCTGAGCTGGAATCAAGAGTCAGAGGCTTAACCTTTGCCGCCCAGGCATCCCTCACATACAGTTCTAAAAATTTTATAGGATCCCTAATACCAGAGTTTAAAGAAGCCTCATGAGTGAGTCCTCACCTGTCTGAAGCTGTTTTTTTCTCCCACTTTCTTTTAGATTTTAGGAATGGGTAAGACTGATCTAGATTCTGTTGCCGTCAGGTTTCTTCTTTAAAAGGCAGATCTCGATGTAGTAAGTGGGGAGTTCTTCTCTCTCCTGCTTTGGGTCTCCTTTGCAGGAGGGGAGCTATAAATAATCAACTCCCCGTTGGCAGGTCCAGAAGCAAGAGATGCCAAAATGATGACAGTTGGATCTGGGTCGAGTCCTGGCCTCCCTGTTACAAATTACATGGCTTACTGTAGCCAAGTAAAGCTGGGTGACCTTTTTAGCAAATGGTTTGCCTCTGGAAGCCTCAGTCTCCTCACCTGTACCTGAGGTTAGTGTGCCATGCGTACTTGGGATCACATGCATCCAGCGTGGTGCCCAGTAAGCCCCTCCTGATGCTGGGTCGCCGCAGTGCCTGCTGCAGCAGGAGCAGCAAAGCTCTGAGTTTCCTGTTTGAGAAGACGTGGAACCAGCCCTCCCTCCCCTCTTTACTCATTACCTTTCGAAGAATGAATTGGTTATCTTCCTCTCGTCTGTCGTCCTTATAGAGGAAAAAAGTGTAAATTAAAACTGAAGTTAGGGCTGTGAACTAGCTAAAAATCTCAGTGAGGCGTATTTGGTAGCCCTAAGGGTGATTTCTCTTCTAGCTCCAAAAATTAATTTTCTAGTGTAGCAAACACCTGTCTCTCCCCAACGAACAAGCAAATATCCGGACGGGGACAGCCCTTCAAGGGGTTCGGCCTGTAGAGCTGACCTCTGGAGGAGCCGTGGTTTGGGATGTGGTCTGTGTTTTGCTCACGAAGCTATCTAGAAAAACAAACTTCTCAGTCCACTTGGGGACTGGCTCTTTTCCAAATATCTGGCTGCTTAGCTGAAGTTAGTTTTGTTTTTACACGTAGTTTATGGATGCACTCTCCTTTTTCATCAGTGATTTCAGATTATCTCTTGTAGACCGTTAGACCTTATGAGGCTACAGCAAAATTGAAGGATGCTCGTAAGTAATGACTTGCCTGCAGGACCCCTCACCCCCCAACTCCTGTTTCTTGTTTCTTGAGTTACTTAAGTGGAGGCAGACCTGCTTTATTGCTGGTGGAGGAACCCTGTCGACTTGTTCTCCCAGACCTGAGGCAGAGTGATGGCAGAACCCCCAGCTTTGAGGCCTGGGCTTCCTAGTCAGCAGCTGTTTCTTCCTTGTTTGTGAAAATATTGATTTTATGGGAAATGAAATGAATAATTTAAATCTTTCTTTTGACCACATTTAATAGTCCTCTGGTCATTAGAAATTTTAGGCTGTAAAAGGGAAATCAGGAGTGAAATTTTTAAGCCTTTTATTTTTATTCTATATTTACCTAGGGAAAAGAGAGTATTCCAACTTGAAGAGTTTCTGGTGCGCATTTAATTGTGATTCAAAACTTGGTTTTTACTACCCTGATAGCCTATCTAGTGAGTAGAACCAACTAGTGTCTTCCTCTGGAATTATGCAGATTTATTTGGGTGCTTTCCATTGCATTTAAATAGTAGAAAATAATACATAAGTACATAATGGTATAATACGTGCTTCTTTAAATTCCAATTCCAATAGCAAGAATAGCTATGATACCTGACTTTCTGTTTTGTACATGCCATAAATTTGGTCCTTTTAATTTGATGGCAAACAAACCCCTTCTATGATATGAGATATGAGTGTATCTCAAATGCTGCTTTTTTAGTACCTGGGTTAATATGGTGCTGAATTGCTCTGAACCACATTTTGCATGTATAGAATAATTGTAAAATGGACATTGAAAAATGTGATCAGTCACTTTCATATTGTGCCTCAGGGAGGAAATGAACAAAATGCAGTGGTTACTTGCACTGGTGGCAGTGTTCTCGCCTCATAATGGCACCAGGTTAACTCGTCTTATTGCTTGTTAACTTTGTAAGGAACCACTGGCTTGTGATAACATGGTTTGATGTAGGTGAGCTTGGCTGAACTCACCAGAGATCCCCTGATAAGTATGCGGTGACACCCGCAAGACCATCTTCAGAGATCGTTTATTAAATGCCAGCAGCCTTCATAGGACACGTCTGCGTTCCCGTCAGGGCCATTTTGTCAGTGCTGGTAATACATTATGACAGTGCTATAAATCTAAAGGATGTCCTGAAATGACTAATACACCTAGATTGAGGCTTTCATGAATTTTGTCTCGTTTTTGGATTCTTACATTGGACCACCTTTCATTTAAAATCTGTTTTTTTTTTTTTTCCCTTACAAAACTGACTGAAGCATCAGGGAGCATAATCCTGTCTCTTGTTCCGTGGTTTGGCCAGCTGACTTCTTCTATGTGACTGAGTACTTTAGTGACAGTTGCGTATTTGGTGAGATACTTATGGTGACATTCTGGCCTGCTTGCCCTCAGTAAGTAAATGGTCCTCAGGAAGGAGAACGTCTCTGCAGGTTTCAATGTCAGCCTCCTTTCAGAAGCAGCAATGCCAACCCTTACCTATATGTGTTGAAAAAATTAACCTGCTTTCGAGAAACCTCTCATTTCTTTGCTTTTCAGTTAGGTGGTGATTGGATTATTACTGGATTATTACTTTACAATGCTTTAAGTAGTGCTTATAATATCTATTAAGGTAGTCATAGCCATGTGTGGCTATTTAGATTTAAAACTAATCTGGGGCGCCTGAGTGGCTCAGTGGGTTAAAGCCTCTGCCTTCGGCTCAGGTCATGATCCCAGGGTCCTGGGATCAAGCCCCACCTCAGGCTCTCTGCTCAGCAGAGCCTGCTTCTTCCTCTCTCTCTGCCTGCCTCTCTGCCTACTTGTCATCTCTGTCTGTCAAATAAAAAAGTAAAATCTTTAGGGACACCTGGGTGGCTCAGTTGGTTAAGCAGCTGCCTTCGGCTCAGGTCATGATCCCAGCGTCCTGGGATCGAGTCCCACGTCGGGCTCCTTGCTCATCAGGGAGCCTGCTTCTCCCTCTGCCTCTGCCTGCCATTCTGTCTGCCTGTGCTTGCTCTCTCTCCCTCTCTCTCTGACAAATAAATAAATAAAATCTTTAAAAAAAAAAAAAAAAAAAGTAAAATCTTTAAAAAAATGAAAATAAAATTAATCAAAGTTAAATAAGGTTACAAATTAAGTTTCCCAGTCACATTAGCCCCCTTTCAAGTGCTCAGTATCCACTGGTAGGTGGCTAGTGGCTGCCAGATTATCAGCACAGATTTAGAAAGTTTCTGACATCGTAGAAAGTTCTCTTAGAAAGCAGGGACTTGAGAATTTATTGGATAGGTCAGGCAAGAATGCTCTGTCCTCGTGTGGGTCAGAGCAGTGAAGGTGAGGCTAGGTGGTCAGTAGGAAAAAAGCCTTGTACAGCACTTCCCAAGCCTTAGTCCCAAGTTTCACAGCTAAAATTGTTTGGAAAACCTTGCATACATATTCAGTTTCTGAGATTTGAAGCTCAGAGAAGACCTGCCATTTACCAGGTATTGGCAGAATTAAACCCGGTGGGTTTTTTGTTTTGTTTTGTTTTAAGTAATACCTGATTTCTTGTGGGACTAACATTTCTTGGGATACTATTAAGAATGGCCAGTTTGAATTTAAAGCTTATTTGGGTCAGCAGAGTTGCTGAAACAGGCTGAGTGGGATTTTAGCCTGACTTACTGGGCATGGACTGACACTTGCACTCAGATTTGACCTGCTTAGCCATGCCGGCAGTATTCTGTCTTACCACCTAGAGCACCACAGAGGAGCGACAGAGGAACGGCCAGAGGATGAGTGGCCTAAAGCCAGTGGCCTAGGGATATTTAACTGGGGATATAGAAAGTGAAAACAAACATTAGGTCATTTTCGTGTGCTTGAAGTGCAGTCCATTGGAGGAGAATGTAGAGGCAAAACTGGGTCCAGTGGGAAGAAGTTGGGAGAGGTAGCTTTCTAATAATATTAGAGCCCATTATCCCCACATAGGAAAAGCTTGTGCATGAGGTGGAGAGTTCCCTTCCAGAGGATATTATCAAGAGAGACTGACGTACTGCTTGGGGGGAGGGTATGGCAGAGGAAACGCATCTGTTGGATATAGTAATGGCTTTTGGCCTGTGGCTGATACTACAAGGCCACCCTCCCAGTCCCCACAGCCAGGGCACCATTTAGAAATCTGTAGGCTTTTGGGAAGGTGGAGAGGCTTTTGTTGGTCAGTTTATAGTTACAGTGCTTGGGGCACTACTGCCATCTGGGTCTCATGTTCTAAGGCCTTTACTAGTTCTGAGCAAGTGGCTTTTTATGTACATGTGGCTAATGAGTCCTGTTGAGCAGGAAAGGGCATTTGGTCCAAGTTCCAGTTTATCTTTCACTCTAGAGTATTGTGTTAGCCTTCTGCCTGTTCTCCCTCCTGTCTGGCTCATCTCCCTGTCATCCAGTTTCTTTACTATTCTTTACTATCCCAGGTCTATCTTACTGAGATGCAGAACTGATAACACTCAGCTTCTTTAAAATTTCTAACAAAAATTTCGCCCACCTGGGGACATCTGGGTAGTGCGGTCGATTAAACATCTGACTCTTGGTTTCTGCCTAGGTCATGATTTCAGGGTCATGAGATTGAGCCCCACTCAGGCTCCTCACTTAGCTCAGAGTCTGCTTGAGATTCTCTCTCCCTCTGCTTCTCCCATTCATGCACGTTCTCTCTTTCTCTCTCTCTCAAATCAATCAATCTTTAAAAAAAAAAAAAAAAAAAAAAAGAATGCCTTACCAGGATAAAGTCCAAGTTTTCTACATGTCATGCAGAGCCTGTCAGTGTTTGGCCTCCTCCTGCCTTACACATTTCACTTCCGCTAGTACATGGTTCTAGAGAGTATGCCTGGGCCCTACCCACGTGACTTCGGGCTCTTGCCTTTGTTGTTATTTTTGTGAATACTTTTCCACTTAAAGTTTTGCCTGTGTGTTTTGCCCTGCCCGAGAAGGCTTTCATTCCCACCTCGCTTTTTCTCTCCCAACTCTGCCCCTTAGCCTTGCAGCCGTCCACGTTGGTTCTCTTCCTTGACAGACCCGCGCCTTTCTCCTCCAGGGACCTGGCCCAAGCTCTTCTCTCTGCCTGAGATTCTTTTCTCCTTGCTTTATCCACAGAACTCCTGCACATGCTTCTGGTCTCGGTTGTTGGGTCAGCTTTCCCAGGGAGTCTGCCCTCAGCCCTCAGATTCCATTAGCTATTTCCCCAATAAGTGATTGCATAGCATCCTGTAATTTTCTTCATGGAAATTATGCTCCCGTTGTGATATTACTGAGCCATGTGGGTGTTACTCATTCACTGTCTTGTTCATGACTCTAGTCTTGGTTCCTGCCACAGTCTCCTGGCACACAGTAGGTTCCTAATAAATAATTGACTGAATGAATAAGCAAACAAAGCCTTTCCTGATGCTCTAGGAAGTATGCTGGGCATGCCTTCCTATAACCTCTCCTAGTATTATTTCATGTCTTGGCTTTGCTATATAATATAAGATGCTCTATGTCTGCGAGTTCCTTTTGAGGAGTGGGGGCCATTATCCCAAGGGCTGACTTTTTCATGTCACGTGTCAGGAATATTAATGTTGTTCATTATAAAAATCCTACTTCACTTTACACCTCTGCCTTTACCCACTACCTCTTTACTTACCCCTATCAATAAAGTAGGTAGGAGGTAAGGGAGGGGGGAGTGGGTATGAAAAAAAAATTCCAGGTTGTAATGTAGAGTTTTTTTCCCCTGTTTTTATTAGAAGTACTCCATCTGTCGCCATGCCCTAAAGTATTGGCTGGCAGGTATGGTCATTGTCATCCCTTCCCCAAAACATACATTAAAGACCTGTTACACATGTATCAGTGGTTTGTTAAGGTCTGTTTTCTCAGCAGGCTTTGTTGGACTTATGACTTGTATCGTTTCAGTCTCTTGTTGAAAACATTAACCTCAAGACTTTTCCTGAAAAATGCAAAAAATAATTTGATGATGAAAGTTAAGTAGGAAAGTGACTTAATGTATAGAATTTCATTTTAATGCCCCATCCATGCTTGTGTTCCTTAAATCACAGTGTTTAATTGAGATACAACTTACACATCACAAAATTCATTTGTTTAAAATGTATATATAATCCAGTGATTTTCAGTAAATATACAGAGTTGTGCAGCCATAATCACATTACAGGGTTGTTTTGTTTGTTTGTTTGTTTTTGTTTTTTTGGCTTTTTTTTTTTAAAGGTTTCTTTTTTAAAATTATAAATCTCAATAATTTAAAGAATAAATTATTGGGCTTTCCCCCTGCCCTTCCAAGTCCCAGTTAGAGGCCTCCCTCTCTCATCTTAGGCTTATTGATATATTCTCAGTAGCACTTTATTTGGTGATGGCTGGGAGGAAAAGTTCAGTCGGGGCCCCCATGTGATGGAGCAGCTTGAGCAGTAAACGGCCACAGGACTGTTGCTCTCTGCAGATTGACTGGGTCTGGAGTGGCTGTCACCACTTGTGGTGAGGTGGCAGAGGGGAGAAGCAGGAAGTGGGAGAGGAAATGAGCTGCAGGGTGGAGTGGGAGGAGAGGAACAGATGGGGAAGGGGAAAAAAGGGGAAGAGATGGCAGACGTAATGGGAAAACCATCAGGGTTCTAAGGAGATGTGAAAACTTGCTGTTTTCTGAGTCAGAGAGCTTAATTGTTCAAATTGGAAATGGAAAAAAAATGCCACCTTTGGGTCAGTTTTTGAGGATTTGGGGCTTCTTCGTCGAGTGTTCATTTTTTGTTTGAACCGTTTGCCTCTTCTTTCCTGGGGTGTGCTTCTTCTCGTGTTACTAGCACGGCTGAGTGAGCAGGGTCAGGGTGTTTCTGGTGCTTTCAGAACACACTGGGAGGAGGCATTCTTTGCCTTAGGGAACTTCAAATAGCAGATGATTCACAGTTGTAAGCAGAAATATAGGGAAGTAAAATCCTGAACTACAGGTAGAGTTCAGCTGTGGTGTTAGCCCATGGCCACTACCATGAAAGGAAACAAAGGAGCTGAATCATGACCTCCATTGTCATTTTAGCTTTTTAGCAAGAGTTTCTATAGGGACATCAGATGTCAATGTTCTGGTTCACTGCTGTGTTTCTGGTTTTCTCAGGAAATGCTCTTGATTTTAATGCTGAGCCAGAAAGATACCCTTTCTGCCCTCAGGCATCTTTGCCTGTCTTGGCAGTTGGGAGTCCAGGTTATGAAGCAAGAGTTGAACAATCTTCATGGTAGAAAGGCCTTAATAGCTGTATTTTCTGCATGTCCGTCTTACAGAACTGTTCTTTGAATACGTAATATAGAGGATATTTACTAATATGGAAATATTTCAGTAATATGCAGAAATTGGACACAGTAAGAACTTAAAAAGGCTTTTGTTGAATGATTGGATGCATGAGTGGAATGAATGATATGTGTGTTGGATGTGTGCTCATGTGTTCCTTTTGGCTTTCAGTTTCTTAAAGTTTTGAGCAGCCATTATTGAATGTTGGAAAGTAGAAGGTGGAAAATCCATTACCAGTTTCTGTCCATATACTCACTTTGAGTATTCAAAAAATCCCAGTCATCTTACATGTTGTCTTTTTCTCTGTTGTCCAAGTACTGCCATTTTACACTACTCTGACAACTAGATTGCTTTAAATCTAAACATGAACTCTGTATTTGTAGGTTAACATACTGGTTAGGGTAGCTTTAAGGAAGAACTGCTGTTACCAGTCACTGTATAGAATATGCGTCTCTGTTCCTTCTAATGTCTTTATAAATCTTGAGGACTTTTACTTTCTTCAAATAGAGAAGGAAATGAGTTATTTCACTTTGGGAAATATTTTAAAGAGTAAGAGAATGGTTGGAGATATCTAGAAAGACTTTCGGGGCACCTGGGTGGTTCAGTCCGCTAAGCTTCTGCCTTCAGGTCAGGATCTCATGGTCCTGATATCTGGGCTCCCTGCTCACTGCTCAGCAGGGAGTCTGCTTCTCCCTCTGCCTGTCCCCCTGCTCTTGTGCGTTCTTTTTCTCTCTCTCTCTCTCTTCTTTCTCTCAAATAAATAAAATCTTAAGAAAAGATGACTTTGGGATTGTTTTTTAAGCCCTTGTTTTAAAACTCTTAAAATTAAGAAAAAAAAGGTATCTACTTTAAAGTTCAGAGTTTATTAAAAGCTCAAAATGCAGTGATCCATTTGACATTTTTCTTTCTATTGTATTATAGGCACAAAATGTACATTTCTATTAGGAAATCAAGGGTGAAAACACCACATATGGATAACTAAAGTAGTTTTCTTTTCCACACTCCACACCCCCTCTGACCCTACACAATGGGAGGTAGCAATGTTGGTCACCCTAGTTAATCGCCGTTACTGTGTATATTTGAGAGTTTGTGAGTGTAATACCAGGTAGCTCAAGGGGAATCTCATGTATAAGTGATGGCTTAGTGTTTTGTGTCTATTAAGCAATGTGCTAGTACAGCTTCATATTCACCTCAAATCAGTGGAGAAAGTTAGCTACATTTCTCAACTAGGATCAGTCAAAACAAGTTTCTTCCTAGCCACACAGAGGAGTGCTTGTCTTATAGCACGGTCTTTTTGGCTCTTCATTCACTAAACCTAGTTGAAAAAAGTCCAAAGGAGGCCTTTTTTAGACTAAATCCGAGAATGTAGATACTAGAGTGTTCAAGTGTATTTAGTCGAGAATAATATTTATACTTGGGGGGGGGTGGTTGTGCACGCAGTGGTGTGTGTCCAGAAGTGAGTGAGTGCCTCCTTGCAGACACTTCTGTGCTACTTCCTTTTTAAAATATTACATAAATTATCGATACTCCATTCTTGCTTATTCTCTTTAGTACTGAATCCTGGATAGAGGGCGGGATTTTCCTATACTATCCACCCTAGTTTTTCCAGAGGATAAATAAATGAAACTTGTAGGTTTTAGTTTTCTATTGCACGTAAAAGAAACACCTGAAGTCCTTAGACTTTACTACTAGTGAAAGTTGTACATCTTTAATCTCTTTTAAATATACAGCCCTTCCTGACAGGAATTAAAGCCTTCTAGTGCTTACTGTAACAACAACAAGGAGAAATTTTAAAAATAAGTACTTCCAGGAAATATTTTCAGAATTTTTATGTAGTTGGCAGAGAAAAGGGGGTACAAAGAAAGCAGGTGGGGGTTGGGTAGTGTTGTCGTGTTTGTTAGTATTAGTGGAAGATGCTGGGCCACAGTGCACCACTGATATCCAAGTAAAATTTAAGCTGCTTCTACCAGTTGTAGGGGTGCAGTTGGATGCCCATTACTTCTCTGTGGTAGAGACCCAGATGTACCCTAGACATTTAGTCAGCGATTACCTGGGCTTTTGTTTGAAATATGGAGACCCCTAAATCCTGTTTTGCATGTAATTGAAGTTAGAGGACATGTTAGGAAAAGCTGTTCTTGACTGACTAGAAAGCAAATAATTGTATTCTGTTTCTGATCTTCATTTATAGCACCAGCAACAAGTGGTGCAGGCTGTGGAACGGGCCAAGCAGGTGACCATGGCCGAACTGAACGCCATCATTGGGGTACGTGGCCTTTCCATTTTAGCTCTGATCTTAGTGTGTGTCATCCGCTTGCTTGCTCTCTCTTTAAATTTTGTTCCATCAAAAGGGCAAAAGGCAATAGGGGACCACAAAGTGAAATTCAGCACTTCGCCTTCTGTCTCATGGTCTCATGTGAAATTGGATGGCTACCTCCAAAGCTTTGGATCACATTCTCACCAATTCCAGTTGACAAGTTCCCAGAAATTCTCCCCTCAGGAAACCAGATAGTTATTTTTCATATTTCTTTCCTTTGCAATCAGCTCCTGTTGCTGGCCTAGGCGTGGGGGGCGGGGAGGGGGGGGTGGAGATGGAGATTGCCCTGATGTAAAATGACCTGATTTCTTTGGTCTTTCCACAAATACAGAGTACCTTCATACCGTTTTTGGTGAAATAAAATGTACATTTTTGTATCTCCCAGCTACTCTTCCTCCTCTGTGATGAGTGGTTCTTCAGGGATAGTGTCCATTTGTAGTAGGAGTATACTAGATGAGAGGTGTACCTTTTGGCAAAATCGGTGGCCCAGTTAGGATATTCTTCATGGTGATGGTAGTATTAATGTTGCATGGAAATCCTGCTGGAACTCATAGGTTTGGGCAATCATTCCAACTCCCCTTAGATTTTTGTTCTCTCAGACGAAGGTAACAAGCAATAAAATACGGTGCTAAAACTTAAGGGATAATAAAGGTGAAAAATCTTAGCTGAAAAGAGCACAATATTACTTCTCTATTTATGCAGCTGGTACATGCAGTTCCTTAGATTATTGTAATGAAGACAATACAACTATACTTTTCTCTCTGCCCCCTCCCAAATACTTTCTTTTGTGTATAGATTATACACAAAAGTCTTTTCTCTTTTTTTCCTTCCTTCAGTGTATCAAACACACTTTGAAATGCTAATTATTCCATTTACTTTCATTAAAATTCAAATTGCTGAGTGAAGATGCGGATAAGGGTCGCCTGATAATCAATCTGAAGTGAAGATATTGCTTCAATTATGCCTCTGTCTTTTAACAAGGAAATCACAACTCTGGGATGACTGGCGGTGGTGGTGGAGCCGTAGTCTGATTGTGGCTTGTTTTTTAATGGGCTATTTTGAGCTCTGTTTTGTGGCCCTCTGACCACAAGAAAATACTGGTAGTAAATTGGAAGACATCAGAAATAGGAAGGGGCAACCTTTATTTCCTCAGAAGTGCGCCCTTGGAAAGAAGGCGGAATCAGAACCAGCCGTGTAGACTCATCTGTCGTACACTTCTACGCTCTAGGGATGAGGGAGAGATGAGAGATGAATACATTTCACAAGCAGTTTTTATTTCATAAAACTCCAGAAAATAGCAGCAGGTTATATATTTTTTTAAGTTGAAAAAGCTGTAATTTTGGAGTTAACTCTATGTGTCTATTCCAGCTGTGTTTGCTTGAAGCACTTGTGTTCGCGTTGGGATGTATTTTGGTTACCAGACCTCCCAAGGTCACCAGGGATAGAACCAGCATTTCTCACCCACCACACCACTGTCTGCTGTTGAAGGAGAGAATGTGTGCAGGAGGGCTGATAGGGGAGTGTGCTGGGTCATTTCTGGTTTATTAGTGTTCACTGTTTGTGTGAACAGCGAAAACACAAGTATCCATCCTACCTTAGGACTGGTTGGCAGCCGGTTCTCCGGGAAACAGAGGCTGTTTTGTTTCTTTTCCCAATCTTATTAGTTACTGTCTGCACAGTGGAGAGATTAATCTGAATCAAAACCCCATTGTTCTTTGTTGACTATTTCTTCAAAATAGGAGGGAAGATCTAAAACTCAGAACAGGATCCCTTCCCTTCACACATCAAGTATCTTTTCAATGCCGTTTCATATATCTATTTGATTCTACATACCTTGTTTTGGATGGGATGGCAGATTGCCTTTTCTCAGGGAAAGGGTGATGTATGAGACTGTTGTCAGGTTACTGACATATTGTGTATATATGGATTTAATTATTAAAATCTAGCAAGTTTAATTTTGTGACCTAAACAACTTAGTTGAAGAACTCACTCAGTAGAGTCACATACTATCAAAGCAGTGCTGTTGGGGATCTGGTGGGGGTTCCAGGTTATTGGGGTCTGAGCAGGAAATGGAGTCACTGTCACACACTCTTACTATTCTGAAAAACAGATTGCAGAGATAGAAAAACAAACCCAGCAGTTTTAGGGAGTCATAAACCAAATGAAAAAACTCCAACTCATGTGATACATCCCTACTCCTGCTTTTCTCTGGGGTGTGTGGTCTTTGTCTCTTTCAGCCCTGGTGATGCCTTCTGTCCAGTAGTTTTCAGTTATCACATGGTGGAATTTTCAGCGCATGCCCGCTCTTCTGTGTCCCCTTGAGCATGGCTGTGTTGTGAGGTGGTGCCATTTTGACTTGCTACCGAAAGTGATGAGGGACCAGTTTTAGATTTTTTTTTTTGTACTTGGTTTTGGGATTGGAGTCGGCCATGATTTTTTTCCACTGAGGGAAGGAAAATTTTCCTTCCAAGAGGCAAAGACCCATCTAAAGCCCCTGCAAACAGACCTTCATTTGTTTATCACTTACATATGTATCTGTTTTATATGTATGCACACCATGCAGACAAGCGCAAATGTTCCCAGATTTAATGAAATCTGATGAAGCACCTTTTTAACTCTGCAATATTATTCTACCTTCATTGGTAAATGAGCCAAACCAGTGATCCATGCAGTTTAAATGCAAAATGCTGAAGTGAGCCCGAAACCTGGAGAGGCGGCTTATTCTCTTGACAATAAGCTAGTTGTGTTTAATGGAATGAAGCACAGTTATAATGATTTCTTTCACAGGTCATGTTCAGTTTAAAACTGTTGATAGATTGAAATAAGTTAAATATCATTTATCTTTTATTTATAAGGAGAAAACCTAGGAAAATTCCTGTGTTGTATTCTACAGTCAATATTTTGTGTGGTGTCTTGAGTTGGTCATATCTCACATTTCCTTGAAGCTTTCCCGGAGTTCCCCCAAATGGGCTGAGGGAATGTTATGTATCTAGTTTGATCTTGTCATGTGTCCTACTAGCCACTGTGTTTTTAAATTAGAATCTCTGCGAGATCACACTGTTGGAACAGCACACAAATTGTAGTTTTAAATCAGTAATATGATCTAATTAGAAATGATGTTTTCATTTCCTGTATTATTAAATTGAGTCATCTGACTATCTTAAAATGCTTTTTAAATCCATTACACTATATAATCAGCACATGCTGTGTGAATGTGGTTATGCTTAATAAAGGAGACTGGCTTGGAACCTCATAAGAATTTCACTAAAGAAGGCACCATTAGGGGGAAAAAAAAGTTTTGTTAGTATGAACATTGGAAAAGAAAATGTTCGGCTTTTAAAAATAGAAAGTGGGGTTCCTTTGGATTTCCCTCCATGCTCTTTTTTAACCTAACTCTTTGATGGGGGAAAATGGTAGAAATATGCGTTAAAAAAAAAAAAAAGAAAAGAAAAGAAAAACCCTTAAAAAAAAATTCCTTAAGAACAGGTATGCCATGGTGTTTGTAGGAAAATGCAGTTTAGCACAAGAAATGCTGAACCTCAATTTTTAGCAGTGACATTTTAATGATAGGAAGTCTGCAAAATTATTTGCCATCAATTGTGAAGGCAATAACAAGCCTTGGTGGTTTTTCACACTCTCTGTGTTAAGTGCTTTCAGAATGACAGCGTAAACTGTGTTAGAGAACTCCAAGGAAGTAAAACTGATTAAAATGTTCATGCTTGAATGGTGCTGATGGAATAGTTCATTTGGACTTTCTCTACCTCCTGCAGCTCAAGCTGAAATATTAAAATTCAGTGGATTTAAATCTCTCTCCTCTCAGCTCAGGAAAAAAACATTACATTTTAATAGGTTTTAAACCCATAATTCATTGGTTTGGAGCAGCACTATTAAATCTATTTAAATATTACTTGTATTACTAAGGAAATGATTTAAATGACTTTGCCTTTACTATCCTATGTGTTTGAGTTAGTTTAAAAAAAGGAAGACAATACCTTGGGGGTTTTTTTCCTTCCTCTTAGTATTTTGTTTTATTGTCCTTGTCATATGATTGGGACTTAAATTATATACACACACAGAAACACACACACACACACACACACACACACAATTCCAGAGTGGCATTTTGGCTGAGGGTCTTGCGGTATGACAGTTTGAAAATGTACGTCCCTCTTTTTCCATGATAGATTTCAAAACTGCCATTTTAAGTTCCAGAGGCACGTAGATACACCATTGTGGTAGTGTTTCTTGTTGTCTTTGTAAACTAATCGGTCATTAGGCAAAATCTGGAAGATACAAATATGTAGGTATTTATAAAAATGTGTGTGTGTTCCTGCCTGTCCTATCACAGCTTCCAGTAACACAAAATTTGACATACAATTAAAAATACTTTATTTTTCTCAACAAAAGCGGAAAGATACTAAATATCCAAGAGCCACATTTTCATCCCACCTCTGTATTTGCTAATAAAGGGCTTGTCAGAGGTATTGTTAATTTTGCCATAGTTGTGCTTTTGTCCTCTTTTGGGCACAGGTATCCCCCCCCCCCCCCATGCTGAGGGAGTGGTGTCCCTCCTGGGCTACCGCATTCCCTCAGTTCCCTTACTCCCCTTGTCTGCCTTTCTCTCTGGCCCTGGCCAGTACAACTGCAGTGTTTCCCCAGGCCCAGCAACACCTGTCCTCAGCCACACGGTGAAGCTCTTGCATTTCCAGGTGCTCTTGGTGGGGAATCCACCCTTCACTTACCCCTGAGCGGTATGAAAGGGTCAGATATATACACCGACCCCCATGGGGTAATCTGGACACACAGGCAAACATCCGGGGAAGTGACCCCCACCCCCACCCCACTTCAGCCCCATTGGTGGGTGGGCAATTTTGAGATGCTTTTCTTCATTGCTCCACAAAGGGTCCCAACAGGACGGAGTTCCAGCTAGTGGCCCATGGTAGTCATTGACTCAGGGTTACATACCTTGTTCTCAATTTCCATTCTTCCCTGATTCACTGTCCCTAAGTCTCACTCCTGTCCTGGGATCACTTTTTAAAAATTACATGCAGCCAAAGCCCTGTCTCTCTCCTTTTGGACGAACTAGGAAACTCAGGATTTTACTTCATCAGCCCTAAGCCCTTCAGGGGCTTTCTGATATGGGTAGGCAGCTGTACTCAGGTGCTGGGATCATGGTGTGTTTTCGGACATGAGTTCTGCACATAAAACATTATTTCTTTAACAGCTTAGCTTTCAGATTCTTTTTTAAATAAATAGTTTTCCATAAATTTGTAGACGAGCTTCCCTTTCTTTTTCTTCTCCCAGCTGATATATAATATGGAATAAACTTAAAAACAAGCTGTGAAATAGATTTGGGTTTCATCAGAGATCGTTAACTCCACCTTTGTGACTGTCCTTACCAGACAGTGTGCCTGGAGTTGAAAGGCTTTATGAGACATGCTGGCCCCTGGCTGCACGTGGCTTGCAGGGATAAAGGCTGGGGGAGAGGGGCTGCTGTTCTGCAGTTTCAGGGCTCTGCTCACCTGCTCTCATAAGGACGATCAACTCGTGCGTGCATGGGAGCCAACGCTGTCTTCGTCATAAGTCTACACATTCCTCTATATGTTGGATGCCTGCCCCTCACTCTTTTTGTTTTGGTTTTAACAGATTCATTTATTGTGGATCAGGGGGCTACATTATTGATTGATGTAGTCATAATCTAATCTTTGTGCTACAATTTGATGAGGCGCTAAGAAGCAGTAATTTCCCTTCTCTCATAGCGAAGACTCTAATATATTTAAGTAATTTTTTTTTTTTTTTTTGGCTCTGTCTCCACTTTAGGACTCCCTAAGAAACCTGGGTAAAGAACAGGATTTCTAATTTGTATTTATGGTATATACTAGGTCAGATTCTGTTACATAGCTTTCTTAGAAGAAATTTCTAGAAGCTAGTCCGTTTTCCTTCCTTTCTTCCTCCCTCAATCTCTCCCTCCCTCCTCCCTCCCTTCCTTTCTTCCTCTCTCTTCTCTTTTCCCCTTTTCTCTTCCTCCCTCCCTCTCTTCTTCCCTTCATGTTGCCAACCTGAAGTGCTACTCTTTTTCTTTCTGTTGAGGAAGGAACCCTTCTCTCTCTCCTTCCGGCTAATAATGTGTATTTCCATAGCTCAAGGTAGAACTCAGCACAAAGTGTGACAAGAGTTTCAGAACATGTCTTGGTGGATGCATCTGACTTAGTAAAAGGCCTGTGGGCTTTGCGTTTCCACTACTAAGGAGATGTGGAGTTTCCCAGATCTGTGATCTGCCCTTCATTCACACCAGAGTACAGCAGGCCGAGCCTGTAGGGGTCTAGGGGTCTGGGTGTAAGAGTTAACACAGAAAAACCGGTTTCACTCAGGGCAGCTTGCAAACTTGCACTTTGTTATCCCTTTGGTTAGTGGTTTGTTTTGTTTTTTTTTTGCACCCCTTTTTCTGATTCTCTTATTGACCTCTTCCCCTTAGTGTCCCTATGCTGCAAGCAGCAGCAGTGCCCGTGTAGCTAGACCCTCTGCTTTGTGCCCTTCGAAGCTGGGAGGAAGGGAATGGGCAGGCTCCCCAGAACAACAGCTCAGGGGTTTAAGGACTTAGGCTAAAAGGACTGTTGGTGTGTGTTCTCCTCAAAGCTCCCTAGGAAATTAGTTTGGGAATCTTTTTTTTTTTTTTTTAAGATTTTATTTATTTATTTGAGAGGCAGAGATCACAAGTAAGCAGAGAGGCAGGCAGAGAGAGAGCGAAGCAGGCTCCCTGGCGAGCAGAGAGCCCGATGCGGGGCTCGATCCCAGCACCCTGGGATCATGACCCGAGCCGAAGGCAGAGGCTTTAACCCACTGAGCCACCCAGGTGCCCCAAGTTTGGGAATCTTTGATATAAAAATGCATTTATGATCTTAGGTGTTTTCCTAAGGTCCTTTGTGAAAAGGTTAGAACCTTTTATCGAATGGTTAAAAATGATGATTATATCTACTCCTTCATTCATGCAGCAAATATTTTAATACCTTCACCAAATCATATCAAAGGGGCACATTTTATGTTCTCTTTGAATGATATTTTTTTTTAAAGATTTTTATTTATTTATTTGACAGAGATCACAAGCAGGCAGAGAGGTAGGCAGAGAGAGAGGAAGGGAAGCAGGCTCCCTGCCAAGCAGAGAGCCCGATGCGGGGCTCGATCCCAGGACCCTGGGATCATGACCTGAGCCGAAGGCAGAGGCTTAACCCACTGAGCCACCCAGGCGCCCCTTGAATGATATTTTTAAACCTCTTCTAAAGTATATTCTGAAATGATCTTCAAATTACATTTGAATCATCTTTAAGGTTTTGGTAGTTGTAAGCTTTCTGGTTTTGCATTTTACTACACATAACCAACTTTTAATTTACACATTTTAATTTCAGTAAAACTTTAGTTTCCAAGGACAACAGAACAAAGAGAGACAGAAAACATAATAAAAATGAGGCATACATTTATGAATTTATATTTTTTATACTTGGTAGTAGGGATTAGCAAGAAATTCATTATTGATATTCTGTATACTTCAAAAAGAGGTATAATTTATATAAATTATAAATTTTATATTATAATAAAATATATAAAATATATTATAATAAGAATTATATAAATTTATATAAAGTGAAGTTGACCCTTCCTAGCATAGAGTACTATGAGTTTTGACAGCTGAATACAGTCATGTAAACTACCACCACTATGGAGAGAGAGAATATTTCTCTCTTGTCCTCCTCCCCAAATTCTCTTGTTCTGTATCATCAGTTTTTAACCCTACCCCAGCCCCTGGCACCTGCCCATGATTTTTTTTCTCCCAAAGTGAGCCTTTTGAAATGTCCTATAAATGGAATTAAACACCAATGCAGCCTTTTGAGTTTTCATCTTCATTTAGAGTAATGCATTTGAGGTTTGTCTGTGCTTACCTGTATTCCTGGTTCCTTTGTATGGCTGAACGATATTCTGTTGTAGGGTAGACTAGTGTGTTTACTTCTTGAAGGACAGTTGGGTTAGCTGTAGCTTTTTGTGATTGTGAACAAAGTCCTAGTAAATATTAATATACAGATTTGTATAAGTTTTTGTAAGTGAATATAAGATTTCCTTTCTCCTGGGTGATTACCTGGAAGTGGGATTGCCGAGTTACATGGTTAGTATATTTTGAAAGTAACTGACCTACTATTTTCCAGAGTAACCATATAGTTTTGTACTCTCACTAATACGCTCTGTGAGACAAACTTTACTCCAAGTCTTCAGCAGCAAGAGGAGTTGTAGGCTTTTCGAGTCATTAGCCATTTTCGATAGGTGGATGGTAGTACCCATGCATTTATGCATTTCTGTAACAGCTTGTTTCTTTCTCAACAACTTGTTGAGTGTCTGTCTTCTTTGGGAAGTTTCTGCTCATATCTTTGCCTCCCTATTTCCTTGAGTCAGTTATTTATTGTGAAGTTCCGAGAGTTTAAAAAGAAAATACTGGATGTAAGTCCTTTGTATGTTTTGCAAATATTTTCTCCCAATCAGTTATCATTCTTTAATCTTTTTTTAATAGTATCTTTTGAAGAGCAGAAATTTTTAACACTGAGGAAGTCGGATATATGAATTTTTTCTTCATGAGCCTTAACTTTTGGTGGTGTCTCTCAGTAATCTTTGTCTCACCCAAGACCATAAAGATGTTCTCCTAGCTTTTCTTCTAGAAGATGTATGTTGAGGCCTGTGATCCAGTTTGAGTTTACTTTGTTTGTGGTATGAGATGTAGATCTAGTTTCTTTCTTTCTCTCTTTCTTTCTTTAGGTGGACCTTTGATTTGATGGTTCCAGCACATTTGTTAAAGTAACTCTTTTCTCCTTTGAATTGCCTTTGCACCATTGTTGAAGATCTAATGGCTGTATGTATGTGGGTTCTCTTCTAGACCCTCTTCTGCTCCATTAAACTGAGTATCTGTTCTTTTGCCAATGACACACTGTCTTGATACCTGTAGCTTTCGTTATCAATATTCCCCATTCCGTTTTGTGCGTATTTTTTGCTGTTCTTGCTTTCTCTCTTTCCAGTACCTCTCAGAACTTGGGTCTTCATTGTCCGTGTCCTAAAGACTGGCTGATGGAAGAAGGGAAGGAAATACAAGCTCAATAAAAAACTTTCTAAAAATGGTCTCTATTCTGCCTCCAGACTGTTATGTCAAAGATGACTCCACTTCCTGTCTCCCTCCTCTGGTCTCCAGCCTCTCCTCATAGGGCTTCTTGTTTTACACATTTTTCTCTCTCTCCTTTATCCTACCTGATCTTCTGAAATACAACTTGGGTCCTATTGGTCCCCTGCTTAAAACTTGTCTCTGAGGGCTGCCAGTTTTACTTAGAATGAGACCTAAATATCTTACTGTGGCCTACAGATTTCTTCATGAGCTGAATCTTTGTGCACCTCTCTGACGTTATATACCACTCATTCTCTTCATTTGACTGTATTTCACCCACATTCCCACACTGGCCTCTGTCTTCTCTCCCTGGGTCACCCCAGGCTGCTTCTTGACTGAGAGTTTGTGCATCGGTGCTTTTGAAGGCCCACCCTCCATGTCCTGACGCTGTCTTCCTAGTGCTCCTTTAAGTCCCAGCTCATGTCTCTCCGGAGAAGGGACTTTCCTGATCAGTAGGCTTTAGTAGCTTGTTTACCCAGTTCCTTCTCTGCCATATTAGCCTGTTCTGTTTTTCTCATACCATTTATTTGTTCATGAATGCATCATACCGCCCTCACTAGCAAGTGAGATCTTGTTCACTTTTCCTGCTGTGGTGCTTAGAACAATGTGTAGCTCATCACATTCAATTAATACTTGTACAGTAAAGATTCAGTAACTATTTGTTCAATTAACATGCAGTAAGGGGCGCCTGGGTGGCTCAGTCATTAGGCGTCTGCCTTTGGCTCAGGTCACGATCCTGGGGTCCTGGGATCGAGCTCCACATTAGGTTCCTTGCTCCGCAGAAAGCCTGCTTCTCCCTCTACCACTTCCCCAGCTTGTGTTCTCTCTCTCACTGTGTCTCTCTCTGTCAGATAAATAAAGTCTTAAAAAAAAAATTTAAGAGGCGCCTGGGTGGCTCAGTGGGTTAAAGCCTCTGCCTTTGGCTCAGGTCATGATCCCACGGTCCTGGGATCGAGCCCCGCCTTGGGCTCTCTGCTTGGCAGGGAGCGTGCTTCCTCTTCTCTCTCTGCCTGCCTCTCTGCTTACTTGTGATCTCTCTCTCTCTCTCTGTGTCAAATAAATAAAATCTTAAAAAAAATTTTTTTTAAATACAGTAATTTATTATGTTTAATAAATATTTGTTAAATGAATAAATACTCCATTTTGAGCTATATTTGCCCCCCCTTCCCACCAGTGTACATACAGTTTTGAGAGGAAGTTTGGACTGGTACAAAATCCCCAATCCTGAGTGTCACAGTATGATCTTAGGAACTTCATTTAACAGTTTTCTCACCTGTAGGCTGCATGGCTTGAGCAGATAGCCACTAAAGTATTCTCACTTTCCTAACATTGTATGCGTTGTATGGTTTCTAAGCCTCTTTATGTTGGTAACTGTAGGGATTTTTATTTTAAAACTAGAGGGCCTTTTGTGTCACAGTTATTTCTCTTGATTTACATCCGTAGGCTTAGATGCTTTTCCCTGAACAGGTAAGTAAAAATAGCAAATGTTTATGCTTTGTTTTGTGTCAGTACTGCTTTTAATCTTCACATCAACCCCATGGTGGAAGCCTCTCCCAACTTTACAAAAATTGAAACCAAGGCTCTGAAGGGGTAAGTAGTTTTCTAAAGGCCACGCAGGGAGGAAGTGGCAGAACGGGGGTTCACACTTAGACCAACTTCAGAGCTCACACATTTAACCATTCTGTTACACTTGTCCCTTATTTGTTCCCTTGACTCTGTGTTCTTCTTTCTTTTATACTAGGATCAATAGTCTCTTTATCCCAAGACCCACTGTAGGATTGTCCAGTGTTTAGTGCGCAGGGCTGAGTGAGGGAAATGGAAATTGGGTGTGCCTGATGCACATACTAATTGGTTAGCCTGAGTAGTCTGAAGCGATTAGTTGCAAAAATCATCTGGCTACTTCTGACTCATACTGTGTTTCTCCCTGTCTGTTCTAACTTTCTCTCATATGTAAGAATCACAAGTTTTTATGAACACCACTTTTAAACCGAGGTCCTTGGTATTTTAAGTCTAGGCCCTTGGATCTTCTTGGATTTCATGCTTGGGTATTAGGCTGTCTGTTAGCTCCCTAAAATGTTGAAAAAATTATGGGTGGGTGAAAGAAATACGTACATTTTTGAGAGAAGAAATTTTAGACTTAGTTTCACAAAAGGTCCCATGACACAAAAAAGTTTGAGCCTGCGTTTTATGGCCATAGAACTGTGCTGGGTCTTGATGGGAAATAGTAAACATCCTGGTGGGATGTGTGCAGCTAGAAAGCAGTTGTCTGCAGCATTAAAAGGAGACATTGCTAGATAGTTGTTCAGAAATCTGGCGATCAGGAGTTTGTACTGAATTTATTTCTAAATATTGCCCAGGGGATGGGGGGAGTTCCTTGAGCTGTTGATGGTTTAAAAATAAAAAAAAAAAAGAACAAACAAAATAACCCAAAGCTATACTTGGTTCATATCATCATAGGTACTATGGAACATAAGTCAGCCATTTAAACATTTAAGCTTAACTGACAGTTCATGATAATGGCTGGTCAGGATGTTGTTTATATTAAGAGGAATTAACTGGAGCCAGGAGCTGCCTTCATATAGTTGTATTAAAAACAATACAGACAAGTCAGTATTCCTTCAGAAACTTCATTAGTTTTCTGTTTATACCAGCACGCTTTAAAGTTCTGGGGCACAATGGCAACTAAAAACTGGTCCCTGCCTCTTTGGTGTTCATGATCTCATGGGGAAAGATGGATCCAAAGATGGATAAATCATGTTAATATTAAATCATGATCAAGCACCAGGGTAGCGGTTACCCAGTGAAAGCAGATGTGTGAGGGTAAGCGGATTATAGGCAGCAGTGGCTGAAGAAGGGAACTTTGGTAGAGGAGGACCCTAGAGGGCCATTGGCCAGCCAAAGGAACATAAATAAGAATCTGTGGGGATTGCCAGTATATTTGGGGGAGTCCTATTTGAAATTATTTCATGGTCTTATGATAAACTGTTTACTTTTTTCCTGCTTTCCATTTTTCCATCTGGAGAAAGTCTTGTCCATTCTGCTTGTGAATAGCAGCTGTTTGGTGGGGTGCCATAATAAGCACACTGCAGTGGTCGCGCGGACCCAGTAAGCGATAGTGAACTCTAAGCCCTACACATAAACCCTGCAAGGAAGACTCAGAGGGGTACATTCACACACCCTCTTTAAGGCAGCTCCACAGCCGTTCTGTCCCTTGTGATTTTCATACATTATTTTCCCTTGGTAGATTTATAAAAAGGGGGAGAGTTTATCCAGGCACCCAGATTATCTTCTCCACGGGGCCAGTGCCACCGTGGCTCTGAAGCGGACTGGCAGTCATGTATTTTCCCCCCTGGGTAGTTCTGAGTTGACTATAAGCAATTTGTAGAACGATCTCTGCACGAATGAGTATCTGGGAGAAGGAACCGTTATAAGGGGAAGTTTAAGCTGCTGCCTACTTGGGTTAAAAGCTCAGAGATGGTTTGGGGTCTCTTTTAGCTAAGAGCTCCAGACTGGCCTGTGAGCAGAGATAGATGTCGAGGCAAGTTTTGTTGGTTGTTTCTTGCAAGCTGAGCCTGTCCCTCCTGCTGAGGAGGCTAACCCATCCAGGTGCTCTGTCCAGGCTTCCTTGCAGCTGGGCTGTGGACCAGTGACCCCGTCCAAGTCCCATGAGATGTAAGGAAACCCAGAAAAAGAAAATTTTCCTCTTTCTGCATATGAACCTGGTTGTGTGAGGATGAGTTAATGCTTGGAGCCATCTTGGTATGGAAATGGGACATGAGAGAGGCCATGAGAGCCAGAGAGATGTTGATACAAAACCTTGATATGGCCAGGTCATCCGACTAATCCTGGACTTGTTAAGTGAGAATTAAAAATATCTGTTACTTAGGCCACTTTGATTTGGGTATTCTATAACTTATGGAGGAACTGTCTTCCAGTGGGTATTTTGTAATGCTGTGGTGACTCCATATATACATCAGAATTGGAAACAATCTAAACCCGAACCAAACAATTCACGCAAGTGGACTCTCAGATATCTATACAGTGGCATACACTGTGCGGCTGTTAGGAGTGATGCAGTCAAAGCATTACTCAGGGATATGGGAGAAAGTTCGATACGCGTTAAAGAAGAACTTTAAACTGAAAGACAGCATCATGTTACTTGTGTTTTAAAATGCTTATGTATGATTGAAAAAATACAAGATGGACTTGATCATTACATTAGTTGTTTTTTTGGCTGGTAGGATTTTGCATGACTTAATTTCTTTATATACTGCTTGTTCCTTACACACATGATTTCTGATCTAAAGAAGTTATAACTTCTGTGAACTAAAAGTGCTCTATAAAAGTAAGGTATTTAGAAAAATTACAAAGCAACATTTGTATTTATAGGCCCATTCCTCCTCACGTCTGCCCCGTCTGAGTAAATAGTGCAGTCATCTACCCAGTGACTGGGAGGCCTGGTGTTAACAAAGTATCCTGAATTCCTTCCGTTATTCTCATGCCCTTCTTCCGTAGCCATGTCTTTTCACGCTGCCTCAACTTACCTTACCTTCAGTCCTTCTACTCTTTATGACTTGTACTGCCACAGCCCTAATCCAAGTCATCGTGCATTTTTGGTTTGAGCCCATATTACCTCCCAGCTGCTCTCGGTGTCTCTCCTTTCATCTGGGTCACTCTGCCAGTCTCACATAAGCATTCTGTATTTTAAACATTTTAAAATTATTTAATACTCTAGCTTGCAGTACTGACACTAGTCTTTATTTAAACCAGTGGAATAAATACTCAAAAATAGATCCATTCATATACATCAGAGGGGCATGTGTTCAGTGGGGGGGAGAGATGGCCACTAATAAGTACTGCTGAGGGGATAGTTGGTTATTCTTGCCGAAGAAAGGAAATTGGGTCCACCTATCTCCTCGTTTGCAGAAGTCAATCCAAAAAGCACACGAAAGACAGAACCTTAAAACTTTCAGGAAAAAAAAAGAATCTTTATCTTGGAGTAGAGAAGTTTTTTGTTTTTTTTTTTAAAGATTTTACTTATTTATTTGACAGACAGAAATCACAAGTAGGCAGAAAGGCAGGCACAGAGAGAGGGGGAGGCAGGCTCCCTGCCAAGCAGAGAGCCCGATGCGGGGCTCGATCCCAGAACCCTGGGATCTTGACCTGAGCCGCAGGCAGAGGCTTTAACCCACTGAGCCACCCAGGCACCCCGAGAAGTATTTTTTAATGGGTCACAGAAAGCTGAAACCATAAGAAAAAAGACTGATGATGTTACCTAGTTAAAATTACAAACACCTGTTCACCTAAAGGTGAAGTAAAGAAAGTGGAAACACAGGCCCCAGAAACGGAGAAAATACTGGCAACACATACAGCCAGCAAATGATTGCAATCCAGCTTCTGTCCATTAAGGACAAACTAAAAGTTTAATTTGAAAGAAAAAATAAAACTAGAAAAACTCACCACGGCCTAAAGCTCTCCTTATTCTTACGTGAAAGTCTAAATTCCTTTCTGTCCCTAATCTGATCCATATTTCTCTTCTCCCATACTTTCCCTTGCTCCCTGGGCTCCCACCAGACGTTCTTTTGCTCCGTTGGTCATCTCAGGGCCTTTCTGGTTCTGGGCCTTTGTGTACCTGTTTCTCTCTTGCCTGATTCCTTTCTCCCAGCACTCTGCAAGGTGCTCTTCTTCTTAACTTTCATGTCTTAGTTTAGAAATCATTTCCCTAGAGGGGCAGTCTCTTTTGATTCTTACGAAGGATTGCTTACCTCTTGGGGTCAGACCTCCCTAGTTAAGAAAGGCCCCCATGGGGCAGTGATGCCGTCACTGGACTGGATGGTGGGGGCTTGTGCTTCATTCTTGATACTGATAAAAATCTACTGACTCCCGTGTGTGTGGGTGTTGGACTATAAGATTCTAAAGCCTGTTCCTGCGGGGTGGGAGGATTCCCACTCCACCAGGCAATTCTCTAACACCAGTTGGGTGTCCCGTAATTCAGCGAAATTCTGATACTATCTATCTGAAGATAGCATCCTGCCTTAGCCCTGCAAGACAACTTCCCACCACCACCACCACCACCAGCATCCCCTCTTCTTCAGAAGCCAGTTGCAAGTCCAGTTAGCAACCAGCCCCCCAAAGTCACCTTATTAACATAACAAAAAACACCTTTGCTGCTCTCCTTGCTGGGGAAATCTCAAGGGTTCTTTGTGCCAGAAATAGTGGACAAAGACTAAATGTATAATTCTTATTATTAAATCACAACATCACAATCTGGTTCAGTGTTTTTCAAATTGTGAGTCAGACTCATGAGTGTGCAATGAAATCAATTTAGTGAGCCATGGTCACAATTTTTTTATTAAGTAGAAGAGAATAGAAAATATTATAGGAAGCTACACATACTATTTGGTATTACTAATATTTTGTTTTGTTTACATGTGTATTCTCTGCAGATACGTGCATGTCCACACATGTACAGCACACACATGAGTTTTGGTCAAAATGTTGGAAAGCAGCTCATCTAGGTGTCATCTGAAATTCATTCTACTTTTGAAGGTTAATTGCAGGATTACTGAAGAACCTAAAGTAGATAGGCTTTTTAAACACAGCTTGACTTTTTTAAAGCACTCTGAAATAACTAAAGAACACTTTCCTGAGCAAGATCCTCTCACTTGGTGACTTTAACAACTAAAACCCAAAATAGAAGCATTGGTTTCAGCAAGATACATGTTTAAAAGCTCTTAAAAAAAATGTTTTTAAAGTTTAAACAAGTTTCCAGGAAATTTTACTTCTGTTGTTAATTTGCTTAGAACTACCTTCTCTAGTAAACTTTGGACCACTTCAGAAAAGAAATTCTAGCAGGATCTCCGATGGGAAAGTTAACATAATAATTTCAGATTTGGGGGATTTTTTTTTCCCCCTCCTTTTCTTGCCATTATCGGTTTGTGAGTTAAACTGCAAATTAAGACAATAGAATTCTTGGCAGAGGAGTCACGGAATTGCTTACTTTGCTTGTTTAGTGTTTTCCTCGTAAAGACCAGCGCAGGGACCTTGAGGAGCACAGAGATCTGTGGTGTTAGTATGAGAAACATCCTTGCAGTGATAATCTTCTTTGGGTTGTTCTAAATGTAGGTCCTGCCCCTGCAGTAAAACTCGTTCATGTTTTAAGTCATTAGAGTGAGTTACAGGTAAATTTCGGTTGAAAAATTCCTTATTTTGTTCTTTTTATTCTTGCTTCTTTCCATATATTCACTTACTGGCTTTTGCTAGATGTATTTGTTAAAAGCAAGAACTCTTGGGGCATGTGGGTGGCTCAGTCGGTTTTAGGCTTCTGTCTTTGGCTCCGGTGGGCTCAGGCTCTCTGCTCAGTGGGGAGTCTAGTCCCTTTCTCCTTCTGTGCCTCTTTCCACTTGTGTGTTCATTCTCTCTCCCTCTCAAATAAAAAAGGAAAAAAAAAGAAAAAGCAAGACCTCCCAATCTTTTGTCCAGAAGGGCACATCTATTTTTCCCATCCCAACAACTACAGAGAAGTACAAAGAATAGTAAAATCAAGACTGTGTACTCATTACCTAGACTAAACCAGTTAACATTTTGTCTTTTGTGTATGTACTGAACTCTTTGAACGGAAGAGGCCTTCGTGGTAATGGTTCACCTTGTGATACGTCGCCATGCATCTTCTATAAACAAGGGTGTTTTCCTCCATAAGGGTGATACAGTTAACACATCCATATACACAGTGTATTTTTTGTGTTCCCAGTTCTCCAGTCCGCAAAATGTCTGTGGTAGCACTTTCTCTTCCCAGCAGTCCAACCCCCACCCCACCCCCAATCTGTGACTCATACTCACAAATGTCTTTGTTCCTCGGTCTCTGCAGTCTTCTCTAAGGTAGAATAGTTCCCAAACCATTTACTTTATGACTTGGACATTTTAGAAGACTCGAGACCAGGCTTGTGGCATGTCTCAGAACCTTGATTTGTCTGATTGTTTCCTCATGTTTAGATTCAGGTTAAGTATTTTTGGTAAAAATACTACCCGGGTGCTGGTGTATTTATAGTTGTATCACCTTATTGGTGAAGCTTGGTAATCTGTAGGTTGATGTTTGACAGTGAATCATTTGACCCCCAACAACTTCTTACCCATTGGTTTTAGCTTCGGTTGATGCTATTAATACAATTGGGGTGGTGAAGTGGTAGATTTTAAATTCTTTTCCCTTTTAAATTAATTTTCTGTAAAGAAGAACTCTCTGTGCCCCCTCATCCTCCTGTGTGTGTGTGTGTGTGTGTGTGTGTGTGTGTGTGTATGTGTATAGACTTCTGGATACCTTTTTCCGGTGATAGCAGTCACCATTTATTGTTTATTATTTGCCAAGCTTTATGCTAAGGGTTTTACATGAACAATCTCACAGAATTCTCCCAACACCCTCGGGATAGATTTTAAAACTGTTCCCGCTTTGTACATGAAGACACTGAGGCCCAGAAATGTTAAGTGAGTGGCTCTTCCTTACATAGATGGTGATGAGACCAGCTTGGTGGCTCTGATGGCCTCTTCCTTGTCCTACATCACTGACTGCCTTTCAGGATCTCTTTTCTCAGATTCAGCCCAGCCACCACAGACCATGTCCTTACCAAAGGGCATCTTCACAGTTCAAAGAGTGTAGATACCAGCCCAGTCCTGGGCCCTTCCATGGGCTTGTTACTCCATTTCAGAGTCTGTTGCCTCCTCTTTCCTAGCTTTTCTCAGTCAAGGTCACTGGGTCCCCCATTACTTCTCTCAGCATGGTGTCTCCTGGTTAGCTCAAGGCACACATGCTCTGTACCACGTTGGCCAGCTGGTGTAAGAATGTTGTGAACTTGTGAACCGTTCCCTAGTCCTTGGCCCCACAGCCTCACCTATTTTCTTAGGATACCGTGGACCCCACTCCTGGAAACTGTTTCTTAAAGTGTGTTAAATGTGTTAGAATCTGTTAGAGTTATTATTCCTCATGATGCTTTTAAATTGTCTCAAGTTTTGCCAGTCAGGACCCCTTCTGGTTGGCCCGGTGTCCTAGTTGTCACTCCCCATTAGATAGAGTTAGATAGCTTCCTTACTTCCCGGCACAAGAGCTCTGAGGCTCACCATGCATTTTTCTTTTTTTTAAAGAAACCAAGATATGACACTAAGTATGCTCATTGCCACTGGGGTGTCATTGTTCTGAGAAAGATGCTGCCTTTTTTTTTTTTTTCCCCTCTTTTTAGGATTTTTTCTGTGGTTGATAGCATAGTAGAGATGAGAGTAGTGGGCAAGAAAATCTCTGCCTGGTTTCTAGCTGTTGTCCAGAATTGCTAGGGATATGTATTTCCTGAAGCTCTGCATTTATTGTGCTCCTACTTGGTCATTGGCCTCACAGGCCCTGGCAGTCAAGCAGTTGGGGACATTCAATTAAAAATAATTCCTCCTTGGGACACCTGAGTGGCTCAGTTGGTTAAGTGTCTGCCTTCGGCTCAGATTGTGCTCTCAGGGTCCTAGGATTGAGCCCTGTGTAGGGCCTCCTGCTCAGCGGGGAGTCTGCTGCTCCCCCTCCCTCTGCCCCCCAACTCATGCTCTCTCCCTCAAGTAAAATCTTAAAAAAACAATTCCTCTTTTTGTAGAAAGAAAACATTTCAAAAAACATTTCCTGTGAACTTGATTCGCTCATGGGTCCTTTTCTACCCTTCATTTCAAACTTAAAACTGCAGGGAAATAATTCTTTGTTATAGAAACTCCAGTAAAAAGCTATTAAAGAATTGAGGCTATGTCTACCACTCATTGCTGTATATTTTCAGAAGTAATTACTGGCTATTTTTCAAAATTAAATTAATTATCTTAATGGAATGCTTACTTGTCTAAGTTTAAAGTTCACTCCATTTTAATGTTTATTCTCTTGAATGGCCCATCAAGGGAACTTGGAAAAGAAAGGGATTTTTATTTTGCATTGTGGTTTGAGATAAGAGAGTGTTTTGGTTTTTTTTTTACCTTTTTACTGCCCCCCCCTTTTAATTAAGTAACTGAAAGATAGTAACAGCCTTGGGGACCTTAGTGAGAATTTTTCCAAGATACGTTACCTTTCTTGGTAGGTTTTTCTCAGTTATGGTTACATAGAGTGTATTTTATTTTAATGTTTACTTGGTACTACACTCTATGTCGTTCTTTTTGATTTTTGGCTTTTTTTTTCTTATAAAGTCATTTTTTAACTTGTTTAGAATTATATGGTGATTTGTCTTAAATTATTTTAGTAACAAGTCAGTGTTGAACTATGTACTTTTAATATACATTGCCTTTCCTTCCATCTTTAAAGAGCAAGAAGTTTTATGTTTCTTAGCAGGACTGTAGTAGCATAACGTAGTAAACCTTGCAGGTTAATTGCTCTGTAATTAACACGGATGGGGGCGGAGACCAGAGGACACCATGGGGCAACTTCAGCAAGCTCTCCTTGTGTTGTAGGGCAACCCGTTAGGTTATGCTGCTCTCAGCTTCTGGAATAATATTCAGTGAAACTGAGTTTGCTCCCTGGTAATCTGCTTTGAGTGTTCCTCTGTCAATGAGAAGCCTTGACAGAGATTCTTTTTTGTATTGAATTCTTGAATGTTATTTGAAGTTTGATAGATAGAAGCCATTTTATTTTTCAACCTAGGAAAGGGCGGGGTTCAGTTGATTTGTTGATGACTTACTGCTTTTATTTAAAGAAGATGGTGTCTTATATGTTTGTGTTATTGACTAATCAGGAGTCATTATCAGTGTGCATCTGGCACTCTACTTCTAGGATAGTTTCTAAGTGTGAACTTACAAAGAAGCTTAAAAATGACCACCTAATACAGAAAGCAGTCCGTTTCATTGATGTAAACATTTTAAAACATACTAAATTATTTCTGTATATCTGTTTTACATTTTTATCATATATCTTTTGGTGACTTATTTAATTGCATTCTTATTTTATAATTTATATTTTAAACACTTGATAAAGATTACTCCTTTCTACCAGATGCCTTACTGAATATGCTTTTTTGTTTGATATTTTGTATATATAGTGGATGACTTGTGAAATGGGTTCATGCTTAGCCCCTTCTCATTCTTTTTTTCTCTCCTAAGTTCAAGGCATATTCTGTTCACCAGCATGATTATAATTTGGATGTTGCCATTCTTAAGATCTATGAAAGGGCTTTATAATTTTGGTACGGTAACATGTGAAACGTTAAAACTTGTCAGTGCAGTATGGCATCCTAGAACAGAAAAATGGCATTAGTGGGAAAATCAGAGAAATCTGAATAAAGTCTGTAGTTTGATTAGTAGTAATGCATTATGTTAATATTTTAGTTCTGATAATTTCTGTGGTTATGTAAGATACTAACTTTAAAGGAAGCCAGGTAAGGGGTATATAGGAACTCTTTTCAAATTTAATTTATCAAAAGCTTTAAATGTATGATGAAATAACATATGAATAAATAGTGGTAAGTTAGGTGCCAGTGATACAGAGGCTGGAGGCTGGTCTCTTCTCTCCAGAACAAGTCAGAGGTCTTCTTAGGCATAAAAAAATGGCTAACAGTACCTTTCCAAGGCAGCCTGTGCCAGTGAATGATACAGGGAGTCCGTTGCGATAGTAGACGTTTGGGATGTTTGAGAGGCCGTTGTAGAGTGGGTGGGACATGAGCCGGGATGGATGACTATAGCTTAGTTAGGTGAAGGTGAGGTGATTTTAAGAGATGGGAGATGACATGAATTGAGGGGGAAGACATACTAGTGGTGATACAGGATTAATTCATTGGAATTCAAGTGAGCTAACAGGAGGTTTGTTCTAATCAGAGTACTATGAGGGTCTGATGGGTATGGTGGTGGTAGAAATACAAGGAATTGAGAATTGATAGGATTTGGTGATTAAGGATGTAGGAGCACAGAAGAAAAACAAATCAATGGTGGCTGGTTAACCTGAGCCAGTGGATGTTACCTAGGGCGTTTGTGTTAAACATTTGTGTTTTTTTGTTTTTTTGTTTTAAGATTTTTTTTTTTATTTGACAGACAGAGATCACAAGTAGGCAGAGAGGCAGGCAGAGAGATTGGAGGAAGCAGGCTCCCCGCTGAGCAGAGAGCTGGATGCGGGGCTCGATCCCAGGACACTGGGATCATGACCTGAGCCGAAGGCAGAGTCTTTAACCCACTGAGCCACCCAGGCGCCCCTCAACATTTCTGTTTTAACGTAATGCTGGACTGCCAAGCAGAGTTATGTGGCAAGAAGTTAGATCTGGGCTAATATGCTTTTTTGCTTGATATTTTGTATGTATAGTGGATGACTTGTGAAATGGGTTCATGTGGGAGAGTGGGAGAAGAACAAAAGATTAAGGACTGTTAACTCTTCAGTGAGGAGAAGAAAAAAAACAAGGAAAGCTAATGGCAGAACATTTCAGACAGGTAAGAGGGGCCTTGGGGTCACTGCGGTATTCCCGCAGCAGGTAGAGGAAAGTTTCAACAAAGATGTACGATCTATGGCTGCGTGTATGTCACGAGAGAAAACTATAAAATCTTCAACCAGGTGCGGTCTGGGTGCTCATCAGTTTCATGTGAAGGTTGGGTCTGGAATCCAGATTATAGGGAGTTAAAGAGGAAGTGCAAGTGTGTGTGCGTGCGTGCGCACGCATGTGTGCGCAGGAAGGGGAAAGAGCAAATTTACACTAGTTTTTAGTGAAGTTTGGCTCTGCAAAGTCAAGGGCGTGCGCGTGCACACACACACACACACACTCCAGTAACTGAAGAGGGCAGAAAAGGTTATTTTAATTAAATTTAACAAACATTTATCAAAGTGCCAGTTATGTACAGGGTACACATTAAGGGCAGTGGAAGACACAAAAAGTGATTAAAATACAGTGTTTTTTTCCCTTTTGAAAAAGTGCTACCCCAAGTTCTTTTGGCGTTCGCTCGGCAGTTCATCTCAAAATTCTAGGGCTGCTGGGTATCCAGCCGGCTAGCCGAAAGCCAGAATCAGTGACCACACAACTGAAGGTGGGGTGAGCCCTAGACGTCAACAGCATTGAAAGGAGGAGGAATGGACAGCTGACATGGCCTCTGTAGGCGGGAAAGGGTCTTGGCCTCAGAAAGGTAAAGGGCCCTTCCTTCCTCAAAGATGGACAGATGAGGAGAAGAGGAGAAGCTGGTGTCAGAGAGGCTTTGAGGTGGGATGGTGAGGCTCTCAGGAAGTCTGTCCTGTGAATGGCTTGTGCAACAGACTTGGGGTGTCTTTTCTGCCTTTGAAATGTTCCGGGTTGGTTGGAAAAATGAGGGTGATAGTGCTCATTTTTTGCCCTGAGATAGAAAAACAGAAGTGAAACACCTGGATCATTGAAGGTATTGTTTCCAACTGAGGCTTTTTTTTTTAAATGTCTAATGAAATCGATGTACATACTTTGAAATTGCCCAGATATTCCGAGTCTCAGTGCGTGCAGGGAGCCAGGGTTTGTGTCAGATACAGACTCGCAGAGCTTAGCGTCTGGGAAGGGTGATAAGATAGACACATTTGCAGGCTCTTAATAAATGCTCACCAATTGAACTCTGATCTGAGGTACAAAGTGGCTGCGTGCCCGACCTACACACATGAAGTCTTACGAGATTTAGAGGAGGAAGGGAATTGGAGCAGTTTCTGGTCATTGCTGTTGAATAAGGTTTTGAAATAAATTTGCCAAGTATTTGCCTTGTTTTCTTCATAGACGTTATTTTCTGGACATTGAGAAAATACGATCATGTGCTCATGCTTTTTGGTCACAGCTAAGTGATAGTATATAAAAAATTATGAACATGACTTTGGCTACTCAAAAGGAGAAATACACCGCGTTGAACTATCCAGTTAGGTGGTGCTTTGCGGGACTGTGGGGTGGCTGTCAGTTGGCAGAATATCTGGATCGCGGCTCTGATTTTTCGATGTTATATATGTAAACTTGCTTTAAAAGTATTAGTACCTTAAAAAAACGTGTTAGTACTTTATTTTATTGACTGTATTTTAAGTACATGTAGCCAGAAAACAGTTGCAGGTCACTTGGAGAAAAGAGCTAATTAGTGCTGTACTTTGACTTTTATAGTCAGACCCAGGAAGACGACAGGTAGAGGGGAAGAGGAAGGAAATAAAAGTGATTTGGGGAGGAGGAAGAAAACCATTCACTTTTTTCTTCGAAGTATTTTCTTTAAATATTAAAAAAACATTTCAAGATCCTTTTTATCGGTGAAGGGGAGCAGCATACGCGGTCCTGCTTGAAAGATTCTAGAAGACTGTTGGGTTATCATAGGATTGATCTGACAAGTGATTTAATTGAAGGCATTAATTAAAATGTAGTTGCTGCAAAAGTTAGTCTGAGAATTCCTCAGCAGTTCTTCTCCTGGAAACCATTAAGCAGGTCTCCAGTGGAAGGGGGTTCCTGTGGAAGGACATACTTAACTTGGGAGATCTCCCCTCACCTCCCTCTCCTCCTCCCCGCTCGGAGGAGGCAGCCAGGTCTGCCCAGAACAGTTCCTGTAGCCCAGTGTGATGTGGCCTCTGCTGAGGTCAAGCACTCCCATTCCAGCTCTTGAGGGCTTTCTCCATGTGTCGCCAGTGTGCTGGGGAAAATGACTTTAAACTCTTGTCAGCACGGTTACCGGTGCATGCATCACAGTCCCACTCAGATAAACCTGTCACAACACAGAGGCGGCCGCTGGAGAAGAGTGCGAGGGCAGGCCTCTAGCTTTCCGTTCGAGCATCACTAAACGTGCACAGAGTGCCCAATTATTTCAGCATTATTGAGCAAGCCTACAGGAGGACCCCAGCCTTGCTACATTAGATTTTCTTTAGTAATTTGCTCAAGTACCGCTGAGGACACTTAAAGGGCTTAAAACGGTGGCTGCAACCAGTTTCCTTTTCTGGGTTGTTAATTCAGGTTTTCTCTTTCAAATTAACTCTCGCTGCATGCTGTGCAGTGGCTCTGGGAGAACTGTTTAACACTAATTTTCTCAATTTTCAGCTTTTTTTGTTCAACATAACTGCTTTAACAGTTAGTCACGTATATGTTTTGATTAGAAATGTACGCTAGCAAGGCCGTATGTTTGGGAGAACAAAATACAGACATTTTGTTGAAGAAATCTGAGTTTCAGCTATTAAAAGGTACTTAGCTAATTTCACTATTTACAAATTAAGTTCCTTACAGTAGGGTGCAAACCCCCCAAATCTAAGTTAAAAAGAGCATTTCTCCACTCTACGTCTCCCTCCCTCCCTTTTCTAAAAAATCTGTATACGAAGGACAAATCCTTCGTGGGTGCTGGGTATTCCATGATCTTTTTGCACCTCGTTTCTTTTCAGGGCGGGGGGGACGCGGTTATAGGGAACAAGTTCAATATCTTTGTCTCATTCCTCACAGCAGCAACAACTCCAGGCCCAGCATTTATCACATGGACATGGTCTGCCGGTGCCTCTGACCCCACACCCTTCGGGGCTTCAGCCCCCTGCCATTCCTCCCATCGGGAGCAGCGCTGGCCTTCTGGCCCTCTCCAGTGCCCTGGGAGGCCAGTCCCACCTGCCAATTAAAGACGAGAAGAAGCACCATGACAACGATCACCAAAGAGGTGAGTGATTCTCTCCAGATGTCAGTCTGCTGTTACCTGCCTGCCACCCAGGGTGGGTCCTGGATACCGTTGTTTATTCTGTCTCTGGATTTAATTTTCCCAGTGACTACACAAAGGATTTCTGCTGGAAGGTAAATGAATGATTGGAAGCAGTCTTTTTCCAGAGGATCCCCTGGTGGTTGGCAACAGTGAATGCAGCCCCCAAAGGCAAGGGGTCCTATTTCCTGGTTATTGCCTTTGATCCTGTGCTCCCTCCTATGTTCCCCAAGTCTAAATCAGTCGTGAAATCCCACAGTGCTCTGTGTTTGAAATAGTGAGTGGCATTAATAGCTGATTTTGACCTATTCTATTTGGGGAATCTCTTTTGGGGAAGGCTTACTGATAAACACTCAATTGATAATTTGACAGTCAATTATTATTTTTAAATCAGATCAGCCTATATGGTGCAGTAAAAATCTCTCAGGTAAGAAAACAACTTTAGTAGTCTTAGTAATTGAGAAAGTGCAGCCCAAATTAATGAAATCTGTTGGTTTAACTACCTCTCTTACACAGGCTGTCTAGAAGCTTGAAATTAACTCATTTCTTCCTATAAGAACAACACAACTGTTTATGCTCATAACTGATTTAAAGGACAGTTGTGCTCCTTCTAGATTGGTTTTCTCCCTCCATTAAAGTATCTGAGTGGTTCAGAGATACTTGATGTGACCATGTTTGTATGGTGCTTACTAATAATTTTTATTAGCTGCAGAAAAGCAAATGAAGAAGTCTCTCCCGGCATTCCTTTGTGGGCATTTAGTTAGCCCATGGGTGGTTGATTGGTTAAGAAGGGTGTGGTTATAATTAAAGCCTCATATCTACTCCTGTTTTAGTGTCATTACTGTGAATTACAATCTTGGGTAAATGATTTTTATCACATAAATATAAATTTCCCATATCTGATGTTGGAAGCACTGTAATATTTCTCATCCAGTTACATTAATGCTATGATGCAGAGCTGAAGCTTGACTGTGAACACTTTTTTAAGTGGATAAGTTGATAAGAGTATAAATAATCTGAATATCCAGCTTTAGTTTCTGAAATTGTGTCAGAGGTAGATTGGCGCTTTGTGGATCTCGTGGAGCGGTATTAATAATTAACTTTACTGCAAAGATGACATCTGTGCCATTTATTATTTAGCAGAGATCAAGTTTGATAAATGTATGATTTTATGTAAACTAACTGGTACTTTTCTTTTTTCTTCTTCCCACCACCTGTGTTGCTGCTCTTTGGCCTGTAGACAGAGACTCCATCAAGGTAGGACTCAACTTCACAGATGAAGGGATGGCTTAGAAGGTCTCTAAATGATTTGAATAAATCTAGCGATGATGAATTCTCTGAGATTTACAGAATGATTTGGTGGGCTTTACCAAAATGTGGTTAACTGTATTTTTGACTACTATCAGTTGTGTGTGGTTGAGATTTTTGAAAATATTGGTCTCATTTTTCTATCACAATTGGATTTGTAGTCCAGGATGGGACTATGGAAAATCTGCCTCACATTGCTTCTTTCATATGTCTTGCTTTGTGAGGAAGAATAACTTTTTCTCCAGTTAGGGTTTGACTGTAAGATAAATAATAATAATAAAAAAAGTAAATAAATTGATTTATAAGAAATATACATTAGTCTCATTTTAGAAAACCGTTCCATCCTACAAAACTCCCTGACAAAATGTATGAAAGCATTCTTCTCTGCCAGAAAGATATTTATTTATTTAACAACATTTTGTGTTCCAGTATAGCAAGTTATTCTCCTTAGGGTTTGCATCTCTCTTATCTGCCTCTCTATCTCTTTACAGACAAGTTGTAGGGAAAGAGGAAAAGTATGTAGGAACTAATGATTTGGATGTGCTTGTGTAACACCAGAATGGGATGTGCTAAGGATACCTGAATTTATAGAGTAAGCAAACAAGAAAAACTGGCTACCACGGCAGGAGATGAAGAAAATATGAAAATTGCTTGATCACTTTTGAGCCAAGCACAATGTAAATATGCCACTGTGTTATGAGTAATTGCCTGTATGTATGTGTTCTGTAGAGATTAAAAGGATAAGGCAGTTCTCAAGCACTGGCCAGTGCACAGATGCTGTCAAGTCCTTTCCTTGTATTTTGCAACAACTGTTTTAGAACATAGTCAGCTACTTGTAGTTTTTAATGAAGTTATGCATATGAAGACTAAAATCTTCCCCTGAAACCACCTGTGCTGTCACTTTGAACGCCTCTTTACTCCTTGTCTTTTTTCCCCAAAGCCTTACATAATGGAAAATAAAAATTAAGTATCTATTTTACCCTTCAAAAATCCTTGGAATTTGAAAGGGCGTCTGTACACCCATAGAAATGTCAACATTTACAGTTGGAACTGCACACACTGAATTATTTAATTATGCTTTTACAGTTGTGTATTTTGTTGTGTAATATGCATATCAGGACCTAGATTTTTAAAAAAGCAATTTTGATCTGAGTGTTCCACACATGTGTACTTAAGAAGTGGTAGGTAAATTCCTTGACCAGTATTAGCTGATAGCAGCTGTTGGAAAGCCTGTCTAGTTTTTCTGGGGCCAATAATATAAACATTCCCTGCCTCCTTATGATAAATACATACCTTAAGGCAGGCCAGTGAACTAAACAAAAGCCTCCTCTCCTGCCCCACTCTGAGAAGACTGTGAAAATATTTATACTCCAGTGCACACTTTTGTGTCAATTACATTTTATATTCCCTTATGCCAGAGTAGGGCGTATTTTGAAATCATCTATAATCATTCTGGATGAGTCTGGGAGTGTCTATATAGCTAGAAGCCAGGGGGAAAACAAAGAGGAAATAGAGGTGGATGATTTGGCCTTGATTTATTATGGAACAGTAGCTATAAATAGATGTTTTTGTTGGGTATGGTTCTCAAGATTTGAAGTTGTGTCAGTTTTGGGGCTGTGCTCTGCTTTGCAAGGGGAAACAAGTTTGCTAATTTTCGTCAATGTGTTCTGTGATGCTCAGAGAAGCAGTTAGTTGCTTGTTCCATTGATCGTCCTCATCCTCCCTTAAGTGGCTCCTGGTTAAGGGGCTTTTTATGATTGTCTGCTGTGTGACTCGAGATGGTTTTTATCAGCCAGAGCGTGCCAGTTGCCTGCAGCTGGAGTCAGGCTTGTATGAAATAATTTATTCATGCAGGATAATGCTCCTTAACATTTAACAGGTAATGAACGTGACATAAATTTCCTTCTTGCTTTTAATTTTTCCCTTTCCTCTTCTAATGTGCAAACAGGCAGCTCTGGTACTCTAAATAATAAGTAATTTTTGGCCATCTGTCAAAAGGAAATTTCAATACAAATTTAAATTAATGGTGCCTGAAATTTTTTATAGCTCCTCTAAAAGCCTCTAATGTGCAGAAAATTCTGAATCTGCTGGTAGTAATTAGTGTTGCATGTAATGAGGATGTGGGCAATGTTATACAGCCCCAGTGTAACATTTTGATATGGTAGCAAAATTTTGATTTATACAAGGTTGTGGATGGGTTTAATTGTGAGAGACACTTTAAAATGTTTTCTTGACGTTACAGATTATTAAACAGGGCAGATTTCAGAATAGCTCATAAAATGTAATTTAAACTTACTGTAAAGATTCAGGTAATTAAGGTGCTTTACCTTTTTAGGTGTCAAGTAAAATGAGAGAAATTCACTTGTTGAAGTGTTGGGCCTTTTTCTTCCTTTTCCTTTCTCTTCTTGGAAGTTCTGTGGCCACTAAACCACATGCTATTGGCTTTATTGATCTTGTTTTCTATAACTCCAGTAGCCAAGTTCATTCCTAAGCCTTTTATTTACAGACCTGTATCTGAAGTTTTTCAACAAGGGTAGAGAATATAAATATGAACCTAAAGGAGAAAGCACTAGGAGAGCCCAAGAATCAAGTTTATTTGAGGAAGAGAAACCAGAACGGGGTGTATGCTAGGGCTGTCGAGGTAAGGGTTCAGGGCATCTGCTTGTCACATGGCTATCTAGTAACTCCATGTGTCCAAAACGAAGCCCCAGAAACATGGACCGTGATCCACTCTTGTCCTTAGTGGTAGGTTGGAATGCCCAAATTTAGCTGTCCCAAGAGGCCCCCCAGAATGAGTCTCCCGCCTTCCTCTCCTCACTGGCGACTTTCTCACTGTCTTCTGGAGTGTTTAGTACCGTTTCTCTCATCCCTAAAACAACATAAGCGAAACCAAGGAAGCATTTTTTAGGGTGGTGGAACCTTCCAGTGTTCATGCCTCCTGAGGGCAAAGAGGTAAAAGTTGATTGGCTCCAAAGTGGTGACAGAGCACATATTTCCACAAGCTGCCAGGGGCTGCCCAGTTGCGGGTGGTAGCAGTTCATGAGGAGAAGTCATCACGTTCCTCACATCACTGTCCATTCTCTTCTGAGTGGCTGATGTGAGGATAATTATTCAGAGCTATGGGAGCCAAGTTACCCAAAACTTGCTAGGGAATTTGAGGTTGAGAAATTAGTCTTATTACCCCCAAATGTCTACACGTCTCTAATGCCCTCTATGGGGCATTATTATACCAAATAATGGTATACAAATGAAGACAAGTTTCAATAGAAATAGCAAAATTCACTGTCACCAACTATTGATAAGCTCCACGGCCCCTCCCAAGTTGATATTATTGTGCAAGCTTTATTACTTCATTGGTCCTTTTAATGTATATTTTATATCCTGTTTTTTATCCCAAATGTCATAACCTCGAGTCAGATGTGGGAAGGATTTCCCATTTTTTTATTTGTAAAGTGGAGCATAAGTACATTTTTTTCCTACAAAGTGGTGGTGCTTTTATTAATTCATTGGCTCGTCTTCCCCAAAATGCTAAGTGCCTCATCAGAGTATGACCATTTTTAGTGAATTGTACATTGCCAGATTAATCTCCAAAAACAGTGTACCGCCTTAAAATGCCGTGTTTATTCTCACACAATCTGCTAGTATTGAAATTTATAGTTTTTTGTAATTTTTGCTAGTGTAAGTATAGATGGTGCACTTTATCTTTCTAAACTTACATTTATTTTTCAAGCTAAATGCTTTTCTATGAGTGTACATACTGTGTGTCCCCTCCATGCCTTCCCGCTGCCCGTGTGAATCTTTGTTTTTGTTTAAGGATTTTCATAATGATCTGTTTATTAGTTGCATCCAAGGCAGTGCCCGTTCATTCTGCCTCAGCTGTATTTTGGTGTTTGTTCTATGCGGATGACTAAAATTTACATCATCATGTGTTGCTTTTCTTCTCGTCTCCGATTATTTTCTGATGGCAATAAAGGTTTATCAATAGAGAATTAGACTCAGGCTATTTTTACATAAAAATTCAAGTATGTGATTCAGGCCAAGAAAGCACTTCTACCTCGTTAGTTAGAGGTGAAAGTGGGTTTTTAGCCTGAATCAGAATAACAGAATGATTACTTCTGTTTGCCACTTTGCTTTGTACATCAAGACTTAATGGTTAAGGTTCTGTTCCAGGATCTTGTGTGACCCATGTGATTTGGTGTTGTGTTTGTTTTGTTTCCTGGCTCAAGGAGTATCAGTCCAAAAAGAGTGTTCCTTTTATATGTTTAACCCTTTGGCATGTGTTGTGTGGAAGCCACTCGAGAAAGAAAGTGGGGGGGGGCAGTGGGAGAGGGGATAACCAGATGGTCCAGGCAGTTGTGTTTTTTAACCCCCCACCCACATGCAACTGTTTAAAATAAGAATGTTTGTAATTTTACCTTTCAGGAGAAAGCTTGGTGGGATTAATTTTCATTACTATAGGATTTAGAAGGTTGTGTTATAGAAAGACAAAGGCATAAAGTAAGAGGAGACTGGATTTAAAAGAGGAATACTAAGGAGAGAGTATAAACAAAAAATAAAAAATAAACAAAAACACCACCACCAAACTTAAACTGTATTGGGGCTTGCGTTATGTCCTGTTTTTTCCTTCAGTCATCAGTAATCTGAGAAAAGAAGCTGTGTAATTAAGGACTGTAACTTGGACACTGCATCTTATCTGCTCTGGCCTCAGGAAAAATAAGGTGGATTCCTACTCAGTCCCACTGCTGCGTGTGTACCTCATAGTTCTGATTTCAACTGGAGGGCGGGTGGGCATATATGCTTATTAGTCTTTTTTCAGACATGAGGAAAGTCTTAGAGGTGTTAAGGCCCTGTCCAAGGTCACATAGCCAGTGCCACCCTCAAAGAAAAGCTTTTTGGATGATTCAGTCTGATTCTTTGTTAATAAAAATTTGAAATATACTTAGAAGTAGAAATAATAGTGCAAAGATCCTCCATATACTTAACATCAAGGTGTAAGAGCTCTCAGTTTTTAGCCACATTTTAATCTGTTCCTTTCTTTCTTTGCTAAAGTATTTTAAAGCAAACCCAGATAGCATGCATTTTTCCTGTATGTACTTCAGGATGTAAAATGAACACATCTCTTTAAATAATAGACATTTTTTGGTCTAAAAATAGATACCTAGTAATGGATGTAATGCCCCTAATCACTCAATAAAAGTATTTATTTGATAGCTTCTAATACCTAGCCTATAAGCAAACTTCTTTGATGATTTCCAGTAATTGGTTAGCTTTGAAATGGGGTCCAGATAGGATCCATTTCATTTTGTTGTAATATCTCTCAGGTCTCTTTTAATTTAAGTGTTTCCTTCACTTTAAAAAAATTTTTTCCTGTGCCACTGACTTGTTGAAGAACCTGGTCTAGCTTTCTGTAGGATGGCCCATATTCTAGATGTCTCTGTGTGCTTTCTTGTGGTGGCTGGAGTGCTTTCTGCTCAGTCATACCAGGGAAAGTCTTTTTCTTATGCTGGGAAAATGGGTAGAAGAATGATTTGCACGTAAGTGTTGGCGATGAACAGTTTAATGAAATTTACTAATAAACGAGGGAGTAAAATATCTAGAAATGATGCTGATCAGTGATAAATAGAATTCTCTTCGTATCCTTTAACCTTCAAACACAGACTGTGGTGTTTATTTGAAATGCAACTCCACTTTCCAGACATAAATATTGCTTAAGTCGGGACTTTAAAAATGGATTTTTTTTTTTAAATAAAGATTTATTTATTTATTTATTTGACAGAGAGAGATCACAAGTAGACGGAGAGGCAGGCAGAGAGAGAGAGAGGGAAGCAGGCTCGCCGCTGAGCAGAGAGCCCGATGCGGGACTCGATCCCAGGACCCTGAGATCATGACCTGAGCCGAAGGCAGCAGCTTAACCCACTGAGCCACCCAGGCGCCCCTAAAAATGGATTTTTAAGTAGGATTTTTAAAGTATATTAAGTACATCTGTTTCCTTGTGGGTGGTGATCTATAGATGCTGTGTGCCCCAACAGAATAAAGTTCTCTGCCATTAAATTTTTAGCTCCTTGAGGGCAAGAATCTTAATCTTCTTTGTTGGAACTGTATATAGGAAGGCAAATCAAGGATTAGTTAAGATGGGAATTGTAATCGAATTAGGAAAATCCAGACCCTGCTAAGAATCCTCTCTCCGTCTAGTAAGCTGTGTAACTTTAACTTCCTGGCAAGTCGCTTTAACTTCCTGAATCTCAAAGATAATGCTTGGTATTTTTCCAAGCTTTTGGAATTAGATGGTTTCTTACGTAGTTCAATCCCATACTTTAAGTGAATTTTACAATAAAAATCTTATGCCATAGGGTATGTTTCATCAATAAAGTTGATCATACCATTAGCTACATAAACACAGTGGTAATTGTATTTCATTTGGGGGGTTGAGGGTAAGGGGATAGTTTAATATTTTAAAGTATGTCTCTTAAGCATTCAATGTTTAATTCTTCAATTTTACAAAATAAGGTAATTTGAAATTAAATGTTTCAGCATCATTGTTGCTTTTTTGTTCTTTATAGAAGTATTTGTTTCTAATGTGTATTTTATAATTTAGAATTACTGTATCAAAGGACAACCAGGAACTTTTGTTCTGTGGGTTTATGATGCAGTAATTTGTTCAGTATTAATTGATACCTGCCTCTAGGCATGTGAGCTGTGTGAAACGTAACAGGTGCCCTAATTCCAGAAAATATGTTGTAATTGTTTGTTTGTCAGACAGATGAATAAATATCTTTAGGGCATAGCTGGGCCTCAGGTGGCAAGCATGAATGGATTGATGATGTGACTGGGGGAGACATGCTTGTTGGCTGTGCCCTCCTCCATGACTGATCACCCAGGCAGAACGAATAATAATTAACGGGGGCAGGTTGGTGGTGGGGTCCGCCTTCCCCAGCTGATTTTTGGCAAGGGTGGTTTCTTTTCCTCCATGAACCAGTCCTCTTCCTTATTAGATAAACATTGTCATCCTGATGTTTAGTGTATATAAATATAAAAAGAAAAGAAATATAACTAATTTCTTTTATTTCTTAAAAAGAAATTAAAAAAAATAAATTTCTTAATTAGAATGCACTCCATCTATTTCATGGAAATTATTGCATGGTAAAGTTAATACCTTAAATTTTTTGAATTTTTAGAGGGGCCCAAGACTTACTAAATGTTTTAACTAGGACTTTAATTTCAAAAGCATTTTTTCCTCAAAATGTAGGTGATTCATCCAAAAGAACTATTCCAAAGAATTGTTCACCATCTTTTTTTGTATTCTTCCAGTAATATTTACTCATAACTACTCTGGCAAAATTCTAAGATCGCCTGGCATAGCTGCATAGTCTCACTTCTCTGCTGGTAATCATTTCTTTTACCTGTATCCAACTTACGTATTTCGTTCTATGTTCGTTTGGAGGAATTCATGTATCTTTTCAGTTAAAGTCTTCCTACACTTGGGGGCCATCACTAAGGGTTATATTTTCAGAGGTAAAGAGGAGTCATATCTAATTATTACCATGGCAGCTGCTCTGGGACAGGATTGAACACAATTTGGGTCTCATGAAAGAGGACTAGAAAGGAAGTGTGCTGAAGGCTGAGTAGTACTCTCTGCAAGAATTTTAGATTTTTCGAAATAAGCTTGCCATTAAATGCAAGTAATAAAATCATATTTCAAGACTAACTAAATGCTGCTTAGATCTGTCAAATCAAAACTTTAAATCTTAGAGTTGAATACTTAGTTGTAAAACAACTAAGTTTTTTTAATCTAAAAATCGAACCAAAGTACTGTTACTTTAACTTTATTACATTATTCAGAACCAATCCCAGTTGTTTCCGCCTGTAGTAAATTGTAGTGCTATAAAAAACATTTTGGGCTTCCCTTACTAGTATTGTAACTTAGATTCCTACTTATCTATGATAGTTGTAGTTGGTGATTAAGCACCCTCCTCTCCCCACCCAGAGGATCCCCCCAATGCCTGTGGTTAAGCGTGAGCCCCGTGGAAAACAGCCACATGTACTTGTGTGGAGCCCACTCCTGTATCATCTCCCTTCCTTCCCTTGCTGTCGAACAGTCCATCCCCTCTGCAACCTCCAAACGTGTCCTTCGCCTCCTGCCACCCTTGTACTGAATTGCAGTGGGGTGGAAGTTAAAATGTCTTAAGTATTACTATTGTAAGTGAGCTTTCTAAGACGTGATAGGGTGAGCAAGAGGAATTCTTTTTCATGGAAATGGACTCATTATTTAATTGTATCACATCCTAAGGATTCTTGAATCTGTCTTTCAAAATTGGTACTTTTCAAGTTGCTGAGTATTCAGATATAAGGGGAAGAAGAAAAGGAAGGGGGGAAGTAAACAGGTTAGTGATGCCACCCAATGAGAGAGGCCAGTAGGCGAGATAATAACACATTTTTATTTACTACTTACGGTCATTTTAATTGTAGAAATTTTTGATTATAATCTTCATTTATCTTTCTTTAAACTTCTGTTTTCTTGAGCGACATTTGGCCTTTTGAACAACAAAATAAAATTGGAAATGCTAATGTTTTGAGCTAACTAAAGGCGGAAAATAAAAATGTCACCATGGTAACAAAGCTGCTTTCTAGATGGTTTCCTAAGATATGCCTGAACTAGAAGCAGATGTCTGATTTGAGAATCTTGCCTCCTTCAATGTAAACAAATAACTTCTGGGCAGGTGTTGGAAATAATATGGAAATCCTATTAAGGGGCCCTGGGTTCCTGTCAGTCAGGAAGCCCGTGCCACAAAGGGGCTGGTTGTCACATAAAGGACCAGAGTAAATTCTCATTAGGCTTGAGCTTTTCCCAGGAAATGATTGTCTCGGTGTGTTCGCTCTCCTGTGAATCTGAATGTAAGCTGTTGCTTCTACTGATCTATTCACTGGCTTTATTTTTCTCCTCTTCATTCCAGATCCTCCCTCGCCCAGCCAGCCTGTATCCTCCCCCTCACCCACTCCTTCCCTTTAGATTAACACTTGATCTGTGCTACTGCTCTGAGAGTTGTGACATTTGTGATTTTAACCTCCCACCCTGGGCTGGGTTGTGGGGGGGCGGCGGGGAGGAGGAGGGGAAGTCAGTCTTCATCCCTGGGCCTGTTGGACAAAGAACCTGGCTGATTAGGCCACGGCCGTGGGCTGTTTGGAGCCAGCACAGTGAGCGACTGCCAGTCCTGAATACTGTTCTGTGTGTATTTACTTGGGGTTATATTTGTGTTAATTAAGCAGAAACTAAAAGCATGAAGAGGCAGCATTTTGTGAACTTTTAAAAAACATACCTAATTGTCTTGGTAAGCCTTTAAAACTGCATGACTACGTTAGCCCCTGGTCGCGTGATTTTAAATTTAAATTTGTTAAAATGAAATAAGATTTTAAGAAAAACTAGTTTCGTGGTTGCACTAGCCACACTTCATGTGCTCAGTGGCCCAATGTGGCTGCCATCCCCGTGCAGGTATCACAGAAAGTTCTGTTCGGTAAGAAAAGACTTTGGCTCAGTAAGGCTTGCTGGTTCCTGCTGTTCCTTCTGGTTTTTAAAACCGACTGTGTTGTTCAAAGGCAAGGTTCCTCCGCATGCACGGGAAATAAGGGGCATGTGTGTGTTTTGGTTTTGTAGTGGCTTCTGTTCTGCTCAGAAATCGTTGATGTGGTCAGCTTCACTAATATAGTGATCGTTAAATGGTTGTAGGCCTTCTTTTTTTCCCTAGTGGAACTGGTTGAGCAGTTTCACGTGGATCTTCCCAAAATGGACCCCCAGGAGATGCGTTTTTAATGTTTCTAGATAGAAAGTTGAGGCAGTTTGGTGGTGGTGGTGGGAGGGTTTGAAGGCTGTGCATAACGATGCCTCTTTATAATACTCGGAAGGTTAAATGTGGATAAGCACAAAACAAGGCTTCAGAAAAGCCACACTATTATTATGCAGCATTTCTCGGACTATAGTCCCTGAGACGCACTTCATAAAGCCAATAAAGCTCACACTGGTGGTCTCCCGTTGCCCTAGCAACGGACCATGGGGCACAGTGTATGTGAAATGCATGAACATCTGTGAATTAATCTTTTTTAGTTTGTTCTTTTCTTGGCACTGATTGGGCCGCTCGGGCTTGTGCCTGTGACACTGTGTGTGGAGGGGTAATCTGGAGCAGTCCCCAGGGTCTTGCCCTAAAGTGGATGGTGGAATGGCAAGTGAAGGGAGATTTATCCTGGGTAGTGCATTCAGCAGTGGAGGGATTTGGCCTGACAGCACTCTCGGTAGGATATTATTAGCTTACTTTCTGGTGCATGGGGAAATGAATAAAAATTTTTCTAGTAAATCTGGGCATCATTGGGTTTATTGGGTTGCCCTGAAAAAATAATCTTTGGAGAAAATTGAAATAATCACTTGTGTTTCTACCACAGTGATCAAGAGTCGTCCAACACCCTTGCCCCAGCCCCAGGCCCAGGTTTGGCCTGGGGTTTATAAGCAAACCATATTGGGCTAGTCAGAGGGAGGCTCCTGAATTGGGTGCTTAAGCTGGCATCTGTTTTCATAATAAAATCTCGTAGTAGCCTAGTCTGTCCTTATTTAGGAAATTTTAAACTAAGTTGGTGACATTTTTGCCCTTGGGAAAATGGAGCAAACGATGACTAATAGAAAATTAGAGAGAGGCATCCAGGAATAATACTTTGGTTAGATAAGTTACTCCCCCACTCCTAACAGGATTGTCTTCAGTTCCTCCCATTTCCAAACTGGCACCCCCCCACCCCCCGCCCGCCGCCCCAGACCGTAGCTCTGAGCCGCAGACTCTGTGCTCAGTTCCTCCTGTCAGTGCCAGATGCTCACTTGTGAACTGGTTTGCTCACCCTTGTCATTTTCAATTCCTTTCTCCTCTTCCTTTTTTCTTCCTCTCCCCATTTTTGGTCTCCCTCCGTTATGGGTTGCCCCTCTTTCGTCCCTGGGGAGGAATGAAAGAGGAATGTTACATAGGAATTGTCCCATGTTGGAGGTAGTCTGTGTGTCCAGTTTGTAGGGAGAAGAAGTGCTTTAATAAGTGTATTAAGACAAAAGTCCATGGAACATGCTAGTCCATACGTGATTCGCTTGTCTTTAATATTGATGGTCATTTAAGTAGGAAGAACTGTCAGTGTGGGTGTTTTCCTTTAGATACTAAAAAGGCACAGCTAAACCCCCTGATGCTGAGAGATTTTCCTTAGACAACTAACCCCAAGTTACTATTTTAATGGTTCCTGACTTCGAAACCTGCCGGTGTTGATACATGAACTTGAAAATTGAGCAATGCAGCCTAAAGAAAATACTCCCAAGTTGGTAGGTATTGATTTGGCAGCTGGAGGGCAAATAGGCCTGAACCGGGTCTTTGGGGGTGCATGGTAAACAGTAGATACAATCCCTCCCCTCAGATTGTTTTTCCATTAAAGGATGGAACTGAGATGTGCTGCCTTCGGAGTAGAATACAATATATTAATGGATGGTTTCTCTTCATTTCTCTGTGCTTCCGGTTAGTTCCGAGTTCTTTTAAAACGTGCATATGAAACTAGTTTAGGACCCCTTTTGAAGGCAGTTTTCCCAGGAAGCTGCCAGGGCTGATGCGTAAATAGGTGCAAACCTGGAACCTCTAGCAAACACCCACGGCAGTGCCAGTGGCAACATTCTGCAAACTCCCAGCCTTGATGGTGGGGTGTGCCTTTTCACTCGTATTCAGGTAGTGTTTTGTACGAATCAGCAACACAACTGGACAGATGTTTTATCACTGGACTTGTGGTGTTTGAACCCCCTCAACTTGCTTTTCAGGTGGTTTCTCTGATTCAAAAAAGTTTTCTGTTGCTGCACGCAGTAAATAGCCCCATTTCATTTCAGAAGAAATTGTCCTCTTTCAAGAATCTTTTTTAAAGTTACCAACTTTCTAGTTGATACTGGAAGCCAGGTCTCAGAAAATACACCAGTTACAGGGGTTATTAAAGACCTATAGGAGGAAGTAGAATTCTCTAGTTGTTTTTCGTGTCCTAGTCTAGTACTTGTTTTTTGAAAGCACAATTCTTTATGCCAAGAACTAAAAATTCTTAGATCTTCCGATGAGAAGTGAGAATCCTACAGCGATGTAATAAATTGCAGTGAGTACGCTGGCTCTGGTGAGCAGACATGAGTTTGACTCTGCTGTTTCCTTCACCTGTGTTTGACCAAGTGTGTTACGAGCAGTAATTTTATAATCTGGCTGTTTGGAGGCTGGAAAAGGAAAGCGAACACAAGTAATGTAGAAGGGAAAAGGTCTGTCGCTAGCATTCAGATATTTCATTCTTACTGTATGGACTAGCCTAATAAACAACATAACCCTTCAGTTCTGTTTTTAACTTTTTAATGTTTTATGTTTTTGAAGTGTTTATAGAAATAAAATTAGTACTTACGTTCCTGTTGTGGATCATACCTGGATCTGTAAAAATACCGAAGAATTTTTAAGGGAGAAAATTCCTGCATGGTTTTCAGATGCATTGCAGTGGAACGTTTGGCATAGAAGTGATCTCAAAAGATGGGGTTCCCAAAATGACATGCTAGCCCCCGTGGGCCTACCCCTAACATTTATGGGGCCTGGGAAAGAATACCAATGGAGGCCCTCGTACCATATGTCTGATTATTTAAGAGTTACAAATCCAGTTAAAAAATACACCTTCATGATTATCTGAAAGGCGAGGACTGAATTTAAGATTCTCAGGCCCCCGGGCGCCTGGGTGGCTCAGTGGGTTAAAGCCTCTGCCTTCGGCTCAGGTCATGATCCCAGAGTCCTGGGATCGAGCCCCACATCGGGCTCTCCACTCAGCGGGGAGCCTGCTTCCTCTTCTCTCTCTGCCTGCTGCTCTGCCTACTTGTGATCTCTGTCTGTCAAATAAATAAATAGAATCTTTAAAAAAAAAAAAAAAAGATTCTCAGGCCCCTTGGAGTTCATTGCTGGAAGCACGTGGGCCCTCACTTGTGCTCTTGTAGTAGATAGCCCAGCTCTCAGTTCAAAGCTTTGCTGTATGCCAGGGGCTGCCCTCAGGTCCAGGTATGCTCAAATCCTCAGCTTAGTCTACCCTTGCGGGGCTCCAGAAAGACTTGGGTAAACCCTGCATGAAGGTCGGGAATTCAGGGTCCTGGTGCCCACCCAGCTCAGGGCCTGGAGGCAGAGTGTGTGGGGCCATGTCCCTTTGGTCCTGAGGGAGGGATTCAGCTGGATGGGGGCCCAGACCCCAGTCAGAGTTCCCTCTTTCCAGGTCGTTCGGTTTATGTATGACTTCACAAGCCCTACATTTAAGAGAAAAGAAAGGAAAGTGAGGATTTGGAATGGTTACATCTCAGAGTAATTCTTCATTAAATAAACGTCAACATTTTTATCCGAAGTAGGCCAGGGGATTGATGTTCTAAAATAAAGTCATTTAGGAACAGGTACTTCTAAACTATGCTTTGTAGCTCGTTAATACATTTCTAATTATGCTTTCAAAATGCTCCATTGAAAATCGTAAATGCGTATTATACCTGCCGGCAGTGGTCATGAAAGGCAGAAGGGGAGCTTTTAAACTTGAACAAGGTGAAAGATAGTGGAGTGCCACGGTTGCTCATGGCTTGCCCTGAATGGCTGAGTAAGAGGCTGTCTGCTCCCCCCACCCCCAGTCCGGGGCATCGTGAAGCTTAGGCCTGTAGTGACAATGCCAGGCAAGGTTAGACCCAGAAGGATTAGTTGTAAAGACTTGGCTTTCTTAGACTAGAGATTATCACCGGGAACTAACTCGGGTCATGATTTCTGTTTTCATCCGCTTTTGTTCCTTTATGTGCTTCTGCAGTCGGACAGCTGGAAAGGGCCGCGGAATATTTGAAGAGCCCTGTTCAGTAGTTTACGTGGAAAGTCATTGAATAATTCACATAACAAATGATTAGACAAGCACTTGTCCATCTAACTGAATTATTCTACATGTTTGCTGAAGCAGCAAAGGAGGAGCACAGCGTTTCCTCCTCCAGAGGGTATACAGTGGCCATATTGACCCATCTAGTTATTGGGTTTCAGCCTTTTGTTGACATTGTTGTAAATGAAAGCAGCCCGGAAGAGCTTTGGAGCAGCTGGGCTGGATAATTGTGAAGGATTCATGCTTGTTGCTGTTACCCCCAGTGTTTGCAGTGGGTTGTTTGCTTTGACTTTTGTTGAACTGTTGACAAAAGCATTAGATACAAATGGGAACAAATAAAGTGGTGAGATGCCAGGAGGGCTTGGCAGGAGTAGAGGTTTTCATTCCGACTTAAATGGGGGTTGTCGGGGCTGTCGGAACTTATCTAGATGCGAAATGGAAGGTGTATTTGTGTGTGTGTGTGTGTGTGTGTGTGTGTGTGTGTGTGTCTAGTTTTCTTTTCAGATCCTAAACTGGAAAATAGTTTGCTGTTTATTTACCTTGGCTCACAGAGGTGAGAGATTTGAGGAGGCCACCATGTCTTAACAACCTTTAAAAAGCCACGCTAGACTTCTTCCCTTCGGATGTTTTGCTGGTCAGGAATGCTGTAACACAAATAGACAGTTTCTGGATTTCCCCTTCCCAACTTGGTGGGGGGGGGAGACATTTTTAATACTGGAAGTATTTTGGATTGGGGAGATGGCACACATGACGTTGAGGTAGGGAGGATTAAGAAAAACAGTATATGCTAAAATAGTATAGCTAGCAAAATGGAAGTCATTTACTGGAACGCTTTTAATTTGGCTTAAACAAAATACTCTTTTGTATATTCAAATGGGAGTAGCTCAGCTGTTGTGAAGCCAGAAAATTAATGGTATTTTGAGTGAAATAGCAAAAGCATGTCAACAACATAGCTGCTGATGATAATGCTGGCATTTTATTCATGAGGAATTATCAATGCAGGTTACTGGACAACATAGTGTGACTGAAAATGATTGAGTGTTGGAGAAGCTGCTGTCCTTCTGCCCGATGATTTCATTTTGCATTTGGTCTTCCTGGGGCTTCATTTGTGCATGTATTTTCCCTGTCACAACCCAAAATATAAAGTCTTCTGGGATGAGGATTGTATGCATATTTCTCCCTTTAAAATATCCGAATGTGGAAGTTCCCTTTGAGTGTCGACTCGAAAGCTGTGGAGTATGTTTTCGGTGCCCAGGTGGTCAGTGGAGGTGATGGGTGTGCTCGGGAGAAAGGTTCCTCGAAAGAATTGACTGCAGTGAGTCTATGGGAGTTGTCTAAGGGCACCTTAACCAACAAACCTGACCAGCATTCAGTCGATGACGGCAAGTAAAGGATTTGGCATACCTCGCGAGGCCAGAGAAATGTTTACAAACCTTGAGCAAGAATAGACACGCTGTATTTAGGAAGTTAAATGCCCTCTAGAGCAGTGCATTTCAGTGCTGTGATTAATCGAAAGGTTTGCTAAAAATGTATGTGAGTGGTCAGAATAGTTAAGCCATGCCTTTGTGTGTTTGGTCTTTAATTTCGGTTCGAAGCTCTTTGGGCACCTTCGTTAAGATCTCCTTTGGTCGGTACTGCTTTGTCCACCATTGGGTCAAGGAGGCTGGTGCTTCCTCTTCTGTGTTCCATTCCCCTTTGGAATTCCCTCCCCTGCTAGTGACAAAAACGATGGGTGGTACCTTTGTGTAGTCGCTCTTCTTTGGTTCTAGTGCCTCATGTGACCAACTCTTAAGGAATTATAGGAGAAAAGGATGGATTCTGAGTTTATGCTAACAGTGGGAATGTTCAGTTGTTTTAATCTTTGCAGCAGTTGTGGTCCTAGAGACTAGTAATCATTTGAGCAGTGGAGGTGACTTTATGAGTAAAAGGAGACGTGACAGTACTCTCCAGTTTGCCAAAAAGAACTGCAAGATGAATGCTCTCTAGGCTTCAACTCGTATGTGATATTTTGCCAACTTCAGTAGGAGGTGATCAAGTGCAGGGATGTAGATGTGAAGTTCGTGAGGAAGAAATCCCCGAAAGGGCTGGTATGGAATGGGAATAGGTGCATCCGTGGGCCTGAGCTGTTGACGCCTCTGACAGAGGTTAGTCCTCGAGGGAGGAGGCGGAGGTTTCATGCAGGTTAGAAAACAAGAAAAGACAACAAGGCAAAAAGTTTGTCATTAACAAGCTGGAAGAAGAAAAGAGAGAGACCTAGACTCCACAGACTTGACTCAGCATGACTCCGAAATTATAAGAGACCTGAGCAAAAACACCATAAAAGGCTTGCTGGCAAAAGGAGTGAGTTCAAGAGAAATTGACTTAAGCCGAGACAGGTAGATGGGCCCGCTGCGCCCCTCAGGCAGTGGTGGGGGCCACAGGTGCACCCATGACCCGTTTCGCAGACAGCCCTGCCTTGGTTTTCCCTCCTCCTCTTTTCCCACCCCTCAATCATGTCTGCTGTGCTCTTAAGGCTGAAATAACATCCTCATAAAGGGTGACTCAGGGTGGCTCTTTGTACACTGTTTGAACCACATTTCTTCATATTGGAAAGCTGGTGTGTGTTGGGACCTGTCCACATCTGCGTGTGTGACACGCCGTGACCTCCATAACCAGCCTGCAGGTGAAAAGCAGTGTTAGGGATACTGGTTAGAAACTTAGGCTCTGGGATTAGAGGGCCTGGGTTCACACACTGCCCTCTGCTATTTGCCAACATTGTGACTTTGGGCAACCTCCTTCTCTGTGTCCTCGTTACTGTAATGGGGCCCTGGTGGGGGGAGGTGGTAAGGGTAAATTTTCAGGGGTGCCTAAGACTTAGTAGGTGCCCCGTGAATCTTACTGTTAATATTTTTAGTGCACAATATGGATAATTTGAAAATAACTTGGTTTTATTTATTCTTTTGGGATTTAATATTTAAATCAACTTGCATTCCACAAGCAAACACCAGACTGACAGCAGAAAGCAGCAAACTAGAAAGAAATGTGTTAGGCTGTGGGGGAAATTATTCTGGGATTAAAATTTTGCTGCAGAAAATCTACAAAATGGATCTTGTACGTGCAGATGGTTGAGAATTAACTTTAGCTGATCCGAGCACATATTTAATTCCAAAGGGGATTTCGTGTTTCAGGATAGTTCAACCTCAGCTGAGAGCGTGACTTTTGTGTATTTTACAGCAAAAACCACTTGCCACTCATAACAGATGAAATTGGAGACCAAACCGGGAGAACCTTGTGGGTTCCTGTCAGTCTGAATCCTCATTTTAAAAGATATTCCCTTGCTGGGGCAGCAGTGTGCTGCTGCTGGGAGCACCAACTAGCCTTCGACTAGCCTCACACTAGCCTCACCAGGGCTGAAGGAGTGCCCCGTGGCCCGAGGTCCCACAGTTTACCTTGCGTTCTGTGGAGAACCTCTTTTATTTTTATGTCAGATTATCTGTAAAATGGACTTCTCCCTCCAGTGCTGTAAACCGTAACAATTCTGGCATTCCTCTAATTGTGTGGGGAGAGGGAGTATGCCCAATAGAGGCTTGTCGAGCAGGGGAGACTTGCTGCTTTTCATTATTTTACTACTCATACACCTAATTCCTGTCAATAAGGTCGGCTGTATGGGGAAGAACACACATCCCTGCACTATAATACTGATTTATTTGCAGCTCGTTTTCTTCAGGCTGAGTGAACAGAGAGCAATCTCACAAGGCCACGAGAGTCAGTCTTGGTCTGGGCTTTGGCAGGGATGCATCTGAGGGGGAAAAGGGTGTTTGTAGCATCTGGGATGCTGGGGAGTGACGGCAGTCCTGGGTTGCAGCAGGGGAGGTGTGGGACTGCCACCACCCCTATTCGAGAAGAGCTCTCGTAAAGGTGGACGTCGAGAAGGCCGAGGTTCACCTGGATGCTGTGTCTTCAAGTAGAGAGATTCGATTGACCTCAGTTTCTCTAGAATGTCCGTCTGGCAGATTTCATACGGCCTGTGCTTTTCAGGCTGTTGAGACAATATTTTACCTTCCTTTGCTTATCTTTTGGTGTGTACCCTTTCAGGGATGCGTGCTCTGCTCTGCTACGTTGTTGCCTTCCAGAGCTTACAAAAATGAGGGACCCCTCCCATTGTGGGGAGAGGGCACCTAGGATGTGAATTCAGATTACTCAGAGTCAGACTAGGATTTAAGAACATTCCATATTTTCTTAATAGGAATGACAGAAGGGCCAGAGTTCTGGAGAGTAGGAGAACACCCGGGCACTGGGTGGTGCTTACCCTTATGGGGAGGGCTTTGGCGTAGCCAGGTCTCCCATGGGGGATGGGCAGTGAGGGGCACCTGAGCAGGTAAGGATTTCAGCTTCCCCACAGGGGCCACAGCCAGTCTCACAAAGTTTTAGAAGGAGTGTTTCGGATGACTCTTTGAGAAGAGAATTAACCTCATCTGGATGGTTAGAGCCGTCTTCCTGGCTAATCTGTTTTCTGTGTGACAGAGCACCTGGGAACCATCAGGCCATATCTGGGGGCATCCCATTCTTACCACTCACCAAAACTTGTTTTTTAGGAAAGTCTTATCTCCACAAACGCTCAAGAATCCTTAGTGAGATCAACTGTACTTGAGAATTCTTGAGTTTTTCTTTTTACTTTCTCCTACCTGAAATGCCACTTTTGAGTGCTTATTAGCTCAGGTTTGAAATTTGATGAAGAGGGATTCACATTTCTCTGGTTATCGAAACTGAACAGCAACTGTGTTTCTTTGTAGAGATTTATTTTATTTAAAAGATAAGGAAAAGGAATATACGCTAGTTCAGAAAGCCCTACAAAGACAGACTCGATTAAGTGGAAACTTTCTACAGCCACAATTAGACTTCTGTTACAGAAACAAGTACAAGGGAGGCCAGGTGGGGAGTAGAATGCTCTCAGCCCAGGGACTCAATTAAAAATGCTTTAAAAATGTAATTCCAATCAATTTGGATAGTCTTAGAACATTGCAAGATGTGTGAAAACATGCTTTAAATGCCAGCAACCAGTGAAAAGGGCACGGTTTCAGAAACCCTGCTATAAATTATGTGCCTTTGGCTTTCAAAAATGTTCAGGGTACATCACTGAGATATTCAGAATAAATATCAGAGAGAATTGTATAGTCTTTGCATCCAAGAAGGAATGAAATTTTTAAAGAGCTAGTTTTGTTTGGGCTGAGATCCTGAATTTTTTCTTAGGGTTGTCACAACATTTGTTTTGGGAGATGTACAAATCAAATCTGATTATAACAAATATCATTACAACAAAAATATCCCTATCACCAAACAATTTCTAGACCCCAACCAATAGTCCACTTACTTAAAACAATACTGAATGTAACCTAATTCCATTAAGGCAAAATAAATAATGTGGGTTAGTCTCGGAGGTTTTTCCTTCGTGATGTACCTCCTGGAATCCACATATGTGAATTGGCAGTAAGTGATTTCAAAAATGTTTGTTTACCTTGGGAATATACTGTATGATTTTTTTTTTTTTTTTAAGTATAGTTTTCCTTTCAAATAATTCTGTGTATAGGTCCATATCAAAGCACTTGCTTTTGTGGGAGGGTTCCACCTCAAATGAAATGTTTTGGTCTGATTCCCTGCTTTGCATATTTTAGATTTTTATTTTTATATCTAGAAAATTTTGCATGTGTAACTTTCCCCTAAAAAAAATTTAAAGTTGCAGTATAATTCCCAGTTTACTCCTTGTAAGCCACCCAAACCATAGGCCTCAACTTGCTCAAAGGTAGTAAATGTGAAATAAAACATAGGCTCAAAATACAGTTATAGTGAGTAGTCATTGTCACATGTGAGTAGTTTTTGCCTCTGAGCCTTGGTGACAGTTGCTTCCAACCTTGCTGTGTATGCGTTCCTCAGAGGGATGGCTTTGTAGACCAGGTGGTTCTGGTTGGCGGCCCTTGCCTCTGGCTGTGCTTGGGCCCATCGCCCTGGAATCTTCCCCTTAATTGCCCGCACCTTCTCTAGTCCCTTCACATGACACATGCCTGAGGCTTCCCTTCCTGTTGCGGGAGGTGGCCTGTTGCTTTCCTCGATGTTTATGAAAATTGCCAGAAGGCTGCTCAGTGTAGAGTGAAGAGGCACAGGCTTTGTAGCCACTGTCATTAATTCTAAAAACAACTCTGCCACCTGCTAGCTTTGTGATCTTGGATAATAATAATAATCAGCACTGAGGGTATGTTTATTCTGTGCTGGCTAGGTCCTTCCCTTGCAGCTATCCTTTGGTTTAATCATAACAGGCTGAGGAAAGTGGAACACAAAGACTAAGAAGACTTGCTCACGGTCATCTGGAATATAATCTATCCAATGAGCTGATTAGAAGAACAGGGTTAGTCTCCAGCGCTTCCTCTCCACCTCCACGCGAGGGTCCATTTAAATCTCATCTGAGCAGGGGCGCCTGGGTGGCTCAGTGGGTTAAGCCGCTGCCTTCGTCTCAGGTCATGGTCTCAGGGTCCTGGGATCGAGTCCCGCATCGGGCTCTCTGCTCGACGGGGAGCCTGCTTTTCTCTCTCTCTCTCTCTGCCTGCCTGCCTCTCTGTCTACTTGTGATTTGTCTCTGTCAAATAAATAATAAATAAAATCTTTAATAAATAAATAAATAAATAAATCTCATCTGAGCAGACCTTAACTGGGTGTGGAATCTTAAGCGTGAGGATTAGAGGACGTGTATGAGGAGACCCAGCAAAACGCCTGCCGCTTAGGAGGACAACTGTGATAGTATCTGAGTTTCTTCCTTTCATGTCTGTCAAATGCACAAAAATCCAAAGCAAATAGATGCTGATTTTGTGCACCTGTAATAATGCTGTTGTGATGTGTTCACTCGTGCGGGGGCTTACGTGTCACACATCCTTACGAGAGTACACTCTTCACTAGGGGAAGGCATGTGTTTTTAATAATGGTGATTTGAGGCCATTTTTGTTACTCAGCATTTTGGAATGTTAAAACACAGTCCTGTGTGTGTTTTTCTGTTAGATTTCTCATATCCAGCAGATGTAGCCTCCTCCTCTTACAGCTCAGAATCTGTTATCTGATTAATTGAAATTTATGCAGATGAAAAATCAGACAAGAATTTCACTTGTAGCCTCATCTGCTTGTTGGAAGTTAATAAAAATACTCTTACAGTCATAGATTTCCCTAATTTAGGTTTTATAGTTTGTTGTCCTTTTTCTTTCATGAAGAAGCAGGGGTAGTTTTGCTTTTTTTTTTTTCTTTAAATATATAACTACTATTTAATAGTACTTTCTGACTTAAGTATCTAATAATTTGTCATTATTTAAAAAAGATTTTATTTATTTGACAGAGATAGCAAGAGAGGAAACACAAGCAGGGGGAGTGGGAGAGGGAGAAGCAGGCTTCCCACTAAACAGGGAGCCCAGTGTGGGATTCAATCCCAGGACCCTGGGATCATGATCTGAGCCGAAGGCAGATGCCCGATGGCTGGGCCACCCAGGCATCCCAATAATTTGTAATTTGTAAATTATTTATGCTTGCTTCCAGATGCTCATATTTTCAGTGTTCTGATTGTAATTTTTATCAGATGACTTTTGAAGATTTATGACACAGATTGAGGAAGGACCACTTGCATTTCCTAACTCAGAGGCCCCTTTGGACTGTTCTCAGTTTTCCTTTCCAGGCCATTCGTTCCCTCTGCTGCTAGCCCTCCTCCCTCCAAAAAGGATGACCTTGGTACTTTGGAACAGAAGAGATGGGGTAGTTGGGTAGGAGTCATGGAGGAATGAATGCTTGATTGCAGTGCTGTATATTTGTTGAGAATAACATGAAGAATTAAGTTGGGGGTTACATACGATTGTTACTTATACTTTCAGAATACCAAACTGGGGCCCATGGCTTGATAAGAGCGTTTTTGTGCCAATTTGTGAATCTGTTTGGAACGAATTAAGAGAAATGGAATTTAACTAATTAATTTATTTATTTGAAGTGAAAATAAAGTGTGATATCGGGCTATCCTGTCAATCCACAATGGATACTCAATAACAGATATTTATGACTGGGGGCTTTAATCATTTTCCGGATCCCTCTTTTGTTCCTTATAAGCACTGTCCATGCCACCCTGATTAGTCATTCTGTTTCTTCTTTAAACACAACACTCAGCTTTTACATTAGAGAGCTGAGGTGAGGAGAGGGAGATGTGCCTTAGAATCCTCTACCAACCACTTTGATCTGATCAGTTCACAGGCATCTTAAGTGCTTAAAGCGGGGCTACCGTGGTAGAGTGGCAGTAACGAAATGTTGTTTTATGCTCATTTTAGTCTACTGCCATATCTGATGGCCTGTTAATTGCCACTGATGTTTGTTTTAAAGACTCTAATTAATGGAATTCTTCACTGGTTTTGGCTCACCGAAGTCTTTCCAACACAGGGCACAACAGATAAAGTAAAAAAAATCACTGCTTTTGTTACTACTGAAACTATTCTGGTTCAGTAGTCTAACTCATTGAGGGTACTTTCTAAAATAAAATATGTAGAGGGGCACCTGGTGGCTCACTCTGCTACGCCTTTGCCTTCGGCTCAGGCTACATCTTGAACACAGGGTCCTGGGATTGAGCCCAGGGCTCCTTGCTCAGCGGGGAGTCTGCTTCTCCCTCCCCCTTTGCCCCTACCTCTGCTTGCATGAGTCCGCGCGCTCTCTCAAACAAATAAATAAAATCTTTTTTTAAAAATACGTAGAAAGAAGAAAAGCCAACTGGTGATAAAGTAGAATGAGCACTGGACTGGGAGTCAGGGAATCGGCTGTTACCCAACCTTGTGTATGGCCTCTGTTCTCTCTCAACCTCAGTTTTCCCACTGGATTGCATGACTGCTTGCGTTCTTCAGAACCTAGAACTTAAGGCGTATTATATGATAAATATAATGAAGTATTGTGAATTTCGTTTAATATTTGGGAGTATTTTGATGATTCAGTATTTAATAGCAGTACTTGATTGTGCAAAAGCCCCAGTTTATTAGTGGGCCATGTGATTTTTGTGCCTTATTTCATTTTAGGGTGTCCTTTCTTTTTCCTTCAAGATGTTAATTTTAATTATATGTGAGTACTAGACCACAATAACAAGGGACAGGATGACATGGTGGGAGCTTCAAAAAAATTTTTTATGTTAATAATCACAGGTCCTGATAAACTGATTTCTTCCTTAAGCTTTTTGTAAGACACTTCTATATTTTGGATTTATATATAACCAGTGCCAGGTTTAACTTTTATTTTCTTTTCTGGAAATAAACTTAACACTGAGCCTGTACTGTCCCCCAATTTTTAAGATTTGGCATCCTCACAGTGAAACTCCTTTTGAATTTTGTAAGCTTGTCATTAATTTCACATCTGTATTAATGTAGCTTAATGGTGGGTACTCTCTTGCCTATGGAATCAGAAGTGGACAGCGTAAGACATTTCACATTTACCAAACTCAGAAACTTCAGGAGGAAAATTAATAAAAGATTAGCCTTATCAGGTGCTCTTAGTAAAACTTACTTCTTTTTTGAATGCCTGTTTGTATATAAAAGTGCGCATCAGATCAGAAGCTTGTTAGCAGAACAAGTAGTGAGTGGCATGCAACTGCTGCAGAATTCGGAGAATATTTTGTATTGTATGAAGTGCTCAGGTTTGTTAGAGAATAGCAGGAAATGTTAACTGTATTCTGAAATACATGGAATGAGGCGGAAAAGAAATTGGGCACAAGCCTTGTCAAGGATGCAGGATGAGCTTCCTCTGTTTCTGTGTATGGACCTGCCTCTCTGATAATTAGAAACTTTATTTCTTTGTAATCTTGACCCTGTGAATCTAATGTAACACAGCTAGAACTAATCTGTAGGCTTTAATCTGTATCTGTTGTCTGGGGTAAACCTCTTTGTTTATCAGCAGAATTCCATTACTTGAATCAGAAACTACATGCAGCCCTCATTCTATCCTCGCTTCCCCTCTTACATTTGTAGGACCTCAGACAAATCCCACCACTTGCTTTTACTTAAGTATTAAAACCAAATTGTTTGGACAGGAGCTTTAAGTTTGTTGTCCATCAGATTCATTCTGGGAAATAATAATGTATTGATGCGTTAGAAAGAATCTTGGCTATACTCTGTCTACTGTGGTGAAAGGAACTCTCCATCTGCCAGTTCAATGAACACTGCAGTTTGTTTTTCCTGTTCAAGTATACAAATTACAAATAAAAGTCACTTTCATAGATTTGTTAGGTTTTGACAAAAGTCTTGTTTCCTACAAGGTTTTGTGGCAGAAGTCAAGGTCATTTGGGCCCAGCCTCTTTCCTCATAGAGTGACAGGGACATACATACTGAGAATGTCATAAAATCTCTAGCTTTCATATTATCAGGTGTTGGAGCACATTTTCTTGGGAATTGGAGATACAACATCCCCATTATGGTGGCCCGCTTCTAAGAGCATACTACTTTTCTAGCCACATAATCACAGGTATATAGTGATTTGGTAGATAACTTATTGAGAAAGCTATATACTTTCCTTAACTGTCTCTTAGGGAATATTTTATGTGTTTTTGTAATCTGATTTTTTAATGACTTTTGGGCATGCAGGAAAATGTTACCAAGGGTAAAATCTTGACTAGCTTGAATTCCCTCACTTGCATCTTCGGTAACCCTGTTGTCTTTGTAAAGATCTCATGCCGTAAAGAAGGCCACCCTGGTGCGGTGAAAGTTGACAGCGGCTTAGAGTTTAGACCCGGAATGGCCATATGCTGTGGTTTTCTTAAGTTAAAACTTCATTTTAAAAGAAAGGTAAAATAAGTTTACAGTCTCTTCTGAGACTGAGCAGGCCTAGCCTTACCTTCATCTACTACCTTAACCCCTGCAGTCGGTATCCACTACCCTGTCATCCAGAGAGCTCTGAAAACAAAGGGTTTGCATCTCATTTGGTAACAAAACTGAACTGACTCTAGAAATATGAGTGTTTGGCTCTGGGTTCTTATCCCAGAGCATGTACAGTAAGTGTATCTCACTCCAAAACACTGAATGTTTAAAGCACATCTGGCTCTGAAGGATTTCCTGACATGTAGCCTCTAAGTGCAGCCTTAGAGCTTGTGTGCTTATCTTATCTCTAACTTTGCCGCGGACAAGATGCTTTGAGGGCAAAGGCCTCGTCCTTTCCGGCTTTGAACATTCCTGTATTGCTGTCGGGGTGCCCCTGTCACAGCAGTCCTTTCTTTGTTACACTCTTGAATAAACCAGTGGAGGGAGGGGAACAATGTTCAGCCGACTCAGCCCATTCTCCTTCAAACAAGTCAGTCCACAATTTCTTGTCCAGTGTCCCAGGCATAGTAAGTTAAGCCATGAAACTGGGTTGACAGATAACCGAAGTTCTTAAGATGACAACTTATGACCTTTCCCTTGTGTTTAAAATAATGAGAATCAAAATGCTCAGGCCTCTCAGAGTGGTGAGCCGAGCCGGGTGGCGTGGCAGGTCATACTGTGCAGACCCCGTCTTTCGTCTCTCAGGACTTGCTGAGTGCCCCCTGCGGAGAGAATACTGGAAATTTGATAGGATTGCTGTGGTGATATTCTTCAGAGTGTAAGAAAAATGAAGGAATACAGCACATTCTCTTGAAGTTATAGAGATGAGGGGCGGGCAGACTAGGGCCAAATTCATTTCTTACTTTTCTTTTTCCTTTCCTTTTCTATTTTTGTGGCCCTAGGACTGGTTTTTATATTTTTAAAAGGTTGTGAACAAATAAAGAGAATGCAACAGAGACCTTATGTGGTCCACAAAGCCTAAAATGATTACTAGCAAACCTTTTGCAAAAGAAGTTGGCCAACCTTTGATACAAACCATTAATTTAATTCCCAGCCTAACTCCCTCTCTTTTGGATGAGTCCTTTCCTTCTTTGTGCCTATGCTTTGTGTTCAGGCGTCCCCCGACTCCATGGTCATTCTTCTGAGGGCTTAGGTGATACATTTTGTGTGTGTGTGTGCGTGTGTGTGTGTGTGTGTGTTAAAAAGGTGCTTTTTATTCTCTTTTTAAATTGTCCTCAGGAGGAAATTTAAGTGAAGATGAGATGTAGAACTAAGCGGAGCATAAGCATGAAGTTGAGAGTTGTTTTAATATTCAGATGTGGAGAGAACCAATTACAGGGCTTCCACGACACCTGTCCTGACTAGTTTTATGGAGGTATCATTACTCTGATCCCTTTATCTTCAACATTCCTTTGATTCCCCAAATTGTGTGCATAATTTGAATACTGAGAGCTATTTAAAAATATTAACTTGGGAAAATAATCTGTTGCTTTTCAAAGAAATGATATTTTAATTCATACCTAATTACATAATCCTGGAATATCAATGTAGTTTAGGATTTATATTGGGAACTATTCAGTTTTTTCTAAATTATTTCAGTTACATCAATATGGTTTTTATATCTTGCTTTTTTACTCCATGAATTGATCAGGTGTGAATAATCTCACTGACCTTGTTGAATTCTCCTGACTTCATGTCAGGGTATTAGTGAAAATCAGTTCAGGTCTAGAGTCAGAATCCCTGTATTCCAATACCAGCTTTCCTTCTCGCTACCTCAAGCAGTCCCTGAATCTCACTAGACTTCTGTTTGCTCATCACTAACATGGTGGTGATAACAATATCCTAACAAAGTTTTGGAGAGGGCAAATGTGATGACAGATGTAGAAATGATTGGAAAATTATAGAGTGATTTTTCAAATGTCAGTTGGTATTCATGAAGCAGTAATGACTCTATGATAGTTTACCATTTATACATATGTTGATTCATTTCTTAAGGTATTAGACCTGATAAGGCTGAGAAGTAGAAAAGAATGATCTTGCTTCTTAATTTACATTATTTTCATCTATTCTTTATAGCTTAAAGAAGGGAAAGGGGCATATATTCTTATGGTACTTATACTTAATTAAATGGTAATAAGTTAGCAGTAGTATAATAGTCTTCTAAAACTTGGTGGTATAAAATGAAAACTATATGTTATATCTTTTTTTTTAAGATTTTATTTATTTAGTTAAGAGAGAGCGTGAGAGAGAGCAAGAGCACAAGCAGGGAGGAGGGGCACAGGGAGAAGCAGACTCGCCACCGAGCAGGGAGCCCGAAGTGGGATTTAATCCCAGGGCCCTGGGATCATGACCTGAGCCGAAGGCAGACGCTAAAGTGACTGAGCTACCCAGGTGTCCGTGTTGTCTTTAGTCTCTGTGTTAGCTGTGGGAAAAGTCCTTCTACCTGGGCTGGGCTGATCTTGTCTGAAGTCAGCTGGGTGGTCTAGAATGTCTTCGGCTGAGATGATCTGGCTCTCCCCCTGTATTTCTTGTAGCCACCCAGCAGGCTAGCCAAGGGCTTGTTTTTTGTTTTTGTTTTTGTTTTGCAGTGGCAGAGTTTAGGTGAGCCTTCGGTGCTGTACTCTTGGCCAAAGCAATTCACATGACCAAGTCTAGTATCAGTGCGAGAAAGCACTACCAAATGGGGCTACAGGGACATCTGAAAAACTGTGGCCGCTTTTGCGGTCAGTGTACACAGTGCTCTTAGGAGTAAAGGAAGATTTTCCCAAGTGGGAACCAGAGGAGAGCCTGACATGTGAGTCAAGTAGTCCTGTGTTCTTGTGAACATCTTGCATAATTTCAGTGCTTACACACTCCCATTCCTCATCACTGTACTAGAACCTTGGCAGCCTCACAATCCGACTGCTTCACAAGAAATAGCCCACGCCCAAACACGCACCTCGTGTGTTTTAAATAATGCAAAGAATATTGTTTCCAAGACAACTTTGATGAAATGTCAGCTTTCTCTAGGTTCTAAACCCACATGAGAAGCATTGTTATCCTCATCCCTGCTGGGTAATTTGTATACTGCAGGAGTTTGTTTGGAAACATGCCTGTTGTTCTTTAAAATATGCTTAATGCTAGATTAGAGAATAGATTTTTTTTTTTTTTTTCTGTTTATGCAAGCTCATTTCTAAAGCATTTAAAATAAAGAGCTTGGGCATGTATGTTATTTAAAAACCCTTCACATGATGTTTTTAAAACAGATCAATTTCAGCATTAAAATGTTAGGAATTCAGCCAAGGAAAATTCAACTTGGATTGTATAGCTGTAATGATAATGTATTATAACCATCTTCTTCGAAAGTGATTGTACCAGCGGAGTTGAACCTGGTGAATTACATAATTTAAGAGTGTTTGCCAGAACACTGTTGTAGGGGTATTATTCAAGCCTTTCCTAAACAAAAGCAAAATGAAAGATGGATTTTATTATGAGGTACTTAAATCACAAGAATTGTTGTCACAAAATATCTAAAGATAACTCATTTGAATTGAACAGAAGGTCATATATCTACATGTCAGTTATCACACTAACTACTTGGCAGAATATTAGGATGTAAGAGAGCATGATTTCTGGTTTTTTAGCTTCTTTCTTTTTTAGCTTCTTCTTGGCTTGAATTAAAAATGAGTTTGCTTATTACTTTACCCAAAAAGTATTTTCAAGTCCAAAGTTATCTCAGAGATTGAGACTTTATTGATTTGAAATATTGGCTTCCAAGTCATTAGGAAGTTTACACCTCAGTCACCGTATTTAGGCATATCATTAATCTTTTTAAAACTTTTTTTTTTTTTAAAGGAAAAAGCTCATATATTCTTGGTTCACACTCAGCCCAGTAGCCCTTTGTCTCAAAGGACCATACATCGCACAATGAGTACTTTTGTGGGTCTGTGGCATCTTGTCTGCTGCTCCCCTCTCCCATTCAAGACCTTGAGTAAGAGAATGTTTTGGAGAGTCGAGTTCGTCATTTTGCAGTATAAATATTGTTCCTTTGGAGAGAAGTGCTGCAGGTTGAATTCCTTAGTACTTTCAGTGATGGAGATGAGGCAAGACTCTGAAATAAGAAGTGGGTGGGGAAACATTTATTTTATTTTTTATTTTATTTTTTTTAAAGATTTTATTTATTTATATGACAGACAGAGATCACAAGTAGGCAGAGAGGCAGGCAGAGAGAGAGAGGGAGAAGCAGGCTTCCCGCTGAACAGAGAGCCCGATGCGGGGCTCGATCCCAGGGCCCTGGGATCATGACCTGAGCCGAAGGCAGAGGCTTTAACCCACTGAGCCACCCAGGCGCCCCGGGAACATTTATTTTAAAAGCCAGTGCCTCTGCCTTGACACGGAGTCCGCCTGGATGTGTGAGAAAGTCATCTAGACAGAATAGTTCCCGAGGTACTTCAGTGACCGTGTCACTGTTGTGGGGGATGGGGACAGGGAAGTATATGAAGTGGGAGAGGAGAGGGCCACGTGAAGACAGGCAGAGATTGGAGCAAGCGCCAAGGGTTGCCAGCAACTACCAGAAGCTGGAGATGCAAGGAAGGATTCTTCCATAGAGACTTGAGCGGAAGCATGGTCCTCCTGATACCTTGGGCACAACTTCTAGCCTCCCAAGCTGTGAAAGAACACATTTCTGTTGTTTTAAACCACCCGGTTTGTGAGAATTTGTACCGCTGCCCTGGGAAGCTAATCTAGCTCCCAAGAGTTAAGTTTATCTGTCAGTTTTGTTCCATCACTCAGTGTAGCAATTGCTGGGTGATGGTAAATACAGTGAGCATCTCCATACGATAAGCTACAAAACTGTTCTTTGTTAAATGCTCTTAAAATATTGCTCTTTGGTCAGGAGCCGAGTACAGGCACTGTACTTAGGCTGTGGGGACACAGTGATGAAAAGATAAATGTCTGTCCTCATGGAGCTCACAGTTCATTGGGAAGAGAAGCATTCACTATAAAATTAAGAATTCTGATAAAATTGCCTCAGTGGCTTTTATGGAGCCTGCATTCTTGTTCCTTTTTTTGTCATTGTCTAGAATCCTAATTGACCTTTGGATGCGGCCTCAGTTGATGGGACAAGGTGCCCGTGCTTGTCATTCCCTTGGGAGTTAGCTGGCCGCAGAGATTCATAGCGCCCACGGTCTTCAGCCTGTATCCTCTGTGGTCCTGTGTGGTGGCCCCACCGAGGCCACATCTTCTCTCGTGTTGCCATCTTCCTTCAGAAATATAAAGTGGAGACTACACAGCTTCACAACTTTTCCTTTTCTGGAGGTTTTCTTTTTAATACATATTTTAATGTTCTTTTCATCTTACGTATTTATAGAATTTTAAGTTTTCATTTCCTATGTGTTTCAGGCTTCTCAGCCTAGGTAGAGTGTATTTGAACTCAGGTGTGTCAGATTAATGAAGCAAGCTCCTTGTTGTTCTCTTGACTCCTTTTGTGTCCTCTTTTACTGATGATGCCTCGTTGCTCCGTATACAGGTTGGTTTCTTCGGGCAGCGCACAGGCATCATTTCCTGTGCCTCTTATTAAAATCAGAGGACCATCTTCCAAGTGTCTGCCCTGGTGGTTTGAGTTACTTCATCCTCGGGATTCAGGTTTCTTCCTATATAAAGGGAGGAGGTTGAAGTGGACAGGTGTGCTTGTCAAACATTTAGTGAGCATGAAAGGCACACGTGGGTTAACTGCAGATTCTGATTCAGAGGGTGTGGGGTGGGGCCTGTGGCAGTGCCTTTCCAGCAAGCTCTCAGAGGAGATCTGCATGCTGCTGGACAGTGAGTGGGCCGTCCTCAGGAGTAAGCAGGGGACTAGATTTCCCTGGTCCCTCCCAGATAAAGATGAGCACTTCCAGTCTTATTCAGTAGAACCTGCTGATAGCCATGAGCTTCCCCTTGAGAAGGCCCACTCTGAGCTTGGCATTCCAGTGTTCTTACCAGCCCTGCTCGCTGCGTCCCACCGGAAGGGGCAAGGTACACTCGGTGCCCTCCAGTAGTGCTTGAAAGGACCTGCCATCTGCACTTCACGTTTGATAGCTTGATCCATTTTCTTAGACTGAAGCTAAACCCACTTTCTAATGTATAATTAGCCTCCGCCTTCAGGTTACATAGTTCTTGGTGTGGCTGTTTGCCTTGGGTTTCCCCATTCCTTCATCTTATAGTAATGATAGATTTATAACTGTCCTCATAACTATGATTAAATGTCTCAATTCTTTTGCTTTATGTGGCGTTCTTGGCCACTTAATTACACTACATTAAATGGTATGTTGTTGCTGTCAGTGCACTTGGATTGAGTTGTGGATAGAGTCTTTGGATATTTTGAAAAATGTTCCTATCATACAATTTGAGCTTGTAAACAGAAGTGCTGAGCATGCATAAACGCGCCTTAAGAAATTATTTCTTTATTACTGTTTAGTTGAACTGATGGTGACACTAAACATCAAGACTTTGATGTTTTATGCGGCATTCTTCCCCACTAATTAACTTCATTAGTGCAGTTAATTACTGGGGAAGAATACCGTATAAAACATCAAAGTCTTGATGTTTAATCACAGCTTAAAAAAGAAGTTTTATACTCTTCAATTGCCAAACACATTCCAATTAGCCAAAGGAAGGTCAAACATTTTGTTTTCCCTCTTCTGGTCTTCCAGGCTTTTCCTGCTCTTCTGGTTGACCATTGGTTACTTGAGCCTGAGTGTTAATCCTCTAGGCAACTTGACAGTGGCATATGTGGAGGGTGAAAGCTTTTCCCACAAGCTATAAACCAGCGTATCTGAGAGACTCGGTTTCTGCAAAAGGTAGTGAAGATTTCTTGTAACATGCTGATGGCGGGGGGGAGATTACTCTCAAGGAATAATGGGTATTTTTCTCATGTACTAATTTTATGATTAATTTAGAACCACTCCATTTTCCTATATGTTACCCTTTTGAACCACCTAACATCTGATAGGCATTAATGAACTCAAGACTGCAAAGTTGAAACAGGTATGGTTTAAGGGGATACATTGCAAGGATGGGGGGCCCACAAAGTTGATTGTATGACTTTTTCCGTGAGACTAGTAGTCAGGCAACAAGAACAAGAATTCCTTCTCAGGTCATTTCCGTGTGGTGTGTATGTTAGATCAGTTTTTACTGTTTTTTTGGGTTTTTTTGTGTGTGTGTGTGTGTGTGTGTGTGTGTTTTTAATCAAGCGGGGTTCGCAATAGCATAATGCAATTCAGATAAGCAATTATTGTAATTGACCTTGGCGATGAGTATCCTTGGCTTTTACCACAGTTTACTTAATACCTGAGGATGGCCAATTATCTCATAATACCCACTTTATTGAGATTATTGTTTTAATTATGGCACTCAAAATACATCACTTTGTCAGCATTGTGGAGTCTTGCTTGGGAACACCACATTCAGGCGTTCAGAAATGTGTAAAGAGCGTGTATTCTCCTCTTATGACATGGTTGTGATTGAGTTTTTTCTCACTCTCAACTCCAAACTATGATTTTGAAATACGTTATTTCTTACCACTTAAATGTGGGTCCTTCTGGTGAGAATAGCCACAGGGAGATAAAGTCTGGGATGCTATCACTGCCTCTGAGCTAATTGTGCCCTCTGAAAGGGCTGGAGGTGACTTGGTTCTAACAGGTAGGTGGTTCAAGTTGATCAGACATTCTAACTGACAGCAGTCCCAGCGGCTGCTGGTTATCTGAATACACCCTAGGTCAGAGGTTCTTAACTTTAGAGTTACTTGGGGGCTTGTAAAATTACTGGGACCCCCTCCTCAGTCTGACTCCATTGCTGTAGGGCAGGGCACAGGTGGCATTTTGTTGTCGTTGTTGTTTAAAGCTCCACGGGGTGAGTCTGTTGTGAAGTCAGGGTGGAGAATCACTGCCCATTGAATTCATCCCCACCAGTTTGTCTCATCTGTGACCCAGTCCCAGAGAATGGACACCTTTCGGTCCTTGCTGCTCTGTGTTTTACTCTTCTCCTCTTCCTGCCAGACTTAGCCTAGCCTTCCCCCTTGCCTGCCGTCCCTTCAGTCCAGTTTGGACCCTGACAGCGCTTACTCCTCCTTCCTCCCTCCTCCTCCTCCTTCCTTCCTCCTTACTCCTCCTTCCCTCCTTCCCACAGCGGTCTCAGGGGCCAGCTCCTGGCCCTTCTGAAACGTCTCGCCTTGCTCTTCTCTCCACGTTTTCTGGTCACCACGGAGAGAGGTCTTGGCCCCCCTGCTTTCTGAGTTTCCTTGAGTTGGGATCGACTTTATTCTTTAGCATTTATCTCCAGTGCCTAGTAAACCACTTCATGGAAGTGTAATTCTGGCTGATTAGATCAGTCGTGTGTCCCCCCCCCCCCCGACCCCCGCCTTCTGTGATGAGCAGGGAGGATGCTATTCACATGTGCCATGTGGTCCATTACCACCTTAAGGTTAAGAGCTTTCTTGTGGGATACCTAGGAAAGGACAGGAACCCTTTCTTTTTCCAGTAGAAACCTGTGTCACAGTGAAGATGAATGAAGTGTTTACAAACTTGATTTCATTTTAATTATATGCATACAAACATACATATATCCACACACATAGATTTGTACAAATATATACATATAAATATATATATATATATATATGCACACGCCCTGGAATATACGCATACTGACACACACCACACATGCATGATTGTATGAAGTAAGTCACCAGGTTACGTCTCTCCATCTTTCTGAAATCCATGCTGTTCTCCCCTTCTCCAGCACCCCCTCCAGTCTGAGCTGCCGTTGTCTCCCTGGACCACTGCTACCCTCCCACAGCTCTGTTAGCCGCAGGCCCAATGGAGACCTGCTAACTGTATGAGTGTAAGCAGAAACACCAAAACTGCTGAAAGCTCAGCTTTGACGATCTGAATCAAAATTTTTAATTTTAGCATAGTGCAAGGTTTATATTGTAGATGTAGTGTTGTTTTTATTTTTAATTACTGAGAGTGGAGGGTAGGTAAAGTAGTCTATCTTAAGTACTTTTTTTAAAGTACTTTTTAAAGTCTTAACTCTGACTCTGGCCCCTGTCTAATATAGAACTTTCCAAAGATGATCTTAATGATGTTTAGAGCGTGTGTCATCTCCTCATCCCTTCGGTGGCACTTAGTATAAAGCAGACTTCACCATGGCCTGCTGAGGCCTGCACAGCCTGACCCCTCCCTCTGCCCAACACCACCCCCTCGCCCCACCTCACGCCCCCTCCACAGCAGGCTCCTAGCCCTCCTGGCCCTACAGTGTCACTGCAGACTTCCTTCCCCTTCAGGGTCTGCACAGGTGCTGTTCCCTCTGTCTCCAGCATTCTTCTCCTGGCTGTCACACAGTTGGCTCCAGCTTTCGCTCCCGCTGTCAGCCTGAATGTCATCTCTTTGAAGAGGCCATCCCTGGCCACCCTGTCAGTAGGCTGGATTTTAGCATTCTGTTCGTGTCCTTTGTAACACATTGCCATTTGCGCTTATTAATTTTTTATTAATACATTAATAAGCGTATTTTTATGCCCCCTTACTACAGCAAGTGCTCTCTGAGGGCAGGGTCTCCATCTGCCCTTTTTACTGTGTGCTGAGCCAGTGCCTTACAGCCCAGCGGAGTGCCTGGTCCTCAGGTCAGCAACTGACGGTATTCAGTTTTCCGCAAGGGAAACACATGCTGTGTCCCCACAACCCCATTAGTCCTCACACCTCACTAACTGTAGAGTCAGTCATTTGTCAAGCTCCAGTGAAGTTGGGGTTGCAGGTTTAGACTTTACTCTTACCCTAGCTCAGTGTCGTGTCAGAAGGTGTGCTTGACGGGAATTCTGCGAAGGAGGAAGAGCAGATCTTCTGAAGAGGGCGCTGAGCCAACAAGACGGGTTGATGCCCAAACTAGGGAATTTGCTGTCTGAAACATTTGAATCCACACACACTATGTAGTGGCCTTTGCCCGGAACCCCGAGGCACTGCCCATCACCCTCTTTCAAAGGAAAGCCAGGAGGAGACACTGTAGCAGCTCTCCGTGCGTCTTCTTGCCAGGTTGGGTCTGGCAAAGCCTTGGACTTTGACTTCTTGGGTCAATTCCAGAAGTCTGCATGAAAGAAAGGGGGCAGTGTGCCTGCCACTTCGTGTAGCTGTCTCATTTAATCTTCATGATGATCTCATAGGACAGAGATCTTTATTTTACAGGTATGAACACTGAGGCTTCAGGGGCTAACTTGCCAGAATCTCACAGCTGATAAGTGCTGGCCGGAGATTTGAAACCAGAGCACTCTCGCTCTAGCGCTTGTGACTGATCGTTTCTACCCCCTTCCGTCCAGACGCCACAGTGCCTTAAACCCGGGGCCTCTCTCACATTGTGTCCCCGGCGTCTCACACCCTGCCAGTACGGAGTGGCACTCCGCTCAAGCTGTAGGAGTTTTCCTGGCGTCACTGCATGAGACTGTGCTTGCGAAGTCCTCTGTTGTTCTTTAGAAAGAGGAGCATAGCCTCATTTTTTCATCCACCAGCTAGTATTGAAAGCACTTCTACAAAATCACCCTGTCCCTCCAGTGTGGCTGGCTCTTGCAGGGCTGCTAATGGCCTCTCTGACCCACTCTCTGTTCCCAGAGGAAGGCCTTGCCTGTGCGCTTTAGCTGACTTTTAGTGGCTCAAGGTCTGTGACGTGCCATTTGGTGAATCCAGTACTGGATGCCTTGGTGCACATACAAAGTTGTAGGACCTTCTGCATCTAATTCCTATGCCCTGGCTGCTTACAAACAAAAAAGATTAGCAAGAGGCTGGACCGTTGGCTGTGTTAGCGGAGGGCTATCCTGCGACAGGATGCATATGTGTGTGTGTGCGTGCGCACCTGCGTGCAGATGGGGGGAGAGAGGGTTATACCTGCACTTGGAGTTACTTTCGTCTTCATCCCTTCAGTCAGCGAGCATTTACTGGACTGTCCATACATGGTGAAGTGCAGGATTCCTTCAAGCCGTAATTAGTAGTAAATAGCAAAAGCATACCACCGGGCTAGTGCTCTTGCTTTTTAACAAAAGAGTGATTGATCAGGTGGTATTCCCTACTTTCTCACTGTGGTGAGTGAGAGGATTTTCTTCCAGCCCATTTTCAGCATGCTGCTATTACCGCCCCATTTAGCTCGGTGCCAAATTGCAGTCGGCCCCGGTCACTTCTGTTTACCCGAGCAATGCCGCAGTGATTAAATGTCACTGGGGACACCGAGTATACAAAAGTAATTAACCTAAAAGGACGTGTTAGAATAAGGGTCAACAACCTCTTTAGCCCACCGTGCCCCCAGCAAGACTAAGTATTGACAGAGGTGTCGCCGGCAGGGCAGGGGCCAGGTGAGGGGTGGGAGGGAAGGAAAAAGGAAAGGTCAGAGAAGCCAGAGCAACAGACCAGCACTCACGGTTGTTTGGGGTGGCAAGTAGACAGCTCTGAGACGTGACCTGTAGTTCCCTTATAATTTCGCTCTTTGACCTATGATCGAATGGTGGTTGGTGGGGGCGGGGGGGATGGTATTAGACCATGAACTGACTTCACTTTCAGCATCTCAGCCCTGATTAGGGCTGTTTCCTGGTTAGACCAGACTAAGCTTGCTTGGCACACACTTGGTGAATCAACCTGTTCTTCCAGTGTTTTCAGTATTTTGTCAACCCTGCATCTCTACACCTACTTGTCAAATGAAAACTGCTGCTTGGAATCATTTCTTTGGAAGGATTTGAAATCACGTCTCTAGGTATCTGTGTCTGGTTTGTTTTCATCCCTCAATATACTGAAGTCACTTGTTAAACTGATATTAATGCTTTACATACTAAAATTTACGTAAACTCTAGATAGTCCTATGTGACTTGACAATCAGCCATTTTAAAGCTCCTTTAAAAAACAAAAAAAAAAAACAAGTATTATCTCTGTCTGCTCTATATTTGGCTTTTTCTTTCATTACCTGTATGTGGTGACTTACTATCCAGGAAAAAAAAAAGTGAGTAGTGAGGGATTTTTTTTTTTTCCTTTTACCACGTACTTCCTTGGGAGATAAATATTCTAGGAGATCCCCAGGGATCACTATTCTCTAAATGAGCAGCCAGAGAAAAACTGCTGATGCCTGCATTCTTCATGTGGTCGGTCTGTCAGGCAGGATTCATTTAAATCCTGCCTTTTTGGTGGTCAGACCTGAGTTAAGATTTGTTTCTCCCTGGTCACAGACAGGTGATGAGTACATGATGAAAGACAAAGGAGAGCCAGTTGAAAAATGTCTCCCTTATGTGGAAGATTTATCTCTCTTAGAATAAGAAAAATTGGTGGCCTTGATACGTTTATGCAACAACAAATATTTCTTGTGTGTCCACTCAGAGGTCAGATCGTGGTGCTGACCTTGGAGCGGGGTGGCTGTGCCCTTGCTGATGGGGAACAAACAGGGAAAAGGTACCACCTTTGACCCTCTCTTCCACCTGGCATCTCTTCAACCTTTGTTCAGTTTTAATTTGTGCACCACTTCCTCTCAGTGTCTTTTCAGCATAGCCCTAAAAATTGTCTTGTCACTGTATCACTTTCAAAATTACCACTTTCGACTTTTGAAGGGTGCCTCCTTTCTTTGGTGTGCCTGCACACACCTGCACTTGCAACCCCCCCACGCAGCTGTTCTTCCGACTATGGCAGTCATTAATACTGAGTGCTGAGAATACAAAGAAATAAGGCACAGTAGCTTATGCCCTTCAGGAATGCACAACCTCTACTCTCAACACAATGAAAATAATATGGGAGCAAGTGAGACATACGCATGAGTGTTATTGCCTGAGCAGATCAAGTTTTGTAGTCACTCCTTTGTTCAGCAGCCATTAACTGAGACACCAAACCAAGTGGATGGTCTCTGCCTTTGTGGGACTTCTAGTCAAGTAGAGGAGTCAAGAAAATAATCAAAATGATGGGCGTGATACAAATGCTAGGAAGGAAGTAAGTAAGAGGTTATGAGATTTCTAGGAGAGAGATTTCTAGGAGATTTCTAGGAGAGAGCTCCTTGGGTAATGCCACCGACACCTTTCTAAGAAAGTGGCATTTAAGCTGAGACATAGGTGAAAAATGCTAGCCACTCAGAGGTTGGGGAAGAGTTCTTGGCGGAAGCCCACACTGAGGGATGAAAG